>NW_022146688.1:0-624865 GCF_002938485.1 Sitophilus oryzae
AATAGTTATATTTAGACATTTAAATAGTTATTCTATTTGATATTTTTCTTCACATATATTTATACGAACTTTTCTACTTATTTTATCTGCGGAATATACTGCCGAAGATTTCCGAATACAATTCGGACCACTCTGTATGTTGAGTAAAAATTATTTTTAAATGATGTACCTATACCTATTGTGCGTGTCGCTATTTCTGTGTTGGGAAGCGTCCTATCCTTTTTTAATTTTTCTATAATTAGTGTCAATTTTAGACAAGTTTTATGTACAGTTTTAATAAATAACTTCTAGAGACTAACTTCGACTAAATTATCATCGATTGTCATTCCCCAGCCGTCTTTAACGCCGTTTTTTTTCTCGATAATACGGTATGTACCAATAAAATTCATCATCGGTAGTGCCATTCACCAGAAAAAGCGAAGTCTGAAAAACTTCCATCTAGACGGAAAGGAAACACTGCCATTACAGGAAGTCAAATATCTGGAAATAACAGGAAACTCCTCTAGAATAATTAATAAATAATGTCTATTCTAGGACATATTAAGAATATTACCAGCAAAGCCACAAAGACTCCTAATTATATACAGAAGACTGGCGGGAAATAGATAACATTTTACGCTGGATTATATATGGAGCAGTTCCTTGGTACACAAAACTAGAGCAACGTGCAGCAAGGCAAAAGCAGCCTGTGCAAAGTACAGAGACTCGCATGCATCTGTATAAAAGGTGCCATGAGAACATGCCCTACAGCAGAAATAGAGGTCATCCTAGACCTAACACCACTACATATTGTCGTCGGTAGTTATGCCAATGCGGCAGTGATTAGAATGGTCATTGACGGAAACTGTATTGGGGGAATTTTTAGGTCAGGGGTTTGGAACACCCTCAAAAAGAAAATTCCACTTCTCCAACTCCCAGTGAATGACATACCAAGAACTTACCACTTTGAGAAACACCTCACTGTCGTATTGAGTAATAAAAATAATTGGAAGAGAGAAACGTTTGCTCAGCATGTAAAAGACCATGCCATAACGTGATATACTGATGCTTCTAAAACCAACGCAGGGACAGGGATAGGAGCATTTAGGCCAAAAACTAAATACTCCGAATCTATGGTTACTTACCCCAGCATCCTTCAGGCAGAAATCTATGTTCTTAAAATTCTCAATTTATCTTAGATAAGAACTATCGAAAACAGGAAATAGCCATCTTATCCGATACTCAAGCAGAAAAGGTGCGAGCACTCCACTAACTAGACCAGACGCGTTCTGTTTTCCAAGTGGAAACCGACTAAAAGTGGAACTGAAGAACCTGGAAGTCTCCATCCGTAACATGGAATGGGAGTCCTCCAACAGTCTAAGACACTCGAAACAGTTCCTCAGAACTTACGACCGAAAAAAATCAAAGATTTTTCTTGATTTATGTAAAAACAATTTCCGGATTGTCACGGGGTTTGTAACAGGACACTGTCTCCTCAACAAACACCTCTATAGGTTGAAGCTGAGAAACAACGGCGAATGCAGATTCTGTGGGGAAAATGGGGAAACACCAGAACACCTTATCACTGAGTGCGCCGAGACGACGACCGTTCGTGTCATGAAGTTTAGAACGGCTGATGTCGAGGATGGAGAGCTGACCTCTGTGGAGCCGTCGCCGTCGTAGATACTGGTTTCTGTTAAAGCCCTGATACTGTATAATGAGTTATAACTCGTTATAACTCAAGAAAGGGGAACACACAACAGATCTGTAAGGTCGCGGTGATTAACTCCTCTCCTAAACACTCTACACACACAATCTACCTATAAAGTTAGATTCCCAGCTCTAATAAGTTCATTCGACAATAGCACCAAGCTTGCGGCTAATTTTACGGAGTTCCTGAATACTGCTACCCGGTTATTTCGATCCAATTCGACTGGAACTGACTTTTGACATTCAGTCCTGACCGCCTTCTCCCGAATTTTTATCCTCTGTCCTACCGAGACTTACGATTGACAAGTGAAATGATTGTGTTGCAAATGCGATCGGCGAATCGGTCTAGCTTTCACTTTTATTGAGACACATTGTGTTTATGTGTGTCGAAAGGATGGTGGCCAATATGCAATTGGTGCGACCTATGCAGCAGGTCCACCACACCCGAGCGCTACACAATGTAGTCAATATTAAGGTAGAGCAGTTCTGTCTAGTTACACACAGAGAACAAGTATATTATTACCGCTTTAAGTAACTTGAATCTATGTCGTATTATAGAGAAAAATTAAAAAAGATAAATTATAACATTATTTTTTAATTTTTATTTCTCTTTACAGAAATATAACAGTTGATATCAAATCCACCCGACATGATTACACAGTAATTAGAGAATACCAATACCTATTCATTAATAGACAGAAAGTCGACTTACGATCATTAAAGCTAAGGTCAGACACAGGTAATTTAACTGCGATGCAGTATGAAAAATTGTGCAACGTTAGTGAATCCTCACGGAAAAAAATGTAAGAGTCAGTTCTAAAAAAAATATATCTAGACCTTACAAAAAAAGGTAAATATAGGGACAGCACCAAAAAAGTTACCTCAAGCTTGCAAAATTGTTATTGATAAAATAAAAAATTATAAAGTTATTATTTACATTTTGTTCATTATTGTACATATTGTACATTATTGTTACCAAAAGTTCCACACCGAAATAGTAGTTAATTCCATACTATTTTGTAAGAAAACTTATTACACAATTTTGTCAATTGCCTGTCACATTTTAGATTTCTAGATTCCAAAACAAATGAGCGACTCGTCCAATTTGAAGGATAATTTATAAAATAGAAGTGGGATAATGCTTGTATTTTGTAGATGCTGATATGACAAAAGCTAAATGGATATCACAATTTTTAAGAGAATTTATTACAAAAATATGTGACTTGTTTTAAAATTGTAATTCGTTCTCTTCCAATTTGTAAGTCAATATACAAAATCGAATTGAACTCTGACCTTACTTTGTAGACGCTTATATAGCAAAAACTAAATGGATATTCCATTTTATAAGCGAGTTAAGCACCAAAATGTGTAACTTGTCTATACAAAATGCAAGTTCTTTTGTGCGGAAATTTGCTTAAATTTCTTTATAGAGTGTTATTGAAAATGTAGGTAGGTAAGTATGTATGTCATATTTTTATGAAAGAAAAATATCAAATTAAGCGTAAGCACAAAAACAGGACAGGGACTTAGGGGGGGCAGGACTTAGAGACCTTATGCTCTATACATGGTATATTATGGAAATACGCACACGGGAAATAGAAACCATGTAAATTTTGAAAAAGTCAAATATTCTCAGATTAATGCCCATGGCAGTAATCTGAGAATGCATTATTTATGAGAATCTGAGATGGCATTAATCTGTTCGCAGATGATCAAGTTATTATGGCCAACAATAAAGATGATTTAGAGAATACATGACAAGAAAACTACAAGGTGAATACCAACGATGGGGTTTGGAAATAAACACACGGAAAACTAAATATCTACCTATTGATGCAGAATTATCTAGCGTACATCTAGAAAATAGAAGCGTGCAATGACTACACATGCCTAGAATTGATATTTGATACAACAGCTTAAGATGACAATGAAATTAAAAAAAAAATCACATGCTATTTGTTAATCCCTTGTCAATAATGAAACACTTCTTTACACAAACTTCATTAACTCTCCTGTACTTCTTTTTTGGTTAAGTTAAATTTTGTATATACAAACAGTTTTTTCAATTTTGTCTTCCAAAAATGTAATTCCAAAATCGACTTTTATTTTTATAATGTTCTAGAGCACTTCGATTTATAATAAAACTTGGGTTCACGGGATAGCTAGGTATACTTGCGTGGGGTTGCAGTACACAAGAAATAGTATGATTTGATCTTATCTTTTGCAATGCGTTTTGGCATAGAATTTATTGTACTGTTCTTGTACAAAGATTACGTTTAGATATATATTACATAAAATGGTTTATTTCAGCTAGCTTTCTTGTTTGATATATCAGACATACCAAACATAATTATTAACATTATCAATTATCATTTAGATATCTAGTATGTTGGTAGCCTTTAGCAAAATGTTGTTAGTGTAAGTAATGTCTTAATATTTTTATAAACATTCGCTGAAGTATGTAAAGACATTTATATTCCTTGTATTTTAAGAAGATTTAAAATATCTAAATACAACTAACTATATATTCAAGAACAGAAACGTGAAGGGTTAAGGGTTTAGAATAACATATATCTGCTAAAAAAAACTAAAGTGTTCTTGAATTGTTTTGGTTTGGTTGCGAATTGTATTTAAATATTTAAAAATTTTTTTTCTCTGTTTTGTTGTATTTTTTACGTATACCTAACGACGGGAGGAGATATACCTCCTGAAACGTTAAGCATTTTTTACCCGTTAGGCAAATTTGCTGTATTAGTAAAATACCACTGACAAATTGGTCTCCGTTGGATCAACGTAGTCGTGTTTACAAAAAATTTATTTTGTAGTTTTTTTTTCTAGAGACCAAAAATGCAGAAGTTTTTTCAAGAAATGAATCTGCTCTCTAAGAGAGGCATTAGAGGCATTAGAGGCAGATAGAGGCATTAGTTGTAGAGCCTAACATCGATGTAATAGAAATCGGTTTTGTCAAATACCTGCATAAATATATATCATTAGTATTATTTAAATGGCGATTAAAATACATAAAAACGTATAGAGACTCGGATATGCACTATGAGAGAATACTGTATAATAAGTAATGAGGGAATTAGCAGAAGGCTATCCATCTTTAAATGATTTACAAAAAATAGTGGAAAGTTTTTTGCAGCTATTACATTGCAAATATTACGATAAACTTGGATTTTTTATAAAATATACATTTTGTAAATAAGTTTAGTCTAATTATGTTTAGGACTTACCAACAAATTCAGAAGATGTTATATTCTCTGATGAATTATTTTTTTTTGTACACACCTGAAACAATAAAGAAAATTAGTAGATATCTACAAATGATAACCATTAACGTATAATTATTAAATTCGTAATAGCTACACCAATTTCAAATACACAGGTGTACCATCACAATATAACACACCACATAAATAATTTTACTCTGATAATTACAATCTCCTAAGGCATATTGCAAGAGCATTATTAGTATTGACATTGGTGTAGTTACTACTTGTGTTTGGCCCATATACCACTAGAGTTTGCAACGAAGGATTTTATAGCTGCAGCATTATTCACAACATTTTTTTCTTGAAGTATATCTTCTCAAATAGTACTGTTCTGACACGGCGATAAAATGTAGACCTAAGTATACTTGTGACAAATGATGACACATATCACATGGACATGCTAGAGTTCTGTACAGAGCAAGACACTAAGAACAAAAGGTGTACTAAATACTAAATTAAACAAATTTAAAAGAATAAAACAATATATTCAATTTGAAAACAAGTTGTTTCGTAACAAGATCACAATTACTCAGGCATTTCCAATACATACCAAACGAAACGGTAACACCGATTTTAATTATTTAACAAATTTAACGAATGTTTAAAGCGACCTTTTGTTGTTCCTCGATTTGTATCTGTCACTTTCGACATTTCCTTCGCGCGCGTTTCTCAATTGTCCAGATCGTACCGGTACGATAATCGAGCCATTTCATCCCGAAACCCACACTAGGGAGTACCTTTTGCCATTCGATATTTTTCCTAGAGAAAACAGAACTTAGACCATAAAATGCATAGACACTCCTTTGTGTTCGCAACTTGTAACTAACACAAATTGTAATGTTACATCTTTAGTTACATCACTTTTGAGGATAAATAATTAGTCTCTAATCTTCATTTTAGTCAGTCTCAATCCAGAGAAAAGAAAACCTAACGGCAAAATATAAACATTTAAAAACATTAAACGAAATACAAATCCCAAATCATAGAGAATATACACACAATGATAACATACATATAGACAATATACCGCGTGTTGCATCGTCGAGCGGGACATAGGAAATCCCATATAGATTTTAATGGGATCAATTATTGGCTTCCCTAATTATTTTGGAGAATAATTCTATTTAGGTTTATTGAAGAGCACTAGAACCCACATTTCAAAAGAATAACTTTAGATATTTTTGATTAGCTCGTTTACGCCGATTTACGCCGAGTTATCGCCGATTTCTTTTCAAATATTTCTCCTTTCTTATGGCCCTATATTTACTTATGAGCACCAGTCAAGGTAAAAGATAACTGTCAAATGAAGTTTTCATTTCAGAAATTTACCTATGTAGTGCTTTATTATTATTGAAAACTCATTCCTACATTGGAAATCTTTAAGATGTATTTATAAATACAAATTAATATGAATTAAAGTAATCAATTTTATTACAAAGTTAATTATAGTATTATTACAATATTCAATAACTTATTAATTTAGGTACTATTAAATTGATAGAACGTTAGGATTTAAGAAGATGTTCAAATATTCCTCCATCGGCTGCTAGACAATAACCCAGGCGATCATAAAATTCTCTTCTTACATTTGCTAGTTGGTAAACTGAAATTCTATTGCATTCGGCAGAAATACAATTTTTTAACTCGTCTGGATTTGGGTATTTTTTATCCTTGTATATCCTGTTTTTTAAATGGCCCCAGAGAAAGAAATCATTTGGCGAAATATCAGGACACCTTGCCAATTTACTGTATGATTTAGGCTAATAACATTTCCGTTAAAACTATTGTCTAAATATTCCCGAACAGCCAGGGTACCATGTGCCGGGCAGCCATCCATTTGGTACCAAACTTCCTGATTTTCCCTAGCGGTATCATGTAAATCAGGTAAAATATGATTTTCGAGTAGTTCCAAATAATATTCTGCATTTAAATTTAACAAGTAAGAAATAATGGCCCGATAATATTGTGTCCGAATATCCCTGCCCAAACATTTACTTTCTGTGGATATTGCGTCCTTGTTGCGACAAACCTGTGTTGGTTTTCTTTGTTCCAATATCGATAATTTTGAGCATTGGGTTCATTATTTAAGGTAAACGTGCATTCGTCAGTGAAACATATGCTTTTTAAAAATTCCCTATCCGTGTTTGCTCTTTCCATCATATCAAAACAAAAAGTATGCCGCCGTATTTCGTCCCCATCTCGTAGCTCTTGGTGCTTTTCATATTTGAAGGAAGAGTATTTATGTCGTTTCAAAATTCGAAACGCTGTAGTGTGATCTATTCCTATTTCATCCTCAAGTTTCCTTGTGCTTTTTTTCCATTTTTTTCCCCATTTTTTCCATTTTTCCATAGTTCTCTTCCACGCACAATAAAACTTCCAAGTCATTTCTTGCACCTTCTCTTTGTTCCTGCCTTGCTTCACATCTGCAGTTATTTATTAGGGTACCTTTGGTCTCAAATCTCTGGATATTCCTTGCGATTGTAGATTTTCCAGGTATCGGTCTATTCGGATACAGAGCAGCAAACATGTCCGACACCTTTTGATAACTATTTCCTTGAAAATACCATTTAATCATCAATACTTTTTCTTCGGTAGTGTAATTCATGGCTAATATTTTCGATGTAGGTATGAGTTTTTAATAATAATAAAAAAGCACTAAATAGATAAATTTCTGAAATGACAACTTCATTTGACAGTTATCTTTTACCTTGACTGGTGCTCATAAGTAAATACATCAGGGCCATAAGAAAGTAGAAATATTTAAAAAGAAATCGGGCGATAACTCGTAAACGGGCTAACCAAAATATCTAAAGTTATTCTTTTGAATGTGGGTTTTAGTGCTCTTCAATAAACCTAAATAGAATTATTCTCTAAAATAATTAGGGAAGCCAATAATTGACCTCATTAAAATTTACATGGGATTTCGTATGTCCCGCTCGACGATGCAATACCCGGTATATGTTGCCGTTAAAGTCCGATGTCCGGTTAATGTCGACATTACCCGGTTAATCTCGAGAATAACACAAAACAAAACAACCAAAACATAACAAAACCCACACATTAACCTGTTCATGTCGACCAGTGTTGCCACCTTTTGTATTTAAAAAATCGGGACAGCATTGGTGCAACCTTTTTTCTTAAAAGTAAAATGTTATGTGCCCATCGAATTTTGAAACAATATTTTACGCCTTTTTGCGTTAACTTAAAAAAAAATATTAGAAATTTATAAATAAATATTTAAAAATAAAAAATGAAAAGTTGTAAACAAAATTAGTAAACAATCAATTAAATCTAAAACAACTAGAAGAAAACCTAAACAAAATGAAAAGTTTCAGCTGTATAATCTGTAAAATTGACTTCTAAGATTGATTTCTAAGATTTTAATTAATTCGTGGAAAAGAACTGTTAATTTCCAGAAATTAATAATTTGTAATTTCAAGAATAAACATTGGTTAATAAACAAACAAACAAACAACAATTTTATTGTTTAATAAAAACGTGGCTATTAAACAAATAAAAAGCAGGATATTAGGGCTTTGCGTGGGGACGCGGGACTTTTGGATCAAAATCGGGATGGGTGACAACCCTGATGTCGACATTAATCAGACACCGGACTTTAACCTAACATAAATATAT
Organism: Sitophilus oryzae; assembly: GCF_002938485.1. Taxonomy (NCBI): domain Eukaryota; kingdom Metazoa; phylum Arthropoda; class Insecta; order Coleoptera; family Curculionidae; genus Sitophilus; species Sitophilus oryzae. The sequence continues at coordinate 8,601 of NW_022146688.1, forward strand.
ACAACATACAATTCCATACATACGAGGCGTTTCGGAAAAAATAAGAAGGTTAGGAAAACAACATAACATAAGAACATCTTTCAAAACACAAAATACACTTAGATCCATTTTAGCACACACTAAACCAATGGAGACTACTCTAACAAGTAACGGCCATACCACGTTGGCGCACCAGTTCCCGTTCGATCACTGAAGTTAAGCAACGTCGGGCGCGGTTAGTACTTGGATGGGTGACCGCTTGGGAACCCCGCGTGCCGTTACTTTTTTTCTTTTTTCTTATTATATTATTATTATTCTGAATTAATTATTCTAAATCAAAAAATAAGTAGCGAATACAGAGCCCATGGGGCCCTCCGTAAAAGCTATAAATTGGTTTAAATATTACGCTTCTGGTGTAAAAATGGCGCCCTAAGAAACATATCCTACTGTACTTTTTATTTACCCCCCTCCGCCCAAATAAATTCCTGTATCCGCCACTGCTTTTGACAACGTGGTATTGGTTGTTACATGTCAAATTATACAAATCCTGAAATGGCCAGATACAGATTCAAATCTGTACGAAAGTGATTTCAAGAATTTGTAAAATTTGGCATGTAACAGCCATACCACGTTGGCGCACCAATTCCCGTTCGATCATTGAAGTTAAGCAACGTCGGGCGCGGTTAGTACTTGGATGGGTGACCGCTTGGGAACCCCGCGTGCCGTTACTTTTTTATTTTTTGTATTAATGGAATGATATATAATATTTAAATCTTTAAAACTGTACATGGTATGGTTGTATGGTTGTTTCCATGAATTTCGTTTTAAATCAAACATCGAACTATCTATTAAAAATTCGTATTTTTAATTTCAGTACTTCTCAGTTACTTCTCACGTAATAAAAAAATATTTTTTTAATTATTGATACCGAGTCCCGAAAGTACCGACACAACCGGGAATTAATAATTTTGGAATTAATAATTAATAATAATAAGGAATAAGAATTAATAAGATCCGAAATAAGCTTCTTCTAAACCTTAAGAACCATTGGCCATTAAATACCATTTTTGAACTTCAATAATTGCTAATAAACATTATAGGAACTTCAAAAGAACTTCAGAAGCAAGATCAATAAGAGATCACTTCTTATACCTATATCTCAGCTTCTGAAATAAACAAGTATAATTAAATTTTTATTGATTATGATATTAAATAATTATGATATTAAATGTTTACTCATTTTTTGTCAACTCGTCTATGTGCTGAGACGCAACGCTCGAACTTCACAGGTCGACCGACGGAACTGAACTGAAACGCTCTGCAATCTGCCACAATCTGCCTAATTCGGAAATCTGAAAATATTTGGGAGAGTGCAACTACTCTTTTCCTTCTACTATAGTGTAAGTTAAGCAAAGGTATATCTAGTTTCTATACGAATGGTCTAATGCACGAACGAATTCATCCGCGACAGACATCTTTATTTATTAGCGTTATTGAAATCCGAGTCATTGTTTTCCAATTAATTGTGCAAGTGTCTGTGAATTATTTAACGGTATTATAAGCGGATTAATTACAATAATTGAATAATACAGTATCTGCTCTATTCATCTACAGATTCGAAGTTTGGAAATGTCTGTCTGTATTGTACGAAATCATTGATATTTGCGTTTGGTGCTATAATGCCGTAATTATTGATATGTTTGTTATTTAAGGTTATTGGAAATAAAATATCATTAGTTTCAGGTATATCTAGTAATGTATAGTAAATTCATACATAAGACGTTCGGCTAAATTTAGTAAAAGATTTAAAGTAAATATTCTTAAAATTTTTAATTTTCGATTCTTAATAATTCTTAAGGATAGTTTCATTATATTTATTTAATTATTATTACTTAATTATTTTTAATTATTATTATTTAATATTTTAAACTCAATAATTAATAATAATTTAATATTATATTTATTAATTATATTATATTACTTAAATATATATCTTTGTATGAGTTTAAGAAAAGAAAGACAGTAGTATCTCTTTGAAAAAGAAAAAGTTAATGTTGTAGATCTTTTATCTGAAACTACTGAAACAACTTAGAATATTCAAATTCTAAATTTTAATTACCAGAACAGAGAAAGGCTCTTTCTAATTTTAAAAAAGGCTCTTAAATTTGAATTTGAATTTGGTTTTATGTGTCCAACACTCACTACCACTTCATAAGGAGTTCTCGATCGTGTAGCATATACAGGGTTAGTCTTAAATAAATGCAAATATTTTTAGGGGTAGTAAATCTTGACCCCAGAAACACAATTATGAGGTATTTTTTGCAAAAAAAAATTGAAAATTCAAACTTTTTGAAAATTTTTTCAGTTTTTATTTAAAAAACATAATTTCTTGATAATATGGCAACATAGGTAGTAGATTAAATTTACAAGAAAGAAAACCGAGAAAATATCCAGTGGTTCTCAAAATTTTAGTAAAAAATCGTTTTTTTTTGGAAATTTTCCTCGAAATTTTCAAAGTAAAATAACTCGGTTATTTTGGACTTATTTGAAAAACGATAAAGAGAAAATATATTTCTTTTATCGAGATCTACCAGCCCTAAAAATATTTGCACTTATTTAAGACTCATCCTGTATATCCTCTTTCACTTTTTATCGGTCGTTGTGTAGGACTTCAATCACTTTAAGGACCTTTGAACATCACCACTAGTTTTTTGCTGTTGCTATATCTTGGTGGGCTTGCAATTTTAGTACAAGGTCACCAATTTTAAATCCTTCTAATTGTTTTTTAAATAGCAGCTCTGATACATTCTGTATTTTGAAGCGTTTTTAGGATTTCATTTTGTGACAAAAAATCAGCCATCTGTGGCACTTTCTAAAATGCATTTTACAGTAATGCTTATATCAATAAAAATGTATAACCATGTGATAATGTATAATCGCGACACACCCATTAGATGGATCTTATGTCGGCGCCTCAAAAACAATTGTAAAACTATTTTCAAAACATGGGCGTGCCTAAGTGTGGGAAACCAAAATACTATTTGCTCTCGAATGTTTATTGAAATTTTATTGGTTTAGTTTTCTGGGAGAGTTTTATAATAATATATTTCCTTTGAAAGTATTAACAGTTTTCTATTGCTGGTATTATACTAGACGTGTAAAAACTAGATATTGTATCATAATTATAGTTATTTAAGATTATTTCTTCTTGTTGTTGAAAGAACCATATTATTATGTAATATATAATACCGTGAATATCTCCGAAACAGTGAAACATTTTAAAATACTTTGAATACAAAAAATATTATTTTTTTAAGTATCCACCTAAGAAGGAAAAGATATGGAGTGTGTTTCATTTCAAAAACCGAACAAAAATTATTTTATATTTTATAATATAGATATAGGTGCCCGGGGGCGTAGAGGTACAGGCTCTCGTCTACCAATCTGAAGGTAGTGGGTTCGAATCCAATGCACACCCGGCATATCATCAGCCGACTAATTTTATTAAAATAAAAATAGTTTGGGTACCTAGGTCAACTCAGCCTTAAATGAGTACTTGAGATTCACAATTCTGAGGTAATAATTGGCGGTTGAAGCGTAGTACTAGCCACATTACCTTCCTTGTATACCGAACGGCTCTAGTATGGCAAGCTGTACCTTGCTACTCCCAAGGCGTTAAACGCTATATACGGGAGCTATTATTATTATATTATATAATATAGATATACCGGGTGGTGCATCGTCGTTGGAAACATAGGAAATCTCATGCAAAATTTGAACTGTCCAGATATTCGCTCTCCTATTGATTTTATAGCGAAGTCGAAAATAGACTTTTTAAAGGTCTACGATTGATAAACACACATGCCAAATTTGAACAATTTAGGACAAGTCGATTTTGAGTAATTTGAGAAAAACTTAATCGATTTTTAAATTAAAACTGAATGTAACAATCAAACACCAGTCAAAAACCAACATTACTTAAGTTGTCAGCGTCATTTTCCAAACGTAACTTAATTTTAATAAAATTTTAATATTCAGTACTAGTAATAATTTATTGTTATACACATAAAGAAAAAGTGAACATGATAAAATACGCGGGAAATAGATTAGACAGTGTATCTGACATGTTTCGGTTAATTTTCCGTGAATATTAAAATATTATTAAAATTAAATTACTTTTGACAATGACAAAATCATAGTTTGTAATCCTAAGGTATGTCAATTTTTGACTGGTGTTTGATTGTTACCTGTTCGGTTTTAATTTAAAAATAGATCCTTCTTAAATTGCTCAAAATCGGCTGGTCCAAAATTGTTCAAATTTGGCATGTGTATATTTACCATACATAAACCTTAGGGGAGCCAATATTTAAACAGTTCAAAATTTGCATGGAATTTCCTATGTATCCAACGACGATGCAACACCCGGTATATAGAGTTTGCCATGTAATTTTGAACATCCTGTATGATTTAAAATTATGATATTTATAAAATAATAAAAAATAATAATAGAAATAAATAAAATAAAGAATGTACAGCCAAACTATAGTATGTACCTAACATAGTTTAGATTTCATATTTCTTTTTTTAAAAGCTAAACATTTTTTTTTCATTATTTATTTATATCTCTGAAATTATCAAAACAAATTTAATATCTTAGAATTATGTAAAGTGATTAAGAAGGAATCCAAAAATGCAATAATATACCAGGTGTTTACTTTATTTTTATCCCAATCTACTCACAGTTTTTGGGCCATCCTCCTAGTTGAAATATTTTCCTGAAATAGGATCTACAGATGCCCGAGGCACTGTTGGAGTATCTTATACATTTCATTTTATAGAAGATTATCAGCTTAATAAAATGTGAGATATATACAGTTCTGAAACTACATTGATTTAGAAGGCTGTTGATTTTTTACATACATAATAGATCCTCATCATCATCATTTTGAGCCTTTTTCTCAATCATTATACCGATTATGGTGTAGTCTCCCTCATATATTTAGATAATATCTTTATAATTGGTCTCAGTGCATTGTAGTCTATATTGTTGGCTATGCGGTCCAAGTTATCACTACTAATTTCCTAATATCATGGTCCCATCTCAGGTTTGGTCTTCTTCTAAGTCTTCTTCATCTGTTGTCCGTACTTCTTGGCAAGTATTCTGCCCATTGCCACTTGAAGGATTTGTAGATGACATCTATGACCTGGGTCTTTTTTCGTATCTGTCCTAATTTTTTACGGTCTTTCTTGTTAATTTCCAACATATTTGGTTCCATCGAGCGTTGTGCGACCTGCAGTTTCCTTATAATGTCCGTTTTAAGTATCCAGGTTTCGTATGTCTAGGTCATGACTGGTAGTACTCATTGGTCGAATATTTTCTTCTTTAGATAAACTGGAAATCTAGATTTGAATACGATTAAGTTTTTTCCATAATATGTACTCCATGCTAACTTAATCCTTCTGTTGATTCTGGTAATAGAGATTGTGACCTGTGTTCTCCTAGTTCATTGTGTGTCTACAAGTTCATTGTACATTACTTTAGTTTTTGTTAAGTTCATTTTGAGACCTACTTTATTGCTGGCTGTATTTAATTCGTTAATTTGTGCTTGTGGTTCTTCAGGACTATTGGTAATTAGGACTATGCCATCAGCAAATTTTAGATGGTTAAGATATTCTCCATCTATTTACAGTTCTTTGTTGGTCCAGTTTAGTTGAGGGAACATTTCTTGTAGTGTTGTTTGGGTATTCCAGTTGAGTATTCAAGTGTTAGTGTAGTGGGTATTCAAGTATAGTATTTGTTAGTTTTGTTTATTACTATTCTTTTATCGGGCTGATAGTTTCTCTCAGCGTATGTATGCGCAATAATTAAAATTGCCAATTATTTCTCTCAAAAGGTTTATTGCATATTATTACCTTCGACTTCGCGGCTTAACTAATCGAAAACTGGCTTTAAACAAAAGTTTTGTTCATAAAGAACAAAACTACATTTCAATATATAAAATATGACCAGTTGACATTTAATCGTTCAGCTGCTGATTAGAGCAATTATCAACACTTACCCTAAACGTTAAAATACAATTTAATCGATAAAATAATACCGATTAAAAACGTGTTTTTTGTCTAATAATTGATCTTAACGACCTTTACAGCAAAAAAGAGATTAGTTGTTGCCAATATGTTTCATAACAACTTTATAGTGTCGTTTTATTTGCATATTAGTAATATTATCATTATAAAAGCATTATTCAGTGCTAACATACTTTATGCAAATTATTTTTGGTTAAGTTATTGTTACAGAAAGAAACTTTCACAAACTATATAGGGTATATTGTTTATAATATAGTAGTAAGGTAGCGTAGGAAAAATTGTTGTTTATATAAATATAGTTTAGTTGGCTTGGAAATGACGATCGACGGCATTCCCTTTACAATTTTACATACAAAATAACTGCGATATTAATTTCCAAGCTATCTATGACGCTGCCTTTTTTCTGCTCGTTGGTAGACGCAGGTTATATAGTAAGTTTTATTAGTTGTTTCTTGGGTGTTGTGGCTAGGATCAATTAAAACAAAAATCTTTCATTACACGACGTTTCGCATTTAATGTAATAATGCTTCTTCAGGAATGTAACGAAAGATTTTTCTTTTTATTGATCCTAGTCACAACACCCAAGAAACAACTAATAAAACTTATTATATAAAGGCTAAAGAATAATTACATTCTATAATGTTACATAGTAATGTAGATTCATTTTTTCGTCAATGTTTCATAAAGCTAGAATTAAAAAAAAACAAATAAGAATTCAGAGTTTCCTACATTAAATAAACATTTTTTTTTCTAAATCCTAAAGTATATGATTTCAAAGATATACTTAAATATATCATTCCAGTTTTAGTTATTATATTATTTGATCATAAGATACAGAGAACAATGGATGTTCCAAAAATATGTGTTTTTTTTATACAGAACATATCACATTTGTACTTATAAATCTAGAACTGTCATCTTACGATAGCAAAACAGCATATATCTATCCGACATAAGCTCAAGCAAAACGATCAATTCGATAGGAATTTGTGAACGACGGTTTGTCGGGTATCGATCGTTTGTATATAAATACGATAATATCTTTTTTTTGCTCTACCTATAGTTAACATAATCTTTAGAGTATAAAATAAAATATATTTATTCGATTCCATGGCCAGTTAATCATAAAAACAAATTTAATTATTAAGAAATTATGAACGAATTGTTGTGGAAACCAATTTTTGGCGCAAACAAACAAAATTTAAAAATAAAATATTTAAGACTCCCCTGGGGGTTTATGGACCCCTATGTTTAACCCTTAACTGGCGTGGTGGAGTCCAGCGGACCCCAAGCCAAATATTTAAGCCTCTGTAAAATGTTTACGTTTAAGAATTAAGCCTCGCCGCACCATTTACCTTGAAGTTAGGGTACCAATATGCAGTTGATTTTATCAAGTATTGTTCCTACCAGCGGGAGCTAAAGTTTCATTGGGATCCGTGTCGCACCACCACGCCAAGAATGTTTCATTATTAGGATGGTGGGTAGTCTAAAAAGTGCACCTCACTGGGACGCTAATTTTGAGGACGCATTAAATGAGTGGTTTGATGAACTTAAACAGGCTTAAGCGATATGAAGACTATCGAGACATTGATTTTTCTCCGAAGAGTAACCATAACTCCGATTCTGAATCTGTTACTTATAGAGGAGAGAAAATTGAATAATCAATACCAGAAAAGAAAGAGATGTGGTATATTTCAACGAAGAAATGACAATAAACAAAAATCTTATGAATCAAATGTGCACGATCCATGTGCGGCAAATGCAGATCCTATATTAGCATGAACTGTATTTGAAAAAGTTATGTACAGGGTGAGTCAACAATAGAGTAAAGTCCATTATCTCATTTGTTTCGAGGTTTAAGAAAAAATATTAAATATAAAAGTTATAGGGACGATTAAGATACACATTTTAAAATTATTATAGAGTATACAGGGTGCTTCAAAAAAGTGTGGCGACTATAACATATGTTTTTTTAAATGCAATACCCTATTTTTTATTTTATTTTTAGATTCTGCGTAAAATTCCATAACTTTTATATATATAATGTTATATATCTAAAACTAATAGTTTTAGTAATATTTAAATTTGTTGAAACAAATGTTAGATTGCAGTGTGGTAAAAAATTGTCAGTGACGGCATTGTTTCTGAAGTTGGACAACTGAAATTTGGTAGGAGAATTTTATAGAGACATAGAAAAAGACCTATGTAAAGATATTTTAGTTAGATGCTACAGGGTGTTCAAAATATATTTATGAATTTCAACTATATAAAATTAAGAAATTTCAAATTTTTTAAATAGTACACCCTATATATTATCATTTTTTCTGATAGATTCTACAAAACTCTTCAACTTTTATTAAGTATATCATATACCTATTTTTAATAGTTTGCGATTTATTCCAATTTTTTCTATTTTTACCCATATTTTTAATACAATTACGCTATAACATCATATTAAACAGACAAAAAGTAATAATTATAAAAGTTTCTGGTTTTTTAAGCAAGTTAAGAACAAAATTTGAATTTTAGTAATTTGTTGTAATAAGTATAAATGGTAGAGATAATAGATTTTCCTGAAATGAATTATATAGTCAGTGTGACTGATATACACGAACAAGCCAAGAAAAACATATTTTTTATTTCAGTACAATATGTTATATAGTACTTTGCTAAGTAGTATTAATATAAGTATAATAGATGTAGATTATCTAGAAAACATCTTCAGTGTGTAATAGGACGGTTTCGCGGCAGTAGTAATATTTGCTTTACCAAATGAATTATAAACCAGAATTACTGCGAGAAAAATATTTACTGTATGTCCAAAAAATTCCTATATCAGTAGTCTTCAACAATTTATTATTAGGCAATCTAGTATTACTTTAATCTGTGGCTATTCGTCCCTACGAATAATAACTAATTATTAAGCTACTTGTTAAAGATAAGTAATAAATAGTTTGTTTTGTCATGGCAACTATGATTTTATAGGGTAAATGTATTAAAAATATGGGTAAAAATAGAAAGAATTGGAATAAGTCGCAAACTATTAAAAATATGTATATGACATACTTAATAAAAGTTAAAGAGTTTTGTAAAATCTACCAGAAAAAATGATAATATATAGGGTGTCCCATTTAAAAAATTAGAGATTTTTTAATTTTAAATAGTTGAAATTCATAAATATATTTTGAACACCCTGTGTCATTTAACTAAAATATCTTTACATATATCTTTTTTTATCTCTATAAAACTCTCCTACCAAATTTTGGTACTCTAACTTCAGAAACAATTGCACCACTGACAATTTTTTATCACACTGCAATTTAACATTTGTTTAAACAAATTGAAATAGGTATTACAAAAACTATTAATTTTAGGTATATAACATTATATACAAAAAAATTATAAAATTTTACGCAGAATCTAAAAATAAAATAAAAAATATAGTGTTGCATTTAAAAAAACATATGTTATATTCCCCACACTTTTTTCAAGCACTTTGTATACTCTATAATAATTTTAAAATATGTATCTTAACCTTCCCTATAACTTTTATATTTAATTTTTTTTTGTAAAGCTCGAAACAAATGAGATAATGGACTTTACTCTATCGTTGACTCACCCTGTACATTCAAGGTTTGCAGTTTTGTTGAAAATAATTTATGTTTATTACTTTAGCTTCATATTTCAGTTGTTTGTATTTTTAATAATACGGTAAAATCATAAAATATATATGTTTTTAATTTCTATGGGTTTCTTAGCCAAGTTATATTTCTGTTGTCAAAAATTCCTAAAAAATGCGTTTTACTTTATTTTTGTGTCCGTTCTTAATTTGTTGAAAATTAATGAAATTGTTTGTTCACAAGTTTGAATATATTGTAAACAGTGTTAAAATAACAAGCTTTTTATAAAATCTCTTCATCATGTATTTTAAACTGAAAAAAAAATTGGGGTCCGTCGACCCCAGCACGCCACAAGCGTTACAAAAATTCACCACATTCCATGCCAGTTGAAGTTAATGAATCCATTGGCTACAGATTTTAATAGGGTTTGCTATTTTTTACCACTCTGAATTGTAAAGTTAAGAAAGTCGAACAATCGATATATCGGTATGAAAATCCGAGTCAATAGTCTTAAACCTATAATATAGTCGCAAAATATTTACAATTCGCACGGGTCTCGAACCGTTATTCGGTTTCATTTTACTAAAAAGGGCGTTAGTGGCAGATGGCGTTCATTTTGTTTGATTTAGAAACGCACTTTCATTTAGAACATTTAAGAAAACATTCTAATTTCCGAATTTTTATTTTGTTCAACGCCAATGTCGCAGATGCGTTTATCAAATATTTAAAATCGTTAAAAAATATGGTTTTTCTAAAACCAAGTCCTTACCTGAGAATTACATTATGTTTTTAACCTATGTCAGCTAAATTCTAAGAGATTATATCTCTGGTATACAGGGTGTCCCAGTCTGAGCGTGCATTAGAAGTTTATATAGAACTACAATATCTAGATCGGAGATTTTTTGCACATCATTGTTTCATAAAGAGATCTATCGATTAAAAATATTTTCAATATGACGACACTTCCGGAAATACCGAAAGTTGACAGCAACTTTCTTATTTTAAATGAGGCTGCCCCCATTTTTTATTACATACATTCTCTATAAAATTTTATGAATTTTGACTTTTGAAATTGGCGTCGTCGTTGACGTTAAGTGACGTAAAAGGATAGATCTGGCCATGTGATATTGTGACACTTCGATCAATAAGCAGTACCTATGCCATCTATCACTTGGCGTAACAGCGCAAAAGTTGGCTTGGAAACGTTTTCGATCATACGGTATATTATTAATAATATCAACTATTAGATATCACTAAAGAGCAAAAATACGGAGATACATTTTTATAAATACACTTTTTAAACTCTTGAGGCAGCAGTATTTATAATATAGGAAATTCAAATAATTCGTTTTCCGACAGATTGAAATAAATTGTCTGATTGTTTGACACTTTTAATGTCAAAGGAAGCTAGATAAAATTAAGAAAAATATACGTTTTAAAACTAAATCTTAAATAACTTAAAAACGATTTATTTTAGATATAGGAACATGTATAGTCAAAAAGTAACGAACTGAAAAAAGTGGGTTTCCACTTGAAAAAAAAATGATTTATGATAGTTTTTTAATCGCTCAATTCCATGAGAGCTACTGCCATTATTATATGACATTTGAACAATTTAATTTTCGAAATAGATAGCCACATTTTTCATTATGTCACAGTGGCTGTGGTAATCACTAAATTTGACTTTTAGGCTATACAAATTTTTTGACAGATAGTTTTTTTGTCCAAAAATGTTAAATATGTTTTTATCAAAAACGGTTAATATCAGATATAGAGTGTTTAACATCAATATTCATAGAATTTTACAGAGAATTTAAGTATGAAATAAAAATGGTGGTACCCATTTAAAATAAGAAAGTTTCTGTCAACTTGTGGTATTTCCGGAAGTGGCGCATGAAAATATTTTTAATTGATAATCTAGATATTGATAATGATAAATTTTATCAATATTATCTAATATAAAAATATAACTTATAAGTTTTTTTTATTCAGCAGTATTTATAAGTGTGCATCATAAACGTCTGTAGTTACTTAGAAACATGTTACAGAAATTTGTTGTTGCAAAATATGAGCACCAAGACCAATTGCTTGGTATAGGTCTTGCAGCAACGTATTGTATAAAAAATAACTATTATCTCAATGGTTAAAAAAATAATCCTAGTTGTTGTAAGCAGAAATTCTGACCCAAAGTCGTCAACAGCTCTCTTAGTTCTTTTGAAGAGGAATGCGTCAATATCAACGATTTATTAGCATTGTGGGTAATCGTTATGCCACTTTATGTTTTATCATTGTCCAATACATCCCTCTGAATAGTTAAAAAAAATGATCCTAGTTGTTGTCAGCAGAAATTCTGACGCCAAAATCTTCAACATCTCTTCTAGCTCTTTTAAAGAGGAATGCGTCAATATTATCGATTTATTAGCATTGTGGGTAAACGTTAACTTTATGTTTTATCATTGTTCAACACATAACTCATATATGTGTGTAATTTTCTAAGCATTGCTTATTATCTCATTACAAGCTATTATTAATCCTGCTCATTTATATTAGTTAATCGAATTAGAAGTGTTAAATCTGGCTGACAAACTTACAAGAAAGGGCTCTACATTTTCCATATTCATCCAATATTAGAATAACCAACTTATAATTACGTCAGAATCCACAGCGAGCGCATACTGGCAACAAGTCGAACAACGTGATGGCGTTATCATTTCTAAAAGTTTGACCCTTTGTAGTTAGCTAATTGTGACCGAATTCGACATTAACCCCGACCTTTTTACTAGACCAAAGCGCCCTTAAAACTTCCTTAATTTAGGAAAATTAAATTATTAATCTGTAGTAAATGAAGCTATTTAATGACCTAATGATAATGAAATCTCTGATCTAGATATTGTAGTTCTTCAGAAACTTCTAATGCACGCCCAGACTGGGACACCCCGTATATACCAGGATAAGAATTTAAGTACATTAAATTAATGGAAAATATCATTAACTGAATTATATTATATATTAAATTAGGAAAATCTAATTGTAATCGGTATTGTTCATTGAAACAATGACTCCCTACATAACATCAACAATGAACCTGTATTCATTAAAGGAATGTTGTAGTTCATTTTAACAATGAAATAATAATCATTACACCAATGAGTGTGTTCTTCAAATTCGTGAATACTGTTCATCGATTTAATGAACTTAAGGTTCATAGAGTTAATGAATTACTTTTCATTGCGCTGACGAAATCGTTCATCGGCTCAAAATAAACGATTTGATTCATTAATTTGAAAAAGTTTTTCATTATATTTTTGTCGATTTTTGGTTCAATGTGTTTGGTAGAAAATTTCTATAAAAAATGTATATATTAAAAACAGTAAAATTCCACATACCCGCTACGGGATAAACCATAGATTCTGTGTTCACTAAAGTAACACCTACGGCAGTTTAGTATCATAAAAGTCATTCGAAACAAAGGATTAATTAATCTAATCCCAGACCTACGCGTAGAATGGTTTATCACCACCCTTCACCCACGACCTGTCCTAACACTTGTTGCTGATAAATCTTCATTCTTCAGCTCCAGCGTTGCCAACATTACAAACCATTGACTAGGTCAGGTTCGTATAAAAAACAAACTCTTATTGTATCATATAAAAATCGAAATATTATATGCTTTATGAAAGTATTACAACGAACTAGTAGACAGAAAAAAAAAACATTATTAATAAACAGCACAACACTGGAAATAGTAGAAGAATATATACACAACTAATACACAGCTCGGGATATTTACTGCCAGAGATCAACAGAAGAATTAAGTTAGCATGGAGTACTTATGGAAGAAATGCAATGATATTCACATCTAGAATACCACTTTATCTAACGAAGAAAATATTCGGCCAACGTGAACTATCTGTATTGCATGCTAAACCTGGACACTTAAAACGGACATTATAAGAAAACTGTAGATGGCGCAATGCTCAATGAAACGAAATACACTGGGAATAACCAAAAAAGACCGTAAAAGAATAGAGTGGATACGACAAAAGATCCAGGTAACAGATAAAAGGACGGACAACAGATGGATCACAAAAATTACAGAATGGTACCCCCGAGTTTTATAGGGGTTAGGACTGAAGAGAGAGACCCCCAAAAAATTAAAAAACCTAGAAGAAGACGAAACCTGAGATGGGACCATGATATTAGTATATTAACATGGATAACTTGAGCCCGCATAGCCAACAATAGACAAAAATGAGCTGGACATGAGCTAATAAACAACAATGGGCTACAAGTACAAAGAAATTTCTAAATATGTGAGGGAGGCTGCACTATTATTGGAAATGGCTGAATAAGCTGAAAATGACGAAGATAATGATGCTTTTTGTAAACGTATTGAGTTGATAATCCATGATGAAAGGAGCCAATGAAAGAAGATATAAATTTAATCGGACCTTTTTAAGAAAATTAATTTTATTTTTCAGAAACTATTTGAGACAGAGTTTACCAAAAATGCTTTTTATATCTACCAGTGGGTAAATGAATTTGTAGATATATTACGACTTTTCTTGGAACTTTAGTTTCGGAGATATAAATTTAATCGGACCTTTTTAAGAAAATTAATTTTATTTTTCAGAAACTATTTGAGACAGAGTTTACCAAAAATGCTTTTTATATCTACTAGTGGGTAAATGAATTTGTAGATATATTACGACTTTTCTTGGAACTTTAGTTTCGGAAATATAAATTTAATCGGACCTTTTTAAGAAAATTAATTTTATTTTTCAGAAACTATTTGAGACAGAGTTTACCAAAAATGATTTTTATATCTACTAGTGGGTAAATGAATTTGTAGATATATTACGACTTTTCTTGGAACTTTAGTTTCGGAGATATAAATTTAATCGGACCTTTTTAAGAAAATTAATTTTATTTTTCAGAAACTATTTGAGACAGAGTTTACCAAAAATGCATTTTATATCTACTAGTGGGTAAATGAATTTGTAGATATATTACGGCTTTTCTTGGAACTTTAGTTTCGGAGATATAAATTTAATCGGACCTTTTTAAGAAAATTAATTTTATTTTTCAGAAACTATTTGAGACAGAGTTTACCAAAAATGCATTTTATATCTACTAGTGGGTAAATTAATTTGTAGATATATTACGACTTTTCTTGGAACTTTAGTTTCGGAGATATAAATTTAATCGGACATTTTTAAGAAAATTAATTTTATTTTTCAGAAACTATTTGAGACAGAGTTTACCAAAAATGCTTTTTATATCTACTAGTGGCTAAATTAATTTGTAGATATATTACGACTTTTCTTGGAATTTAATCCATGAGGAAAATTGCCGAAAAAATGGTAACGCGTAAAGGAGAGCGTAATTAAGGTGTTAGGTGCAATAACATTCAATAACTCAACTTTCCCGGATATTCAATTTTCCCGAACGACATTTTATAGCTTCATAGTTTCTCACACCGATTTGATCAATAGCAAAAATGGATTCAAGCAAGTTCGACGAAACAAGTGAGTAAACAAAGTGGTCGTTACATAATCAAAAAATTAAATATACATATACTACGAGAGGATAAAATATAATTTGCAATATTAATGGTATACTTTTTTTAATCAACTTGTGATTAAACGTTTTATGAACATCTTCTGAAATTATAATTATGTACGTTTAAAAAATTTCGTTATAGCCGAAATAGTCCCAATTATGCCCCACTAGCAAAACCGGTGATTAAAACTATGCTCGCTACTGTAGTTGAACTCATCTAAAAAGTTTTTTTAGCTGGAATAATAAACTATAATACAAGTTAGACGTTCTGAAGGTATCAAAATATTTCCTTTTTTTATTTTTAGAATTTTCACAAATTATACTAAAGACACTCTAATGTACACGCAAAAACGCTCTACTCGCTTTCTGTGTAGCTGTGGGCTAAGTGTATAGTTGGATTACTAATTTCTAAAAGTTATTAATCAACACTTTTTTCATCTTTCTAACATCGAATCTAACGTCTAGTCCGGCAACATTGTGCCCGGCCTAGCATCCGGACTTTTTTCCTTTCAATCGAACCGGTGGGTCCGGACATTCGAGACAGGCCAGACAGAGCGAGCTCAAGATAGGATCGAGGCGCGATTTTTAATCCGGGAGAATGTGAAAGACGAGGAGAGCGCTATAGGCGAACCGGACCCGATCTATACTCATTGTTCTTTTCCGATGAGAAGAACCCGATCAAGTGGTGGGCGGATTGACTGATTTTTTCGCTCCAAACAAAGGATTCGAGAAGAGTAGCAGCGGCGGATCGGGTGCAAAAA
The DNA here is from genome assembly GCF_002938485.1 of Sitophilus oryzae. Classification (NCBI taxonomy): domain Eukaryota; kingdom Metazoa; phylum Arthropoda; class Insecta; order Coleoptera; family Curculionidae; genus Sitophilus; species Sitophilus oryzae. The sequence goes on from NW_022146688.1 coordinate 24,610, forward strand.
ATCGTGTCGTACGTCGAAAGTATCACAGTTTGAAATGTCATCGAGTAATAATCCGTTACGTTATGGCCCGTATATGCTGACAATATATACGACCGAGGTATTGATTCTAGACTGGAATAAGATATTTTACTACTTGTATGCTTCTGTAGTGTCAAAACCAATGACAATCAAGGTCCGACCGAACCTGGATTTTTACTCTCGGCCGAAACCGAGACCGAGAGAAAAATAAATTCTCGGCTGAGACCGAGACCGAGACACGATGCAATATTTATTCAAAAGCTTATCATATCAAAAACATCTGATAATAATATAATGAAAACGTTATTTTCACGCAGAAACGGTATTATTGGGATTTAATACTATAAAATTAATAATACTAATAAAATTACTTTTTTAGTCTATGTTATAGGCAAATAATGGTTTGTACACGTTAATATTAGTTTAATTATGTTAATTGTAAAAAAATAAGGAATCCTATAGTGAGTAAAACCTTAGTATAAATAATTATGTAATTATTAGTACATGCTAGACGCTGCACAACCACGAGAACAAGCAGGCTCAGCACGATTGATCATATACATACACTAAAGCTAGTAGTGGGAACTATCGAATGAATACTATCGAAACATTCGATAGTTGCAATTCATTCGAATAATTCGATAGCTAGTAAGAAAACATTCGTCGAAAACTATTCGAATAAAAATTATCGAATAGATGCGTTATCTGCCTTGAAATATTGTATTCTAGTAATTCGGCAGCAAAAACCATTCATTTATAAAATTCATTCATTTATCAAATTCATTTATTCGTCAGGATCGATTTTAATAAAATATAAACTGGATTTTAGTTGTCGTCCGGCGTCGTAGGTTTCTTTCCTAGAAACCCGACAGCGGTCGGTGGCAATGCTATAAAAGAAGCCGGCATCTTTGATTTTTTGCGGAGTCAAATAAAGATAAGGACACATTTTTTTTTATTGAGGTGCTAGTATTTACACAGAAAATACATTATGAAGGGCGCTGTTGCCATATATTCGTATTAGTTGGTATTAGCAAAGAATATTATTCTTTAGCATTAGTTAGTCAGGGATAATATGTCTAATGTTTTGCATTTTTTTATTAATATTTTGTTATTACACTGCAATAATACTTTTTATTTTGGATGTAGGAAAATTATTTTTAATGTTTTTAAGCAAAGACTGGTTTAATAAATAATAATAACAGTAATAATTTGTTATACCTATTAACAACAAAATTTAAAATCATTTAATAATATAAACATTTTTTTTTAAGTAATAGCAAAATATAAACAACAAAGAGAAGTCAAAAGTATTTATATTAGATTCTATTTAAAAATAATATAGTCTCTAAATGGCAACGTTGGTTTATTAAATAATAATAGTTACAGAATTAATTTGTTATATTAACAACAAATTTTAAAATCATGAAATATAAACATTTATTAATTTTCTAAGCATGTAGTGTGATGGAAGGAAAATATAAATAAAAAATTAGAAATCAAAATTATTTATATTACTTTTTATTACTTTATATTACTTTTTAAAAATAATATTTACTTTTACTGGCATTTACTTTAAAAAATAAATGAAATATTTCTTCGCAAAAAACTACATGTCAGAGAATTAGCATAAACAAAATACAAACATTGTTAATTTTTTTTTAAATTGGCACGTGTAAAACTTTCAATTTAATTTTCTCACCCCAAAATTTGAGTTCAATAACCACATTTACTTAACCACATTACTTAAATATGATTATTAAGTTCAACTAATTCATATTATTAAAACATCCAAAATACAAATATGTATTTTTAAAATGAATTGTAAGTTCATCTCATCTCTCTTAAAAATTGTTAGTTCTCAAAATTTCCCATTAAAAAATGAAATCTAACCTAACCATAATATACCATATAAAATTAAATCATTGAAAGATCGGGCTACGGAAAATCACACAATTTTCGGAAAAATTTTGACACCACTTCGCACACAATCGTCAATTAAAAAAAAACTACTATTTTAGTATTTTAAATATTTTAATAAACGCAAAAATAGCATAGTATTTACAAGGCGAAGTTATAAAAATTTGGAAGAACTAATAATGCACTGACGCATACAAAAATCAAACGAATACTAAATTTCATTTATTAAAAACATTCGATAGTCGTGGCTCGTGGCGCAACGATAACCATTTAGTCGCACGGCGAGGTTGTCACTTATGCTTTAGTATACAAATGAATGAATGATTTTATTCGAATAAAACCATTCGATGGTTGAAATCATTCATTCAGTAACCATTCGATAGTCTAATTCATTCGATAGTTCCCATCGCTAACTAAAGCGGCGGCTATACGGTAGCGACTTGCCTGCACGGTATAGTTCGCGCAAACAAGGAACACTGTGCGGTGTCCACACCGATGCAAGTAAGAGCGTACATTCATCATTATTTTTATTCTGAATTTGTAGTTCCATTCGTGGAAATGTCAAGTGACGAATTATTGTTTTTGTATTACTTAATGTTAAAGAAAAAACAGAAAAATAAACGATATAGATCGAAGTGGGGTAAAAACTGGCTTCTAAATAGAAAACCATTATTATATAAATTATATAATTATTAATTCTTGTACGCATCATTTTTTCTGTTTCTATAGGAATAATCTTTCGATTTTATCTTCGATCGGCACGGCAATGATCGATATATTTCAACGAAACTTCTCATAAACTCCTTATTAAAATAAGTACGCATATCAGACATTTTCTGAGAGCTGATAAATAATAATGCAAAACCCACAAGAGTCAAAACTGTAGCAAAACTGTAGCTTGAACTCGCTAATACCGTCTACACGTATGATATCACCGCACAAACTGGTTTGCGCAAACTAAAATCTTTAGCAGCACGACGTTTACGCAGGCCGCACTTGTTGGTTTGTGCCCCGACCAGAGGATTAAGGGCCCCAGCTTCAAAAAGACCTCAAAAACGATAACATTTTTTTTTAAAGCTTATAATAATACATTTAAATTGAAAAACGAATGCAATTTGACGTAATAAAACAATCCCCGAGCGAATGTTTGCATATATTTAATGGCAATATATGATGACAAAGTGATGGGAATACCGGTTCCACATATAAGCCGCGTTACTTTCGCGACCGTTCCAGGTAAATACCGCGATTTTGTACGGGGCCCCTTACAAAATCGCGATATACTCCTATATAGGTCCAAGAATAAATAATAATTATTCGAATATAAAAAATAATAATTATTCGATATTCTAAACAAAGAAAATTACCCCTTGATTTAATTTCGTAAATAGAAAAATGCCATTGACAATTACTGGGACCTAATAATAGATAATAAAGTAAATATCTGCTTCCATTTATACTGTGTTTAGTTTGCGTATACTTATGGTTTGCATACTCTAACTACAAATTGCTTTATAACTACTGAACACATATTGGCCTGTTTGCCAGTTGAATAAAAAATTACTTATTAAGATTTGGAGGTCCCCTAGAAGAAATGGCCCGGGGCGGACCGCCCCTTCCGCCCCCCCCCCCTCCCTTAGCCCGCCCCTGGTAGCAGCCTATGTATGCGAAACCTGGACACTTAAACTTAAAACGGACATGATAAGGAAACTGCAGGTCACACAACGCTCAATGGAACGAAATATGCTGGGAATAACCAAGAAAGACCGTAGAAATACGTAAAAGAATAGAATGGATACGATAAAAGACTCAGATAATAGATGTCATCCACAGAATCAAATCCCTCAAATGGCAATGGGCAGGACATCTGGCAAGAAGGACGGAAAACAGAAGGACCATAAAAATTACAGTATGGTACCCACTAGGAATTAAGAGACCTAGAGGAAGACCAAACCTTAGTTTGGACCATGATATTAGGAAATTAGCAGGGATAACTTGGACCCGCATAGTCAACAATAGACTGTTATGGGCCCAACTACAAAGAGAGTATCTAAACATGTGAGGGAGGCTATACCATAATTGGAAATGATTGAATTAGCTAAAAATGATGATGATGAAGATGAATTTATGTTAGGAAAAATTACTCATTGAATTCTATTAGTTCAGATTGTAATTACTGTTAATTCCCTATAGGGTAACTTCCTAAATAAAAAAATGGGATTATGTAATAACTAAAATAATCAAATAATTGAGTACATCTTCTCTTTATTGCAAAAGCAAGTTAATATAGTGTTAATATGTTTTCCGTGATCACTGCTATAGAAATATAGGTTCCATAACAATCCATCATTTAATGAAGCAAGCAAAAAAATAATCATCTGCCATTAATTTAAATAACGCCAAATTAAGAAATCGACTCTCTAATGATTCTCTTAATGGAATTGTACACTCGAAACACTTTATGTCACGATTTAATTATTTCAACGTTATTACAAATTATCTTATTGTTCTAAATTCGAACAATAAGCTCACTTTAATAGATATCTAAAGTTCTCAATTGCAATAAAAAATCAAGTAGGCGAGCTAATACAATTTGGGGTTTTAACAATAATATACTGGAAATTAGTATTTAATATAATGTATAATTAGTAATTCAATACATTTGAGAAAATAAAGAAAATCTAGGAAAATTTACTGAGAAAATATATATTATAAGGATATTTTCTTACATATTGGTGGTGCAGAAAATAAGGAAAATCTAGGAAAATCTACTGAGAAAATATACAGGGTGGTCCGAACTGTATTCCGGAAACTTTGGCAGCATATTCTGCAGTTAAAAATAAGTAAAAAAGTTCGTATAAATGTATGTCCTAAAATGCTTAGTTGCGGAGATACAGGGTGTAGAAATTTCATTTTTATAACAATTTTTTCTAAATAATTTCTGAAGTAACGTCAATATTTGGATGAAAATTGGTGTCTTGTAGTTTTTTGACATGGCAAATTTGATTTTGATGTTAATATGACTCCTATTTGCAGGGGGCGCCACCTACATGTGTTTTAACTGTTGTAAAGGGTAATAACTTTTCGTTCGTACCTGTATAAAACTATTGAGTGAAAAAATATACATTTCCGTGATTTTTTACGTAAAAAATGTTTCTTGGTAAAAATCGCTAGGAGCAACCGTTCTGAAGATATTTAGAACGGAATAAGTCAATACATGTCATTTTTGATAAAAAATAAACACGTTGAGTAGATAGTTATTTGACTGAAATAATAAATTTGAGAAATTTTTATTTTTTTATATTAATCATAATATTTTGTGGGAAAAAATGGTGATAAAACAGTTTTTAATGAACTTTTGGTACAAAAACATATAAAATTTATTATTTCAGTCTAATAGCTATTTAGCTAACATGTTTAATTTATGTGAATGATTACAGGTATTGATAATTTTGATTCCAAATATCTCGAGAACCATTACTCGGAGCGAATTTTACCAAGAGAACTTTTTTAGGTAGAAAACGTCGTAAATGTATATTTTTTTACTCAGTAGCTTTATACAGGTAACGAGGAAAAGTTATTATTCTTCAATCCTGTTAAAAATATGTAGGTGGCGCCCTGTACAAGTAGGAGTCATATTGACATCAAAATCAAATTTCTCATGCCAAAAAACTTCAGACACAAATTGTCATCCAAATATTGACTTTACTTCATAAATTATTTGGAAAAAATCGAAATAAAAATAAAACTTCTACACCCTGTATCTCCGAAACTAAGCATTTTAGGATATACATTTTTATACGAACTTTTTTACTTATTTTTATCTGCAGAATATGCTGCCGAAGTTTCCGGAATACAATTCGGACAACCCTGTATATTATAAGGATACTTTCTTACATATTGGTGCTGCACCTGAAAGTAATAATATCTATAATGCTTATGAAAATGAAAAATGCAACTTATCGAGAAAGAATCTAATACGAAGAATTTCTTTGTATGCTGAGTCAGTATAGTAGCTGAGTAATTTACTAGCAGTTTTTTTATATTTTCACAAGGACCTCCAAAAGCTACCTGTTGCATAATGGAGCGATGTAATCTAGCACTAGAATCTAAAAATTACACTATAAAAACTTAAAAAAAAAGAGTTATTGTTTTGTCAAATAAACGCAATGGCATGGCAGTCCTAAATAGTTTAATTCAAAAAAAACTATTGTTGAATTAAATCATTAATAATTATTTTTTATATCGAATACTTTTATTACCACCAACAACTACTAACGAGAAGAGAAAAAACAAACAGAACAATTACTCATGTTGATATTCTTATCGCAGCTGCTCATTACAACCGATCGAGACAGATAACCTTGAATTTTCGCTGTCCGATTTTTTTGACAACGGAAGCTGTACCGTAGCGGCCCCAGCGAAATAGGTAAACATAGATAGAGGCGTTGTAACATTCGAAAAATATGATTTGTTATTAACTGCAACATACGGTTCATGTCAAATAAACTTTTAGTTACGTCATCGAGGGTGCAATTTTTAAATTAATTGTTGCCAACCATGGACATATTCGGCGCCGTGCTGACTAAGTGGAATTTAAATTTCCCGCTGGGTATTCAGGTGGCAGCTCTGCCGTAAAAAATGTCAAGTTCAACTGTAACCATGTTAAAGTGGAATGAAAATCAACAAAGGACTCTTCGGTAGTACCTAATAAACACTTGTCGGTAGTAGATTAGAGTTAACTTTCCACTTAATTTATACATTAGCTATCTAGTTTCCACAATTGTCTAGTCCCTAACAACAAATATTCAGTTCACAGTTTTCAATTTATTGAAAACCTTTATTTTCATTAACTGAATTATTAAATTTAAGAACTAAATTAACGATATATTAAAATGTATCATTTATAATAAGTATTTAAATAGTTTAGTTTCTATAAACATTGAAATAAACTGTAGGCGAATAAATAAACAAAAACATTGCATAATATCATGACAACTAAATGTTCGGACACTTAAAAAAATAACTGTTTTAATATCGCGGTACATCGGCATGAGCTTTTACTACCACTGCATGCCTATGTGGCACTGTTTTTATTAATAATTGACATACGTCAGGGTAAAAAAAATGCCATAATTCACCTAATATAGTCGTCAAATGGGCAACGGTTCGTTGGGAATCGTCACGCAATTTTTTTTTATTTTATATGCCAAAATGTCTCGATGACATTAAGGTCCGGACTGTTCAAAGGCCATGGGAGGACCTTGATGTTATTGTCCCTAAACCATTTTTTAGTGGTTTTAGCCGTATGGAATGCACTGTCATTATGTTGAAACATAAAATTCATTCTCTAATTAAATTTGGTAAAAATCTCTCGCACTTGGCAAACATTTCTTGATATTTTGACGCACTAATTGTGCCTTATACCACATCATATCTTTCTAGACGCTTTGCGGACATACATCCTAAAAACATAATGCCTTTAGGAAAGTTCGCTGTCCTTTTGAGGCAATTTTTCATGAAGCTCATGCATGCGTGCACATATAATACTTGCAAATACCCATAAAGGATTTTTTTCGAAAAATGAATCCGCCACATAGGTATAGACATTTTTTATAATACTTGCACTTTAAGTTTGCGATTGAAATTATCAGCGTTGGATTTGAGTTTATGATATCACGAACTACAACATGACATTAAGGTGCATTATTTCGTTATCTCCCAATCCGACGCTGATCATTCCATTCGCAAATTGCAAGTGCACGGATTACATGAGCAGCCAGCTTAATATCGATGTAATAAATACAACTGAACACCGCTAGAGTGTCTATTTGATAAAGATTACCTTCAAAAGGACAGTGATATTTCCTAAAGGCATTATGATTTGGGGGTGTATGTCCACAATACGTCCAGGAAGATATAAGGTGGTAGAAGACACAATTAATGCATCAAGTCAAAAAGTCAAGAAATTTTGAAAAATAGTCTTGTGCCAAGTGCAAGGGATCTTAACCAGAACATGAACAGGGCGTTGTTGCATGTCATACAGGCTCAACCTACTAAAAATGATACTGATTACCTCATTACCATTTAGTCTAAGAGCTGGCTACATAAAAAACTTCATCGTCGTTACATGGCTAATTTTTCTTGTGAAGTCTCCTTATGTGTAGCCATTACGAAATAGTCATGTCTGCCAGCGCGATCCCGGGACTTAAAGCGGGGGTGGCCAATCGAAAGGGTGAAATTTTGACACTAAAAATATTATAAGGTACACGAGTTATAATTGCGAAAATAGCTTTTATTTATTATTAAGGAACGTGAAAAATTATTGGCAGACATTTTTCTTGTCGCTAAAATGCCGACAGACAACGCGAAAGAGACATGAAATTTTGGAAAAAAATATAGCTCACATGCATGCCGATTTGTGGAATATCATATTTATTCATTTTAAAAGCCGTATGCAAAAGGGCAGACAAAAAGATCGTGACTAAATCAGCGACAGACAGTTATAAAAAGTGCGATATTACTTTAGTAATATCGCAATATCGCTTTACTAGCGTTTTCAGGGAACGCTCCCCGCTTTGAGAATCGTGCATTTTTTAAAAATTTTCCTTTATATTATAGAAAACTTTGTAGAACTGCCTGTTCACCGCAAATTTACCTACGGTGTATTTTTTTAATCTACCATGCTTATAGAAAAAAACAGGTGACTCACAAAATTATTTAAGAATAAATCTTTCTAAAAATGTCTTTTTAAATTTTCAAACTTGAACGGTTATTTTGAACTCATTTGAAAAACGGTAAAGAGAAAATATATTTCTTTTGTCGAGATACCAGCCTTGAACATATTTGCACTTATCCAATACTCACCCTGTAAAGTAATATCGCGCTTTTGATAACTCTCTACTGCTGATTAAACCGCGATTTTTTTTGTCTGTCCTTTTTGCATACAGCTTTTTAAATAAATAAATATGACATTCCACCAATCGGCATGCATGTATGTGATTTTTTTTTGTCAAAATTTCATGCCTCTTTCGCGTTGTCTGCCGGCATTTTAGCCACGAGAAAAATGTCTGCCAACAATTTTCCACGTTTCTTAATAATAAATAAAAGCTATTTGGCAATAATTATAACTCGTCTACCTGTCAAAATTTCACCCTTTCTCCCCCGCCTTAAGCCCCCGCGCTGACAGACATGATTATTTCATAATGGCTACACAAAGTATTATTTCATAATGGCTACACTTCACAAGAAAAATTAGCCATGTAACGATGATAAGGTTTTTTATGTAGCCAGCTCTCAGTCCAATTGTTCATGGTACTGTAAGAAAAGGATATCCATGTGAAGTGTGGAAACATTTAGGCCCGGGTGCATATCAGGGTGAATTCAGACTTAAACCCAGTTCATAATTTTAATGACCTGTTTTAATGAGGCTGTTTAATGACCCCTTATGGTTGAAATTATTTAAAAAATTAGGTATTTGACGATTGAAATAATTAATCCAGCCATTTTCGAAGCTTAAATTTGGCTTTTAATCGTAGAATAATCTTATACTACAAAAAAATATACCTCAATAAAATTGCCGAGTTCAGTGTTTATCAGAGTTGCAGGTACAACCGGGCCTACAAGATGCAAACAAAAATACTACGGTTGTTTTAAAGAGTTTTCTAGAAACCCTCTAGCTTTACTTACTTTTCTGAAGTAGCAGCGTTCCGTAAAAAAACAATTACGAGATTATTTCATGCGGATTGACATTCCGGCCGAAAGTTATTTTTGCTGTCGCTGTCGTTGTTTTGTAAAAGTGGAGCGCGTGCCGTTGAATAAATCAACCCGCCGCTGCCGCCGACAAAATGTCAGGGTTACGCCGCTGCTGATACGAAAATTGCCTATTTTGAATGTTGGACATGCATTGATTTTTTTGCGCTCTTTGAATGATATTAGCACGAAATATTTTATAGCGTGTTTCACTAATATTGAAGGTGTCTTAGTAGCCCTTTTGTAAGGAAAGCTCAGACTTGCCATACGAGTATTCATAAGCTTTCTAAGGTAATTAATGAAATAGGGTCCAGCAACGTCGAAATCTGTAGATAACCGAATTTAGGCGACGTTAAACGATGCGAGTAATTCCCAAGTAGCATTTTCACGACTTGCTAAACACAACGTTGTGTTTACTAAACACAACGTTGGATTAATTACAAAAAATAGTTAGCTCCGTACCTTGGGTATTAAAATAAATGTAAACGTTGTTGTGACGTTGTGCCGACGTTGAACTAGTACTACAACAAAGTAAAAGCTTCTGCGACGTCAAATAAACGTTGTAATGTAACCTTTTTTGCTTAAGTGATCTTTAGGTGATTCGGACAACGTAGTTACAATGTTGGGCAATAAAGAGTTTTCCGACGTCACTTTCAGGACCTATTCCAACGTTATGCAAACGTCGTCTGTTTTACTAATTCCAACGTTGTTTAGATTTCCTTATTCTTACGTTGGTAGGACGTCGAGCCACTACCTTTTTGCAACTGTATTGAACCATAACCTTAAATCTTAAATTTTCACTTCATTGTTCTGTTCACTCAGACAATTCAGTGCTATTTTTATTTTTATAAAAAAAACTTAATTAAAATGGGACATAAAAAAGGTACATAATATAAAACTAAATTTAAATATACATCGATATATTACCGATACTTTATCCACTCCCTCGTTTATTTAGAATATAGAGGGCGGCACAAGCTAGACTCTAAGATGACTAAATTAGGCAATCTTGCGACTAGTATACTACCTGTTAAGGCTGAACTGCGACTTTGTTAGTCCAGTATGTGACTACTCGAACTACTCCATCTTAATCTCCAAAACAACAAAGTGAAAACCGCCATGTTGTTGAATAAGAAAATGTTTCGTTCCTAAAATAGCAATTCCTGCTTTTTGAATACATTAACTTGAAATATTTGACCCTAAACAACACGCGGAAACAATTTTTTCGACTGCGAATAAATTATTCTCATTTTACTAAAAAAATTCAAGAAATTTTTAAAACTTCTTTAATTTTAAGGCCCATTATTATTTTTCAAAGTAGAAACAATACATTTATCAATAAAGTTGTTTGCGTTTAACTTTTTTGCCTTGGGTAACGAGTTACAGAGTCGGTTAAAGTGTTTCAATAATTATGATCTTCAAACATCCTCCGCACTTAAATACTTTTGTTTTTTTTTCCTTTTTGCCATCTGGCATATGTCTCTAACTAAATCATAAAAATAATATTTTTACTATAATTATCCCAATTTAGGATAAAACGCGACTTAGACGCCATATTATTATAGTTTTGTATTTCTGTGAATTAGGATTTTAAACAACGTTGCAGTTTGTACTAAATTAGGCTGCTAGCCAACGTCGGTATCCAACGTCGTTTCGACCCAAAAATTATTCTCCAAATTAGTGCAGACTAGGGTTGGCACGAGGTTGTGCCGACGTTGTGCCCCGACGTTTGGTCGCGTGACACAACGTTGTCCCGACGTCCAAATGCTGCTTGGGTTGGACGGGTGGCCATCTGGAAACTCTTTCGTGCTGTTGTTTCATGGCAAGAGTGTAAAATATATTGACACACACTGCTCATTCATGCCGGTTAGAGACCAGATGAGATCGGATATCTCGTTAATAAGAGTCGATTTAGACACTCACCATGTCGGTAGGTCATTGACAATATGGCCGAGGACAGCGGTTCGGATTCCACGTAAACAAAGTGGGCCCCTTCCAGCATAGCCTTTCCAGCAAAAAGGAGACGTTAACTAAGAATTCTTTACTTTTTAGCTACAATCGTAAGACTAGGAATAGTTTGTAGTTGATAATATCTAAACTAACCTCAAAAACTTCAAACGCAGTAAGTGGAGATGAATTATTGGTTATGAACTTCCAAGAAAGAACATTAAACTCTTCACGATTTTCACGATTCTCTTGCAAGACAAACTGTAGAATTGAATACTAGGAAGACATAATAGGTGTTATAACACTTATTATTATAATATTTTCTAAACGATATGAAGTTGGAGGTATCTATTTCCAAAAATGGGGGAACCACACTCACCGGCTCGAAAAACGGGCACCTTAAAATTTTGATTTATTTTAAAGTTTAATATAGTTTTTTTCTAGTGGGTCGATTTTGATGATTTTTTAAGTTAAATTCTCTCTCTAAATTAAAAATGAACTAAAGAATTCCATCTGTCATTTATACGAGAGAAAACAAAATGTTGATATTTTGGTGAACATTTGAAACACCCTGTGGAATATATCTGCGAAAGAGTGCCTTAAGAATGTTTTTATAGAATTTTAATATTCCGAAAAATAAAAAAGTAATGGGCAATTGTGAAAATGGTCGACAAGAAGAGGACCCTGTATTTCAGTTCGCAATCAAAATATCGACAGGCGGTTTATGCCATTATGTAAAAATGGCTCAGAAATTCAGCCGATGATATCTACAGGCTCCGGCAATAGTGCGTCGGGCATCTGTAGCTCCTAGAATAAAAAAACTTGGGAATTTTGGTTAAGTGCAAATTTAAAGTATATTATACTGGAATGTATTTTAGGAATATATTTTAACTTCTACAGGGTAGCTCAAAAAAGTGTGAGTGGATTGGGTTGATTTTTTTAAATGGAACACCATGTATATTATTGCATTTTTGGCTTTTTTTCAGATGACTTTACATAATCCTAAGATATGAGTTAATATATATCGATAGTTTCAGAGATTTTAATAAATAAATAAAAAATATATTATATTATATTTTTTTAGCCTTTCTTAAAAAAATATTACAAGTACAAGAACTGTCCTGAAATCAAAACTATATTAGGTATTTACGTTAGATGGTCTATACTTATTTTGCTATAAATATTATAATCTTAAATCATACAGGGTGTTCAAAATTCTGCGCCAAACTTTCTAAATTATAAAATAATTTTTCTTTGTTTTTTTTTAATGGAACACCATGTATATAATTTTCTCCATAATTTTTTATTTGATGGAGAATTAAAAAATGAACATTTTTTGTATTTAAAGTATTTCAAAATTTTTAACGATTTCGCAGATACTCGCGGTATTATTTCATAATGGCTCTTTCAACGGTAAAATACGAGTGAAAAATCATTGGGTGGCTTTGATAAAAATTTCTTGTGGAAAATGTCATATGAAATATAAAACCGCGAATATCTGCGAAACCGTTAAAAATTTCGAAATACTCTAAATACAAAAAATGTCCATTTTTTAATTCTCCATCTAGTAAAATATAATATACAGGGTGTTCCGTTAAAAAAAAACAAAGAAAAATTATTTTATAATTTAGAAAGTTTGGCGTAGAACTTTAAACATCCTGTATGATTTAAGATTACAATTTTTATAGCAAAGTAACTACAGACCATCTAACGTAAATACCTAAATAAATGTTTTGATTTCAGGACAGTTCTTGTATTTTTAATATTTTTTTTAAAAAAGACTGAAAAATATATATTTTTTATTTATTTATTAATATCTCTGAAACTATCAAAATATATTTACTCATATCTTAGGATTATGTAAAGTGATCTGAAAGGAAGCCAAAAATGCAATAATATACAGGGTATTCCATTTAAAATAATCATCTCGATCCACTCACGCTTTTTTCAGCCACCCTGTAGAAGTTAAAATATTTTCCTGAAATACATCCTAGTATATATATTCTTTTCTATATATTTATATATTTCGTTTTGCGTTCGTACTCGAGAGTCACAGCCGGCTAGTCGGCTGGTCAGGCAGTACGCAGTTGCAGTTGTGCTTGGACGGGTCGGTCGTGACAGACTAGGAATGCCGAGTATTTATTATTTTCATTTTAAGTGTTTACCTTCACTTAAGGTAACATTTAAAATGAAAATACTTAAATATTTATTATTTGAGTGTGTTTACAAGCCAAAACTAAAAATAAATAAATCCTCTAAACCAAAAAAAACTAAAATATTACTCTAAATAAAAAAAGTTATAACAAGTGTTCAAACAGACCATCTTCTTGTGCTAGACAGAAGATCGGGCGGTCGTAAAATTCGTCTGACGTTGGTTAACATATTAGGTTGGTTAACTAATAGTTTGGAAAGTCTCTCGTATTTTTATTTGAAGCTCATCCAGATTATTAACCCTATTATGACCATACACTGTGGATTTTACATAACCCCACAAAATAAGTTATTGGGAGAAAGATCTGGTGATCTAGCGGGACACAAAATAGTTCCATATCCACTAATTAAACGGTTGGGAAAAGTATTGTTCAAATATTCTTGAATACGGGCATTGTGGGCAGGACAACCACCTCAGCAATTTGATTACTTGAAAACGTGGGATTTTGATCCGCGGTAGCACAAATAAAGACTTGTTTTTAACTGAGAAGAATAATAATGTTGATGGTATTTTTCGTACCTTAAATTCTTTAGGCATAGCCGTAGAATAAGGGTAAAAATAATATTTTATACAATTTGTCGAATATACATATACATATAACCATATTAAATGTATGTTCACAACAGTATGCAAAAGGGCAGACAAAAAGATCGTGACTAAATCAGCGACAGACAGTTATAAAAAATGCGATATTACTTTAGTAATATCGCTTTACTAGCGTTTTCAGGGAACGCTCCCCGCCTTGAGAATCGTGCATTTTTTAAAAATTTTCCTTTATATTATAGAAAACTTTGTAGATCTGCCTGTTCACCGCAAATTTACCCACGGTGTAATTTTTTAATCTACCATGCTTATAGAAAAAAACAGGTGACTCGCAAAATTATTTAAGAATAAATCTTTCTAAGAATGTCTTTTTAAATTTTCAAACTTGAACGTTTATTTTGGACTCATTTGAAAAACGGTAAAGAGAAAATATATTTCTTTTGTCGAGATACCAGCCTTGAACATATTTGCACTTATCCAAGACTCACCCTGTATAGTAATATCGCGCTTTTGATAACTCTCTACCGCTGATTAAACCGCGATTTTTTTTTGTCTGCCCCTTTTGCATACGGCTTTTTAAATAAATAAATATGACATTCCACCAATCGGCATGCATGTATGAAATTATTTTTTTTGTCAAAATTTCATGCCTCTTTCGCGTCGTCTGCCGGCATTATAGCCACGAGAAAAATGTCTGCCAACAATTTTCCACGTTTCTTAATAATAAATAAAAGCTATTTGGCAATAATTATAACTCGTGTCCCTTATAATACTTTTAGTGTCAAAATTTCACCCTTGCGATTGGCCTCATGATTATTTGGCAGACATGATTATTTCATAATGACTACACAAAAGGATACTTCACAAGAAAAATTAGCCATGTAATGATAATAAGGTTTTTTATGTAACCAGCTCTCAGTCCAATTGTTCATGGTACTGTAAGAAAAGGATATCCATGTGAAGTGTGGAAACATTTAGGCCCGGGTGTATATCAGGGTGAATTCAGATTTAAACCCAGTTCATAATTTTAATAGGCTGTTTAATGACCCCTTATGGTTGAAATTATTTAAAAAATTAGGTATTTGACGATTGAAATAATTAATCCAGCCATTTTCGAGGCTTAAACTTGGTTTTTAATAGTAGAATAATCTTATACTACAAAAAATAAAGCTCAATAAAATTGCCGAGTTCAGTGTTTATCAGAGTTGCAGGTACAACCGAGCCTAAAGGATGCAAACAAAAATACTACGGTTGTTTCAACGAGTTTTCTCGAAATCCTCTAGCTTTACTTATTTTCCTGAGGTAGCAGCGTTCCGTAAAAAAACAATTACGAGATTATTTCATGCGGATTGACATTCCGGCCGAAAGTTATTTTTGCTGTCGCTGTCGTTGTTTTGTAAAAGTGGAGCGCGTGCCGTTGAATAAATCAACCCGCCGCTGCCGCCGACAAAATGTCAGGGTTACGCCGCTGCTGATACGAAAATTGCCTATTTTGAATGTTGGACATGCATTGATTTTTTTGCGCTCCTTGAATGATATTAGCACGAAATATTTTATAGCGTGTTTCACTAATATTGAAGGTGTCTTAGTAGCCCTTTTGTAAGGAAAGCTCAGACTTGCCATACGAGTATTCATAAGCTTTCTAAGGTAATTAATGAAATAGGGCCCAGCAACGTCGAAATCTGTAGATAACCGAATTTAGGCGACGTTAAACGATGCGAGTAATTCCCAAGTAGCATTTTCACGACTTGCTAAACACAACGTTGTGTTTACTAAACACAACGTTGGATTAATTACAAAAAATAGTTAGCTCCGTACCTTGGGTATTAAAATAAATGTAAACGTTGTTGTGACGTTGTGCCGACGTTGAACTAGTACTACAACAAAGTAAAAGCTTCTACGACGTCGAATAAACGTTGTCATGTAACCTTTTTTGCTTAAGTGATCTTTAGGTGATTCGGACAACGTAGTTACAATGTTGGGCAATAAAGAGTTTTCCGATGTCACTTTCAGGACCTATTCCAACGTTATGCAAACGTCGTCTGTTTTACTAATTCCAACGTTGTTTAGATTTCCTTATTCTTACGTTGGTAGGACGTCGAGCCACTACCTTTTTGCAACTGTATTGAACCATAACCTTAAATCTTAAATTTTCACTTCATTGTTCTGTTCAGTCAGACAATTCAGTGCTATTTTTATTTTTATAAAAAAAACTTAATTAAAATGGGACATAAAAAAGGTACATAATATAAAACTAAAATTAAATATACATCGATATATTACCGATACTTTATCCACTCCCTCGTTTATTTAGAATATAGAGGGCGGCACAAGCTAGACTCTAAGATGACTAAATTAGGCAATCTTGCGACTAGTATACTACCTGTTTAGGCTGAACTGCGACTTTGTTAGTCTAGTATGTGACTACTCGAACTACTCCATCTTAATCTCCAAAACAACAAAGTGAAAACCGCCATGTTGTTGAATAAGAAAATGTTTCGTTCCTAAAATAGCAATTCCTGCTTTTTGAATACATTAACTTGAAATATTTGACCCTAAACAACACGCGGAAACAATTTTTTCGACTGCGAATAAATTATTCTCATTTTACTAAAAAAAAATTCAAGAACTTTTTTAAAACTTCTTTAATTTTAAGGCCCATTATTATTTTTCAAAGTAGAAACAATACATTTATCAATAAAGTTGTTTGCGTTTAACTTTTTTGCCTTGGGTAACGAGTTACAGAGTCGGTTAAAGTGTTTCAATAATTATGATCTTCAAACATCCTCCACACTTAACTACTTTTGTTTTGTTTTCCTTTACTGCCATCTGGCATATGTCTCTAACTAAATCATAAAAATAATATTTTTTACTATAATTATCCCAATTTAGGATAAAACGCGACTTAGACGCCATATTATTATAGTTTTGTATTTCTGTGAATTAGGATTTTAAAGAACGTTGCAGTTTGTACTAAATTAGGCTGCTAGCCAACGTCGGTATCCAACGTCGTTTCGACCCAAAAATTATTCTCCAAACTAGCGCAGACTAGGGTTGGCACGAGGTTGTGCCGACGTTGCGCCCCGACGTTTGGTCGCGTGACACAACGTTGTCCCGACGTTCAAATGCTGCTTGGGTTGGACGGGTGGCCATCTGGAAACTCTTTCGTGCTGTTGTTTCATGGCAAGAGTGTAAAATATATTGACACACACTGCTCATTCATGCCGGTTCGAGGCCAGATGAGATCCGTTATCTCGTGAGTAAGATTCGATTTAGACACTCACCATGTCGGTAGGTCATTGACAATATGGCCGAGGACAACGGTTCGAATTCCTCGTAAACAAACTAGGCCCCTTCCAGCATAGCCTTACCAGCAAAAAGGAGACGTTAACTAATAATTCTTTACTTTTTAGCTACAATCGTGAGACTAGGAATTGTTTGTAGTTGGTAATATCTAAACTAACCTCAAAAACTTCAAACGCAGTAAGTGGAGATGAATTACCTATTGGTTATGAACTTCCAAGAAAGAACATTAAACTCTTCACGATTTTAACGACTCTCTTGCACGACAAACTGTAGAATTGAATACTAGGAAGATATTATAATAGGTATTGTAACACTTATTATTATAATATTTCCTAAACGATACGAAGTTGGAGGTATCTATTTCCAAAAATGGGGGAACCACACTCACCGGCACGAAAAACGGGCACCTTAAAATTTTGATTTATCTTAAAGTTTAATATAGTTTGTTCTAGTGGGTCGATTTTGATGATTTTTTAAGCTAAATTATTTGAATTTTTAGTATCTCTCTCTAAATTAAAAATGAAATGAAATCTGTCATTTATACGTGGGAGAACAAAATGTTGATATTTTGGTGAACGTTTGAAACACCCTGTGGAATATGTGTGCAAAAGAGTGCCTTAAGAATGTTTTTAGAGAATTTTAATATTCCGCAAAATAAAAAAGTAAGGCAATTGTGAAAATGATCGACAAGAAGAAGACCCTGTATTTCAGTTCGCAATCAAAATATCGACAAGCGGTTTATGGCATCATGTAAAAATGGCTCAGAAATTCAGCCGATGATATCTACAGGCTCCGGCAATAGTGCGTCGGGCATCTGTAGCTCCTAGAATAGAAAACTTGGAAATTTTGGTTAAGTGCTACTTTAAAGTATATACTGGAATGTATTTTAGGAAAATATTTCTAACTTCTACAGGGTAGCTCAAAAAAGTGTGATTTTTTTAAATGGAACACCATGTATATTATTGCATTTTTGGCTTTCTTTCAGATGACTTTACATAATCCTAGGATATGAGTTAATATATATCGATAGTTTCAGAGATATTAATAAATAAATAAAAATTATATTTTTTCAGCCTTTCTTAAAAAAAATATTACAAGTACAAGAACTGTCCTGAAATCAAAATTATATTAGGTATTTACGTTAGATGGTCTATACTTATTTTGCTATAAATATTATAATCTTAAATCATACAGGGTGTTCAAAATTCTACGCCAAACTTTCTAAATTATAAAATAATTTTTCTTTGTTTTTTTAATGGAACACCATGTATATAATTTTCTCCATAATTTTTTATTTGATGGAGAATTAAAAAATGAACATTTTTTGTATTTAAAGTATTTCAAAATTTTTAACGATTTCGCAGTTACTCGCGGTATTATTTCATAATGGCTCTTTCAACGGTAAAATACGAGTGAAAAATCATTGGGTGGCTTTGATAAAAATTTCTTGTGGAAAATGTCATATGAAATATAAAACCGCGAATATCTGCGAAACCGTTAAAAATGTCGAAATACTCTAAATACAAAAAATGTCCATTTTTTAATTCTCCATCTAGTAAAAAATAATATTCAGGGTGTTCCATTAAAAAAAAACAAAGAAAAATTATTTTATATTTTAGTTTGGCCTTAGTAGAATTTTAAACATCCTGTATGATTTAAGATTACAATTTTTATAGCAAAGTAACTACAGACCATCTAACGTAAATACCTAAATAAATGTTTTGATTTCAGTTCTTGTATTTTTAATATTTTTTTTAAAAAAGGCTGAAAAATGTATATTTTTTATTTATTTATTAATATCTCTGAAACTATCGAAATATATTTACTCATATCTTAGGATTATGTAAAGTGATCTGAAAGGAAGCCAAAAATGCAATAATATACAGGGTATTCCATTTAAAAAAATCATCTCGATCCACTCACGCTTTTTTCAGCCACCCTGTAGAAGTTAAAATATTTTCCTGAAATACATCCTAGTATATATATTCTTTTCTATATATTTATATATTTCGTTTTGCGTTCGTACTCGAGAGTCACAGCCGGCTAGTCGGCTGGTCAGGCAGTACGCAGTTGCAGTTGTGCTTGAACGGGTCGGTCATGACAGACTAGGAATACGACTCGAGGAGTGCCGAGTATTTATTATTTTCATTTTAAGTGTTTACCTACACTTAAGGTAACATTTAAAATGAAAATACTTAAATATTTATTATTTGAGTGTCTTTACAAGCCAAAACTAAAAATAAATAAATCCTCTAAACCCAAAAAAACTAAAATATTACTCTAAATAAAAAAAGTTATAACAAGTGTTCAAAAAGACCATCTTCTTGTGCTAGACAGAAGATCAGGCGGTCGTAAAATTCGTCTGACGTTGGCTAACATATTAGGGCTAATAGTTTGGAAAGCCTCTCGTATTTTTATTTGAAGCTAATCCAGATTATTAGCCCTATTATGACCATACACTTTGGATTTTACATAACCCCACAACAAGAAGTTATTGGGAGAAAGATCTGGTGATCTAGCGGGCCACAAAATAGTTCCATATCCACTAATTAAACGGTTGGGAAAAGTATTGTTCAAATATTCTTGAATACGGGCATTGTGGGCAGGACAACCACCTCAGCAATTTGATTACTTGAAAACGTGGGATTTTGATCCGCGGTAGCACAAATAAAGACTTGCTTTAACTCCTGTTCTTCATTAATCAACACATTAGGCTTTTTGAGTTTTTGTGGGAACACGCACCCATGTGTTTCAAAATTATTAATAACTCTTGATACAGTAGGTAAAGATAGAATTGGCCTGTATACAAAGGTTTGTGGAAAAATTGTTTGTATATCCCGATAAGACCTATTTTGGAAATACCATTTTACAATTTGAATTTTCTCAGGAACTTCGTAAACATCCATTATTTTACTTAAAAAATAAATTTTACACGAGAACTGTTGCGAGAATCTATGTATTCGTTTTGGCTATTAAAACACGAATAAATACAAATTCTGAAACATTCTTGTCACATATCTACCTATTTTTATTTTATCGCATTTTTTCGCCTGCTTTTTATCCGGCGCGGCGGACGGGTATACGCTAATTCGTCCGATTCTGCCTATGTTACTACTACGGTGGTCCGGTCTGTATAGTAAAGTATACTTTAGGTTTGCACTTGACCAAAATTCCCAAGTTTTTTTATTCTAGGAGCTACAGAAGCCCGACGCGCTATTGCCGGACCCTGCATGTCGGCTTTGTTATATCTTGTCAGAAAACACACCAATTTCGACCACCCTGTACATGCTAGCTCTCGCCTACTCGCCGTATATAGGACATGGTATTATAAATAGTATTATTATTAACAATTGATTTACAAAAGTTAGGAAAATGCTAGGTTTATTATTAATTAAGAATCATTAAAGGTTATACCATTATTTTTAAATATTATTTAAAATCTATCACGGTATATAAAATATTCCTTTCATCGGCATATTAAAAGATATTTGACATTATAAATATTATTTATTTTATAGATCTTTTATTAGCGCCGCTATAAAATTAAGCCATAAACCAATTATCAATGTTGTATTTCATTACTTTTTCCAGACCTATCAAAAACGACCATCACCATTCATTACTTGTAAGAATCTGCGATTATTATTGCTATTATAAACTGCAAAGTTTATGTTTGCGCCTGTTTCTTTAATTAAAGTGTTACAAATAAATTTTGTACAATATGTAGGTTTATTCCCATGTACCTATAGACATCCGTATAAACTACAAAATACAGTTACTGATGTTCGAAGTATTTATCAGCTCATATAATTGTTTTGATGCATTCATTTTATGAATGTTTTACGGTGTTATGTTTACAATGTATACAGGTTATATGTTTCAATGGGAACTATACAGGGTGTTTCAAAACAAATTCGAAAAACTTTAGGGGGTGATTCCTTGTTCAAAATAAAGGGTAGTTTGCTTTATAAACGTTGGGTCAAAAGTCAACCATTAGGGAGATATCGCGGTACAAAGATGGCGGAAAAATAATGTTTTCATTTTTTATCTTAAAAACGAAAATAGATAGACTAATGAAATTTTATAGAAGCATTACTGTTATGAAAACACACTTTCTGGTAATTTTTCATTTTTTAAAATGAGTGGAAGGGGCTAAACTGCCCCTATCATTCTTGTTAACAAAATTTAAAGAAAATCTTATCAAACACATGCAAAAATTAATTTGGATAGTTTAGTTTAGAAACTTTTTTATCTCTTGTGTTTTTTTTGATAAAACTCACCGATTTGAAATTAAAAAATAAAATGTAAAAGCATTACATGTCAGGACAAAAAACATTTTTAGATTAAGAATCTAGTGATAATAACGATAATAATAATCATCTAGATAATAACGTATTGCAGTAAGTTGCAGTTCAGAGTAATGTCAAATAAAATAATATTAGGAACATCCTAAAAAGTAACAGCGGCCGACTAGATTTTTTCCTAAAAAATTACAGCAGCCAACTAGATTCTTTATCAGAAAATGTTTTTTGTCCTGACATGTAATGCTTTACATTTTATTTTCAAATCGGTGAGTTTTATCAAAAAAATACAAGAGATAAAAAAGTTTCTAAACAAACTAAACTATCCAAATTAATTTTTTTGCATGTGTTTGATAAGTTTTTTCTTTAAATTTCGTTAACAAGAATGATAGGGGTAGTTTATTTCAACCCCTTCCACTCATTTTAAAAAAGTGAAAAAATTACCAGAAAGTGTGTTTTCATAACAGTAATGCTTCCATAAAATTTCATTAGTCTACCTCTTTCCGTTTTCAAGATAAAAAATAAAAACATTATTTTTCCGCCATCTTTGTACCGCGATATCTCCCTAATGGTTGACTTTTGACCCAACGTTTATGAAGCAAACTACCCTTTATTTTGAATAAGGGATCACCCCTGAAGTTTTTCGCATTTGTTTTGAAACACCCTATATATATCATTTCAATTTTATTAATTGTGATTATAAAATTCGTTTATCTCATCAAGAGGGCCGAATTCAACAAAATATCAAGAGTGAAACTTTTAATTGGCATTAAACAGCCTCCACAACTTTGACATCAAAAGGAAAAAAGTTAGTGTTTTAAAAAAAACATATTATGTTTTTTTTAATATCCCAGTGATAACCCATATGCACGTCCCTGTTGAATTTATTGACACTGTTTTTAGCATTATGTAGCACTAATAATAACGTTTACGCTCAAAAATTCATTGGAATCATTAAAAGTACTTGGAAGAACATTATATAATAAATCGTATTTTTACGTGAGGAATCTCCCCACGAGAAATGGCACATGTTTTTTGAAATACCCTGTATAAAAGTGATTAAAAAATAAAATTTCGTTTAGTGGGTGTATCGAAGGCTTACCTTTGTTATTGATTTTTATACTCCCCGTATTAAATCATAGAACAGTCCTTTTTATGCAAGTAAAAAACACGCTGTTTAGTGGTTAGCCATAGTCTATTACACTATAAACGCACAACAAAAAGCAAAACATTATTTTCTAAAAAATGCTCCTTTACCTTGCACTAGAATTATTTACGGGTAATATTAAATTACCGAGAACACACCCACGGCATACGTACGCTAATAGCGTGTTATGACTCTAAATACACTAATTTATTGCAACAAAGTTTATTATTATTGTAAATAATAAGCGAAAATGTCGAGTTCCTGGGAAGCGGGTCAGATTCTACTAAATTTAAATCGGCTTAAAAGAAAAATAACGTTTTATTTCGTATGGTAACCTACAATTAACATAGTTACGATGTGGAAATATAAAAATTCAGTTATACATTTTTTTGAGAAAAAGTGTTATCCTTTTTTTCCGACTTTAAACTTGATATACATAGTTTATTTTTCAATGTTATTTTCAATATTTTTTTTCAAAGGTGCCTGGTGGCGTAGAGGTACAGGCTCTCGTCTACC
This sequence comes from Sitophilus oryzae, assembly GCF_002938485.1. NCBI lineage: Eukaryota > Metazoa > Arthropoda > Insecta > Coleoptera > Curculionidae > Sitophilus > Sitophilus oryzae. The sequence continues at coordinate 48,269 of NW_022146688.1, forward strand.
AATCTCAAGGTGGTGGGTTCGAATCCCACACCCGGCATTTAATCAGCCGACTATTTTTATTAAAATAAAAATAGTTTGGGTATCTAGGTCGACTCAGCCTTAAACGAGTACTTGGGATTCACAATCCTCAGGTAATAATAGACGGTTGAAGCGTAGTGCTAGCCACGTTACTTTCCTTGTGTACCGACCGGCTCTAGTATGGCAAGCTGTACCTTGCTACTCCCAAGGCGTTGAACGCTATATACGGGAGCTATTATTATTATTATTTTCAATATTAACATCTCTAAAAGATAAAGATCGCTGTCATTTTGTTCATTTAAAATTATATGTCATCGATGTTCATTTCCAAGCCAACTTGGCGCCGTTTTTTTTCAAATAAATAATTTATACAACCATAAATATTGTAAAATAAAACACCACTTCATCACAAGTCACGTAAACGCAGTGTGGCCCAAATATCTTTGGCTAGTTTAGTATGTTATGTCAACGCGTCCACAGTGAAGAAAATTGATTTTGACCGTTTTGCTATTATAGAGTAGTCAATTTAAACTTAATACTACAGTAAATTGAACTACGATAGTAAATTGGTTCCAAATATACATACCTGTTTTACAATTATTATATCAGTAATATACTTTTACTTGGACTTAAAACTTAAAATGGTTTAGCTTTATCCATTTTGGCATAAATACTGACTTAATAATATAAGTTAAACTTAATATAAGTAAGTGCTATAAATGTTTCTTTTTTTAATATACAAATTATGTTAAGTCACTCAAAAAAATGTGGGCATTTGTAATAATTGTATTGGTAATTTATTTAAAAAAACTGTTTTACATTTCAGTTAAGTTCAAAATCAGTTATTTACCAAATAATACAACCATATATTTAAAAATAACCGAGCACTAATTAGGAAATAACTTCGAAAAAGAACTTTAATTGTAATTGTAATCTACTTATCTCTGTTATGCTTTTTAATATCTTTATATAGGTATCTACTTCCAAGTTTTACATTTTTAAACATAATTATATAGCGTTGCACCACGAGAATTGACACGTGTTTCTCTACTGAATCCACACATATTTTTTTGAGAAAACTTAATAATTACAAATTCTCTTCAGTAGATAATAAACTTTTTGGTGGATACTGTATACTCAGAAGTAAACAATCTGAAACATTTTAAGTCAAATGACACAAACTGAAATTATACAGGGTGCTACAAATTCGAGGTACGAGCATTGGTATCTCGCTAACCGTAATAGATGCGAACACGGTTAAATTGTGGCAAAGTTGCCGCTTTGGGATGTTCACCAAGATGCCATCAAAAAAGTTTTACAAATTTCAAGGATTGCTGAGTTTTTTTGGAAAAACTGATTTTTTTGAAAATCAAATTTATTTTTTCCTGTCGTTAGTTTTTAAAAAAATCAAAAAAATAATTGCACATTCTCATAGCCACTGTATTAGGGCTATCTGATAGTATTTTTAGATTTTCAAATTAGCTGATAATTTTTGAGATACAGAGGCGAACTTAATTTTTTTAAATACGGACCTGCATTTTTTATTTCAGATTTTGAAAGAACTCGGTCTCCTGAGTACAATGATATGCCACACTTAATATTTTTTTGTTGTGACATTTGAACACAGTTTATTTAAACTAATTTCAAGTCCGGCTCTGTTTTTTTTAATATTTAATCTATTCATCGTTACAATATTGATCAGCTTTCAAACTTAACAATGACGTGGGGTAAAACATTGAATACCGAAAATCAAATGCAATAAAATAATATAAAATATAATTAATATAAACAAAATGAAAGAAGCAAAAAATAATTAATATAAATATAATATTATAATATAAACAATCAAATCATTTTCCCGGAAGTTGTATTGGTAATGGTAGAGCACTATAATGTCCAACGAGGTACCTATCACCAAGGGGCTACATTAGTTGACGTTATTTGTAAAAGTGAAATCAATTCATCTCAACATTTACAATAAAGAGTAATAAATGCATTCGGAAGTATAATAAAAAGGATCAAAGAGTTATGAATAAAATTGAGCGAAAAATAAATTTGTGCAACAGGGAGGATGATAACCCTTTCGAACTTGTAGCACATGTAGAACATTAGAAACTAGTTTGTAGAAGTTGATTTATTTATAATAACTACGATTAATATTATGCATATTATTAGATCGCACACTGAGATTTCAAATTCACAATAAAAAATATTAAAAATAATATCTTTAAATTTCTGACCTGGATATTATTTATTTGAATCTTCCAATTGGCTCGATTTTCCTTATTCAATGTTAATTAGCGCTGATCAATATTGTTGCGATGAATATAATCAGATTAAATAATTTAAGAAACCAGAATCGGACTTGAAATTATTTTAAATAATAATTAAATAGTTTTGTTGCTGTTAAGGTATCCAAAACAAAACAAAAGTATAAAGTGTGGCATATCATTGTATTCAGGAGACCAAGTTCTTTCAAAACCTGAAATAAAAAATGCAGGTCCGTATTTAAAAAAAATTAAGTTGGTCTCTGTATCTCACAAATTGTCAACTAATTTGAAAATCTAAAAATACTATCAGGTTGCCCTAATAAAGTGGCTATGAGAATATGCAATTAGTTTTTTGATTTTCTATAAACTAACGACAGGAAAAAATAAAATTGATTTTCAAAAAAACCTGTTTTTTTTCAAAAAACTCAGCAATACTTGAAATTTTTAAAACTTTTTAAATGACATCTTGGTGAACATCCCAATACGCAACTTTGCCCCAATTTAACCATGTCCGTATCTATTACGGTTACCGAGATACCAATGCTCGTACCTCGAATTTGTAGCACCCTGTATACTGCAAATGTTAGCCCCGTATGTAAAATGTAAAGCAATTTATTTTTTTAAGTTTCGTTTATTCCATAAATTCATGTCTGTTCGAATAGAAGTGGCAACGACGCTTCTGTACCTAAACCCCGTCCGAGTGTGCGAGACGGGTAAAAATTAAAAAAAAATTGACATGCAAAGTGAAAAACTAATTTTTACTAAAAATTACTCTTTCACTTTGCTTTTGTTCCTTGGTGCAACCACCACGTTGTTTTTGCTGTTCACTTAAATTTATTATTATTCTTTAAATTAATATAGTTGTTTTAATATTATACAAAGTGCAGTTTATTTATACACACAGTCCACATATATCAAGGCAACAGCAAACGTTCATTTTTTATAAAGAAAAATTATTCACCAGTAGTACACCTTGTAAAGTAACAAAAGTGAGTCATTACTATCTATAAATGCCCATTCGTAGAGAATATTTGGTCGCATTTAACAATGGTAGAAATAATTTTGCGTATTACGAAATGACATCAAAGTGAAGTAAATAAGCACAAGGCGATTGACTTACTGACTGGACATATCGTTCATTTCGAGTTTGTTAGTAGCCGACGATACGCCTCACTTGACATGTCAAAAAGTTTTATTTCTGGTAGCAGTTTAATTTGGAGTAACAATGGTGACCACGTTGCCAACTGTTTATATTACATTTTTTGTTATTATTATAGATTCCGTAATTTATATCCCTAAACTAGTTAGCATAATTTATACCATGATAGTCTGAACATCTTGGAGAAGCCTGTAGAAAGTACTTTACCTTGTTGAAATTACTCATTAATGAAAGAGAAATATCATTGTCGTCTAAGCAATATCATTGTCATCTAGCTTATACTATAAAATCATTATTTTATTTTTATCTGAAATCACCTGAAATCTGAAATATCAAACGTTTACGAGTTGGAAAAAAAACTCTATTTGGGCTATCAGATCAACCATCTAGGGCTGAAAATTAAAGGATCTTTTTTATTAAAAAACACTAACTAAAATTTATTGTTTTTAAATATAGCACTCTAATGTCATTTTTGTTAGCAAAAACTAAACTAATGTACAACAAACTAGTAGACAGAAAAGACATTCTAATAAATAAAACAAAACTGGAAATAGTAGGAGAATACATATACTTCAAAACAACTAATACGCAGCTCGAGATCTCTACTACTACACTAATAAAAAAGATGGACTTGAACTAAAGTCGTTATCGTTCTTGATAATAAAAAAAAAAATAGTGGCAACAGAATTTATTTTAGCGTTAAAGAAAATATTTTGCCTGAAGAAAAACTCTCTTAATTCAAGAAAACTGATTCTCTTGAAAAATTCGAAAATTTCTCTTGAATCTATTTTCATTAAACCAAGTGCAAGTTACTTTGTTTTAAGATAATAAGAAAAATACGCTAGGAAGTATTTCATTCAAGAAATATGGTCATTAGATACAGGGTGTTGAAAGTAAAAATGTCATATGTATTTGTATATGATTGAAAAAAGGCTACGCCACTGATTTTTTTAGAACATAAATTATTTTCGTAATCTCTAGTTTCTAACAAAAACGGCCTCTTGACATTTTTCTGTCCGACGAACGGTTTTTGCGTGAGAAAATAAAATAAAATGATCTACATTCCTAAAGATGCGTAGGTCATGTAGATAGGGTTATTTTATTTTTTTACGCAAAAACCTTTTGTCGAACAGAAAATTGTCGAGATGCCGTTTTTGTAAACTAGTATGAGATTTTGAATATAATTTTTGTTCTAGAAAAAGCAGAGGTGTGCCGTTTTTTCGATCGAAAACAAATATGACATTTTTCACTTTCAACACCCTGTATCTAAGAAACGAAGCATTTCTGGACATATATGTTCATAGGAACATTTTTGCTTCATTGCGTCCAAGGAAAACATCCCTGAATTTTGTCGCAATATTAAAAAAAATACCCTGTATACAAATAAACATACATCACTAAATGCATAAATTAAATTTATGTCCTATTTCCAATATGAAAATGTGGGTAGCTTGCTTGTAGCTTTTCAATGTCAAGAATTTTAAAAATATACACCACTAAGAACTAAATCATCCTTTAGAAAAAGTTTCAAAATTATAAACTAAAACATTACCTAGTCTCGGTTAAGATTTTGAAAATGAATAATTCATTAAAATAAAAAAGATCTATTCACTATCACTCGTGTCCCAACTGGAACAAAAACTTCCATCAGATGTACTCTCGTCCTGGTCCTTATTAATTCCTCTGAATAGTGTTTAAGTAAATGTTGAATCCTCCGTTTCTTACTTTTATTTGTGAGATGAGATTCAAGCATTCATTTGCAAGCTTTTTTTGGCCGACCTCGGGAAGTGTCTGTTTGAATTTGAGGGTGTTTGAATTTGAGGGGTGTTCACTTAAGGGTGTATTCCTGATGTTATGTATCTCAAAAAATAGATGGTTCGAGCCACGTACTGTTCTTCGTTAAAAACTGATGTTTAATCCTATGACAGCTTTCCCATTTCGATAACTCCTCTTTCTCAGATAGATGATCTACACCAAAAACCTCAAGTAGCCAATTAAAAAGTGCATACCTTTTGGATTTTTTCGGGTTCTTCTCAAAAGTGTTCTACGGGTGACAGAACATGTCGCTGAGAACAAAAAAATATTGATAAAACTTGCAAATATATGCAAAACAAGAATATATCACAATTAATATAAAACACCAAGTATATTTATAAAGCCAGAATCAAAGCGGAAATCCGCGGGAATCGATTTATATAGCTTTTTGAATTTGAAAGAAGAATAAAAATAAATATTTTTGCACGGGCCACAAAACAATTATCTATATTATTAAAGCCTTTCAAGTTTGAATGTGTTATATTTTTAATTAATAGTACATACCTTGATCTACACCTTCCATGTTTTAAAATTTTTGAAATCTTTTGAACTAGCAACAAGTCAATAAAATTCACTTTATACAATATTTTTTTTTATCAAACATCAACTAATATAGCATTTCTTTTGTGCATATTTTCTTAGTATGAGTTCTTATCTTTACAATATACATAAACAAATGTAAATTAGTACATCTAAGGAAACCGGATTTTTATCCGCCTAGATTTCAAAAAAATGACTATTGTGCGTCATATACTATTTAAGATCTATGGACATACATTTGACACTCTATATCTTCGTCCTCTACAGCTCCTTTCTGTCTTCAACATGTTATTGCCTTGCAGTGATAGAAAAATCAGTCTATTACTAGAATCTATTTGATATAGTAATTAGATCAATAATATCTAACCATACAGTTCAGGGACGGCGCGTGGTTGAATTCTTTGGGGGTAAATAATATAAAAACTTATCAAGCGACAACCCCAAAAAAACTCTATTTGGGTTCTATCAGATCAACCATCTAGAGCTGAAAATTAAAGGATCTTTTTTATTAAAAAACACTAACTAAAATTTATTGCCTTTAAATATAGCACTCTAATGTCATTTTTGTTAGCAAAAACTAAACTAATGTACAACGAACTAGTAGACAGAAAAGACATTCTAATAAATAAAATAAAACTGGAAATAGTAGGAGAATACATATACTTCAAAACAACTAATACGCAGCTCGGGATCTCTACTACTAAACTAATAAAAAAGATGGACTTGAACTAAAGTCGTTATCGTTCTTAAAAAAAAAAAAAAATAGTGGCAACAGAATTTATTTTAGCGTAAAAGAAAATATTTTGCCTGAAGAAATACTCTCTTAATTCAAGAAAACTGATTCTCTTGAAAAATTCGAAAATTTCTCTTGAATCTATTTTCATTAAACCAAGTGCAAGTTACTTTGTTTTAAGATAATAAGAAAAATACGCTAGGAAGTATTTCATTCAAGAAATATGGTCATTTTTGCAATAGCTAAATACTCTTTTGATGAAAAATAATAACAACACGCAAAGACGATGACGAAGGACGGTATATACAATCAGTCGGCAGTCCGATCAGTCGTACATCATAGTACGCACGGGTTTTTGTTGCTTGGAATTTTCCACTTGGAATTTTGCATAATTTACCTTTTAAACACATATCGTATAACAAATTAGTGATCGTTATTAACATGCATTTGTCATTTTTTATCGACAAATTTTTGGGATATATGGATTCTTTAAAGAAGTTTCTGAAAAAATGGAAATTAGAAGAAGGTATATATATATTGAAGGTAAGAGACATTTACCTAATGCACCTGTTTAGATAATGCATGTGTGACTATGGATAGAATATAGGTATCGATTTTTTTATGCAAATAATTACAAAAATTTTAGAATTTTAGTCGTCGTATTAAAAAATTCAAAATGTGACCAAAGCTTATAATTTTAATAATGTATTTGCTTTATTTTGATTAATCGTGATAACATTTCTTTGTAATTTGTAGAGTGATAAACCACCCCAAAAAATACCAAAGAGTGAAGAAGCAGAAATAACTACTATCGAGGAAAATAATATCACTTTACTTACTACAGACCAGGAAAATCTAAATTTATCAGAAAATAATATACCTCGTAATATGCCTGTATATGATGTATAGACTTCTCTTAGATCAAAATAAATTTTAGTTGAGTCAATAGTATTCGCTATTGGTTTAAGAAAAGTGTCTCTAATCAAGAAATGTCCCTTTTCAATTAAGAATTTTTGCATGAATCAAAGAGACTATTGTTCTTGAAGCAAGAACTTCTTTGCATATTCATTTTGGGTCAAGAGTGAAATACTTTGGACAGATAGATTCTTCTATTATCTAAATTTTTTAAAGCTTATGAAAAGATAGTTAATGCTTTGGGCAAAGAAACGTCGTTCTTGGCCCTATTGAAAAGCGCCAATCTTTTGGGTCAAAGTCATATTCATTTCGACTGAGAGATCCTTTTTTTCAGTGCAGAAATGAATCAACCGAAGAATTAAGTTAGTTTGGAGTACTTATGGAAGAAACTCAATCATATTCAAATCTACAATGCCACTTTATCTAAAGAAGAAAATATTCGACCAATGTGTACTACCAGTCATGTCCACTACTATGCATGCGAAGCATGGACACTTAAAACGGACATTATAAGGAAACTGCAGGTCGTACAACGCTCAATGCAACGAAATAATCTATCCATTAACTGGGAATAACCAAGAAAGGCCGTAAAAGAATAGAGTGGATACGACAAAAGACTCAGGTAATAGATGTCATCCACAGAATCAAATCCCTCAAGTGGAAATGGGCTAGGCAGGACATCTGGCAAGAAGGACCGAAAACAGATGGACCAGAAAAATTGCAGCATGGTGCCCAAGAGGAATTAAGAGACCTAGAAGAAGACCAAACCTGAGATGAAACCATGGCATTAGGAAATTAGCAGCGATAACTTGGACCTCCATAGCCAACAATAGACAACATTGGAAATGGTTGAATAAGTTAAAAATGATGATGATAATGATGATGATTAGTTTGGGAAACGACAATATACATCCATGTCTAATATTTAGAGTGCATTCCTCCACGATATGCTTGACGGTTTGATTTTTGCCGCACTCGCAGGAGGACGCAGCGTGGACTCTTGCCTCATTTGTGTAAAGTATAGGCGTATCTGCCATGCTGCGTTCTAATTCTGTTTAGAATGCACCAGGTGTAAGTAAGTAGTCAAAAAGTAAGTAAGTCAAAACCTTAGTAAGTCAAAACCTGTTGCTGAGTTGGTGATGCACGGCATGTTATTGCTTTGTTTCGACGTCCATTCCTGATATCAAGCGTCGGTGATGTTCCATTCGTCTTCAATTGCATTTAGTACGGTCTTGGCGGGTGGTTTTCTGTATCGGAGGCGGTTGTGTGTAGTATTCAAAATGTCTAATATTTAATTATAATCTTCTAAATATTTAATTATAATCAACTGTTAAACTCAAAATTTTAGCTGAACTGAAAAACTCGAGTCTATATGCGGTAATAGTAAACGCTCAAATCGTTTTCTCGCTTTTTTAGAACAAACAAAAATAACATTTTTTTCTTAATTTGCTGACAGATTATGCTTTTCTGACTGGTTAAGTATTAAAGTAAATTACGCTGGTATCTAGTCTAGAAAGCATTTTATATTTCATTTAGATTTGTAAACATGTAAAAAGTGAAAGGGAATAGTTAAAAATATTAGTGTCCCCTTTTCTACTAACAATATTTAAAACCTTTAAGAAAAGCACAATTCAAATAAAGAAATACAGTGTTTTATACACAATTTGTTTTATCTTATAACGAGCAATTTAATTTCGTTTTTACTTGTATTATGGTATCTGATATAGTAAAATACGGCAATTTTAGCGCGTTCGCAAACCCAAACATAATTTTGTTGTGTTGAAAGTTTTTACGCTACTTACCGATGTAGAGTAACGATTACAGGCAGTTAGTTTCGTTTTTAAGCAGTCATTATTCGAAAAAGTGTCAAAAATATTGCGGCTTTGGTCAATTTTATATTCTAAATAATGTTTCTGGATACGAAAATGAGTATATACACTCGATTTCATTTCTAACGGTTGCCTTGATACGCCAATTAAAATATTTTTGTGTAAATAGTAAAAAATGTGTTGTAAGGCACGTGAAAATTACCTTTGCTTTTATTTTCATTCGAACTGAATTATTACTCAGCACTGACTGGATGGCAATTGTTGCAGACCTGTTGTTTTGTTTTCTGGTTTGGTAAATAATGAGAAATAAAATCGATATATACGCTGTTAATGAAAGAGAAAACAGGATCTACGTTATTACTATACGGTGTGGTTTACGTAACCGGTTTTATTATATCTATTAACTTTGTATCAAAGATATCGATAGGGTATTGGTAGAGAGATTTATCAGAATCAGCTCACGCTTTAGAAATGTTTTGATTATTTGTGTAAAACTTGGAAAATAAGTTGGTTATAATAATGGTTTTATAATTCGGAAACTCTCTATTTATTTATCTAGCAATGCTAGAACACTCTATTAATTTGAAAGTCGATTAGAGAAAATAGTATGATTCATTGGCAAGCAATGTAAATATTTGTGAGCAGGTAAAAATGTGATGTAAGAGGAGGCTTAGCTTGCCGACGCGCGGCAGGTCAGTCAGTAGTAGACGGCACAGCCAGCTGTGTAGTAGTGTTGTGTTGTGTTTTGTCCACAGGGGAACTGTTTACATTTTATGCGAATGCCAACTTCCTATTGTTATTGTTTGTTATGTTGCCAAGTCTACCGAAGATTTGTCAAAGCCTTTGTTTATTTTTAATTTTGTATACGTATACTTTGGGGAAATCTTAAGAAAATAATAATATAATTAGCTTACTACATTTGAAAATTTCGATATTTATAATTTTATTTAGTACTTAATAAGATTCAAGTCAAAGATTACAAGAAATATTTGTAAATTTTGTCATTTTTACATCAACCGTTATGATTAATTTTGAATCTGGCAACGTCGCTCTGTTGTTATAGTATTTTTATGGAGTGTAGAGGTAAGGAGAAACAACTCCGTGCATTAAAAAATGGTCAAAAAAAGGGAAGAATTAGGATGGCGCTGCTGTAGCAAAAACCTAAAATTTAAGACATGCGCCGAACATTTTTAGAACAGCTGATTCAAAAGACATAAATATTTGATGTGAATCATATACGTGAAGCCGCGGGTTTCAAAAAAATACAAATTTATTTTTATGTCACATGAAATAAATTACAGATTTTTATTCAGCAGCAATAGACTAGGCTTTTTTTATTGCTCTCATAAGTTATTTCGCAAATGTCATTCAAGACGACGAAAACATTATTCTGATCGTTTTAGCTTAAAATTAATGTTAATTATAATTAAGAAAAAAATTATTTAAAGTAATAATTGGTGATGGGTTTAAAATAAATATAATGCAGCTTTAAAATAACTTCATACCTACATTTATTTAGTATAAAAGTAAGTCAACATGTGGTTTTATTATCAATTATTCAGAAGCAATAGACTGAGCCTCTTTTTTATTTTTTCTCATAAGTTATTTCGTAAATCTCATTCAAGATGAAAAAAAGCTTTAGTTTAAAATTAATGTTAATTATAATTAGGAAAACTTTACTTAAAGTTTAATTGATGATATGGGATTTAAATAAATATAATGCAGGTCAAAAATAACGTAACACATTTTATTTAGTATAAAAATTAAGCCAATATAATGTAATTTTATACTGTACAAGTATTTATTTACGTTTTGCCATCGTAGTTGCCATTCATTCAGAACAGTGGATTTTAAATGTTCGATAGTCGGATGGCTTAACTACCTTAATATCAACTACTTCTAGACAAGAATCGTGTGCAGTATTATCTTCTTTTTCACTCCCAGCTATTCCAACATGGCTTGGGACATGGAATAATATAATTTTATAGCCCTTCCAGATCCTCATGTCTTCCTTGTAGTTCACCCAATAGAATCGTTCTCGCAGCTTCCTCCCAAGTTGGTAGTTGCTATTCATTCAGAATAGTGGATTTTAAATATATTTGGTAGTCGGATGGTTTAACTATCGTAACTACTTTTAATAATTCTTTTTCTCAATTCTTTGCACTATAATTTGCATCCCACGTATTGTAATATTTTCCTTTGAATTTCGTTTCCTATTGTCCCACGGCTTGAGACGTAATGTTATAGCCCTTCCAGATCCTCATGTATATCCCTTTTCCTTGTAGTCCACCCAATAGAACCTTTCTTTAGCTTCCTCTCAAGTTGGTAGTTTCCATTCATTAAGAATAGTGGATTTTAAACATGTTTTGTACTCGGATGGTTTAACTACTGTAACATCATAAATAAATTGTATACCAACACATAATGGCCAAACTTCAACAGACTTTAATATTCATAAACCTCATCAGAAGAAAATATTTTTTGATCCAAAGTTTTTTTTTTCGTTATTAGAATAAATTACCTGGAATTTGTTAATTCATTACAACATTGAATAAAAGATGCAAAGTGTTTGTACATACTATAATAGATAAATCTTCATTTAAAATTATGTGATAGATCTGCTTGCTTGTAGGATCTAGACTGATAAACTCAATTTCTTTTATTGATATAACCAATAAAGTAGTAATGCTGAAATTTTGTTTTTGATTTGTGCAATAAGGTCCATTATTTCCATTATTTGATGCTGTTATTGCTCTACAAAATGTTGATCTCTATCAAGGGATGTTTATGTGTATAATATTACTATTTATGTGTATAATAATATTGTATGATCGAAAAAACACGGCGTGCAGTTGGCTTGGAAATGAACATCTCGATGACATTCTCCATATCATTTTACATATAAAATGACAGCAATCTTCATTTCATAGGCATCGCTGACGCTGTTTTTATTCAATCAAATTGTACTTACGTATATAATATTCATTTAATGGTTCCTGTTTTAGTTGCTGGTGTTCATATTTTGGTTTTTTATTCTGTTGTTGCTCTACAAAATGTTAATATTTATGTGTATAACATTACTCTTTCTTTGTATAATAATACTTATGTGTATAATATTCATTTAACGGTGCCCTTCTTGCTTGTTGCTGTTGTTGCAACTCAGAATTTAAATTAACCTGAGGCAGTAGGTAGAGCTTCATCCTCCAACATTTTCCTATGTAAATACTGCAAGTGGACAGTATTTCTGATGACAATTTTATCATAAACTTTAACATCTTGTCCTTTTAAACGAAACTGCCATACCTCATCTGTAGATTTCAAAGCAATATCTAAATGCTTTTGACCATCGCTGTAATCTAATTCTTGTTTGAAAATCAATACCTAATATTATCCTGATGATTTTGATTTTTGATAGATTATTAAAATACAGCACTTACAGTTAACTATATTTCTTGAAAGTACCTACAACTTTATTTATTTCCTACTTTTATTTGTTTAAAAAAATGCCAACAATTTGTGCATGTCTGTCTAACTTTAAAATCATTAAAAATAAATTTAATTCAGGTTGTAACTTTATAGAAAGGATTATAAAAATATACTTTGTAACATGTATGTCAATAATCTTACGAAAAATGTTTACTACACTTTTGATTGACTGATTGACTCTAATTTTTACATATAATACAAATAATACAATACTGAATTATAATTATGTATTTTACAGGCTTTGCCTTTGTTCTTTATTTTTCCATCAGCTATTCAATCAACTTCGCACCACACACACTTTAACCCATTGTTAAATAATAAATAAAGCACAAAATATTGATAAACAATAATTATTTTATATTCTAAAAAATAAAAACAAAACTTTTTTTGGGTAATGTTTGGTTATATTTATTTTTATTCTCTTATCTATGGTTACTTTTCATTTTTTAGATTTATGCGTTTTTAGCGCCACTGTGGTCATTTGGCGAACCCTTATTCTTCCCATTTTGTGACCACTTTTTCAATAAAAGTCCCATAAGAGTTATTTCTCTACACTCCATAAGTATTTTCTATAGTAGGGGAATTGGACCAATTGGACGTGGTCAACAGTGTCAATAAACAGCTGATTGGCAAGATCAGCTTTTATTTTTCCATATTTCTTAACTATTAATAAACTATTAGTGTATAATTGCTTCATTTTATATAAAGGACCAAAATTAGCATTTAAAATGGGTCTACACTGGGAAATGTGTAAGAATTAAAGAATTTAAACATCGTGAAGTGTCATTTCAAAAGTAAGTACTTTTCTGTGGTAATGCAGCATTTCCTTTTATTTACCTATTTGTTTTATAATATAATATATTATGTATATTATAAGAAGTAATGTTTATATTTTTGTTACAATATTGTCCGAATCAAAATCGTATAGTTGTATTTAATTATGAATACAAATAATTGGTATGTTTACATAAATTATAATTGGTATGTTTACATTTATAAAAAATAATGCCTATTTACGTTTTGTATTACTAAGATAAATATTTTATTTCAGATTTCTAAAAGATAGTGAGAGAAAAATTAAATGGTTTTTTCTGTTCATAACATGATATTAAAAAGTCGAGCAAAAGAGAGCTCAAAAACAGCTGATTGTAAGGAATTGAAGAAAATATTTAAAAACTGATGAATTTTCACAGCCATTTATGTCGCGATTTATGGTGTTTCAACTGTTTTAACATCACCTAGGAAATTAACATTAAGATATTAGGATCCTGCAGATAACTAGATAAGAAGTATGATCTTGTTAGCATACCTATTCCGTCATAATATGTAAGTACATATATATTTACAGTTTATTTTTTTAATATAAAATATTACTATATACTAATATGTATACACAGATTCAAAGTGTACATGGTGGTGCCTTTCATACGATACGAAGGTTTCAAGGATTTTTGTTGGAAGTTTGTATTGAAATGAAATTTTGAGAACATATGGAGGGTTCAGAAGTCAATCAGCAGGGTGGCTGCAACGATGTCCCATAATCCTGCGGTTAAAACATATCAGCTAGTTTTTATATATAAACACCAATTGTTTTGTTTTAACAGCAGGATTACGGGACGTCATTGCAGCCACCCTGTCAGTCATACAAATTCACTTTCATTTCCCTTGAAGCCTTCACGTCCTATGAGAGGCGCCACCCTATATATAGATTTGTATATATTATATTAATATTATTTTACTAAAATTACACATTAGTAGTATAAGATCTCACCACCAAAAAAAAAGTGTTAGGGTTGCCTTTGAAAGCAAGATTTATGTCATTTTATAAAATGTAAATTTGTATGGTGAATGTCATTGATTGTCAATTTTATTTTTATTTTGCTCACAATGTATTCTCAATGGAGATATTTATATTCACCAACTTCATGTTAATATTTTCTTTTAGGAAGTGAAGATATTCATGGTGTGGAAGTTGTTACTTTAATTACATAGTGCATATGAAATTGGTCCTTTACATCACATTTAAAATCGACGTAATGCTACTATGCAAAATAGTGAGAGATTTGAACCCTAGGGAGAGCTACAGAAATACTTTTGTTGAGAGACAAGTTATGATAGTGATTAGAATCGCATATTCTAGACTTTTACTTGTTTGTGTATAAAAATCGATATATTTTTGAGTTTTGCATATTTAATCATGGCATAGTACAGGACTCAAGTCATATTTAATATCGGGTAGATATAATATCAGATACCTACAAAGAAATGACACTTAATATAAATATCTACAATAATATATCAGAGAATTTAAAAAGAAAATCAATTTCTATTTCATGTTTTCATTATTAACTTTTGGTTAAGATAATTATGCTTCAGCTCTACACTTTGTAAAATATTATAATATTGTACTTTTTGCTACAGATATTTCGATAATTCGACATTATCAAAAAAAATCGGGGTCAGCCATGGCTATAAAATGAAGATCGCTGTTATTTTATATGTAAAATTATATGGGGAATGTCATCGATCATCATATCCAAGCCAACTGGACGCCGTTTTTTTTTGATCATACAGTATTTATGTCTTATTATTCATATTTTATAAAACGAGAAATTTATGATGTATACTAATTATTATACATACTAATTAATGTAATATTTAATAATTATGTAATAAGTTAGTAGTTACTAGTAGTAATAAGGTAATAAACCATACGATCGAAAAAAAACGGCGTCAAAGGCGACTGGGGAATGAAAATATGATAATTTCAGCGAGGTCAAGCCCTAGACGACATTTTCTTGGCTCGTACTATTTTTTAAAGGCGCTCTTAGGTAATTTAATTAATTTTTATATTAAATAAAAATGATTTTTAAATGGTGTAGTTTAAGATTGACCTCGCTAAATTATCAATCGTCATTCCCAGCCGTCTTTCACGCCGTTTTTTTTTAGATTATTTGCTATAACTATGTTATTTGTTATGCAAATATGTTAACACAAAAAGCCAATGCGAAATTGGTTTCTGCTTGGATCCTTACAGTGGCATTAACAAAATATATATTTTTTTCAGGCTACAATATTTTATTTAATATGAACCTGTAAATGTAGTAAGAATATTATACATATATTTTTTACTTAGTCCCTAAATATATATTTAAAATACAACACTTGTTTTTTTTTATTAATATCGTGTTATGATTAATACCTAATTAATGTCAAATTATATGGTATGTAAATATCCTTACATTGAGAATTCATTTGGTCAAAATATTAGTCATAACAAGAATTTATTTTGTCATGAGTTTTTAGCCCAGAATCATATAAAATAAATGAATTTTAAAACTACAGAACATTGTTTTTTTGTTTTTGTACTAATATTTCCAATTAAAATTACCGAATATATTTTACGGTATAAGTAACCAAACCTATCGTTGTTTATTATGGTATAACTGGTCTGAAAGCTCCATGCTAACAGAAAAGATGAATTTTGTGCTTTTTCATTATACATTATATTAATTATATTATTAATGTATATCTACTGATATTCAATATAAAAATTAGTTGTTCACATGTATCTACTTTTCTTTTGTAATTAATATTATCTAATTAACAAAACATCTTATATAATATATCCATTAACATTTTAGTTTATCAATCAATATTACGATAATACGTACCTATAATATCTTTTAATTATATCTAACTTTTAATTATTGAATATTTAATAAACACATTTTTTTATAGTGTTTGTCAAATATTTTATAGCATATATTATGTATTTATAATAATTTATTAGTTTTATTGCATGAACACATTTTTAAAATTTATTATTAAAAAAATATTTTATCTATGCCTCTAACCACCTACTTCTATATCTCTGGCTTTTACCAGCTTTTACTCATCAATGAAATCTTAAGGATAAATTCTGTTTTGATGCTCTTCTGCTTCGAATCTTCGAATTCCCCTACCACTTTCCTCTTTACCCCGCTGTCCATAAACTAGGGTAGTGGGGGCACTAACCGATAAAACGATGTTGGCACCTCGATTTTGTGAATTTATGAATGACTTGCTCTATCTATTTTTATTGTTAATCTAAGGTTTTGTCACAGAACTGACATTTGGAGGTTGCGAGTCTTATGACTAAGGTTAGGTTAGGTTAGGTATAAAGGCTTAGGATATACTATACTAAGGGATATATTGACTATTTGGATACGAGTCTTATTGACTAATTGGATACGAGTCTTATTGACTATTAGTATACGAGTCTTATTGACCATTAGTATACGAGTCTTATTGACTATTTGGATACGAGTCTTATTGACTATTAGTATACGAGTCTTATTGACTATTTGGATACGAGTCTTATTGACTATTAGGATACGAGTGTTATTGACTATTAGAATACGAGTCTTATTGACTATTAGGATACGAGTCTTATTGACTATTAGGATACGAGTCTTATTGACTATTAGGATACGAGTGTTATTGACTATTTGGATACGAGTCTTATTGACTATTTGGATACGAGTCTTATTGACTATTAGAATACGAGTATTAGTGACTATTAGGGATGTAAATCTGTTTAGCTGCAGATTTGCGTCCGGGGAAAGCCCCTATACTTATTTCAGGTGACACCAGCTAGTTGTTGAAGATTAACCAATAGATCCGAATAATATTTGAATTAGATGGAAGATATTGAATGGGATGTGTTGAATAGAATACCAGTGGCTAGAGGGCGGAGTACCCCCGGGTGAGTTTTACTATTTAACTATCAATTTTATCCAGATCAGTAAATGTGTGTTTTGTTATTTTCATGTACAATGAGAGCCTGCTTGCCAATGACCAACTAAATGGATATTTGAGGTGAATTTGCATTGTGAGACCCGGTTGAGTAAGTCCCAGATATAAGCGATTTTACATTTGTGAACAACAAATAACGTAAAAATGAAAACTCTTTTTGATGTAGCCGGCTCAAACTTAACATATGCTATGTAAATGTCCGAAATGCGGTAAAACCTAGGATAAGCGCGTTAAACCTAGAATTTACAAAAAACATTAACTAATTAGGTTAACCTGGTTATTTGGAGGGTGTTAATGCATTGGTTAGCCTGGATATTTGGGTGGTGTTAAAGCATTGGTTAGGTGATTATTTGGTTGGGTTGGTTGGTTTTTACTACCACTTGCTTTTGGTAAATCCTAGGTTTTACCGCAGTTCGGACATTTCCTCCTCCTCCTCCTCCTCCTTCCTATTACTCTATAAGAGTATGGCGACATTATGATATTGCATTTATTGTGTCTCTCTTGATTGACCTTCTAAAAGTGATTTATTTGTTTTGAAATAATGCAGAAGAAGAAAATAATGCAATCTAGAAGTGAATCTAGGAGCTACACACTTCCTCCTCCTCCTTCCTATTACTCTATAAGAGTATGGTGAGATTATGATATTGCATTTATTGTGTCTATCCATGTTGTTCTGTCTTGCGCAGCAGTACTGTCCTCGTGCAGACTGTGACCTATTATCGACTTCATTTAGTCCACCCAACGGTTTTGAAAATCTCCCTCTAGGACGTTTCCCGTTTACTTTCCCCTCCACAATTAGTTTTTCTAGGCCATTGGTGTTCCGGGATATGTGGCCAAAGTATCTTAAGTATGATTGATTTATTGATATCGACAGTCTGGATTCGATATTCAGTTGTTCGAGTATTGAAATATTTGTACAGTGAGCTGTGTAGGGTATTCGCAGCATCCGTCTATAACACCACATTTCATAAACAACGATTTTACGATTCATTGCCAACTTCAATGTCCAGGTCTCTGAGGCGTAGGTGGCAATGGGGAAAATTACTGCTCTTAGTAGTCTGAGTTTGTTTCTAATTGAAATGGCTGAATCTTTCCATATTTTATTGAGTTTGGTCATGGAATTACGTGCTATACACAGTCTTCTCTTGATATCTGCGTCACATCCTCCTTTGTTTGATATCAAGGAGCCGAGATATATATATATTGATCTACAACTTCGAAACCTGCCATTTCTGTTGTAATCGTGGGTTCTCGATCGATAATCATTAATTTTGTCGTACTCCATTGTTGATGTTCTATTACAGTGTTTTCAGATGAAGCGGAGCGTCCGCTACGGACCGTCCACGACTTCGAGCAAGTACCATGAGTTTATATGAACGATTTCACATGGGTCGCGTATGCTCCGTCCGGATGAGCTATATTGAAAAAACATCCGCGCGGACGCTCCGCGCGTACTGTCCGCTCCATCTGAAAACGCTATTAAAACAAAACTAGAAAAACTAAATAAATTGTTCTTGAATAGTTCTATTGAAATATTCGAAATAGTTTTTTTGTGTTGTTTTTTGCCTTCTGTCGACTGGACGAAATATACATAATGCCATCTTAAGCAGATTATATAATTAAAGCCCCACGCTTGGTTAAAAATGGCATTTTCCTTGCAAACATTGCTTTACACCAAAACGCATTATTTATTCTTGTAATGTCATAACTCCCTCTTTTCTCAATACAATTCTATAGTCGATGGAACTTATAGATTATTTTTAAATTGGCATATCGTCACCCTAGAATTAGGTTGTTGTATATCCGCTTTTGGGGTAAAATGAGTTACATACACCATTTTTTTATGCAAAATTAGCTTGTTCTATTTCCACAAAAAGAATATAGCCAAATTCACAAATAAAGAAAAAAAATCTAATATTTTGTACTATATCCATATTAATTTGAAAGTCGCGAAACTATATAATGGCCTTCATCCAAAAATCACTATTTAAGGCTACAGTAAAAAAATAGAATTATTGTGTTCTTTACCTAAGAAATGGATATGGAACGAAAATACCAGATCAAAAAATATGTTATTATGCATAAAAATTAGATTGTTCTATATCCATTTATTCCCGATCTCTTTCTCTCTAACATACAATGGACGTATCTGTTTTTATTTAAATTTAAGGCTTTTGTTTTAAGCGGGTGAAATTGCACCACTAAAGCTTCGTTTGTCAAATAGGCGGTAAATCGGTTCGTTTGAAAAGCACTGATTGCCTGATTTGTTAGCAAATTCCATTGTTTCACACTTTGGAATTTCGCGAAACCAGCTGCTTCAACTCAATTGACTGCTCAATCGTTCGTTTGAAAAGCACTGATTGCCTGATTTGTTAGCAAATTCGATTGTTTCACACTTTGGAATTTTGTGAAACCAGCTGCTTCAACTCAGATAACTGCTCAATCGATCTCTAATACTATCAATACTAGAGATAGCTGAAAAAACATTTAAATAATCCAATGAAAGTTAAAAATCAGATTTTAAATCTGAATAACTTATTCTAAGACTATACATACCAAACAAATAGGCGGAAAATTATGTTTTTAATAAACAATACAAACGAATAATTACTACTATTGTATTTTAGGTTATTATTTTTTTCTGTTGTTTTTAGTTAATATCTTAATCTCTCCACTTCAGATATTTTGTGTTGAAATAATATTTTGAAATACAAATAAATCAGCTTAAAATGACTATTATATTATTCTATATCCCCTTATTTTGTTCTATATCCCTAAAATCGGCTCAATGCACAGGTAATAGACACATTTGTTCTATATCCAAATCTAAAATCACTAATATCTTTTAAATAAAGCTTCTAAAAGTAAAATAAATACATGTTTGATAGGTTTTTATATTATCTTTAATTTATACGTTTAATAGAACCATTTTGGTATATAGTGTGCACGGATATCCAGTTTAAACTTTATACCTTGTTTTCTCAGTTTCATCGGAAATGGTCTATAGAACAATTTTATTCTAGGGTGACGATATGTCCCGGACTTGTGCCCTTTTAAAAACAAATACGTTCTACGCGTCCTCACTTTCCTAGATAATAATGATATTACTCTTGATTTTAATAAGTGGTGGCCTAAGTATTTAAAAAAAAATGCATTACTAGCGGAACTTCAGCCCACAGAAAAACGTGCTTGGTTCAAAATCAGTGAATATTACTATTTCGAGATGTCCGATGGAGTTCTCATAGTAGCGAAATGCCTATTTCGCACACTGCGTGTAAATTATATGGGATTTTGGAATTTTGATTTTTGGAAAATGAAGAACTAAATTATAACTAATTATTTATTTCGAAATATTCAAGAATAAACAAATAACAAATATCAAACTTAACACTAATGCATATTCTATTTATTATTTACAATATTAACATTAATAGTACAACCAGTACACAAACCAATATTTAATCCCAAACTAAATAGTTCTGATTTTGCTTGAGATATGGGGGTTTTCGGACTTGAGACACTATCCAATTTTGATGTAGAGGTACTTGATCCCGATATTTGTTTTTTTTTCGGTTTTTATTTTTTTTGGTATTTTAATGTTGTTCGCAACTCGTGCGCGAACTACTTTGGTAATCTCGACTAACCTTTCAACTCGACTACGCCTCGTTAAAAAATTCAAGTATCGATCACCAAAGTAGCACTTCGCGCACTAGATACAAAAATAACTATTTTATTTTATTGATATCTTTTCCAGTGGCGAAAAATCCACACATGATTTAGAGTTCAATTATGACGGTTATTAAACAACTTTTCGTTTATTGATACGTTTTAAAGAAAGCGTTCAAGACCAAATAACAGAAGTGAAACCATTTTTAAACGGTTAAAATTGTAAACTTGAACATTTATTGTTATTATGACATGGAGAATTTCACGGCAGACGTTCGAGTTAACCAAAAAACAAAAAAAACGGACAAAAAATCGAGAATCGTTTGCGTGATTCAAACCAGTCGAAGAAGGAATTCGAAACTAATTCAGAAAGGACGTTTCGTACTGACTGACTGACTGAGAGTGCCAGAAAGACCGGTTGCTCGGTACTTGGTACTGTCGCTACTGGTTCCGCTATCGAGCCGGGAATCGAGAACTCGGGTCGATCGTCCGTCGTTCTTTTTGCCCGTTTAAATTTAAAGGCAATTAGGAATGGTCATAGCGAATCGATATTTCGGCTATCGATATTATTATTATTTACCGACGATTACTATGTAAAATAAGAAAAAAACGCGTTTTCTATTCGTGTGAATCAGTTCACTGGACACTGGATGCGTTTCTTTACAACCGGCGACACACGACATGGCCAGGCTGGAACAAGGTGTAGTTGGTCCAGCTTGTGTCTATAGGTATACCGTGTGGATCGCAAATTCATCGCCAACGTTGGCTTGGGCTGGCCCTGGCACACATTCGGTAAACTTGCACACATCAAAGGAGTTTTTGAGCATTGGTCTTGGTGTTTATTTACATTTGTAAAACTGTCTACACGATGCCATTTGGACAGTGTTTGGAAGTTGTTTTGCTAAGTACGTGTGACGTGTGTTTAGCATTGGTTTACTATAGTGGAATTAATTAATTATGGACAATTACAGTGGTAGTAGTATTTTTGGCATTATATGAAGGGTATTCAAGATAAATTGGACCCACATAGCCAACAATAGACAACAATGGGCCCTACTACAAAGAGAGTATCTAAAAATGTGAGGGAGGCTACACCATGAATGGTTGAATAAGCTAATGATGATGATGATGGTGATGGTGATTCCAAGATATGGGACTCAAAAATACCTACACTAATGTTAGTAGACTTTCCATATCCTTGCATCTGCCAATTCCGGCCATGGATCGTCGTTTAGATTACTCAAACACATTAGAGTTGACACATATTGGACCAGCCTTTCCAACGGCACATTGGCCCAGCCTGGCCATCTGTGTGACACCGGCTTATCAAATATAGAACTGGTAGTTCATATGTTTGTAAATTCGTTCGTTATGGAATGTGGACACTGACAATATTTTGTATTGAAGAAAATTATAAGCAAACAGATTGAGGAATATTTTTATGTATAATGCAGTAATATAAAAGGAGAACTGAAAACGAAAATTGGGGGAAGGGGTATAGATTACACGTAACAAAATCAATTTAATTGTAAAGTGTACTAGTTTATTGCTTAATATAATTATTGATATACAGGGTGGTCCAAACCGTATTCCAGAAACTTCGGCAGCATATTCTGCAGATAAAAATAAGTAAAAAAGTTTGTATAAATGTATGTCCTAAAATGTTTAGTTTCAGAGATACAGGATGTAGAAGTTTCATTTTTATTTCGATCTTTTCTAAATAATTTCTCAAGTAACGTCAATATTTGGATGAAAATTGGTGTCTGGGAGTTTTTTGACATGACAAACTTGATTTTGATGTCAATATGCCTCCTACTAGTAGAGGGCGCCACCTACATGTGTTTTAACTGTTTTGAAGCGTAATAACTTTTTATTCGTACCTGTATAAAACTACCGAGCGAAAAATATACATCTCTGTGACTTTTTACGTAAAAAATATCTCTTTGTAAAAATCACTATGAGCAACCGTTGAAACTTCTACACCTATATCTCCGAAACTAAGCATTTTAGGACATACATTTATACAAACTTTTTTACTTATTTTTATCTGCAGAATATGCTGTCGAAGTTTCCAGAATACAGTTCGGTCCACCCTGTATTATAGAAGAATGCACTCTACTTGAGATATCGGTAATAAAAACAGAAGTGTCTAGCCCCAGCAGGCAACTATTAAGCTTGACCAATCAGGTTGGGTTGTAACCAGAGTGGTTATTTGGAGTGTGTTAATTCATTGGTTTTTGTTAAAAACTCTAACATGATTGGTCGGGCTTAATAGTTGCTTGCTGGGGCTAGACAAAAGTATAAAAACAAACTTGCTAGCTGCTAAGTGAACTCACATAACATTACTAGTTTGCTTCCGCGGTTACGCAGTGGCATTTTACAAAATTTAACTTTTTTATAGATCCCAAAATTTTTCAAGAAATAAACCGGCCATACATATGAATATTATTGAATATGTTGTTTTTGATGCATTGCAAAGCAAATGCAATCGTATAAAAAATAATTTATATAATATCGGTATGATTATGTAAATATATGGTGGCACCAAAAGCTATCGATATTTTTAGTAATAATCAATAATCGATATATTGTCTACATTCCTAAAGGCAATTACGGTCAAGAAGACGAGGCGAACGCACGTTGCCGTTGGCGAATTTCTGTTTTGTTTATATAATTATTTAGTCATTAGGAACGACCTTTACGTCTTTTAGCGTTTCAAAAACGGAGAAATGAATGAACAGTATCGTGACGGACACCCTAAAAAATCTAATTTTAGATGTATTGTCTGTTTAGGTAGGACTTTACCGTTCAGTAATGAGATGAGAGCTGAAAATGTCCGGTACTTCACGAGTGAAACAGAACTTAAACTTGTTTGTGTGAAGTACGTTTGGTTGTATTATCATTATCCAAGAACCTCAGAAAAATAAAACTCCTATAAATACACAAACCTTACTATACAAAACTAAGGTATCCAAACCAGATGTAAACAGAAAAATGCTACTATACTGTGTCTTTTATTTATTAAAGAAATATTAACAGAAACCGTATATTATGATTACTTATTATGATTAATTGTATGAGTAATCATGTACAATTTTATATTACGTATGATTGCAGTATTTCATTAAAATATAAAAAAAATTTCCACAGTTTTTTTTCAAATATTTATAGATTTAGTAGGTATACAATTTATTTTGCTTCTATACTTCATAAAATGTAACTCTTTCAACATTCATAATTCAATTAGACAAAACCACTGTTGCTTATTTACAAGCTAGCGATTTTTGTTTGATTTCTCTACGTTTCAAATTTGATCTTACGTTTTTTTTTTAAATCTGTCCTTGGACGTTGTAAGATCTTTTTATCAAAGTTAGACAAAATTTCTGTTCGACAGAACGTATAAAGGATTGATTTGTGGAATTCACAACAACAATAAAAACGTAACCTTTCACATATTAGTGTTTTGAACAGTAACATGCAGTAGTGCCGGTCCTCCGGTAGGTATATTGTGTCTAGATCATAATAAAAGATTATACGAGTGTATAATCTAAGATACTATCACCATCTTCATCATCATTTTGAGCTTACTTAACCATTTCCAATTATGGTGTAGCCTCCCTCACATATTTAGATGTAGAATGAATGTAGAATGTTTAGAAGGGGAGTTAATCACCGCGAGCTTATAGATCTATTGTGTGTTCCCCTTTCTTGAGCTATAACGAGTTATAACTCATCATACAGTCTCAGGCCTTTAACAAAAACCAGTATCTGAGGCCAGTTCTCCATCCTCGACATCAGACGTACCAAAGTTCATGGCACGAATGGTCGTCGTCTCGGCGCACTCAGTGATAAGGTGTTCTGGTGTTTCCCCATTTTCCCCACAGAATCTGAATTCGCCGTTGTTTCTCAGCTTCAGCCTATTGAGGTGATCATTGAGGAGACAGTGTCCTATAAGAAACCCCGTGACAATCCGAAGATTGTTTTTACTTAAATCAAGGAAAACCTTTGATTTTTCTCGGTCGTAACACATATCTAGATACTATCTTTGTAGTTGGACCCCCTGGGGTTGGCTATGCAGGCCCAAGTTATCCCTGCGAATTTCTTAATATCATGGTCCCATCTCAGATTTGGTCTTCTTTTAGGTCTCTTAATTATTCTTCGTGAGTGCCATACTGTAATTTTTGTGGTCCATCTTTTGTTCATCCTTCTTGCCAGTGTGTCCTGCCCAATATCACTTGAAGGATTTGATTCTATAGATGAAATCTATTACCGGGGTCTTTTGTCGTATCCACTCTATTCTTTTACGACCTTTCTTGGTTATTCCCAGCATAATTCGTAGCACTGAGCGTTGTGCGACCTGCAGTTTCCTTATAATGTCCGTTTTAAGTGTCCAAGCTTCGCATGCATAGGTCATGAGCGGTAGTACACATTAGTCGAATGTTTTCTTCGAAAGTGGCATTCTAGATTTTAATATGATTGGGTTTCTTCAATAACAACTCCATGCTAACTTAATTCTTCTATTAATTTCTTGTAGTAGAGATCTCGAGCTGTGTATTAGTAGTGCCAAATATATATATTCTTCTACTATTTCCAGTGTTGTGTTATTTATTAGAATGTCTTTTCTGTCTACTAGTTCGTTGTACCATTATTTACTACATCTAAGATATATTTGGTATTACATTCTATTCATTCTTTTCTGTGGATATTTTATTGTAATCATGTCATATTTATGCTTTTGACGTTAAGTCTTGAAATAAGAATTATTATTATTATTTATATTGTCTGTTGTCAAATGAATTTGTAAATAAACATCTGTTTGTTTATATTTTTGTTTGTGTATGTCAGATCAAAATGTATCAAAGAGATTCGCTAAAAAGCCGACAGTCGAGTGGAGGAACGTTGTTTTTCAGATTGTTTTTTTATTATTACGCACCGATTATTTCTCGGCATTGACTAGTGAATGCTCGTTTTGTAACATATTACGTTACAACGCTCGGCTCAAGTCAATCGCCTCCTTCCGCCCAGTGGCATTTAAAAAAAACTTAGTTTTTTATAGCTTCAAATTTTTTGTGTCAGTGGCGAAATATCTAGAAGTTTCAAGAAAAGAACTCGCCATAAAGTTTTAGACTTTAGACATTATTGAGGGCGCCTATTTTACTGACTAAATTTAAAATTTCCTTTCTGAGATTAGTTGAAAGTAATACCATCTTAATTTTGCTACTACCACCAAAAAATAAACTACTACCATCTTAACTTTGCTACTAGCACCCAAAAATAAATTACTACCGTCTTAATTTTGCTACTACCACCCAAAAATAGACCACTACCACCTTAGCTTTGCTATTACCACCCAGAAATAAACTACTACCACCTTAATTTTGCTACTACCACCCAAAAATAGACTACTACCACCTTAATTTTGCTACTACCACCCAAATATAGACTACTACCACCTTAACTTTGCTACTACCACCCAAAAATAAACTACTACCACCTTAATTTTGCTACTACCACCCAAAAATAAACTACTACTACCTTAATTTTGCTACTATCACCCAAAAATAAACTACTACCACCTTAATTTTGCTACTACCACCCGAAAATAGACTACTACTACTTTAATTTTGCTATTACCCAAAAATAAACTACTACCACCTTAACCTTGCTACTACCACCCAAAAATAGACTGCTACCACCTTAACTTTGCTACTACCATCCAAAAATAAACTACTACCACCTTAATTTTGCTACTACCACCCAAAAATAAACTACTAGCCTCTTAATTTTGCTACTACCACCCAAAAATAAACTACTACCATCTTACTTTTGCTACTACCACCCAAAAAAAAACTACTACCACCTTAATTTTGCTACTACCACCCGAAAATAGATTACTACCACTTTAATTTTGCTCCTATCACCCAAAAATAAACTACTACCACCATAACCTTGCTACTGCCACCCAAAAATAAACTACTACCACCTTAATTTTGCTTCTACCACCCAAAAATAGACTACTAACACTTTAATTTTGCTATTACCACCCAAAAATAAACTACTACCACTATAGTTTTGCTATTACCACTACCACTCCAATAAGCAACATAAAAATAAAATGCAAAAGTATCAGGAGTAAGAAAACAAACAAGATTAAATAAATTAAACACTGCGATTCTAAAAATGCTTGTATGGTGTGCATTGCAAATCTCGGATTAAGTTTAATTAAGTTCTAAGTACTATTTTGTTTTTGTCTGTTATGTTGTGTCGAAGATTATTAAAATAATAAATGTTATACATAATTTTATTACTAGTTTTATTTTAAGTAAGTATATAAATCAATGTTTCTAGCAATTTAACCACTCAAGTATGAAATAATACATTTTCGTAGATTTAAATAAAATTACAGTGGTAGTAGTTTATTTTTGGGTGATACTCGTAGTAGCAAAATTAAGGTGGTAGTAGTCTATTTTTGGGTGATAGTAGCAAAATTAAAGTGGTAGCAGTTTATTTTTGGTGGTAGTAGCAAAATTAAGGTGGTAGTTGGACGTATTTAGACAGTAGTAACGTATGTCGCTGGTCAGTAAATTACGCTAGTCAGTAAAATAGATTTTCCCGACATTATTCAAAGGTTCTTTATTATGATTTGATCTATACTAGTATACTCTACCAAATATAAATTGTTGTAAATATTTAGAATGAATATAATGATTGTACATTGTAAGTATAAAAAAAGAATCAAACTTAATGGAATAGAGAACTTAAATACCGTTACACTGCTCTCTCACGACTGACCTCCACAAAAAATCTGAAGGGTCATCGAGTTGAGACGCCGGAACCTCGTCTCCGTCGTGACAATGCACGCTGATTATTTCGGTGTTCATTTTCGAAGATTATGTCGTAACCGTAAAATTTTAAGATGCATTAATATCTATTGTGGTGCGTATATAATGTCCAGATAGATTACGTGGAGTGTATAACGTTGTGATGGGTTCATGTAATAACATCTCGATGTCATTTATCTTTGGTAAAATGTTTACGATATATATCTTCTACAAAACTCCTCTATTATGAAAATAAACAGATTTTTTTTGGCCATTTTATGAACTGATTGTATAGGTAGTAATTTTATTATAAACCTAAAATACAGTGGCGTATCTGTGTGGGTATAACAATATCAAAATTCAGATTTTCTTGAATGCTAAAAAATTCGGACAAATAATATAAATAGACAAACATTCCTTAACACAATAAATATACCCCAGATATTCAAACCAGATATAAACAGAAAAATTCTAGGTTACTACTTATTAAAGATAATAGTTATAGTACAATATGATCCAAAAAAAGCAGTTTTTTTTTTCAGAAAACTTTTATAAAGGTATAGACATTACCATTTACATGGGCATTACTTATGTTGATATAAAGTTATACATTCAATTAAAAATTGAATGACTGAACATTGACGACCCCGTAAAAAACCCAACCGTTTTTGAATAGTGATTTAATTTCAGATTTTACTAACCTAGTTAATAAAACGTGCATATAAAGAATTATTTTTGAAGTGAAACTTTTTTACGCGCGTTGGAAGTAAAAATTCAAGGCCGTCAGACACGAGCTAGCACCAGAAAAAGTGGTAACGGAAGTGTTGCCACAGCTACCCTATTCGAGGTAGATCTACCCCTTTGAAAAACAATTGAGGTATTTCTGGCAAAAACCTCATTAGTCAGATATTTCGAAATTTGGAAAAAACTAAAAAAAAACGTATATCTTGCTCCCATTTAAATTTAAATTGTCGGTTTTTTTGTGTGAGCTCTGGTTATAATCTGAAATTATAGAAAACTAATTTTCTTTATTTTTCTCTTATTTTTAAGTTAGGAAGGGCCTGAATTTGTTTGACTTGTGGGGTTTTTGTTGGAATTTTAGCAAAAACAACATATGTGACATATTGTGGCAATATAATAGTAGTCAAGTAGAGATGGCTATACCTATGGATGTACCTACTTATACTTAAATATGCCTCAGTACTACAAAGAATAAATGTTACATACCTCTCTGTTTTTTTCCTCATAATTCAGCACCAATAAATTGGGAATTTGTATTTATAAAAGCAGCCAACATAAAAGCATCGACTTTTGGCAAAGTATCTGATTGTGCGTTTACAAACCCGGAATCTGCCTTTACTTAAAAAAATTCTCAGAACACACAACATACAAATAATAACTGCACAAAAAAGTATAAAAAGCTCCTTCAATCAACGCTAAAAGCAACAAAAATGTCTTAGTACGCCACCTAAATACGTACATAAACGAAACACGTCTGGCTGCTGCTGGCCATCGCGCGTCGACGAGAACGGCGGGTGACGTCAGACCAATAGAATATCGTTTCAATTCGCGAGGCGTCGTTTGCGTTATCCATAGGATTTTAATGGCCCGTTTTATAAAATTGTGGTACTGCTTTCAAGAAAAAAAGTTTTTTTTTGCATTTATACATATTTATTCTAATAAATTGAACAGTTTCTGGCGAAAAATAAAATATATGCATCTTCCTGATTGATAAAATTATCTACGGTTGATGATAGACGAGGATCGCCATACCAGCAAATCTGGGAAATCGCATACTCCGACTGTTGAACAAAATGTTACCCAAGGAAGATCCTGCGAAAGATATCAAATTTAATAACGATTTTATAAAAGGCAGTAAATGATTGATATAGTCTATCTACTAAAGCAGGAAGTTTATTGCATTCAAATATAATATGATTTAACGTTCTAATTTCGCCACAATCGCTAAAGGAATCTGCATTTAAGCCTATACTAGGGTTCAGAACCGGGACTCGAAATTATTAATTCCCGATTCTTTACACGGTAATAATAATTAAAAACATATTTTTTGTTACGTGCGAAAGACTTTTGATACTTTCTAGCGGTCGAAATCAAATTCTTCAAAGTTGTGATGCTATCTCTTACTGTTCTTACTTCTGAAGTTATTTTGAAGTTTCTATAATGTTTATTAGCAATTATTGAAGTTTAAATATGATGTTATTGTACCGTATGATCGAATAAAAACGGCGACAGCGATGACCATGAAATGACGATCGATGAAATTTACATATAAAATGACAGCGATCTTCATTTCATAGCCATCGCTGACGCCGTTTTTATTCGATCATACGGTATTATTTAGTATAATATTGCTGATTGTATTAGGTATATTTTTGTGTTATGTTTTTATAAGCATTTGCATCATTAATTAAAAATGTTTAGTTTTATTTTTTCAAATTTAGTTAAGTTGGTTTCGCGGTTGATTGATGTTGTTTGATGTAATTTTTAAGCTACCTATGTGTATTTTTTTTTCGCTTGTGTTCATTATTTGTGTTCATGTTTACTTTCTCATGACTGAATAATTTTATATTATTTTCATTTGAAATTCAAATTTTTATCGGTTTTACTTTTGATCCCTTGCTTGCTAATTGACGAACCCACAATCATTGAACGAAAATATTTTAGTATGGTTCCGAAAACTCTAATTAATACTACCAGTTAGGGTTCAGATCTTTTTGGCCATCACAGAACCGGACCTCGGTAACAATAATTAAAAAATTATTTTTTTATTACGTGCGAGAAAGTCCTTCGGTACTTTCTAGCGATCGAAATCAAACTCTTCTAAATAAGTAATGATGCTATGTCTTATTCTAATTCTTTTCTTTTTTGAAGTTCCTATAATATTTAATATGCTATGTTTTAATAGATATTAGCATTTTTAATTCAATATTTTAGAGCTTATGTCTCAAATTCAGTTAAGTTGGGTTATGTTGTTTGATGTGAAATTTAAGTTACCTAGGTATACTTTCTTCTTTACTTGTGTTCATGCTAATTTTTTCATGACTGATTACTTAATAATTTCATATTATTTTCATTAAAAATCTCAATTGTTTTATCCATTTTACTTTGAAAACCCATCCCTTGCTTTCTGATTGATGAACTGCACCACCGTTGAACAAAAATTAGTACCGAAAGTACCGAAAAAAAAACGGGAACTCCCGGTTCCGCAGAGGCGCGGTACCGAAATTCCCGGTTCCGATAAACAGCTCCGGTTCTGGAAACTGGAAACCCTAGCCTATACGATGTAAATGGGACGGAATTAGACAATGTCTAAATCTTAACCTAAAGAAGGATGATAATTCTTTTCTGGGAAAATTTCTTAATGATCTAAACCATATGCTTTTGTAAGGCGAAGTAACAATTTCTGCATCATTTTTTATCCAACGCGCAACGTTTTAAATTAAATTATAATTTCGTGTTATAACGGCAATCACTATATTTCATTGAGTTATCATCGTACTTCCCTCCTTAAAAATTTACAGTTATTCGAAATAATTTTTTATTTCTTTTTCGTATTCCCATTCGGACAATTTATATTTAAAATTATCCGCTCGATCTTATTTATCCCCTCCGGCATTATTCAGGTAATTTATTACGTTAAACACGAGAAATTATAAACCAGTAGCAACTGAAACGGACTGACTTTTTTGCCCGTGGTGGGACGATTTTTTCGAAATTATTTTCGAATGCTTTGGACTGGCTCGAATCACGCAAACGTTAACGAACGATTTTTTTTTCGTTGCCCACAAAGAGAAGTCGCCTCATTTGCATACGGTGGCATTGACATCGAAATAACTGATGCCACGATTAAATCTTTCTAATTAAATCGCACAAGAAATAATTGTTATTAACGTCAAGGGAAAAACATGCGTGTTGTGTCAGTGTTGTTAAATTAGTAACGTATAGTGACAGTAGTTCTTCAGGTTGATTTGCATAACAGTGTTGAGTGAGATATAAAATACTTTTATATTTGTACCTTATTAGTATTTTATATATCTTAGTACGTACAATGTCTATACGCTGCGAGAACAAGCAGGCTTTAGAAGCAGTTTCATAAAGATTGATCATATACATACACTAAGAGGAAATCAGCCGAACAAAAGAATACGAAATTCCACTAGCCATAACCTTTATAGACTATGAGACTTTCGACTCGGTATATACTAAGGTAATAATAGAAGCCCTAGCGAAACAAGGTATTGACAGGCCTTATATAAAAACTCTCGCCAATATATACTAAGAAGCCAAATCAAGAGTAATGATATATAAAACAAGCCCAGAGTTCCCAACTGGCAAAGGGGAATGACAGGAAGACGCGATATCCCCAAAGCTGTTTACAGCAACACTAGAAGAAATGGTTGAATAAGCTGAAAATGATGATGACCATGATCACTTGTTATTGTGGTAATATTTATAAAATAAAACATTGTTATTTTGTTTTTAGCGGCCTATAGATGGATTTTTACACAACTCGTATCTAATTTAGACACTAAAGCCAGCTCCAGACTTTGCGTCAAATGTTGCTCCAAATGTTTGTAACGGGGAAGTTCGACAAGTTGTTCCTGCAGAAAATGGGTCTCCAAACATTAGAACCAGTCAACAACAAGCTTGGCGTTCACCCGGCGCGGCGAGTCGTCAGGGTCGGCACGACTCGTGTACTTGACAAACATTTGTTATTGGCATATACTTGCCATGTTGTGTGAGTGGTTTACATATGCAATTATTTGTCACTCGCGTGAGCGCCGCGTGAGCGCTAAGCTTGTTGTTGATTACAAATGAACAAATAATGTTGTTTACGATATAGTATACTTGCCAAGTACGCAAAGGTTGGCGTACTTGCAATTCATCAGTATACGAGTCGTCAGAGTCCGCCTTTAGATGCCGAATTAAAAAAAGGAATATTTATGGATGTAAAGTATTTAAAATATTTAACGGTTTCGAAGATATTTGTTGTAATATTTGCATATGGCTCTTCCAACAGGAAATTTTTTCAAACCATGTCATTTCCAACCCAATTTCATGCCGTCTTGCTTTTCCATCCTATGGCATTATTTTTTACTATATTTAGATATTATAAATCAAAATAAATCTAAATTTAGATTTAACCATTACATCCAATTTGAAGGACGTAACAGTATTGTTGTAATACTTATTAAAAACATATGTTTTTCTTATTGGTTTCTATTATTACTATAACACGACTTCCATTATATCTTTCTATTTCGGGTGGTTTTGCATAACGCATTGGGTAAACTTGGTAGATTCAATTTAAATCTAATGAAAACAACAGCTTTCTCACAGCTCTGTCGTGACGATGATTTTATGTGTATTGTTGGTTTGGTAATCCAAATTTAAAGAGGGTACTTAATTTGTAAAATTGGTAATAACCCTAATGTTTTCTTGGCAATAATAATAATGTGCAATAACAATGTCTTTCAAAAGCAGTTGTAGTCGTGAAATTGACATATGATCTTTCTGGTATTTACACAAATATTTTCAGAAATATTTCGCGAAACGTTTCTGGAAATAGTACGATAAATATAAGCCCGTGTTATAAAAATTAGTTCCCACATTTCCTGAAATTGATCGAGACGCGCCGTGATTGGTTGTTGTTTTTTATTGTTAATCTCGGTTAACAATAAAACGGGCTTATATTTATCGTACTATTTTGTGAAATAGCATGAGGCAATCAAGGTCAAATGTTGTGGTGGCTTCAGAAAAATAAGTAAACATGGAAAAACTGATATGAAAACAGTTACCGATGGTAAATTAAATTGGCTCTTCTTCGAAGGTCACCCAAGAATATTTAGTTTTAATCAGTGTCTAATATTATTAATTACGATATAGTAAAAAACATATAAAACAGTAACTAACTAGCGGTCTACCATTTATCGGCTTATAATCCACGGTATTGCGCCTCATGAACAAAATATACACCAAATTATTGTAAAAATCGTCTAATTATTCATTATTTCTGGTTACGGTAAAGTAACATTTATACTGTACTCTGGAGCAAAGTTTAGTTTACGAATTTGGTTTTGTTTTCCTAGTTTTAATTGTCTAAATCCCTGCGTAATAAATACTAGTTGAATGGATTTATATCAGACCATGCTGGGTGCTAATAAAAGTATCGTTTACATATTTCTTTTAAGAACAATAAAAGAACATTGCTTTTAAATAATGTGTAAATAATGTTAATAAGCGGATATATTGATAATGTTACCAGTATTACTCATCAAACAATACTCATCATCATGATGAGTACATGATTGAGTACCAGTATTAGTCACCAAGCAATACTACTGTTATATTAATCAATTACGGCTAATTTTGGCCGTAAACAAATATATTATACATATACAATTTTATATAGTAATTCATTATAATAAAAGTAAATCATAAAAATATTGTAATTATATTCCTGCAGTTTAAGTGAAAAGTTTTGTTCCTAAAAATCTACTATATATATGTAATAAACGCGTGTTCAAATATAGATTCTGTGAAATATATATCAATATAATATAAAAAGAGATGTAATTAGAGAAATATCATCGTAACAACAGCTATTTTAGAAACGTCTAGGTTTACTTATTTCACTGAGATTTATGAAAAAAAAATTCTTTGCCTCCGATACAGATACCGCCACGTTTTGGAAATAGCTCAAAACAAAACAAAATTTAACGAGGCAACAAAAACCGCTAAAAGAAAATTCCCCCACAAGGGCAACGGCCCAGCTACGTCGAAACACCGGTTCCCATTAGAACACCGAAGTTAAGCGACGGAAGGCGATGCTAGTGGATGGACGGGTGACCAGTTCGAAACTTTGCATCGTGCTGTTGTCCAAGGGAAAAGTGTAAAATCTATTGATACACACTGCTCATTCACGCCGGTTCAAGGCCGGATGAGATCGGATATCTCGTGAGTAAGAGTTAATTTAGACACTTCCTAAGTCGGTAGGCCATTGACCATGATATGGCCGAGGACCGCGGTTTGGATTCCGCGTAAACAAAGTAGGTCCCATCCAGTTTAGCCATTGCAGCAGAAAGGAGACGTTAACTTGAACCTCACAAAATTCCCCCACGTCCTCCTCACGAGTAGTTTTCAGGTGCAGGGCAAAGCGAAGTGGGTAAACACAACTGGAAATAAATCGAAATGCGTTAAATTTATGCGACGAAATGCGACCTTGACATGTTTCAAATTGTTTCTCGCATAGTGTGTACGCTGATTAATATTGTACTTAATTTACAAATTGGTAGTATTGTTATTTAAATTAAAAAAAGTTTAATAAAATAGGTGAGATATAAATACAAAGTTATATAACTCGATTTATGTAACTATCTAATGCGGTTTCGTGGAACATCTAGGAAGCTTTCAATGACGGATCAAAAACAAGTCAAACTAATCTGCAACAGCGCGTAACAGGAAACTACCATATAGATTACGCTACTCTCACTTTATTGGTGATATCCGATTCGACGGGCCAAGAGAGAAATACATTAACTAATTATAGTATTGTTACTTAATTGCAAAAGAAAACAACAAAAGATACAAGTAGATGAATATCGTGTGATTTATTGCCACACTGGTGAATGAATGTTCGTAGTAAATTTGACACCTCTTACGACAAAGAACCTATGTTTTTGCTTTAATATATAGGTACTTTTATGTTTATAAAATCACAACAATACATTTTATAAAGACTTCAAAATAATTTTGATATCTTCAGTAAAAGGAACAAAAACTACCAAGCTCACATAGCAGGAAACATGTTGGGACACTTTAGTTTACAAAACACTATACAGGGTGTCCCAGAAATCATTGCAAGTATTTTAACTGGTAGTATAGTTCAACCCAAGAAACATGCATATGATGTTTTTTTCGCGAAAAAAAAATTCGAAATTTTTTGAGAAAATTTTTGGAAATTTTTTTTAGTTTTTAATTAAAAAACATAGTTTCTTGATAATATGGCAACATAGGTATTGATTAAATTTACAAGAAAGAAAATCCAGAAAAGATCCAGTTGTTCTCAAAATTTTAGCAAAAAATATTTTTTTTTGGAAATTTTCAAAGTAAAATAACTCCGTTATTTTGGACTTATTTCAAAAACGTCAAAGAGAAAATATGTTTCTTTTATCGAGATCTACCACCCCTTAAAATACTTGCACTTATTTCTGGGACACTCTGTATAGAACGCGAAAATAATGAGTAAGCTCACAGTGCTGTTAACAAAAGTGAAAATGAGAGTCGTAATGGCTGTGGCAATAGCCCTTAAAAGAAAATAGAAGCAAAAAGAAGAGGGGGATAAAGTAATGGCTTCTAAACCACAAAAAATACTGCCATATGACTCTTTTGCAAGAGTTCGAAAACTAAAAAAATAAAAAATTTCCTGATTTACTTAGAATGTAGAATGAGTGGGAGGGGGTTAATTACTGCAATCTACAGACCTATTGTGTCCCCCTTTCTTAAGTTATAACTCATCACAGTTCCCCAGGGCTTTGACAAAATCCAGTATCTCGGACGGTTTAGTTCTCCATCTCCCATATCAGTTGTACCAAAATTTATGGCATGAATGGTTGTCGTCTCGGTGCACTCAGTGATGAGGTGTTCTAGTGTTTCCCCATTTTCCCCACAGAATCTGCAATCGTCGTTTTTCCTTAGCTTCAATCTACTGAGGTGGTCATTGAGGAGAGAGTGTCCTGTTCAAAACCACGTGACAATCTCAAGATTGTTTTTACTTAAATCAAGTTAAGTTTTTGATTTTTCTTGGTCGTAAAACCTTAGAAACTTCTTCGAGTGTCTCAGACCGTTGCAGGATTCTCATTCCAGGTTACGGATGAAGTTCTTCAGTTCCACTTTTAGTTGGTTTCCGCTTGGGAAGCAGAACGGTTCTGGTCCAGTTAGTGGAATGTTCGCTCCTTTTCTAGATAAATCATTTGCTTTCTCATTACTTTGAAGACTTTGTTGTCTTTGCCTAATTTGTTTAGCTTCCCTATGCATTCTTTGGCCAACTTCGAATTGATTGATACGGATTCGATCGCTTTTAACGATGCTTGATAAGATAAGATGGCTATTTCTTGTCCCCGATAGTTCATATCTAAGATAAGTTGTACGCATCTTTCGATAGCATAGATGTGCCTGAAGGATGCTGCCCGAAGGATGCTAGGGTAGGTGCCCATTAGTTTAGAGTATTTAGTTCTCGACCCAAATACTCCGACCCTGCCCCTGAATTGGTTTTGTAAGCATCGGTATACCAAGGTATGGTATGGTCTTTTAACTGCTGAGAAAACGTTTCTTTCTTCCAATTCTTTTTATTTCTCAATACTACATTGAGGTGTTTCTCAAAGGTGTATAGTTTTGGTATGAGGGTGTTTTTGAGGGTGTTCCACATTCAGCGCAAAATGTTAGGGGCGCAGTCCCATCTACAGATTTACCTAAGAATGGATGATTTTTGCAATATTCATTGACTCATAAATGTTTATCTGTATAATATTTTCTCTTTACGTCCCATAAACACAAAAAAATATTCTATATTATCTTTATAATTCTGTATATTCTTCTTCTTCTTGACGTGCTGTCTCTTTCGTGGAGGTTGGCGATCACATTGGCAAAATCTTCACGATTCTCGGCTTTCCTTATGAGTTCTTCAAAAGTTATGTGAGTCCAGTTTCTGATGTTTCTCAACCAAGATAGTTTCTTCCTGCCGAGACCTCTTTTTTCCTTCAATTTTACCTTTAACTAAGACGTGGTATTTTTCATTTCTGAATATATGCCCTAAGTATGATGTTTTTCTTATTTTTATTATATTGAGCAATTCTCTTTCTCTGCCTATTATTCTGTTGTAGACTTCGGTATTTGTGATATGGGATGTCCATGGAATTTTAAGCATTCTTCGATATATCCATGTTTCGAACGATTCGAGGCAATTCATCTCTTGAACTTTCAGTGTCCATGTTTCTGCTCCGTATAATAGTAACCAAACATAACACTTAACGAGCCTACTTCTCAGCTCAAGGTCCAATCTGGGGTTCTGGAAGACGTTCTTCATTTTTAAGACGTTGTTCAAGGTGTTAACTATCCAGGACCCCAAATATTTGAACTTGTAGACCTGTTCTAAGATATTGCCCTCTATTTTAACCTCTATTATATTACTAAATGAAATCGTTCCAAAAAACTTTATTATCACTGAAAGACACCATAAACTCCAAACATAAACCAAAATATTCGCAAATCTTTTCAAAACTATGGTTAACTGAATAAACAACTCGCCAACTTATGTGTTGAACCACTATACCTAGGAGCCTGCAACTTAGCAACATGTAGATTAACACACACACATGTTGATGACAACTCCGTTCACTAACATGTTCTCCAAGCGAGTGGCCTGTTTTAATTTCACTATAATATGTTTCAATAATTCCACATTAAATACATCCTTTTTAGATTACCTCGGCTCCAAGCATATACCGAATACGCATTTTATAAAAAAAACGTGTTTTGGTTGAAAATAACAGTCGATGACATTTACCATACTTTACAATTACATCGATCAGTATTTCCAAGCTAACAGTGACGCCTTAATAATAATGATAAGTTATGTCAAATTTTTTTTTTGAAACAGATAAATGTAATTGATTTAATATTCTTACAGTTCCGTTACGATGATTTTAACAGATATTTTCTCTCTACATTTGAATCAATTATTCAGACTATATATGACAACCTATATGTATATGAAAAAATTATGTAGTTCCAAATTTGGCTGAAATATCACCAATAGTGGCAAAGAAAAATGAGTTAATTTCTGATTGGAAACTTACCAACTTTTATATGGGAGACGATACCATTTACACGTTAATTTTTTTAACTACTCAACAATCTGATAATGTTTACTACATACTATAGTACCAAGATATAGTTTAAGAATGTACATTCTTGTTTAATTTTAATATAATAATTATTAAAAGTTATTATTACTTACATACAGGGCAATAGTGCGTCGGACATCTATAGCTTCTAGAATAAAAAAAATTGTAAATTTTGTTCAAGTGCAAATCTAAAATATGTACTAAGATGTATTTCCGGAAAATATTTTAACCTCTACAGGGTGGCTCAAAAAAGTGTGAGTTGATCGGGATGATTTTTTTAAATGGAACACCCTGTATATTTTTGCATTTCTGGCTTCCTTTCAGATCACTTTACATAATCCTAAAATATTTTTAAATATGTTTTGATAGTTTCAGAGATAATAATAAATAAATGAAAAGAATATATTTTCAGCCTTTTTTTAAAAAATTATTAAGAATTCCAAAATACAAGAATTGTCTTGAAATCAAAACTATATTAGGCATTTACTTTCGATGGTCTGTACTTACTTTGTACTTTGCTATATATATATATATATATATATATATATATATATATATATGTATGTAATATATATATATATATATATATATATATATATATATATATATATATATATATATATATATATATATATATATATATATATATATATATATATATATATATATATATATATATATATATATATATATATATATATATATATATATATATATATATATATATATATATATATATATATATATATATATATATATATATATATATATGTAGTAATCTTATATCATGCAGGTTGTTCGAAATTCTACCCAAACTTTCTAAAATATAAATAATATAAATAATATAAATAATTTTTCTTTGTTTTTTTAAAGGGAACACCCTGTATATTATTTATTTAGCAGATGGAGAATTAAAAAATGAACATTTTTTGTATTTACAGTATATCAAA
Source organism: Sitophilus oryzae (assembly GCF_002938485.1). Classification (NCBI taxonomy): domain Eukaryota; kingdom Metazoa; phylum Arthropoda; class Insecta; order Coleoptera; family Curculionidae; genus Sitophilus; species Sitophilus oryzae. The sequence goes on from NW_022146688.1 coordinate 88,193, forward strand.
ATTTTTAATGGTTTCGCAGATACACGCAGTATTATTTCATATGGCGCTTTCAACAGTAAAATACGAGAGAAAAATCATTGCGTGGCTTTGATTAAAGTTTACTGTGGAAATTGCCATTTGAAGTATAAAACTGCAAATATCACTACTCTAAATACAAAAGATGTTCATTTTTTAATTCTCCATCTATTAAAAAAGTAATATATATGGTGTTACATTTAAAAAAAAAAACAAGAAAAATTATTTTATATTTTAAAAAGTTTGGCGTAGAATTTTGAACACCCTGTATGATTTAAGATTACGATATTTATAGCAAAGCAAGTAGAGATCACCTAAAATAAATATCTGATATAGTTTTGATTTCAAGACAGTTCTTACATTTTTAATATTTTTTTAAAAAAAAGGCTGAATTTTTTTTATTTATTTATTATTATGTCTGAAATTATCAAAACATATTTAAAAATATCTTAGAATTATGTAAAGTGATCAGAAAGGAAGCCAAAAATGCAATAATATACAGGGTGTTCCATTTAAAAAAAATCATCCCGATCCACTCACACTTTTTTGTGCCACCCTGTAGAGGTTAAAATATTTTCCCGAAATACATCCTAGTACATACTTTAGGTTTGTATTTCCCAAACAAAATTCCCAAGTATTTTATCTCTTATTTGTTTGCTGCTAAGAAAATCATCAATTAAACAAGAGTATGATTTAGATTTATCTCATATGTCATGTCATGTACTCATTCCAAAGCCAAATGTTCAATATCGTAATAAATAGTTCTGTTGTAAATGTATCTATGATTGATATGTTATGCGTTTTATCCAAGCAAAATAGTTAATTGTTTTAATGTCTCCGACCACCCAATGAGCATAGTTTCAAAATCGTTTTAAAGATTAACTTGAAATACTTTGTAGTTAGCAAACTGAATTAGACTATTGCAATATTTGATTGTAAAAATAAATGTAGAACGTTGTATCAATTGTTTAGGTTTAGTTAGAACTTTACTTATACAGGAAAGGCGTTTAATCAATACTTTTATTTTTCCTGAATTATTTTCACAAAAGATGTCATTTACTGCTTCATTCATCTTTCATATCTTGCTAAATTAAAATATACCGGGAGCGTCGCGACGGTGCTATTTAAAAATCAAAAGTTGTAGTCATTTCCGGTGAAACAGGAAGTGACCAAAGCAATTGAATACGTCAACAATTTATGTCATATACTAACATACCAAATCTGAAAAAATAATAACAGTTATAGGGGTGAGCCACTTTTGAGACGCACCCTGTATATATAACTAGCTACAGTTGAGATAAAACGTGATTTCACATTAACAGATATACCTGTGAACGTGATTCTTTATTTGCTGTAAAAATAACCTGTAAATGTGAATTTTCTCTAAGTGATATTTCTCGCGTGTAGATTATAATGTGATCATGAGGCAATTCTTCTCAAAATTAATCTGCACATGATTTTTTATTTCCTGCAACTTTACTTTTAAACTTCAGGGGGATACGTGAGGAAGGAATTTAATTGGCTATGAGCTTTGAATTACTATTTTTATTTCACTGTGAAAAAATCACACTTAGTAATTTTTTGTCCATCTCTAAGCCTAGCAGCTCCAATTCTATACACACATTGCATAAAAATGCCGATGTATTCCGGCCGGTCGTTACATCATAGTGGGTGTGATTGGATCGGAACCTGACCGTTGGCGTCGTCCATTAACCCAGATCGATCCATTATTTTTCAATTAAAAATTGCAAAATTTGTTTATTAGTATTTGCACGAGTGCCTTTTATTTACGAAGTGAGTTTTCTCTTTGATTTATCGGATCGCCATTTTTGTTAAATTGCTACTTGTCAGGCCTGTAACATGCTAACTAACAAGCCCGATTATATGACTAGAAGTTGGCATATATAATGTAGTACGTTGTGCAAAATTTAATACGTCTGTTGTACAGTACATATTATTTGGCCTGTTATAGAAAATAAAAGACGATATTGATTATGGATTTCCATGAACTTATTAACTTACATTTACTAGAAGTGTGGAAATTATCGATAATTGTCGGTAAATCGATAATTATCGATATATTGATAATTATCAACATATCAATGATAGGTGAATTGTAATAACTTATCGGTTTTCTATAAGCTCATCCTTATTCATAAGCCCAATTTTTCAGAATTAGTTTAAAGCCAAACAATAGCTTAATTTACGGTTAAAATTAACTTTTAATAATTTTTAATTTTTAAATATAACATGCTTAAATAAAGACAATAATAATTAATTCGAACTTAAGCCATTAATTTAGGTTAAACTGAAGGTTAGTTAATTATTAGTTAGAACATAAAATATAAAGTATCAGAGTAGATCAATCAATAAACTGATCTTTAGACGCATCGTAATTAAGATCAATTCAAATAGTTATCACTATAATAAAAATATTAATGTTTAGTACACATTTTCATTTTTTATTGAGTTCGATGCTATTCCGCCTGTAGTTTGTTAAAGCCATAAAAAACTACTAACTCCTTTATTTTATAGCTTATTTCTTATAAATGTATTAATACTTATAACACACCAAATTAACACGAACTTGGAGCATAACAGTTTCATTGATTTTTATTAATAATTAACTTAAATTGACGTTACAGTATTAATAAATAATTAGGATTCTCCTATCGATATAAAAAATTAATTAAAAATTGTTATGAAACTTATTATACCGGGTGCGTCTCAAAAGTGGCTCACCCCTAGAACTTTTTTAATTTTTCAGATAAAAAACGAGATTTGGTATGTTAGTATAATATGAACATAAATTGGGATTGATTAACGTATTCAATTGTTTTTAGTCATTTCCTGTTTCGCCGGAAATGACTACAACTTTTAATTTTTAAATGGCACTCTCGGTATTTTTTTACTTTATTCGATAGAAAATGGCACTCTGAATAGAATGACATATCACATGTCAACTTTAGACATTTTCTCATATGGTTTATTTGAAATTTTAACATGCGGTTCATAACGATAATTTGACTCGAAATACCAAGTGTGTGGTACCAAATTATTCGTAAAAAATGCTTTTTCCAAATATGCTAATGAGCTACCCTCGTTCCATTTGAAAAAATTGAGATATTATTAAAAATACGATTTAAGGACAAGAGACAAGACACTAAAAACATTAGACGATTAAATGTATTTTTCCAAGGCTCCTTGATTAAGAATTAGTTTTTTTAACGTAGCCATGGCACTCTAGATTGAAATTTAAAATACGAATTTTTATTGAGCGAGAATGTCAAAAGTTGACATATGGTATGTCATTCTATTCAGAATGTCATTTTCTATCAAATAAAGTAAAAAAATACCGAGGGTGCCATTTAAAAATTAAAAGTTGTAGTCATTTCCGGTAAAACACGAAGTGACTAAAAACAATTGAATACGTCAACTAATCCCAATTTACTTCATATACTCACGTATTATTTTCATATACTCATACTTTTTAATTGAGAAAATAAAAAAATTATAGGGGTGAGCTACTTTTGAGACGCACGCGGTATAGAAATAAATATGACAGAATAACTGATTTGATTGAAATTTATATTTATTTTAATAAAAAACCGTTAACGATGTTCATAGATCATTATTTCATCATCTTCAGCTTATTCAACCATTTACACTGAACCAAAAGTCGACATAAATATAATGAAAAAGTTCATTAATACAATAAATTAAATCATTAATTTTGAGCCGATGAACGCTTTTATTGGCACAATGAAAAGTAATTCATTAACTCTATGAACTTTAAGTTCATTAAATCAATCAACAGTGTTCATTAATTTGAAGAACACATTCATTGGTACAATGAATAGATTTCATTAATATAATGTACCTAAATCCTTATATGAATGAACCGTATCATTAATGCAATGAAATAATTTCATAACCTATTTAGTTATACATTTAAAAGTCGACACTATTAGTAACTCTTGTTACACCGTATAATGGATGATGAAGATCGCTGTCATTGATATGAAATGTCATTGATAGTCATTTCCCAGCCAACTACCTGAAATAATTCTATTATAAATAGATTTCCATTTGAACAAGCCCTTAGCTACAAAGGTAACAAAATTACTAATAGTGCCGACTTACTTACAAGCACAGTAAATTTTTCCATTAGGGATTATTAATAAAAAACAAGTGCAATAAACTAATAATAATTTATTAAACTCCATATAGCATATACAAATTAAAAATTAAAAAAATCGAATCGACGAAGAGAATAGTAATGTTATTATTAATTTTAGGGCAAATTATAATAAGAAAATTAATTTACCAGTCGATATCCTGAGGGATTTCTATAAAAAGGCCATTTCTTCATTATATTAGCTGTATCCTTAGACTTGATAAAGTCTAGACGAATTTGCAACAGGCTTTCCAAGTCGCATCAAGTGGGTCCGATGTTAAATTGTCGAATTTGATGGCTTGAAGGCAGGTCTCAACATCTTCTTCCGGTTCTAAAAGACGTATACTAAAATAATTAAAATGCCAAATATTAAAAGAACATTCGAATTTACCATAATCAGTTCCATGCCTCGACTTGTTACTATGTTTTTCTTCTTTTTGTTTTTTATCTTCTGAAACATATTTGGAAACCGCTGTTTTAATGAATACCCACACCAGAGATCTCACACAGCCGAGTTTGATTTGACAACACAACAAATTAACTACAATACGATAGGACTTTTATTTAAAATATTGAAGAGAACACTTACCGCCCTCATGAAACTAAAGCCTCACTGAATAAGTCAACCACACAGACGTTATTAAAGTGCCAAAGTAACCGATCAACATGGCGGACATTTAAGCCTTAATATTTTATTCATGATATTAATAACCGCGTACATTAATATAATGTAGTGTGTTCGTTGTATTAATAACATTGTTCATTGTCACAATGTACAACTCATTAATCAATGATTTAGTACATTAATGTATTGAATATGTGTTTATTAAAGTTTCAGCACTAAAATAAAGAACGCGTTCATTAGGACAATGAACGCGTTCATTATATTAATGAAAATCTTACATTAATTTAATAACCAGATTTTCATTATATTGGTGAAATTAGATTCATAGTATTAATAAATCGGACATCGATCTATGATTAACAAATCATTATATTAATGAAAAAAATCATTGTCCCAATGAAACAACAGTTAATATTCAATGTTCATTAATATTATGAACAATATTTTTTTCAGTGTAGAACTATGGTATCATTTCTCCATCACATATTTAGATACTCGCTTTGTAGTTAAATTGTTGTCAATTTTTGATTGGCTATTGGGCCGAAGTTATCCCTGCTAATTTCCTAATATCATGGTCCCATCTCAGGTTTGGTCTTCTTCTAGGTCTCTTAATTTCTCATGGGTACCATGCTGTAATTTTTGTGGTTCATCTGTTGCCCGTCCTTCTTGCCAGGTGTCGTGTCTATTGCCATTTGAGGGATTTGTCTCTATGGATGACATCAATTTATTACCTGGGTCTTTTGTCGTATCTATTGTATTCTTTTACGGTCTCTCTTGGTTATTCCCAGCATATTTCGTTCCACTGAGCGTTGTGCGACCTGCAGTTCCCTAATGATGTCCGTTTTAAGTGTCCAGGTTTCGCATGCATAGGTCATGACTGGTAGTGCACATTGGTAGAATGCTTTCTTCTTTAGATAGAGTGGTTTGCAAGATGTCCTGTCCATTACCACTTGAGGGATTTGATTCTGTGGATGACATCTATTACCTGGGTCTTTTATCTTATCCACTCTATTCTTTTACGGTCTTTAATTATTCCCAGCATATCTCGTTCCAATGAGCGTTGTGCGACCCGTATGCGACTGAAGTGACCGTATAATATCAGTTTTTTTCATCAACGGGCGTAGAATTATGTAAAATTGATTAATTACACAAACATTCAAAAAAAAATTTTGAGATAATATATAATACTTGAATAATAATATATGGAAAAATAATTTTCATATGGCTTTTTATTCACAAGATTTTACATACCCATTATAATATGGACGTTATAATGAACAGAAAAAAATTGAATTTAGTTTTAATTCTGTTATTAATATCGATAAAAAAATTATTTTAAAGAAAAATATTACAATCCTATATAAAGCTCCCATCTCCTCCAAGTTCGATAATCTCCTCCTTATAAGTATATGTAAAATAAATCGGGCTAATTAGCAATTTATACTGATTAGTCTGACAAAAGATAAAGTAGCAAGCGGAGAAAAAATCTTCTTCTGACAAAAACCACCGATTTTTTTTCAGAAGACACGCAATGGTAAAATATCACCTCCATCTCTCACAGCATTGGAAGTGACATGAGTAACAATTCCGATGTCAAGATGAAATATTTTTCATAAATTCAATACATAATTCCTATATTAATGTGAAATTAAGAAGTTTTTCTACAGGGTGTGGAATGTTTTTCTACATGCGTGGAATTAAACAGTTTTTCTACATTGAGGACCCTCGGAAAACGTTGAAAGAACTTAAGAAAAAAAATATTTATAAGTGAAATGGTTTGCCAGAAAAGTTGACAATTAGGGAAAATAACTATTTTCTGACTGAGATACTTTAAAATATAAGCACTGTATTCTTGAATCAATTTTGCTTGAGATGATGTTTGTCTATTTTCAGAAATAAAATGGTATAAGATCAATCATTCTTTCAAATCTTGGTATCTTTTTTTTAGGATGAACTGATATCAATCAACTTGGTGTTGAAAAAAGTATTTATCTCTTCAAAAAAGTCCTATGGGTATTTCGCCACTGTAAGAAAATCTACAAAATTAAATACTTATTTTTTGTAAACACTGCTGCGTTAATCCAACAGAGAATAATTGTCAGCAGTGGCTTACTAATAAACACATTTGCTTAACGGACAAAAAATGCTTCAGTCAACCCTTAAATGGTCGAATTAACGAACATAAATATTATTTAAGAAAGGGCGATTTGCACAAATCTAAGATTTAGCAGCATTTATGGGTCACAGAAATGAGAGAGGAGCGAAAATAATCGAATTCACGCTGCAAAATGGACTATATGTAATGAACACCTTCTTTAAGAAACATCCAAATCGAAAATGGACCTGGGCAAGTCCGGACGGAATTACCAAGAACGAGATAGATTTCATCATGACTGATAAAAAATGGATAATTAGAGATGTACAAGTATTGGGCGAATTCTCCATAGGAAGTGACCACCGAATACTTCGAACTAGAATTGAATTCAACCTTAAATCTGAACGACGAAAAATGATAAAGAAGAGGACCATGAGAAAATGGGTAACACCAGAAAAGCCCGAAGAATATAGAGCAATGGCAGCTGAAAATTTAGGAAATCTGGAAAGAATGGAAAATATGGAAATTGAAGATATAAATAATCACATTGTAACTATTTTAACGCAAGCTATTAAAGAAAATTGTCCTAAAAAGGATAATCAGGGAAACACAAAACTAACCCAAAACACTAAAGATCTGATAAAACAACGTAGAGTTATGATAAACAAACACTCAGATGATTATAGGAAACTTAACAAGAAGATATCAAAAGAGATAAGGAAAGACATCAGAACCCACAATACCAACAAAATAACGCAACTCATTGAGAGAAATCAAGGATTAAAAGTTTTCAAAAAAGAGGCAAGCATAGGGAGAGCACTAATTCATAAATTGCAAAATGCAGAAGGACAGATAACATCAAATAGAGCAGATATTCTGCGTGTTACGGAAAATTTCTACCAGCAGTTATATGACAACCCAAACCCTAGAAACTCGTATAGTACCATACCAACTGTGATGAATCAAGGCTCAGATGAAATCCCAGATATTACTTTAGATGAAATATCGGCGGCATTAAACTTTATGAAAAATAATAGGTCTCCCGGTGACGACAATATAGCTATTGAAGCCATTAAAGAAGGAGGAGAAAAGGTTCTCAAGGCTTTGCAAATATTATTCAACAAATGTCTTGTCGAAGGAAGAACGCCGTCAGAATGGGATAATGCCAATATAATCCTATTACATAAAAAAGGGGACAAAACAAACCTTACCAACTATCGGCCTATTAGTTTACTGAGCCACACATACAAATTATTCACAAAAATCCTCACAAATCGTCTCTCCCTAAAACTAGAACAATATCAACCAAGAGAACAGGCTGGATTTAGATCGAACTTCAGTACAAATGACCATCTGTTGGTGGTGAAGTCCCTAATAGAAAAATGTATTGAGTATAATAAACCCCTCATTTCAATATTTGTCGACTACGAAAAGGCATTCGACTCTATCGATCAACACAAATTATTCAAGGCCCTAGCCGAATGTCGTATAGACACCCATTATACTAACCTTTAAAAATATATATACGACCATGCAACAGCATCTGTATCGCTACACGAAAACACAAATAAATTCCGTATTAAAAGAGGAGTACGGCAAGGCGTTAAAATTTCCCCCAAATTGTTCATAGCACTATTAGAATATATGTTCAAAAGACTAAACTGGGAGGAAATGGGCATTAATGTTAACGGGGAAATGCTCAATAACCTGCGTTTTGCTGATGACTTGGTGCTGATTACAGACAAAATACACGAAGCTCAAAATATGCTAAAATACTTAAACGGACGTCAGATCAAATTGGACTACGCATAAATTATTCAAAAACCAAACTAATGACTAATCTTGTTATTAGTGGAAATGTCTCGGTAGACGGAGCAAATATAGAACATGTATATTCATATAAATATCTGGGGCACGAAATAACAATTGGCCGCGATAACCAGACGCACCAGATTATACAAAGAAGAGTAGCACTAACATGGGCAGCATTTGGTAAACTAAGATATGTGTTAAAATCAGATCTACCAATGTGCTTAAAGAGGAAGGTGTTCCATCAGTGCGTTATGCCAGTACTTACATATGGCGCAGAGACACTTACACTGACGAAAAAGTCCATAGAAAAAATCCGTGTAGCCCAACGAGCTTTGTCTCTTAGAGATACCCAGTACAGTTATAAAACAGCGTACACGAATAACAGATGCTATATATCTGCTTAAAAAACTCAAATGGAACTGGGCTGGGCATATTGCCAGAAGAACGGATGATAGATGGACCAAGCCAATACTAGAATGGCGGCCAAGACAAGATGCTCTCAGAAACAGAGGCAGACCTCCGACAAGATGGTCAGATGACTTGAAGAGATTTAGGGGAAACTGGATCCAAGTGGCACAGGACCGAGAAGAGTGGAAGGATTTGAGGGAGGCCTACGTCCAGCAGTGGACACTTCACGCTGGTTGATGATGGGTCACAGGGTGCACAGTAGATTTTAACAACGCAAAAATTATAATGAAAGAAGCGATAGCCTCTAAAAGAAAAAGAAAAGAGCCTTTTTTAATACAATCTAATAGAAATAAATGTATTGCTCATACACCTGTAGATGTCAGTAATGTATGGCAATCGCATCTTTTATTTTAAAGAACATAATATAAATAAACATAACTTACGTAAAAATTAAAAAATAATCATACAGAAAGTTTGAAGCTATTTGGTTTTACCTTATTAAATAATCAGGTAGTAATTGCAAATTTTGAAGTTTAACTTGATATAATGTCATTTTAACAGAACGTCAACGGTTTTTGTAGACGTTTAAAAAAAGTATTCTCGAATAGTTGCATTGAGATATTTTACATAGTTTTTCTTTGTTCCTTGTACTTTTTGCTTTCGACGACGGGAAGAGATATACTTTCCGAACCGTTAAGTATTTTTTTGTCCGTTAGGCAAATTTGTTTATTGATAAACCACTGCTGATATTTAGTCTCCGTTGCATTAACGCAGCAGTGTTTACTAAAAATAACTATTTTATTTTGTAAATTTTCTTACAGTGGCGTAATACCCATAGAACTTTTTGAAGAGATGAATCCGCCACAGAGCAACAAACATTTATTAGAGTATTTATTTTTTGCTCTACTCATGGAGCCTTATATGATACTACTATATATACTTATATATACTACTCACGCAACCTTATAAAACTAAGAGATCGACTAGATCTCAAATAAGTAGAAGAAAAAGAAGAAAATGATTTTGTGAGCGACCAAGACCGATTTTTATGCAGACCAGTGTTATTCAAATAACACTAGTCTAATTAAATAAAAAAAAAGAAAAATAAAGATTTCTTGGTTTTCCTATAATTAAATTTGCTCAAGATTATATTAATAACTAAACGATCTCTAACCCAGTGTGAGTACACATTTGTAAAACTTGGAAAATAAGTTTGTTATAATAATGCTTTTATTTATTCACTGTTCTAATAAAAAATATGCTTTCCTTCAGAAACTCTCTATTTATTTATCTAGTAATGCTAAAACACTCTATTTGCAAGTCGATTAGAGAAAATAGTATGATTCATTGGCAAGCGATGTAAATATTTGTGATCAGGTAAAATTGTGATGTAAGAGGAGGCTTAGCTTGTCGGCCGCGGCAGGTCAGTCAGTTGTTGATAGGCCGGCAGGCTGTTGTGTTTTGTCATAGAGCTGATATTTGGCGGTTGAGAGTCTTTTGACTATAAACGTTGCAAGTACTGTAAGGCAACGGGTCGTTTAACCAGAAGAAAACCTCTTGTGACGTCTTGCCTTCGAGGTTGGTCTTGAGAGTTTGAGGTCTCCCTTGTCTTCTCGATTGACACGATGCGGCGTTGGGGTAGAGAGACTAGTGAGGTACCCCAATTAGCTTATTCGATTGGGATGCGAATCTGTTTAGCGGCAGAATTGCGTCCGAGGGAAGCCCCTATACTATTTCAGGTGACACTAGCTAGTTGTTGAAGATGATTAACCAATATATAACCGAATGATATTTGAATTAGATGGAAAATATGGAATGGGATATATTGAATAGAATATATCAGTGGCTAGGGGGCGGAGTACCCCCGGGTGAGTCTTACTATTTAACTATCAATTTTATCCAGATCAGTAAATGTTTGTTTTGTTATTTTCATGTACAATGAGAGAGTGCTTGCCAATGACCAACTAAATGGATATTTGAGGTGAATTTGCATTTTGAGACCCGGTTGAGTAAGCCCCAAAAATTACGATTTTTACACATTATCAAAGCAAAACCTTTGAAGGCGGGTAAAAGGACAATAACTCACAATCTTTTAAAGATTGTGAGTTATTGTCCTTTTACCCGCCTTCAAAGGTTTTGCTTTGATATTATATTAATAGTTCAAAACAGAGATGAGCAAAAAATCGCAAACTGCGATCCAATCGCAGCGATTTTAAAATCGCAATCGCAACCTGCGATTGGCTCTCATAGGAAACTGCGATTGCGATTTCTTCTATTTGCGAGTTTCAATTTAGGCAACCAATATCAGTGGCGCATCCAGAGAGTGAGTCTGGGAGGGGTAGTGGCAATATTTAAATAAGGTAATAGATTTAAATTAAATTTTCGCTTAAAATAAACTTAGATTGCTTTGGATTTCTATTTTGATTGATATCATTAATTTATTTTGTGACAATTTTAATTAGTACCAGATTTTCTTATTTATAAATTTCTTCCTGGGAGGGATAATTACCCCCATTACCCCTCCCGTATATGCCCCACTGACCAGTATTACTATAGCTGCGATTTGCGACTTTGTTGCAATTTTGCTGCGATTGTGATTTTGTAAACTGGGCCCGCTCTCTGCGAGTTTGAATTTTTAGGAGTTGCGATTTGCGATATTGCTGCGAATATAATTTTGTGGTCTATTGAAGCATTTTGTAGTAAACTGCAATTGAATTTTCTCCCTGATATTATTTATTTATAGAGAAGGTATTATTGTTCTAGAGTCTTTCTTTAATGAGAAGGTATTATTGTTCTAGGGCGGCTCTTAGGACTACAATCATAATATACCGGGTGTTTCTCAAGAGTGGTTCACCTCTATAACTTTTTATTTTTTCTGAAAAAAAAAAGATATTCTTAAAGAAATAATTATTTTAATCTTTTTAAGGATTGGATAACTGAGAACCGTTGAAAAAGTAGGTATGTGTAGTTATCGCAGTTACAGCATATATAAAGTTTTAATACCTATAATATGTGTTGAAGATGTTAAAAAACTTAAAAAAAAACAACTCATTATTTTAACTCTTTTGAACTGTTAAGATAGGGTTGCATACACAGACAATTTTACAGGGTGGTTCTAACTGTATTCCGGAAACTTCGGCAGCATATTCTGCAGATAAAAATAAGTAAAAAAGTTTGTATAAATGTATGTCCTAAAATGCTTTATTTCGGAGATACAGGGTGTAGAAGTTTCATTTTTATTTCGATTTTTTCCAAATAATTTTTGAAGTAACGTCAATATTTGGATGAAAATTGCTCTCTTGGAGTTTCTTGACATGAGAAATTTGATTTTGATATTAATACGCCTCCTACTTGTAGTGGGCACCGCCTACTTATATTTAAATTGTTTTGAAGAGTAATATCTTTTTGTCCGTACCTGTATATGTAAAACTACTGAGTAAAAACGTGTACGTAAAAACTTTTTACGTAAAAAAGGTCTCTTGGTAAAAATCGGTTACCGTGATATTTGGAATCGAAATTATCAATACTTGTCATCATTGACATAAATTAAACATGTTGACTAAATAGTTGTTAGACTGAAATCATAAATTTGAAATGATTTTGTGTCAAAACTTCACCAGTAACTATTTTATCCTAATTTTTTCTAAGAAAAATTTATGATTAATTTAAACAAATAAAAAAGACCCCAAATTTTTCATTTCAGTCAAATAACTATCTACTCAACATGTCTATTTTTTGTCAATATTGACATGTATTGACTATTTCCATTCTAAATATCTTGAGAACGGTTGCTCGTAGAGATTTATACCAAGAGATATTTTTTTCGTAAAAAATCACGGAAATGTACATTTTGTCACTCAGTAGTTTTGTCTACAGGTACGGACGAAAAGTTATTACTCTTCAAAAAAGTTAAAACACACGTAGGTGACGCCCCTAGAAATAGCATCAAAATCAAATTGCTCATGTCAAAAAACTCCCTGATGCCAATTTTCATCCAATTATTGACGTGACTTCAGGAATTATTTGGAAAAAATCGAAATAAAAATGAAATTTCTACACCCTGTATCTTCTAAACTAAGCATTATAGGACATACATTTATACCAACCTTTTGACTTATTTTTATCTGCAGAATTTGCTGCGGAAGTTTACGGAATACAGTTCCGACCACCCTGTATATCTACCTAGTACAATATTTAAATATTAAAATCGTAATCGTAGGTTACAGTCGTTGCGATTTAAAAATCACAATCGCAGCTTCAATTGCGACTGGAGATTCGCAGTTTTGCTCATCTCTAGTTCAAAACTATTATTATTTTGGGAATTACCCAATGAACACATAATTTTACTACTCCGTAAACTTTGATGAATGAAATAGAAAAACCAAAAAGAAAATATGTATTATTGGAATTGTATTATTGATAATGAATAATGAGCCTCATTATATGGCAAAGTTAAGACTATTAATAAGCAATAGATCATTTAATAGGTACATATGATATATCTATATCATTTTCTGGTAATAACTATAACCATTTCTAGTCATAACTATATATTTCGTCGTGTGAAAAATGATAAATGGCAAATTGTTAAGGCGTGTAAAGTAATGAGAACGAAACGGTTTTAGCGTTAAAACGAAAGGCGTTATGAATGATGTAAAATGATTTGTTTATGTCGCCTGTACAGTAAGACGAGATATTTCAAATTCTGGTGCGCTTTTTATTTCCTTTTGGGTTACAAAATTGCTCACCTTACTTTCGCTATATTGGACTTGATTCAAAGACTGGTTAACGTATCTAGCATGTAGAATGTATAGGAGGGGGGTTCCACAGAGGCCAGCTCTCTATCTTCGACATCAACCGTACCAGAATTTATGGCACGAACGGCTGTCGTCTCAGCGCACTCAATGATAAGGTGTTCTTGTGTGTTACCATTTTCCCCACAGAATCTGCATTCGCCGTTGTTTCTCAACTTCAATCTGCTGATGTGTTCGTTGAAAAGACTCTGCCCTGTTAGAAACCCTGACTATCAGAAGATTGTTCTTACTTAAATCAAGGAAAATCGTCGTAAGTTTTGAAGAACTTTTTCGCGTGTCTTAGACCGTTGGAGGTTTCCCATTCCAGGTATTGGATGGAGTCCTCCAGGTTCTTCATTTCCGCTTTAAGCTGGTTTCCGCTTGGAAAGCAGAACGGTTCTGGTGCAATTAGTGGATTATTCGCTCCTTTTCTAGCTAGATCGTTTGCTTTTTCATTGCTTTCTATCACTGGGTGAGCGGGCACCCAAAGTAGGTGGACTTTATTTTCTTTGCCTAATTTGTTCAGCTTCTCTAGGCATTCTTTCACCAACTTCGAATTAATGGTTACTGAGTTGATCGTTTTTACTGCTTGATTATCCGATAAGATGGCTATTTCCGGTTTCCGATGGTTCCTATCTAAGCTAAATTGTACGAATCTTTCGAAAGCGTAGATTGGAGGATATTGGGGTGCCTGAAGGATATTGGGGTAGGTGCCCATTGGTTCGGAGTATTTAGTTTTCGGCCCTAATACTCCTATGCTTTGGTTTATACGGTTATACGGTTATTATTTGGTTACTTGGCTTAAAAATTGGCTTTGGTTTTGGAAGCATCAGTATATTACGTTATGGTATGGTCTTTTACATGCTGAGCAAACGTTTCTCTCTTCCAGTCCTTTTTATTGCTCAATACTACAGTGAGGTGTTACTCAAAGTTGTAAATTCTTCGTATGTTATCCACTGGGAGTTGGAGTGGAAAATTCTTTTTGAGTGTGTTCCAAGCCCCTGACCTAAAAATTCTCCCAGTACTAAATCTGGCATTGATCGTTCTAATCATTTTGCATTGGCATTACTACCGACGATAATGTGCAGTGGTGTTAAGTCTAGGATGACCTCCACTAGTATTGTTGGGCAACATATACCATACGATCGAAAAAAACGGCGTTAAAAACGGCTGGGAAATGATAATTTTGCCGAGGTCAAGCCTTAAACGTGGCCCGTATAAACTTCTTTATTTTTTTAATGGCGCTAACTGCCAGTTGTTAAGAAGTTTGAAATTTATTTTTAAATTGAGTAAAAATTATTTTTAAATGATAGTGTTTATATAGTTTAAAATTCCAGAAAATATATTTTTTTGGAAATAGATTTGTATGTCTAAAAATGGTTCTATCCTTTTTTAATCTTTCTATAGTGCTAAAAAAAGAAAACTGTGATTTTATCTTAAAAATGTGCTAATCTGCCTTATGGATGACATATCAAAAGTGCTAAGCCCAAAATTGTCGTTACAGTCGACGAATGGAGTTATCTGTTATGTACCCCCACTGTTGTTAAAAATATGCTCAATAACTCAGTATTGTTATTTTGGTTTGGTTGCGTTTTATTTACATAAAAATATAATATGTAATATCAAACTATTCAATTTGATATTTTTAACATTTTTAAGTTTTCTGCTAGCACCGCCTTTTGCTGGCATTATTTTTAGACTGCAACCATATTTTGCTTTAAAACAATGAATAAACAATATCCTGGGTATTTAGTCACAATCCAGAACACAAAATGAATAATTATTTATACACTCTGTAGTTCTAAAAACATTTAAAACACCTTTTTACAATTAAAATCGACAAAATAACACATACACGGCCTGAATAGTAAACAGTCTATCGAGGGCTACGGCTGGCGTCACAACTGTCAGCTACAGCAAGTGGCAAACGTACGTCTTATGAGGATAAGCAATCCTATTAGTTTACCGTTCTGGATTTTGGTCAAATGCTAAAAATATGCTTGCTGGTTTGATTGGGGCACTGCAAAATTTCTAAAGGCTAGCTGCATCTGTGTGTTTTATCGTTTTATTCAAGACAGAGATGAATCTTTACCTGGATATTTACCCAAAAAAAACAAATTAAAAACAAAAGAAATATAAATTAATAGGTAAATAGATATTTAACAACCTAACAAAATTGGAATTGTGTAGGACTACACCACTTGTTTACTTTAACGAAATCAACCATTTAAAAGAACAGCGATTACAAGTTATTGGCTTTACCATTGACTCTCGGGTTACGTAATACCAAAAAGACGTCTGAAATCTATCCGTTCTAAATTGGCGGTAAATCAACGACGATTTGCATATAAAATAAGCGATTCGTGGCTCTCAAATGAATCGTGAACTCGTTTAAATTAACAACATTAAGAGCGATATGCGGCCGACGATGGAGAATGAAAGATAAGGCCCGGCAAAAATGTCGTAATTGGAAAATTGCCGATTATTATTAGATGCATCTGTTGTGATCGATAAGCTCCTAGAAACGGTAGATGTCGTGACTAGTCGTTGTTGTAACAAAGCAATAAATTTATTACTTGGTTAATACTCACTAGATATATTTTATATAGCTGTTAACTATAAATAAGTAGATACGATAACTATAAGGATGAATTAATTATTAGTTTCCACAATCATTATATTAAATTATATTATATTCTTTGGCCAGGTATTGAAAGACCTTATATATAAACTTTCGCCAATTTATACAAAGAAGCCAAAGCAAAATCTGGTAAAAAAGTAGGACACAGAGACGCGATATCCCCAAAGCTGTTTACAGCAATACTAGAAGAAGTCTTCCGTCAACTGGACTGGACCAACAAAGGATTAAAAATAGATGGAGACTATCTTAACCCGTCAATAGTCCTGAAGAACTACAAGCACAAATAATGATCTTAATACAGCCAGCAATAAAATGAGTTTCAAAATGAATTTAGCCAAAACTAAAGTAATGTACAATGAACTAGTGGAAAGAAAAGACATTCTAATAAATAACACAACATCGGAAATAGTAGAAGGATATTTGGGACAACTAATACACAGGTCGGGATCTCTAGTATCAGAAATTACCAGAAGAATTAAAGTTAGCATGGAGTACTTATGGAAGAAACTCAATTCAAATCTAAAATGCCACTCTATCTAAGGAAGAAACATTCAAATAATGTGTATTACCAGTCATGACCTATGCATGCGAAACCTGGACATTTAAAACGGACATCATATGGAAACTGCATGTCGCACAACGCTCGATGGAGCGAAATTATGCTGGGAATAACCAAGAGAGACCGTAAAAAGAATAGAGTGGATACAACGGAAGACCCAGGTAATAGATGCCATCTACAAATTCTTCACGTGACAATGGACAGAATACCTGACAAGAAGAACGGACAACAAATGGACCACAAAAATGACATTTATTTAGTGTATGGCGTACATAGATTTAGTTACAACATCAAATGTATATATTCAAACACAATATAACATGTAAACAGATTGTCACAAATTGTAAAAATAAAACTAGAAATCTAAAAATTTATAAAAAAAGTTATACATAAAACATATTACAAACATTTAAATTTTAAAATCGAGGCTATTGATCCAGTTCAACACGGTGTTCGAACAGTTTGACGTGCTTCTCCGCAGTCACAAGTCGGTGATCCTGTCAGTCCCCATTTATAAAAAGAAAGACATATGCCATGAGACGTTCTTACCCTGATGAGTACCTTCCACTCGTGGCGGGGCAGCTCCATTCCTGGTAGAGCTGCTGTAGGGTCGATGACATAAGCTGCTTGATCTGTTTTAGTACTTCCTCCATTTATCATTTATACTGAAGTTTTCTCCCAAAAGTGGTTCTGCTAATAGTAGTGGGGGCATCTAGACTTCAGTCTCCGCAGACGGGCATCTGGCAAGTCGTTGTGGACTGGAAGGTGGCGATTTGATAATATTTTCTGATATTCCTTAACGAGTTCCTGTCTTCTTTTTTTTTCCTGTCTTCGAATACTGGGAGGTGCAATATGACTCAGAGTGGATAGCCAAGGTAGATGTGTGCGTTTTAAACAGCCGCTGACTATTCTCATAGTCTCATTAAGTTTGATGTCAATTATCTTTACGTGGCAGCTGTTTAGCCAAACTGGAGCACAATATTCAGCAACTGAGTAAACTAGGCTGAGAGCTGAGGTTTTAAGAGTGGATGCGTTTGCGCCCCAAGTAGTACCGCATAGTTTGTGTATTCTTTAGATGCCTTTTATACGAGAGTGTTCGGTCCATTATTACTCCTAGATATTTCGGATAAGGGTTATAACGTAGCAAGTTGTTACTGCAGTATACTTGGGGCTCCAGGCGTGCTTGTTTGTTATTGAGATGAAAAAAACGACCCTTCAGTTTTATTCATATTTGGGATTAGTCTCCAATTTGCGAAATATTTTCCCAGTATAGACAGGTCTTCTGATAGTAGGCCATTAGCTTCCCCTATAGTTTTACTGCGGGTGGCAAGAGCTAAATCGTCGGCATACCCAAATTTTGTGGACGTCGTATGTGGAATGTCGGAGATATATAGATTAATCAGTACCGGTGCGAGTACCGAGCCTTGAGGGAGCCCATTATTAAGGTGTCTTATTTTACTCCTGCCTTTTCCTGTTATTATTTGGAAGAGCTTGTCGCACAGCATGTTGTTTAATAGAGATACTATTCTACTGCATGGTTCTACGTTGAGGAATTTGTATAGAACCTTCTTTCCAGACCGTGTCCTATGCCACAGTCAAATCAACATACACCACAGTGGTCTTCAGCTGTTTTTGGAATCCTGCTTCAATGTGTGTTGTTAGGCTGAGTACCTGGTCCACACAGCTTGTTTAACAGGAATATGTTCCAATATCAATGGGCCTATTCGGTTTAATAGCATACGTTCTAGAAGTTTGTAGTATGAACTTAATAAGGCTATTGGGCGGTAGCTTTCAGGCAAGTTTTTGGGTTTGTTTGGCTTTAGAACTGCAACTATTTTCGATTTCTTGAGCTCTACTGGAATATGTCCTGTTAGTAGGATATCGGAATAGAAGTTCAGCCACATTCTTGTATGCAGTTTTTGAGGAATTCTGGGTGAATTTCATCGAATCCAGGAGCTTTACCAGATGTGATGTCTTCTAGTGCTTTATCCACTTCTTCCACAGAGAATGGATTGGCGTATTCAGAGTGGGCACTTGTTTTTTGGCGGCAGATTGTCAGTTGTTTTTTAATATTTGCGTTTTGTTGTTTGCTGCTAGGGGCCTTAGAGAGTGTTATCACTCTTGCAGCGATTTGGTCTGCTGATATTTCCGGTGGTTCACGAGTGGGTGGGTTAGAGCTGCTCAGTTTCCTCAGAAGGCTCAAAGCCCCCCTGTTAGATTTTTTGAAATCCATTCTACCTGTCGTTTCTTTCCATTTTTACAGCGTTCTATATCAAGACGATTAAGGAGCTCGTCCGCTGTCTCAGAGTCTCCGTTGTTCTGAAATTCCTGATAGAGTTGTTCCATCTCGTCGCTCCATCCTGGGACATATTCCCTTCGAAATCCACTCCGAAATCAAAAATGACAGTATTGTACACACGAGGAATTAAGAGACCTAAAGGAAGACCGAACGTGAGATGAGATCGTCATATTTTTTTGTTTTTTTTTTATTTTCTCTAAAACGGCATCAAAATTTGGAAAAGGGGTATTACAGGGGATTAGCCATTTTAGAACAAGCAAAATTTTTTATGAAAAATGCATTTTTCATAAAAATTCTCAAATTGACGATAATAAAAAAGTTTTTCCTCTTGTAAAGACAATCCGGGGACATACTACACTATGTGGTTAGATTTCCAAAAATGGATCTGTCACAAAATTTCTATTGAAAAATTACATTCTTCAAAAGTATTAACCTACACAAATTATGACAATATGATTGAATTTTAAATACAAAACTAGATAACCCACCCAGGTAAAAATTATAAAGCATTCTATTTAAAAAAACTACAATTTTAGTAAAAAATGCTGAATTGTTTTTAGCCTCAGAGACGGATTGATACGGAAATATACATTATGACATTTCAGTCGTTTTGTAATTTTAATAGTTATTTATATTTATGCATTTGTTATTTATTTAATAAATAAGCTAGAGTGTTTTCCTATGTTTAAAAGGTCCCGCATATGATATTCTAACTATAAGTATTATAATAAAATATTATTTTTAGTAATTTAAAGACCCTATGTTAAGTAAAAGTACCTACTAAAAATACTAATAAACAATTACCAATTAAAATATAGGTATCGAAAATATCATTATCGAGGGAGTGTTTCTAGGCCAAATTAAAGGAATTAGACCTAACTAAACAAAATCGTATCTCTTTTGCATTATTATCATTTATTGTTTAGACGTCGTTCGTCTGAAATTTACTACTTCATACTCTACACTTGCTTATTGTTATGTAAATGCCAATGTCACGTTAGTTATTGGTAATAAAGAAGTTAATATCAATTGCTTCGCATAACCTAAGTGACTTCAGTTGATTTATGGAGGTAAAATGGAAAAAGACAACGGATTTTAATTCTTTTTTTAATACTCAACATCTTAGAAACATGTAAATGTTTTATTTAATTGCTTTTTGTATCAATAACCTAGTAATGATGTTACATTTCAGACTTAAAGTATGAAATCGGAATTTCTGATTGGTTGGGTTTTGTTTGAGGAGGTAAATTTGCTAAGGCCACTTAATATTTCCAAAACAATCGAATAGAGGTATAGTCTATAGACTGTGTATGTACATACAGAGAAGACCAGGCTACTAGTAACGTAGCAAGTTGCCGGACGAATTTACGTTTATTTGCGTTCGTACTCGAGATTCACTGCCGCCTAGTCGGCTGGTCAGACAGTACGCAGTTGCAGTTGTGCTTGGACTATTTATTATTTTCATTTTAAGTGTTTACCTTCACTTAAAATAAAAATACTTAAATATTTATTATTTGAGTGTGTTTACAAGCCAAAACTAAAAATAAATAAATTCTCTAAACCCCAAAAAACTAAAATATTACTCTAAATAAAAAAAAGTTATTATTACAAGTGTTCAAAAAGACCACCTTCTTGTGCTAGACAGAAGCCTAGGCGGTCGTAAAATCCCCGTCTGATATTGGCTAACATATTAGAACCAATCATATGCTCCCCTACAAAACCAACCCAAACATTTAGCTTTTGAGGATATTGCGTGCGTACCTCAAAATATCTGTGCAAATTTTCCCGATACCAATATCCTACTTGTGTAGGGTTATGACGACTCAATAAAGGAAAACTTGATTCGCCGGTGAAAACTATACGCCGAATAAAGTTTTCATCTAAATTGGCCTTTTCCATTACAGATTCACAAAACGCCATACGCCGAAATTGGTCTTCATGGAAAATTACGTTTATTTTATTTGGAGTTTTGTGCGCCTTATACGATCGGTATCTAGGTAAAGGATCTGTTAGCTCAGCAATTCCTCCGCAGAAACCTTCAGATTACTTGATAACGTGGGATTTTGATCTGCGGTAGCACAAATGAACACTTGCTTTAACTCCTGTTCTTCATTAATCAACACATCAGGCTTTATGTGTTTTAGTGGGGACACGCCCTCCTTGTGTTTCAAAATTATTAATAACTCTTGAGATAGTAGGTAAAGATGGAATTGGCCTGTTTACAAAAGTTTGTGGAAAATTTTTTTGTATATCCCGATAAGACCTATTTTGGAAATACCATTTTACAATTTGAATTTTCTCACGAACTTCGTTATACAAATCTTCTAGGTGTCTCTGTGAATGTTTTTTTTTTGGACCAGCCTCCATTTTATTTATTATCGCATTTATTCCATTTGGCTGATACACACTGTGTTCTTGCTATTCTTCTTTATGATCGCCTTCGTTGAAATACAAAAGTCATCATACGTGAAGTTGCGTTTCCAAGATGTGACATTTAAAATTTATGGCCATGATAAAACTCGACAAGCATGCGTGCAAATTTTTAACAAAAAAAAGAGCAAATAATCAATGCGATGTAGATTTTTCACGCTTAAAAATTTGCCTCAGTTACGATCAAAATAAAAACAATATTACGCTCCACACTGGCTACCATCTCTTTAATCCAAATGAGTCGTACTAAAATGGTGAATTTATATAGTCACGTTTCAGTGTTATTACCTATAAGTTGGGAGTTTAACTGTACTGGTACATAAAATGCGTAAAATTAAAGGTTGCCGGTACTGTTAGTTTTGGTCGAAGAAAATGTGCAGGGCACGACCAACTCTCAGTCGTGTAATTGTTACTAATTAGTAACTAATGGAATACAGAATGGTGTTTATGGTCTTTTTTACATGCCACTAAAACTATACTGTGCGTCGAAGACATTGTAGTTTCGTCGATCCTTGATTACTCCGATGTTTCTCATAATATGGGGTTACCGAAGTTAAACGCCGTAGAGAATGTTTATCATGGGCAGTTTTAAACGTCGACGATTGACGCAAAAGAAAAATTGGCATCGGTTGCCAGAAACGAAATCATGAATAACCTTAGAAATTTAATTGCCTCTAATTCCTTAAATAATGATGAATTAAAATTTTTTAGCTAATCTTTCTAAGTTGGAAAAAAATTGGAATTATTACAGAAAGTTTAGAAAATCCCATTAGTCCTGTACATAAGGACACGAAAAGAACCAAATCTCGGTGAAAATTCGTCGACCTTTAATTTTAGAGCAAACAATAATTATTGTAACATCGTGCTTGGCTAAAAAATGGTTCCAAATGGCCCAAAAATCAGTTTCGCAAATATCTGCCAAAATATGTATTTTACAAATTTTTTCTTGGAATCTACAAAATATGCTCTGGCACTTTTTTTCGTAAAGCCCAAAAAAAACGGTTAAACGGTCGGTTTTCCACCAAATGGAAGGTTGGGTCCTTAACTAAAAAAACGGTCCTGACACGTTTTTCGTAAGTCGTTCACAAAAAGAAACCAATTCGATTGTTCGTAATTATGCAATTTTCTTTTGTTTACGGCACGTTCCAGAAATCCCGAAAAAGTCACTTACGAATAGCTATTATTAGTGCAAATATGAATAAGTTTGTAAAAATCTGAAATTTTTTGGCTAGGTTAGTCAAGGAATGTTTGCTCGGTTTTATTATCATAAAAAAGTTTCATTATCATAAAATATGACAAAATTCAAACAAGTTCCAAAATGTGATAGTTGTTGATTCTTCCATTTAAATGAACTTTGAATCATCAAAAATATAATTAATTTTAGCCAAGTTATTAAATAATTTGTCCTATCAATCAATAATACGCTTATGACATCTATCTTCGAAAAAAAACTTGAAAAGAAAATTCATGGATCTTTGAGGTGGAATATCTCAAAAACCTAATTCTACCTACAAAAATGATAGGGACCATTTTTGTAGGTAATTACCTAAGCTTCATTTTTGTTGCAAGAAAAATTTTGTAAATTGCATATTTTGGCAGATATTTGTGAAAAACTGCTAATTTTTTAGAGGCCGAGTACAAGTTTTTCCATTAAAACTACTCCCCAAAAGGTACACAATCCGCCTGAAAAGTCCGGGTCGACGAATTAGGCCGTAGTTTTAACCTTTATTAACTGGACTACATTGATCATTTTTTTTTTTCAAAAGATCTAATGAGGTGATGAAGAGACTACTATACATTTTAACTAAATTTAGGAATAACTATATCATACTAAACATAACGTACTTCTCCTTCCTACTTCTCTATAAGAGTATGGCGATTATTCTATCTTGCGCAGCAATACTGGGCTTGTACAGACTGTGACCTATTATTGTCTTTATTTGGCCCACCAAAAGGTTTGGAGATCTTCCTCTAGGACGTTTTAGTAGTCATTAGGTCGCTTAAGCCAGACAGCCAGATAACCGATATGGGTAAATAGGGGTGTGACGTCAATTAGGTAAGAACAGTTAAATACGCTAATCAAGAATAAACAGGTTTGAACCGCTTTGAACAGCTTTTGAACTGCTTTGAACCGCTTTTTAGCTTAAAACAACAGACCTGTTCATTTTTGTTCAAACCTGTTTATTTCTATTTTAAAGCTATTGTTTCTTGTTTAAACCTGTTTAAATTCTTAGCGTATTTTAACCGTTCTTACCTGATTTACATCACACCCCTTTTTACCGTAGCATTTTCATTTTCCAAATGCTACTTTGTTTTATTATAGACAGTATTTTATTATTGTTTCTACAACACTTAAATTTCGGAACGCTCTCTATCGAAAATATTAGATCGTACCCTGGTGTATCGACAAGACGGGAAACGTCAAAATCGCCACCTCGGATTTGGCCGTTACCAAGGTCACTGTGCCATTTTGAGAATTAAATTTATTTGGCTGGTATTTTTCACAATATGGGAAAAATATTGTGATTTTGTTGTCCCATAGATGGATGGAGATCCCATATAGCTTTTGATTATTGAGATTTTAGTGGATCTATAGTTTTGGTAAGATTTTCCTTGACATTCCATTCGGTAGAAAAAACCTTCACATGCCTTTCTTTTAGATTCCAGTTTTTTTGATGAGAAGTGTCCAGCCCTTATTTGAGAAGAAATGTTAAATAATTATTGATTGTGTGCCTTCACAATGAGGTAAATTAATACCTTCGTAAATTTTTCGAGTTTTTTAAAATGTAAGGTTAACTAATACCGTGCATTTCTTTTTAGGTTTTTCTACAGATTTTTCTACGTATTTTTCTCAACGTTTTTCTTTGGATTTTCCTTCAAGTATTTCTAGACATTTTTCTAGACGTTTTTCTGCAAGTTGTTCTGCATATTTTTCTAGAAGTTTGTGCCAAGTTTTTCCACAAGTTTTCTTACGTGTTCAGTCACCGAAGTAATCAGTAGCAGCCTGTTCGGTGAAATTTCAGCCCTGCACCCCTCTGAGAAGAAGTTGGATGCTGTGATGTTCTTTTTATCATTAAGAAGATCTTTTTTTAGTATAATTTGGTATACAAGGCCAGTATATTTTTTATAGTAAACTAAAATTTTATTAATTTGATTTTAAATAATCATTAGTGTGTTAAGAAATTAACTATTCTTAACATTTTACATTTAACTGGTTAAGTACTTGCCTTCAGCATTACTTTAACCCTTAATTTATAAAATTTAACATTCTGTTACATTTTATATATTTTTTTAACGCTTAAGTATTTGCCTTCAACATTGCTTAAATTTTACTTGTATTTGATTATTAAAATAATCATGTTATATTGATTGATTATTCAGATTTAACATCTATTTATGTTCTACCTTTTATATCATTACGATCTTTGACCTGTAAGGGCAATCTTGGGTACATATTTTAATCTTTTTCCCTTTAACTATATATAAACAAAAAAGTTCATGAATCTTCGTAATAAGTCAAGTGAAATTTAAATATTTATTATTCGAATATAACCAAGACCGTCTCTAAAAAGTATTCCTTTTATATTATAATTGTTTGAATAATATTTGAAAAGATATAATTTGATTTTAAACAAGTTTTAAGATAGAGTTTCTTAAATATAATTCTTGTATATTAATGTACATAACTGCTGTGCCGAATAGGTACCGAATATTTCTAACAAGTAATAAATCTTATTTTTTTGGGTATTTGAATTGTTTCATTGGTTGATCCAGTTTCTCAAAATATTTAATAGCTGTACTAATTTTAGTTTCCATTCAATTAATACACTTGTACAACTTTTCTTATTTCAGTTTGTACTATCCTTTGTAAAGTATCAACATCTTTTTGAAATAAGTGGCGCCCTTTGGTATGCAGTGTAAGGTATAGGTGGGTATCATATTTTTAGTCAAGTGTAGAAGCAAAAGCTTCTTCCCACTGCCTCCGATATAAGAGTAGCCGTTCGCAATATTTTGACTTAAATTTTCAATAAAAGGAAAGTTTGTGTCACATTACCTATATCGGTTACCTTGCTGTCTGTCTGGCCAAAACGACTTAATGACTGTTCATTTTCCGTTCACTTTTTCTCCCACAATTAGTTTTTCTAGACCATTGGTTTTCCTGGATTGTGGCCAAAATATGTTAAATATGATTGGTTTATAGATGTTGACAGTCTTGATTCGATGTTAAGTTTTTCAGGCAATGAAATATCACGGTAAGGTCTTTACGGTATTCGCAATATTTGTCTATAACATCACATTTCAAAGGCGTCCATTTTACATCATCGTATTGCCAACTTCAACGTCTGAGGCATAAATGGTAATGGAGAAAATTAGGGCTCCTAGGTGTCTTGGTTTGTTACTAAGTGAAACTACTGAATCTTCTTCTTACGACGCCGTCTCCTTTCGAAGGTTGGCGATTCAAATAGCTAACGTCATTCTAGATACAGCCATACGAAATATGTCGATTGATGAGCAACCAAACCATCTACGAATGTCCTTTAGCCAGGAATTCTGGCGTTTGCCGATAGATCTTTTGTCCTGGACTTTGCCTTCAATTATTAATCTGAGAAGTTCATACTTTTTACCCCTCATTATGTGGCCTATGTAGCGTGTTTTTCTTTCTTTAATGGTAAGCATGAGTTCTTTCTGTTTTCTCATTCGATTAAGAACCTCCACATTTGAAACTCTTTGGACTCATGATATTCTTAATATACGGCGGTAAATATACATTTCGAAGGCATCTAGTTTTTTTTCTAACGATATGTCAAGAGTCCAACTCTCACACCCGTACAGGAGAACTGAAAAAATGTAGCATCTGACCATGCGTACCCGTAGCTCCAAACTCAAATCTGACCTTGTGAAAAATTGTCTCATATTTATAAATGTTTTTCTAGCCTGTTCTATGCGGCTTCTAATTTCTTTCTTCGGGTCGCATTGATCATTTACAATACACCCCAAATACTTGTATGAAGACACTTGCTCTACTGGGTCACCGTTGATATCCAGGTGAATCTGCACAGGTGTTTTGGTGAATGCAAGAACCTTCGTTTTTGTGGTATTTATGAGGAGACCGCAGTTTTCACTATGCCGAACTAATTCATTCATTAGCCTCTGCAAATCTTGTTCATTCTCGGCCAGCACAACTGTATCGTCGGCATACCTGATATTATTGATCACTTTCCCGTTAATCTTAATTCCACATTCGATTCCTTCTAGAGCTTCTTTGAAGATAGCCTCTGAATATATATTAAATAAGAGCGGTGACAGCACACAGCCCTGTCTTACACCTCGTTTAATCGTGATTTCTTCTGACGATGTTCCTTCAATTTTAACCACTGCGTTTTGCTGCCAGTAGAGATTTGTAATCAATCGAATTTCTTCTCTATCTATTCCGGTTGTTTTGAGGACTTCTATAAGTTTTTGATGGTTAACGCAGTCAAAGGCTTTTCTATAATCTATAAAACAAGCGATTACATTGACATTCATGTCTCTGCAACGCTGAGTGATAACGTTTAATCCGAATAACGCCTCACCAGTACCTAGGCCACTGGGTGCTATATACAGTCCTTTTGATTCTGGAACCTTCTTTGTTTCAGATCAAAGAGCCGAGGTATATGAATGAACTTCAAAACCTGCTTTTTCTGTACCTATTGTTCGTCAGTTTCTGATTGATATTCATTAACTTTACTTTCTTTTATACAGTTTTAACCCAAATCTCTTACTGACTACCTCCAACTGATGCATAATGAATTTTATTGCAACCGTACGCGAATAAAATAACATACATAACGCATTTAAACATAACATAATTTTTAAACATAATCATTATTTTTTTTATAATTATTCCCAATTATAATGCATCATTTGATATTAATACTCTAATGACATATTGATAAATGCTATTGTAAATAACAGACTCATCAAGTGTTAACATTCGAGATTTGTCGGGAAATGAGCCATTGAAATTACTGCCTTATTGTAAAATATCTTCGCACTTCTAATTAATAGGTATTCTATCATAAAATGTTAAATACTTCCGGCTTCTCGACTTACACAAATGTCATTAATCTTACAGTCGTTCTATGGTATGTATATACTTTTAATATAATTACTTTAATTTTCATACCGTTTTTTATTAACTTGATTACTGTATTAGTAGACCGGATTACACATGACCAGATATTTTATAAAAGCATACTAAATATTGTTACGGGATTTATATTCTCATAGATTTCTTTCTTAATTTTATTTATTTTGGGCTCAATATTGTAATTTTAGAGACAATTCTTGAATTTAATTGATTGTTTTATCAAACCTGGAACATTCGCCATTTCTTTAAAATCTAAAAACAATTTGGTAAATAATATAATTTCTAGGCTAAAATATGTTTATTTACTGTTGCATTACACTTTTTCTTTTAACAACATAAAAAAGGATCTAATTTCACTGTAAATTCCTCTGTTTCGTACTGCTTTATAGTTCTTAGAAGCTAAATACGATGCCTTCTATTTCAACAAGTTAATTTGGTTTATATTCTCATATTTTACACTGATTCCTTGGAATGTACCATTATTATAAAAATGCTATAGTTTTTCTCATTATTATAGTATGGATTTCACTCTATTTTGAATCGAACAAGTGTTGATATCAGTGTAGCAGATTCAATTCTTGAACATCATAAACTAAAAGCAAATAAAACGTTTAGTAATTATTAATAGGTACTTTTAAATATATTAGTTTCGATGTGTGGCTGATATTTAGTCTCTTAAAGGCTTGCAAGATCGTAATTTTATTAAAGTTAGCTTGAGTAATGTTTTGACAGCGATGTGTTTACAGCGGAACAATATTTGAGGTTATTTTGTAATTTCTTATTCTGCGGCAACGTAAATATCGAGCATATTAGCATTAGTTACCGAATTAGGGTTTGATTGACAGTTATATATATGACATTTATATATGATGGTGACTTTTTGATTGTTTATATTGTATATTGGTTGCGTAATATTATTTTCTGTAGTACTTTCGATTTCATTCTTCGATTTCTGTTTACTTTGAATACTTTCGATTTATTGGTTTTTTATATTTAACGTATATCATGTTTTGCTCTTAGGGAGTATGTTATTTGGTTTATTTGAAACATTGATTTGCTGTGTCTTTTTTACTGCCCTTTTTGTCCGGTGTTCATCCATGATTCTTTCTTCTAGAATGATCCGTCTTGGTGTGTAGACACGTTTTGGGATAAGGCCTTGCGCTGATTTAAGTTCTAGCAAATTCGGTTAAATAATTTATTAGTGAATAGTTTTGCCGTTTTGCACTATTCAAGTGGAGTTTTCCGATTTTTATAATTATTTTAACCGTACGAATTTGAAGAAAAGAGTTAATGAATGGCCACATGACATCTCAGGTATGTTTCACGCCATTTTGTAGTTTTCTTGAAGGTAATTTTGAACTTCTTTTTCAGGCCATTTACCTTGCATTTAACTTGCATTTACTTTAATTCCTATTTATTTCATTTTGGATTTTGGTTTTGACCATTTTGTAACATTTGGTTACGTTTTATTTGGTATGCTGCCGTTTTCTTGCCAGCCAGTATCCAGTTTCTTCACCATGTGGTTCTGAGCTAACCATCACCTCATCACCTAGCTCATTTGATCCAGACGACTTTCTGAGACCGACCAGACCGACCACTATGGGGTATTGAAGCCAGCTCACCGTCCGCCGTTTTGAAAATCAGTCAAAAAGCAACCATCCGAGTCACTGACCACCGAGATTCTGGAATGTCCTGATAAGTACCCATTTAATTTAATTTTACTGTTTTGATTACTACAGTCGAACGGTTGTATTAATCGTTTATTGAGTTTAATTATGTTTGCGTATTTAAGATAGTTGTAGTTTAACTTAGATTTTTTACTTGCGGCTCGATCTGTGAACTTACTAGTACGTATCGCGAGTACGTATTTCCGTTTGTAATTTATAGCGTTTGTTATATAACTATTTTGAGATTTAGGATATCGATATAACCGTATTAAGTTTAGACACTTTTGTTCAAGTTACCACTTGTGTACTGCTGATACCTTTTGAGCTGTATCGTTTTGTAACTTGCTTTTCATTAATTTTTAATTATTTTCATTAGTATGACTGTACTGAGTTACTAAGTTTATTTGAGTATAAGTTTTAAATAACTTTATTTTCTCTGTTCTTTTATTTGATATATTAGTTAGTACATTTCTGTAACTTCATTCGATATATTAACAATTAATTTTCCCGTCTTAAGCCATACATACTTAGAGTTTTACCTTTTTATCGTGATTGCTGCTGATTCTTCTTAATTAAATGAGTTAAGTGATTTCCTATTGTTCTATTTAGTATTTTATTTCCCACTTTCTTTCAGAAACATCACTTTTACTTTTAGGGGCCAGAAAGTGGGTGGCGCTTATTTATATTTAATTTAGACACATTTAGTTATAACCCACCCTACTCTCCGTAGAAGCTACCGATTTGGGCATTGACCTGTTTGAGGAGTAAAAGTTAAATAATTAAATAATAACTATTAGTTTGTTGCTGTCTCTTTCCTTTATCTTTTGATTTATCTCACCGTAACATAGTTTTATTTAATTTAACACAGCTATTATATAAATTATAGTTTTTCTGTTGTCATATGAGAAAACAAAGGTTTTGATATTTTGACATCCTTTTAGAGCTTTTTGTATCAGTAAACATTTTTTTTATATTTTTAATTTACCTTTCTCTTTTACCTTTCTTATTTTTATCTTATATTTTCTATTCTTTTTTTTATTATTTTTTTTTTCTTATGACAATATCATTATTAGTTACTTGTCGATATTTAGCATTTAACTTGTTTGCTATTCGTTTTTTTAATTGTTATTTTTATGTAGTGATGTAAAGGGTAATATTACGTATTATTACCACAAGATCGGTAACAATGGAAACATTGTTTTTTCCGCTCTAGTTTTTTTCATTTGCCCAGCTCTATAATACGTATGTTGGCTGTAGACACTTTTAACTTACCATCGTCAACAGCCGCAATCGAAAGAACCTTTAGTTAAACTCACCAGGACAGAAACAGGCAAAAAGTTCATAAGAGAACATTCCCTACAATTCACAGCCAACCTAATAATCAAAGACAGGAAGACAGTTAAAGTTGTGTGTAGTGGGTCTACTAACAAGACATTGTAAGCATAATAGGTATCCAAAACTAATGGGATTAACTGGGATTAACGGACGAAGCCATGTGCAGGTGCTGTCAATCTGAAGAAGAAACGACAGAACATATTTTATGTCTGTGCGACAGTCCGGCAAATGTGCGGTTCTCGGTAATACGCAATGATAGGCGATTGTTAGAGAACTACATGGAGGGTTAAGTCTCCAAATTGCTAGACTTTGTGAGAAGGATAGGACTAGAGAATGTAAGGATCTTATCCTAGATTTATTCATCGGCCAAGAAGAAACAGACGTACCATAGAAAAAGCTGGAAAACTTACTCACATTGTCTACAATTATAATTTACTAAATGGAGAAGAACATTCCAGAATGGTAGCAGCTGCTGAGAAAGATATGGAAGAAAAGGAAGATATCGATTTCGAAGAAATGGACTTGACTCAATTATCGAAAGAAAAAGAAGAACGAGATAATGAGGTTTGAGGATGATTTACCGTTATCCACTCTATTACGTACTATGACATAGGCCAGTCTGACATAGTTTAAAAAACGGTTTTGTCTTCTGCTAAAAGCCGTTTTTTATAAATTACCAATATTTACCGTAATATTACGCAATATTACCGGTAATATTATAATAATGTTTTTCCTAAAACATTTTGATTAAAAGAAAATATATAAAAGTGGGCAACGCTGGGGTGCCGGAGCTTAATCACGTGACTAAACTTTTATTTGGTATAAACCCTACTAACGTATATACCGACTTATAATATTCAGTAACCATAGTTATATTTCTCTCACATTTACAATTAACAAAATAAGTACTAATAACGATTAATTTCTAAGAATCTCATTATGCCTTCCATCTAATAGATTCCTGCGAGGAATCTGAAAATTAGTACCAATTTCTAAAGCGAAGAAACCACTGCCAAGGGAACGATTGCTGAAAATTCCATGAACCGGCAGTTAGCATCGGAATAATTGTTCATAACATGTGGCGACCATGTAGAACCAGTTTCAGTGCAATTGCCCTGTTCGCGACCCACAATAACCATTCACGTAATGGCGATTAATTTATAAATATAAAAAACTAGCTTGTTTTTAACGTCCTAGAATTATGTAACCATTTTTTATCCGCCAATTTTTATGTTTTCAGATGTCCCTGTGTTCTGATTAACCCACCGGAGATTGCGCGCGGGCTCACAGTCCGCATGTACCTATTTTTCCCGATAATGCAAAAATATGGAAACATCACATGCTGCGCCGTTTAGTATCTTCCTGTCTCTGCATATTTTATGAGAAGTGTACGTTTGCATATCGTTTAGGGTAGTTAGTATCTTTTTATACTCATATGCGCAGTGTCAGTCCGCGCTCGACCCGTTTGTGATACTATTTTTCCATCCATATTTTTATAATGTTAAACAAGGTAAGTTATTTTACTGATTTTTGTTTTAATTGAAAATGAGCAAATTGTGATAAAAAAGTGAATAATCGACTTTTTTTATTAAATAAGTATTATTTTTTAGATGTACTCTGCAAGAAAGATTACAACAGCTCATGCATGCAAGACTGTTTGAACGAAGATGACGACTTAACTACTGAACATGACGGAAGGAAGAACAAGATGGATATTATAGAAAGGCAAGTGCCCAAAATAAATTCTGATACTAAAAAATAAATTTCAGATACTCAAGCACTGAATACAGGATACAATACAATACTACCACTACTGAATACAATATAACCAGAGGATCGGCACTACAGAATTGTGGAGGAGAAGGCGGAGAAACAGACCAACTCGTTGCTCTTTGTACCGTGTCACAATTTCGTATGTTTTGAGCACACACAAATATTCTGTAATCACTGTTATATGGATTATATTTGTTTCTGAATATTTATTAGTTTTTTTTACGTGTTTTTATGTTGTTTTATGTTATATATTTTATGTTTATGTTTGCTATTAGAATGAAGGAAGTCAATAAATAATTGTTATTTTGATTATCATATTATTTTATGTTTTTACACCATTAGCAACGCTTAAAACCTCTTGAATTTAGCAAGCGGACTCAAAGTTCGCGCGCGACCTTTCATGTAACAAATAAAGCGTGACCTCCGAAAGGTTAAATCTAAATTGTAATAATAACATTTCCTTTGGAACTCTCTTTCGAAAATCGGAAGAAACCATGATATTAAGAAATTAGCAGGAATAACTTGGGCCCACATAGCCAACAATAGATAACAATGGGTCCAAATTGTGGCCCCACGTTGGGCGCCAAATAAGGTGTAGCGTTTTTTATAAACATTACCACTGCGAACGGCAGATTTTCGTTGGTAGAGCAGTCGTGGATAAGCTATTTCACTAGAAAGAACTAATTAACAATAATAACTCGAAATTATAAATATTGGGCGCCAGGCATGAATAGAGAAAGGAAACACCGTTGTTTATTACTTAAAACTAGTGACTATATTCATTCATGATGTTCTTTGCTGGTACATGACATTGTAAAGTTCTAGTAAATATAGTGGTTATATGTCAAAAAAAGTGGTGTTAAGAGTTGTATTAAATATCTATGAAAACAACGATGATAAAATACAAGACATGTAAAGTATAAGAGAATGTATGAAATGTAGTATTACTTTAATTAATTTGATATATTTTATGTGATGTTAAATCGAAGATGTTGCAACCCGTAGATTCTAGAATCTATGTTTGGTTATTCATCTGTTAAAATAGTGCAATAATAATATCTATAAAAGTAATACCATTACAAGACGTAATGCAATGAAACCTAAGATCTAAATTATATTTTAAATATTAAATCGACATGAGTGTTCTTAACAATCTAACCACTAAACATAGTCTGTACGATATTACTTAAGATGTACGTTACTGTTCAAGACTGAAAATGTGTTAAATGTTAAATGTAAGCTAAAACTTAAATCTAAACTTAGCTGTGGTTTATGTAATCTTGCTTCAAACAGTAACAGCGTGAGGTGGGCTCGCATCTCTGTACTCGGCCATCCAATACAACAAAAGGGGTCAGAATGAGGACACCATGAAATGGAACAGCAGTAACTACTAACTAGCTTATGGATGGGAACGAAGCAGCATGGGGCTCAAGCTACATCCCCGCTGGGGCACTTTATATGCAAGAAAAATCATTCCTACTGGGGACACTCGTTCACAGGACATCCGTACATAGGATAATGGTACAAGGGAACACTACCCGTACCTTGGACCATAACTTAGGACTATAACCTTGGAAATAGTCCGTACCTTGGACCCTAAAAATACGAAACTCTTGTTTAAAATCAAACAAGATCTAATAAACAAAATGAACCTACCTCGAATTACTTCCTGAGGGCTCACTAAATAATAAAGAACATGTCCTTTCTTCCATCTGACATTCTGGAGGACAAAGAAAAGGAGCGCCAACGTGCCAGCAAAATACAAATACAAGTTAGGTTGGGACATCCAAAACTCTACCCTAAAAATACGCAGTAATAATAACGAACCAAAAAAAGATAATATCTCATTTTTACCTGTAACTTCAAAATAGCAGCTGATTCAAATTATACAGCAAGATTTTTATAATTGCAGTTTCTGGAAGCAAAGGATTTTTGACGGTGACAGTCGGACGGTCAAAGCCAAGTGAAGTTAAGCACGGAGAGAGTTGCACAGAAGCGATGTTGACAGCGCATCCACAGAACAGTGAAACGATAGCAGGGTTACCGACTAGAGAACGTAAAATTACACGTCAAATAAACTATCCGGCCTGAACGAGGGAATCCGGTGATAATAGGCCAGACATCGTATATTAGGTATATATAAAAAGACATGTAACGAACTAAAAACGTTACATTACAAAGAGAGCATCTAAATATGTGAGGGAGGCTACACCATAACTGCAAATAGTTGAATAAGCTGAAAATGATGATGATAATGATGAAGTCAATAAAATTACTGTACTTTTAGTAGCAGTTATGATGAAAATATGGACCGATTTTACTTATCGCCTCGGTGAGATGTTTTAGCAATTCGTGTCAATAAACAGCCATATTCCTTTACATATCTAACATTATCTTAAAGGAAATGAGAAATGATTAATCATATTAATGTTTACCCATTAATTAAAGGTTTTAAAACCGGATTAAATGCATAAAAATTATAATCAATTTAGTGATTCATTAATTTACATCTTAAATATACGATGTACTAGTTTGATACGTAAATTATATATATTTGCATTGTGTATTTTAATTATTTGAACTAGTTTGTACATCCAAACTTTAAAATACATAGTTTCTATACATGCATCTCTAAACGATATAAATTGGTATATTTTATATAAAGATCTATATAACTTCCACATTATCGGTTTTAAGACAAATTCTACAGCGTGAGTCTTAATTAGGTGCAAGGATTTTAGGGGTAGTATTATTCAACCCAAAGAGCACGTCCATGAGTTTTTTTTTTTTAGAAAAAATATGTCTAAAATCGATTCTTTTAAATTTTCCTGTATATTTTAGAAAACTTTTTAGAAATGCCTGTTCACCGCAAATTTTCCCACGGTATAATTTCTTAATCTCTGATATTACCACACTGAAAAAAGGATCTCTCAGTCGAAATGAATATGACTTTGACCCGAAAGATTGGCGCTTTTCAATAGGGCCAAGAACGACGTCTCTTTGCCCAAAGCATTAACTATCTTTTCATAAGCTTTAAAAAATTACTTTAGAGAATAGAAGAATTTATCTGTTCAAAGTATTTCACTCTTGACCCAAAATGAATATGCAAAGAAGTTCTTGCTACAAGAACAATAGTCTCTTTGATTCATGCAAAAATTCTTGATTGAAAAAGGACATTTCTTGAGTAAAGAGACCCTTTTCTTAAACCAATAGCGAATAGTATTGACTCAACTAAAATTTATTTTGATCTAAGAGAAGTCTATACATTATATACATGCATATTACGAGGTATATTATTTTCTGATAAATTTAGGTTTTCCTGGTCTGTAGTAAGTAAAGTGATATTATTTTGCTCGATAGTAGTTATTTCTGCTTCTTCACTCCTTGGTATTTTTTGGGGTGGTTCATCACTCTACAAATTAAAAAGAAATGTTACATCACGATTTCAAAGTAAAGCAAATAAATTATTAAAATTATAAGCTTTGGTCACATTTTGAATTTTTTTAACGACGACTTGAAATTCTAAAATTTTTGTAATTATTTGCATAAAAAAATCGTTACCTACATTCTTATTCTATCTATAGTCACACATGCATTATCTAAACAGGTGCATTAGGTAAATGTCTCTTACCTTCAAATTTAGCAAATAAATGCTCTAATTTCCATTTTTCAGAAACTCCTTTAAAGAATCCATATATCCTAAAATTTGTCCATAAAAAATGACAAATGCATGTTAATAACGATCACTAATTTGTTATACGATATGCGTTTAAAAATCAAATTATGCAAAATTCCAAGTGAAAAATTCCAAGCAACAAAACCCGTGCGTACTATGATGAACGACTGATCGGACTGGCGACTGATTGTATATACCGTCCTTCGTCATCGTCTTTGCGTGTTGTAATTATTTTTCATCAAAAGAGTATTTAGCTATTGGAAAAATGACC
Organism: Sitophilus oryzae; assembly: GCF_002938485.1. Classification (NCBI taxonomy): domain Eukaryota; kingdom Metazoa; phylum Arthropoda; class Insecta; order Coleoptera; family Curculionidae; genus Sitophilus; species Sitophilus oryzae. The sequence continues at coordinate 124,899 of NW_022146688.1, forward strand.
ATGTTTCTTGAATGAAGTACTTCCTAGCGTATTTTTCTTAATATCTTAAAACAAAGTAACTTGCACTTGGTTAAATGAAAACAGATTCAAGAGAAATTTTCGAATTTTTCAAGAGAACCAGTTTTCTTGAGTTAAGAGAGTTTTCTTCAGGCAAAATATTTTCTATACGCTAAAATAAATTCTCTTGCCACTAAGTTTTTTTTTAAGAACGATGGCGACTTTAGTTCAAGTCTATCTTTTTATCAGTGCATGGTTACGGCTTTACTGTATATTTACAACCCTAAAAGGAAAGCAAACACAGAAGAAATACGGTGGCTCTTATTTTTTTAAATTAAGACGTAAAGGGCCATTACTACCGCTTTCCCCTTCAAAATATTCGAATAAAGTTGCGATGAGCTTTTTACGGCTATTAAGTTATCTTGTACGCTTCGCATTAAATGAGGTTCTAAAAGAACAATGTTCGACTGCAAGGTCTGCTAGTAAACATATTTAAGTTTGAAGGATCACAACACTATTTATTAAAACCAAAAACTCGTAATACAAAACTAAAGTGTCAAAACGAATGACAATGTCAGGAAATAAATAAATATGGCAACTTGACATTTTTACAGGAGAGCTGCCACGTTAATGCCCAGCGCGAAGTTTAAATTCCAGTTAGTCAGTCCGGCGCCGAATATGTCCATGGTTGGCAACAATGAATTTAACTAAAAGTTAAATTGATATCAAATATATATTTATATATATATATATATATATATATATATATATATATATATATATATATATATATATATATATATATATATATATATATATATATATATATATATATATATATATATATATATATATATATATATATATATATATATATATATACAGAGACTTTCCGTTTAGTTGAACTATTGACATACATAAAATACGTAAGTGTAACAATATGTAAATAATGTAATGTCAACTAAATATTGATTCTAAGGTTAGGGTTAAGTATTCTTGTAAATCTAACTAAAATTTTGGATTTAACCTATAGTAATCATCGTTAAGCAAACAAAGTAACCCAAGTTCTGTCATTGTTTGTGTAGGTACCTGATCTCCATTCACCAGATTTCATCCTTACCTCCAAACCATTTACTTTGGACGTGCACGTCAACTTGAAACTTGAATCAACTCTTACCTATTTTTGTTGAATCTCAAATATTTGCTATCTATAGTAATATCTTATAGTTATTTTATAGTTAGTATAGTAATATCTTGATAGTTGTGATTAATAAAATTGCATTTATCTCATCGAGGAGATCAAAATGGATAAAACATCAAGATACAACTTTTAATCGGCATTAAATGACCTACACAATTTTGCTAATAAGAGAAAAAAAGTCAGTGGCGCACATGTTTTTTTTTAGAAAATTATTCCAATGATAACCCATATGCACGTCCCTGGTGAATTTGTCGACATTTTTTAGAACTAAATTTTAAAATTTAAAAACATTTTTTAAAAATAAATCTTGTTTTTACATGAAGAATATCCCTAGAAGAGATAGCACCTATTTTTTGAAACACCCTGTATATAAAATAAATAAATTTGTGTTTAGAGCAAAATGTCAATTAATATTCTAAAATAAACTTTTGTACTAATTAAAATTTGACAACGGTAGTTTCAAAAATGATGTCATTTGATAAGACCCACAATATCAACTTACTAAAAGTAACTAATTAAGTTAAAACACTATAATATATAATGATTAAAATATTAATATTTTTTTAGAAAAAATACAACTCGATTGGATAAGTACTACTAACTCTCATTTTCATTGTAACATTGACATACATTCAATACATTTCATTATATCTATGGTACTAAGGCAGAACACAACATGTCAAAATATTGACATATACGGTTCTGCCTTAGTACCACAGATATCTACTAAACTAATTCAGTATATTAGATAACAGGAAATGCAATCAGTTCACTACAAATTCCACGTAAAAACCTGTAAAACTTAATAGTTGTCAAATAATTCTGACGGATAAAAATAAATACCTTTACTAATAAATTTATTAAAAATATTAAAGCAAAGTCTCAACTCTCAACCTCTGAGCGCTTTAGTATCTTTAAATGATCAGTAAGGTTAGGTTGGTATGTATTAGTCGAAAAAAAAGCACTAAACCATAAAGCTTCTTATTATGCAACGAGATGTAAACAAATTACTTAGAAATGGTTTTAAACCATATTAAAATGAATTGTGCAACTAAATACCAAGGTCAACACGATGGAGTGTCATTTTAAGGTCAAGGTTAACTGTTAACTACATGTTATTAATATTATGAGTAAAATTACACTGTGTTGAGAGCAAAGCAAAACAAAGCTCTGTCATTATTTGTGTACTTGATCTGATGGTGTTTTACCAAAAGGTGCTTTACTACTCGTAAATGCTTGTCTATAAAATGCTTGTCTCTACAAACTATCTTGGACCACAACGTAATCAGCTGATTACTACCATGTATAACATCATATACAGATACTCTTCATTACGTAGATTACTTACCTTATTTTTCGCAGAACCTCCTAGTAAACAAAAATTTCCAGTCCCCTCCAAATTCAATCTTTCACTTGCACGTGCACCAGTTCAAACTTGAACCGCACCAAACGAACCTCACTTTTTGCGCTACCGGTAAAATCTCGTCGTTCAGCGGCGCATTCAAACTTGCATGCAGAGTACGTCGGGCTGTACCGGCCGTACGCCAAACACTTGACTATGGGCCCGACGACGGACGGTACGCTCCCAAGTTGCACGGCCGAGACGATCGGCCGTCTCTCGCTCTAGCTTGGTCGCTTTGGGGATGGTGGTGTCTTTGTTACTCGGTGGTTTCCCCCCGGGTGCAGGTGAGGTTGTCTCCGGTCGTAGAGTGGTTCCGGTGTGAAACCTTAAAGATATCAAAGGGTTACGGTGCGGAAAAAGATGGGTAGTCGCAGGGTTGTGATAGAAATTAGTTGGTTTTATCTAAACATGACAAATCAAGGTTCTCAATCAACAACTCTGCTTGAGGTTGAAACCTTTGGCGTGTTACTATAGTAAAAATACATTAATGTCTATTTAAAAGTGGTAGACTGAAGCCCGGTTAACACAATACAAATGTGCTCAAATCAACCTGTCAACTCTTTAATCCAAGTTTCGTAACATCCAAGAAAGTAGGATGGCTCTCAACTGACTTTGTCCATGTGATAAATTTTCTAGAAATAAAAATGGACTGATAGGAAGAGGACTACTACTGCCATTAGTCGCTGACGAGAATTTGACTTGGCTGAGAAGCCCGATACGTGATGTGATCTCTCTTGTGCACTCCGTACTTTCAAAAGTCTCATTGCTTTGTTGCCTCTTTACTTTTTGATTATCGCTGTTAACTGAGTTTTAGTATTGAAAATACTTCTGGCCGCGTTTATATGGGACCCGTCTTTGAAAAAACGACATGCTAGATGCGAGTTCGAGTTCAATAACCTGCCTAATTAACTTGTCAACACGTAAGTCGATAGTTTAGCCGGCGTTGATCATCGAATAGAGCAAGGACGTTCGAAGACCGAGGCCGAAATGAGGTCTTATCTGTGTGTGTGTGTGGGCCAACTATTTTATGGATATAGATGTTTAGTCTGAGCCTTAGTTTGTCTATTTTAATCTAACTCTTTCCGTATGAGAAGCAAGGGGCATATTATACGTGAAAGAGCGGAATCACATAAATAATAAATTTAGACTAATGCAATATTTTTCTTGGCACGTAGCATAGGTAAATGCATTAAAGGGAATAATTAATTAAATCACTAAGTTCCTAAACATAACAACTCGGATCTCGTCGGATCTGCTGTCTGCTGATACGTTTTGCTAAAATTTAGGCTATTAGGACCTATATTTTTTATGATGATTATTTTTTTAATTAACAATTTAGGACAAAGAAAAAGCTTGCATGGTTTCCACCTCCAACAGGCGTAAAAACAAATGAATCCAAGGCGTTGCCAATTATTTATTGGTATAAGTTTTTATCGTTTGAATATTGTTGTAAATAATAATTGTTATTTAATTAGTGCTAACTTATCAAAGTTCACAACACGGCGAAATTTCAACAAAATCGGCCAACGGATCTTTGAGATATTAATAAAAAAGGTCTATTAGAAAACACTTAAAAAGACTCTAAGAATTACCTCCTTATTTAACACCCTGTATTTAAAAATGGCAAGCTAGTGATTTAGTAAGCTAGGTATGTTTATTTTAATGGGAAAAAAATGCATTTGATAAAAAAATAAACAAACCCGTTATACAAATACTAGGTATACACTAATTACTTAATTTTAAATGTATCTAAATATAGGAACTTTAGTAATTGAAAAATGGGCCAAACCAAACCAAATATGCAAAATTTCCAATAAAAAACCACAAATGGCACATTAAAATCTGCATTATCTGAAATCAAGCTATACCTAAACGGCTAATAAAATAATAAGTAGTGCCAAGACTAAATAAAAGTGACAAGACGCCGACATCGATAACGCGATGAGCAGTTTTTAATAATAATATTCCGAGTTCCCAGTTATTATTACATACTTGTTTTACAATTTATTGTAATACAGTAGCATTCCTTCAAATAAATGTTTATTTAGATATTGTTAATATAGTCATATTAATGATTATAGCCCGTATGATTTCTAAAATAAAAAATCAAGCGTATTTTTATCAGAATTATTAGAAAAATTAGTAGAAATAGTTAATATTTATTAACTTTGTAAGTGTTATATTTTAATATAATTATGGATTTAATAATTAAATAATTATATCAAGTTTAAATTGTGGTAAACTTGTATGAGTTTCAATCATTTATATTTAAAATCTTAGGGAAGACAATACAGATTTTTTAGGCAGGAGAACTCAAGGTCGTTCACGTTGTACTTTGACTCTTCGTTGTGTCGCACACAATCTGAATTTCGGATATATGATGCAAAACTGATATATTGAACCAAATATATTAATTCCAAGGTATGCAAAGAAATATTTTTGTTAACTTTGCAAATACTTAAGGCATGCAATCATTTAAAAAAAAATTAACGTGAGAATGCTTCATAATTCTTGTAAGTCTTGAATGATAAAGATTTGAATTATTATGGGTTTGTTTTGTTTAAGTAGCTAACAAATAATTTCAAAAACTCAACTATCAAAATATAACTGTCAACCGGGCGTAACTAATAAAATAATATATCTATTTGACTAACGCTTACTTTAATTTTGAAATTTTACACATGTTTCGATCAGATAACACCAACCCAGTTTATATACTAGAACAAGGATTTATCCTGTCTACCGTCAATGAACTAATGCCGATTTTGAAAACAGTCATTAGCAAATTGCCAAAAACACACCTTGATTGCCTTTTTATCAAAAGAAAATCGCTTTTATTCAAAATCTGAAGCAGAGAGGTCTAGGAAAGCCTATGCAGAATAAAAAATCTGCTTCGATTTATTTAAAAAAAAACGGGGTTTTTGAAATAACAAAGATTTTTTGCAACGTAAACATTTAACATCAGCAATCAAAGCAATCAAATTTTTCAGTAAAATGGTTTAAAACTCACAAATACGATAATTAATTCTGAGAAGGAATGTAACAGGGTGATAACAATATTTTTTTTATTATATCATGCATATTTTAATATCTCTAAATATCTCAAAAAATAAATAAAATACCGGGTGTTCCATAAGAAAAAATATAACTTTTATTTAGATGCTTGTTGTTTTAAATTATGCACATTGCCTTGGTGATATAGGTACACATTCAAAATTTAAAAATGAGGGTACTCGTTTAAAATAAGAAAGTTGCTGTCAACTCTTTCGGTATTTCCGGAAGTGCGGCCATATTGAAAATATTTTTAATCGATAGATCTCATTGTAAAACAATGATGTGCAAAAAAAACTCCGATCTAGATATTGTGGTTCTCTAGAAACTTGTAATGCACGGTCAGCCTGGGACACCCTGTATAATACTTAAATAAAAATTACTGTAATTTGAAACTGTTGTTTAATACCGAAAGTGCCGAAAGCTTAAGTAATAAATATGAAAATATTTTCGAACTTTATTGTTTTTAATTTTGAATACCACAAGCGGTTCTCTGTTAATTAGGAAAAACAATATAAATGCAAATTAAAGACATTGTTTTTCACATTGTAAAGCCATACTTAAAAAAAACTGTAAAAAGAAAATTGCACAAATATTTGTAAAGCTGTGTTTATTTGTTTAAAAAAAGGAATAACAGTATATGAGGGAAAAAGTATATCAAGAGGAAAATAGTATATCAGGCTTATCTTTAAAGTATAAATAAATAATTTGGTATGTAAGAAGCTGATATTTATCAGAAAAAACAAAAATTATTTTCTGATAGTTTAGAAGTATTGAAGAACCTTAATTGTTAAAAAACACTTTTGCAACACTTTTGCAACCGATAACTATATTATATAGTTTAATATTATGCGAGTATATCATAGAATGAAAATTGGTGTCTGGGAATTTTTGGCAATGAGAAATTTGATTTTCATGTCAATATGACTCCTACTTGTAGAGGGCGCCACCTACATATGCTTTAACTGGTTTGAAGAGTAATAACTTCTCATCCATACCTGTATAAAACTACTGAGTAAAAAAATACACATTTATAACTTTTTTTACATAAAAAAGGTCTCTTGGTAAAAATCGCTACAAGTAATGGTTCTCGAGATATTTGAAATTGAAATTATCAATACCTGTCATGATTGACAAATTAAACATGTTGACAATGTTGACCAAATAGTTATTAGACTGAAATCTTAAATTTGAAATCTTTTTGTGCCAAAAGTTCAACAGAAACTGTTTAATCATCATTCTTTCGCAGAAAAATTTATGATTAATTTAAAAAAATAAAAATTTATTATTTCAGTCAAATAACTCTATTCAAGGTGTGCTTATTTTTTGTCAATAATGACATGTATTGACTATTTCCATTTTAAATATCTTGAGAACCGTTGCTCGAAGCGATTTTTACCAAGAGACATTTTTTACGTAAAATGTCATGGAAAATTATATTTTCTTAGTCAGTAGTTTTATACAGGTACCGTCAAAAAGTTATTACTCTTCAAAACAGTCAAAACGCACGTAGGTGGCGCCACCTACAAATAGGAGTAATTTTGACATCAAAATAAAATTTCTCGTGTCACAAAACTCCCAGACACCAATTTTCATCCTGATATTGACGTTTCTTCAGAAATTCTATAATCTAGAAAAAATCGAAATAAAAATGAAACTTCTACACCCTGTATCTCCGAAACTAAGTATTTTAGGACATACATTTATACGAACTTTTTTACTTACTTTTATGCGCAGAATATGCTGCCGAAGTTTCCGGAATACAATTCGGACCACCCTGTATATAAATTTTCGTAAATTATACAAAATTTATTACCTTATAACTTTTTTAAATTTATTAATTAACTAAAAATCAAAAAACTATCTGATAGTATTTTTAGATTTTCAAATTAGCTGATAATTTTTTTTATTTATTTGAGGTTTGGATTGAACTCGGTCTCCTGAGTACAATGATATGCCACACTTAATTTTTTTTTTCGTTTCGGACATTTAAACACAATTAAAAAAAATGCGCAATAAGGAGGGTGGTAACTGGTAACCCTTTCGAACATGTAGAGCATTAGAAAGTAGTTTGTAGAAGTTGATTTATTCGTAATAACTACGATTAATATTATGCCATATTATTAGATCGCACACTGAGATTTTAAATTTACAATAAAAAAAAGTTAAAAATAATATTTTTAAATTCCAATTGGCTCGATTTTCCTTATTCAGTGTTAGTTGGCGCTGATCAATATTGTTGCGATGAATATAATCAGATTAAATAATTTAAAAAAACAGAGTCGGACATAAAATTATTTTAAATAATAATTAAATAGTTTTGTTGTTGGTACCCAAAACAAAAAAAATATATAAAATGTGGCATATCATTGTACACAGGAGACCGAGTTCTTTCAAAACTTGAAATAAAAAATGCAGATCGGTATTTAAGAAAATTAAGTTGGCCTCTGTATCAGATTATCAGCTAATTTGAAAATCTAAAAATACTGCCAGGTATCCCTGATAAAGTGGCTATGAGAATGTGCAATTAGTTTTTTGATTTTCTAAAAAGTAGCGACAGGAAAAAATAAAATTGATTTTCAAAAAAATCCGTTTTTTCCAAAAAATTCAGCAATCCCTGAAATTTAAAAAAAAATTGATGGCATTTTGGTAAACATCGCAAAAGAAACTTTGCCCCAATTTAACCATGTTCGTATCTATTACGGTTATCGAGATAGCAATGCTCGTACCCCGAATTTGTAGCACCCTGTATATGTACCATAAACAACATCGCCGTTATCAAATAAAGATACAATAAGTATGTAGCTCCTAGATCCACTTCTAGATTGCATTATTCTCTTCTTCTGCATTATTTCAAGACAAATAAATCACTTTTAGAAGGTCAATCGTTGATTTTTTATGCAACGGGCTTCGGAATTCGACTCGAAATAAACAAAACCGGGCGGTGAAAGTCCGATGAGACAAAGATCGTTCTTCATCCTGGCGCCGCCGACGACGACTTCGAAAACTTTCAGAAATCAAATCGAGCAACTTTCCGACACGAAAACGAACCCCTTTCGACTCTACAGGGTGTCCCAACATTCCCTATAAAATGGATTTAGAACTACTACGTATTTTTGGAATCAATATAAGTTTATTTTTAAGATACTAGATGGCATGAAACTTTAATAAATACATTTTTTAAATATATACATTTGTCAAATATTCTAGAACCGTTATTGCGATTTAATTGAGATTTTGGGTTTCTATGTTTCGCTAAGTGGTTTAAAACTTGACATTCACAAAAATCAATGTCCAGTGATAGGAGCGCCGGCTTTTATAAAACCTCGTGGGTGCTCATGATATATAGGTAAATGTAACAAATTTCAAGATTGTTACATTTGTTACATTTATTACCACTTTTTTACATAGGTATCATATACCTATAACAAAATTAGTAAAATACCATATCAATTTATGCCATTTTTGCAATTCTATTGAGTGTACTTTGAGTTATTCAGAAATACATTTTTTTAGTACAGATACCAATTTGCAAAAATATTAATTATACCCATTACAATAGTGTAAGGACAGGCAGTAAAACAGACAGATACTTTATTTATATAGAGATACAAAATGAATGAAGCTAAAAATTGCTGTTACAGCTTAAGGTTTTGATTGGCAAATGTATCCATCAAAAATAAAATTCTCGAAAATGAACACAATATCAACTTACACAACGAGCTTTCATATCACAAAGCAAATTTCAAAGACATAGCCAGCTAAATTAATTTTCAATGAGTCAATAGCAAATCGAAAACAGAAGTGTAAAGTTGTGTAAGTGTCTAACAATACTGTGTTCATAGCGACGAACTGTGGCTAAGAACACAATATTGTTAGAATTGGCGAATTTCGTTTGGAACACCAAAAATGTATTGGGCGTTCCTAAAGTAGTTTAAAATTTGCTTCTATTTTAGAATAGTTATAATGATTATATAAATATATAAACTCTGTAAACACTTTTAAAGCACCAACAGACGCTCCCCCACAGTTGTTTAACACAGGCAGACTGTGCAGGCCAGTTCAACCTGTACTACAGCCTTATGCCCACTTGCACCGTTTGTAAAAACTTTGTTTAAAGGCTAAACAGTGATTAACTATATAGTATTTTGTTATAGTTAATCACTGTTTAGTCTTTAAACAAAGTTTATACAAACGGTGCAAGTGGGCATTAGAGCATGCCATTGTCCGGCACTGGAATACCGATGCCTTAAAACGTTAAGGAAAAGTTTTTTGCAGGGTCTGGAGAAAGCAGTAGAAGCCAACATCAGCAACACAAGGAACTTTGCAAAGATCTGTTGGTTTGGTACAATAATACAGGGGTATCGCAATGGGCCCAGGGCTTCCGAGTAAAGGTTGATTCTCGCTATACCTTCCGTCTCCATTATTCCATATCCATTCCATATCCATTCCATATCCATTCCATATCCATTCCATATCCATTCCATATCCATTCCATATCCATTCCATATCCATTCCATATCCATTCCATATCCATTCCATATCCATTCCATATCCATTCCATATCCATTCCATATCCATTCCATATCCATTCCATATCCATTCCATATCCATTCCATATCCATTCCATATCCATTCCATATCCATTCCATATCCATTCCATATCCATTCCATATCCATTCCATATCCATTCCATATCCATTCCATATCCATTCCATATCCATTCCATATCCATTCCATATCCATTCCATATCCATTCCATATCCTATTCCATATCCATTCCATATCCATTCCATATCCATTCCATATCCATTCCATATCCATTCCATATCCATTCCATATCCATTCCATATCCATTCCATATCCATTCCATATCCATTCCATATCCATTCCATATCCATTCCATATCCATTCCATATCCATTCCATATCCATTCCATATCCATTCCATATCCATTCCATATCCATTCCATATCCATTCCATATCCATTCCATATCCATTCCATATCCATTCCATATCCATTCCATATCCATTCCATATCCATTCCATATCCATTCCATATCCATTCCATATCCATTCCATATCCATTCCATATCCATTCCATATCCATTCCATATCCATTCCATATCCATTCCATATCCATTCCATATCCATTCCATATCCATTCCATATCCATTCCATATCCATTCCATATCCATTCCATATCCATTCCATATCCATTCCATATCCATTCCATATCCATTCCATATCCATTCCATATCCATTCCATATCCATTCCATATCCATTCCATATCCATTCCATATCTATTCCATATCTATTCCATATCCATTCCATATCCATTCCATATCCATTCCATATCAGATCCGTATTTTTTTATTGTATTAACGGTATACGTAAGCTTCCGTTCCGTATCAGTTCCATACTTTTTATTGTACAATTTATATCATTACGAAAGTTTTATTTTAAAAGTTTGTCTTTTGAAAAATGTAATAGATTTAATTAAGAGGTGAAGGAATAAATAAATATCAGCAAAATGTTAACATAGATGGTACAAATGTAAGAACTCGACAACGCTATTTCCGATACGCTTCAGTCCGCCCGTCAAAAAAATGTATGGAAGGAAAGGATATGGAACAGAAGGGAAACGGAACGGATAGTGTGCATTATCCAATTCATTTACATTATATGTATAATACTTTATGTAAACGGAGGGGAGCTGATATGGAAGGTAGAGTGAGAATCAACCTTAAGGGATCAAACAGGATCCCAAACCCCAGCAACCTAACCTAACCTACGACCAATCGGACAAACGAAGCACTTTTGTATAGAAGTAGATTGTGCTGAATGGACTTATTTTTATTCCGAAAATAAGCAGTAGTTCTATGTTCTACGTCCATGTAATATTGAAACACCCTGTATAGCTAGAACGTCTCGCAGCAAGGACACGACGACGTGCAGCGACCTCTGACATTATTTTTAGGAATCGCGACGTGACGTCCCGTCAACATCCGTCTTCCGAGGTTCCGCCGGTTTATCGGGAGCGAATTGTTTATGATTTAAAAGAGGTTAAGTGTATGCAGCCATTCTTAAATAGATTCGTATCTAGACACGTTCGTTCGCTTGCATCCCGTAGCCAACATCAATTACGATTTGACGCCACTTCGGGGCAAAAAGAGAAAGATATTAATTGGGATTTTCCCCAACAATATATAATATGTACTGTTAAGTTATAAAGTAAAGAAATAGCTTCCCGTTAGGTAATAATGATTTATTGGGCGTTATTCTGTAATACAATATGATCGAAATAAAAACGGCAGCAGCGATGGCTACGAAATGAAGATCGTTATCATTTTATATGTAAAATTATATAGGGAATGTCATCGATGTTCATTTACCAGCCAACTGGACGCCGTTTTTTTTCGATCGTACGGTATAATATTTAAGCGATATAAAAAGCGATCCAAAATGATTGAAGTAGTATTAAATGTCTTTATCTTCCACATAAAAATAAAATGATTACATAAAAAGAAAATATATAAACATTAAACAGAAAAATAACATGTGATATAAAACAAAACATAGAGACTATAACCAAAAATATAAATAAAATAATAAATTTCTTTAAAATGGAAAGGAGCGAAATTCAGAACTTTATATTCTGCTTTTCCATTTAAACACATTGAAAAGAAAAGAAAAGAAAAAAATTGTGTGTTCCCGATCGACGTGCGCATAGTTGAAGTAAAACTTCTTACTAACAGCTATTAAATTAAAGGATTTGTAGGACATTTTTGAAAAAGTGTAGTTTGAAATGTTGAAAAGGTAATAAATTAAAAAAAAAATCGCCAAAAAAGTTGTTATTTACGTGTAGCAAATAATTTTATATGCGTAACACATAGTTTTTTACGCGTAAAAAATAATTAGTTGCGTGTAACAAATTGTTTTATACGCGTAAAATAAAAAATTAAAAAATTGTGTGTGCACTATGTGGGCATATTTGAAGTAAAACTTCTTATTAACAGCCATTAAATTTTAAAGGATTTAAAGGACACGTTTGAAAATATGTAGTTTGAAATCTTAAATAATAAAAAGTAATAAATTAACAACTAATAAATAATTTGATTCACTTTCACAAAATGTGCATTAAAATGGCCGTCTGTGCGTCTGAGGACTCTATTCGGGTACCTCTATGCACGTGCCGAGTTTGGTTCCAATCGACCCATAATTAATAAAAATCCTGGTAGCTCTAACTAACTAGTAGCCCGTCCCCAATTATGCCGAAATCGACCCACACTTTTCTTCAATATAAAATCCTTAGACCCACCCTGATGAAGATGTAAACGAAACTTCTTATCAAACTTTGCAGGGTGGGACCGTGTGCACCGTTGCTCACATAGTCTACCCACCAAATTTGGTTGCTATCGGACGACATCAACTTTTGACGTTTCTTACGTCAAAACTACCTGTCACAGTGTCATGTCTCGACAGGGTCACGTATCGTACCTTGATCCAAGCTATCGATGTACCAAATTTCATTTAAATCGGACGATTTTTTCGCCATTGATGATGGGGTTTCATAGTACACGAAACGTCGGCAAAATATAATGAAAAGATGGGGCTCTTCTAACCTTGTTTTCTAAGCCGGAACAAAAATAAGCAATAATGTATGTAAAATAACGGCGTTATTATAATGTTTGCTGTTAGTCTATAGGGTTTGCCAAAGTTCATTTACAGAGTGACTAAACTTGAGCACACAGTTTAGAAGTGAACATAGAGAAATATATACTACTAGTAGTTAGTAAACAGAACTTTACTAGAGCCAAGCTGTACATCACTCAAAGTAGAAGAAAAGAATGAGAAAATACAATTACATATTTGTTGATGAATATCTCTGAGAACTGGGATTTGTTAAAATGAACACGGTTTTCAAAACCCATAATTTGTCATAAGAGAGGGAGAGGGAGAGGGAGAGGGAGAGGGAGAGGGAGAGGAGAGGAGAGGGAGAGGAGAGGGAGAGGGAGGGAGGAGGGAGAGGGAGAGGGAGAGGGAGAGGAGAGGGAGAGGGAGAGGGAGAGGAGAGAGAGAGGAGAGGGAGAGGGAGAGGAGAGGGAGAGGGAGGGAGAGGGAGAGGGAGAGGGAGAGGGAGAGGGAGAGGGACTTTTAGCGTCACTTTATCCCATTATTTATATATTTATGTCTAAACTAAACGTTCTCCGTAAATATTTATATTTGTTTATATATGTCGATGTCCTTTATATAATCCAACATAGCCTTGTTATTTTGGAAGGAAAGGGCTCCCTCTGGGTTATCACGATACCATGTTGTCTTAGTTTTAACGCGTACTTTGGGCATTCAAAGATAATGTGTTTGACGGATATTGGAAGATTACATGTTTCACAAATGGGCTGGTTCTGTCCTTTAAGGAGGTGTTCATGGGTAAGTTTCGTGTGTCCTAAACGAATTCTAGTGAGCACAACGAAATCTCTTCTAGGTAAGTTAACTACATTATTTTCAAAATAGTCCCTTTTGATTTCATGAAGCTTATTATCATTCAAGTCCTATTCTAGTTGGATTATATTAGCGATCATATGTTTGCCATAATTCTTTAGATCTTGCACGGAGAAAACGAGGTTGGTTTTATGAGGGTTGGGAGTTTTTGCAGCCAAGTAATCAGCTCATTGCCAGGAATTCCTATGTGGCTCGGAAGTCAAAGGAAAGTGACGCTGTAGTGGTTGATATTGGCCTTCTGTAGAAGCATTTTGATTGCTATAACTAGTAGATGGTTGGAGTAGAAAGAGGAGATGGAATGGAACTCAATGAATCGGTAGCCACGACCCATCTCTTATAGCTGGGACAATGGAAATAAGCGTCGTTACACAATGGAAATAGGATTATGACAAGATTATGTCAATATGATCACAATGAAAAGTTGGTTTCCGTAACAATGCATAATTTGTACTTTCTAAACCTTATAAAATTTTAAATATTTTGGAAATATGTGCAGCTTTAAATGCGCGTGCGCAAAGTAAGGTCCTCAAGAAAGAAAAACTTATTGAACGTTTCATAAGTACAATAACAAAGGTTTGAAAATGGCATGTCGTGATGTTGAACACATCGTTTTTAATGCTTTTAATTCTAATGTTTTTAATTCGTATGGCGTTTATGCATCCACGTAAGTAATATATCCAGATTCAAATATTATTTTAAAACATTTTGCAATGGGCAATCCTTGTTTTCTATCCTTTCCACGTTTTGAGGAAGCAAATGTTGTTCAAATGCATAGAAGAAAACAAATGAAAAAAAAGTACCGGGAGCAGCAGGATGTACGTTAGTACGGTCCGAAGCCGAGACTTATCTCCTAAAAATGACGAAGAGTAATCAAGCGGTACCACTTTTTCGCTAGTTCGGGCCTTGTAATCGATTGGAATGTGATAAAGCTGGCAGCGTAAATACTTTATATCGCATTCTAAAATGAATCAGCGCGTACCGGTCAACGTTTATACATTCCTACTCTTCGTGCGTTCATAAATGCCGGTGATAAATGAACTCACATTGTATATATAGCACGATGGATGAAGAAAGAGGTTTGTAGATTTTTCCAAAACTTGTTACTTTATCTACATTTTTTTAACATTGAAAATTATTGTTGCGTTTGGCAACCATACACTTTTTACTAACATTTTCTTGACGGCCACTGGTACCTTAATAACTGAGTAATTACTGACTATACGTCAGTGAAACATGTTAAGCTTAATTTTAGTGCATCCGTTATCTGATGATACGATGATACCATATTAATTTTATTGGTAGAATTAAAAGACTTCGATTAGTTAGAAAATTACGCAGTTTTTAAATTTATTGCATTCTCACGCCCCCGTTCATCGGATATACGATTTGCTTGTAATTGGTGTCATTTTATATCTTCATTTCCATAACGATTTCGAGAGAGAATTTTAAGAAAAGTGGTTCTTTAATATATCTTTTGCTATGCTCTCCTTAACAGAGTGCGGACCGTCTGGCTGCCGGTAGATTGCATTCACTACTGCGCATCATATCTACATTCAACATCTCATCTCTACTGCGCATCATAAATTCGCCCTGAATTTCAGGAACTGAGAAGGCTAGGGCTATATATGTAGCATATTTAGTTTCATAAAAAGTAGCAAAGTAATGTGAAAATCGCATCATTACATTTCTACTCATAAACGAGGAATCCCGTAAAACACACGAAAATGGGATACCCTGTACAGATGTGATGCGCAGTAGTGAACCGCAGTAGTCTCCCGGCAGCCAGACGGCCCTCACTTTGCCAGGAGAGTTTAAAAAAAGATATATTAAAGAACCAACTTTCTTAAAATTCTCGTTTTCCCGACGTTACTAGCTCTTATACTATTATATTTTTATTAAGGTTAGATTAAATTTGCCAAAACATCCGTTTTCGTGCGATCTTCCTCCGTTGACGGGCTGGAATAAAAGATTTACGGATGAAAAGTGTCGCGAAAACTCTAACCAATCAGAGCGCCATCGGACCATCGTATCAACCGATAATGGATACATCAAAATCAAGCTTTATCCTGCAAACTCCATTGTTACGTTAATTAAATAATACGTTTAATACATAATGTTTACGTTAAATTTTTAATGAAATATTGAATTTTATTGTTCCCCAACAAATATTATTGTTACCCCTTTTTATCATATTAACCTCGATATTAACGCATAAATATATCTATATTATATGTTTTTTTGTACCGGTTTTCTGCTTTCCTCTAAAGTGGAGTTCAATCAAATAAAAAATATTGCAAAATAATATAAAAACGTACAGTAAATAACTTAAATGCAAGGTGCAAAGACTTGCTTGTCTGAGCATAACAGGGACAATGAAATCAACACCCACTGCATCAATGGAGCCGCTTCTGGACCTTCCGCCTCTTCACATAGTAATCCTGGCAGAGGCAAGAATGGGATCGACAATAAATTGTGGATAGAGAAATAGGACAGAAACAGGACACTTAAATTTTGATTGGGGATTCTATCGGGGGACCTCTACTCCAAATGAGATCGAACCAAATGACCCTTTCTTTATCACTACCTCAAACCATTCGAGGTGGGGATTCTATCGGGGGACCTCTACTCCAAATGAGATCGAACCAAATGACCCTTTCTTTATCACTACCTCAAACCATTCGAGGTGAATAAAATAGATCGAGGAAGGTGAACTACATTACTTCAGGAGGAACTAACCTGGTATACAAATGGGTCAAAGACCGCTGAAGGAACAGGAGCTGGAGTATTTGAGGAAAGACCAAGGGCAAGCTTATCCTTTTTCTTGGGTAAATACTCAACCGTATTCCAGACAAAAATCTTCGCCATTCTACAATGTGCGAGAGAAAACAACAGAACAGCTTACTCAGGTAAGCTCATCAATATATGCTCCGACAGTCAGGTGGCACTTGGGGCGCTTATGAGCCCAAAGTTATCGTCGAGACTCGTCTGGGAATGGCTGGGTGAACTGGGAGCTCTGGCACAAAGAAACAGAATTAAATTATCCTGCGTGCCGGGCCACAGCGACATTTAATTCAACGAAAAAGCTGTTGAACTATAGCTAGGCAACGATCATCGGCATCTTATCTTGGTCCAGAGCCAGTATTCGGAATACCCAAATGTATGGCCCGTAGTGCAGTAAAACTCAAGAATAGAACGATCAGGGAAAAGCAGAATGAGAAACAGAGAGGGGCGCAGGCATAGCAAAAGGCATTTTATTCAAGGACCTAGCTCTAAAACCGCAAATGGACTGCTAATGCTTAGGAATAAAGTGAGGATTACAACAGCTCCCTTGACAGGACATATGGTGGTCAAGTATTACCTGAACAAGCTCAACCTAAATCAACAAAGTCTTTGCTGCAGACTCTGCGATAAAGATACTGAAACAGCGGAGTAAGTAATATGTCGCTGCGAGGCACTGGATCGCAAGCGACACGTTATTTGGGAAAGCAAAGCTAGAACCGGAGGAATTATGCTCTCATCCTACCAAGGATCTGCATAAGTTGGTGCAGGATACAGGGATAGGAGAATGGGTGCAGACAAAGAAAGGGGACAAACATAATAGGCTTCACAGGTCGCATCAGTGTTTCCGGCAGAGGACCGACCTTTTTAATGGAAAAAAAAATTAGTAAATAATTTGCCTAATTTGACAAAAAAATTGCTTAAAAGCAACTGACAGATCAAAATGGATTTTGTGTTTTATATGATCTTCGCACTTTATATTGTTTTCCTATACTTCCTATTTTTTTCTGAAACGCCCCGTATCTATGAAATTGTATGATCTAGATATTGTGTGTAAGGCCAGGATGTGTAGAACATTTTAAAGAAACTGCACTTCAAAATATCGTCAATCTGATTGTATTGTATTGTATTGACTAAGAGTGGGTCCCATGGGGACCCTCCACTGAGGCCGCGAGGGCCTATTGTGGCTCAGTTTCTACACGCTCTAATTTACAAGAGCGTCAAAGTTCACCCTCAAAACCCAGCCTCCTAATATAGGCCGTTATGTCTGAGGGCGATATGTCTCCTAGGTCTGATAGGTCTAGCATGGGTTTGCCAAACATCTCAAACCTGGTCCTGCTCCCAGCGGGGCAGGTACACATAACGTGCTTCATTGTTTCGTCATCTTCCATACAAAGTCGGCATTCGGCGTCTTCCACCAGTCCCGTCCTCTGTAGGTGATATCTCAGCCGGCAGTGGCCTGTGTACACTGCAGTGAGCACACGCGTTCCATTCCTACCGGCCTTTAGGAGTTCTCCTGTTCTATGTTTGGATGGCTAGGATTTTCTTGGCATGTTCCATTCCGGGACTGTCATTCCAGTCCCGGAACGTCGCACTCCTAACCTATTCACAGAGCCTGTCTCTTGCGAGATTTTTAGGAACGCTAAGTGTCGGTTCTGGGCCCACGAATGGCGGGCCTGCACCAATTTTGGCGAGGGAATCAGCACGTTCATTTCCCTCTAGGCCGACATGTCCCGGTATCCATATTAGCGACACTTTGTTCCTATCTCCCAGTATATTGAGTAGTTTCTTACAATGAAGAATCGTCATAGACGTGCTTTTCGTTGCCTCAGCGCGGCTGGACTATCCGAAAATATGCATATTGTTTTCCCGGTGTATTGCTGTTCTACCAGCAGTTGCACACAGGTTTCAATAGCATATAGCTCAGCTTGGAAGATTGTGGTGTGTTTTCCAAGACTGTAGTAGATCTCAGTCTTTGGACTGCTGCAGTAAATTCCTGCTCCAGATCCTTTTTCGTTTTTGGATCCGTCCGTGTACCAACACATTTCCGCATGTAGTAAACCGTTTCCCGGCTTATTCCACTCGTCCCTATTCGGAAACAGGTGCGCGTCAAGAGTTGGACTGGTGGTGTAAGATCCGAGATCATTCCCAGAATCTCATCCGACTGTAGTTCTTCTACTAGCCGGTTTTGTATGAACATAATTGTTCTTTGGCTTCCTCGTGCTATATTTAGAAACCTATATGTAGCCCATCTCGCCTCTCTTTCCAAAAGAATTTGAAGAGGAGGTAGGTTGAGTAGGGTTTCCATAGCTTTTGACGGCGTGGAATGGAAGGCACCAGTCACCGCTAAGCATGCTTGTCGTTGTAGTTTCGACAATTTATTCTTTGCCGTTGTTTGGTTGGCTTTCTGCCACCAGGCAACTGCACCATACGTGATAATAGGTCTGATGGCCGTCACGTATAGCCAGTACATATTTTTGGGGTTTAATCCCCAGCTTCTACCACAAATTCGGCGGCATGCCCATAGAGCATAGCATGCCTTTTTTGATGTTTTTCCAGATGAGAGGTCCAGCTAAGTTTTTTGTCCAGGTTTAATCCTAGATACTTAACTTTCTCCGCAAACGGAATTGTCTCACCAAGAAGAATGGGCGGTTTCAGTTTGTCTGTTTTCCTTCTTCTGGTGAATGGTATGATCACGGTTTTCATCGTCAATCTGATACATTCAGATCTTAAAATACTTTTAATAAACGCAGGTTGTGTGAAAAGTCCTACATAACAGTTTCGGGTATGTAAACATATCAAACTGTATTATATGATCACCATAGAAACATTATATAGTCTTTATATGGCCCATGCCTTAAATAAATTTAAATCTGGTGAATATAAAGTGTATATTTTTATATCTCGTTAAAACACACAATATTAATTGCAGTAATATACAAACTTGCATACAGTTTCCGCTTCATTTAGCATTGGAAGGGACACCACGACACATTTTTTTATTTCGATATGTTTCTACAAGTTTATGAAGGTTAGTGGATACGGTTAATGGCACGATTTATACGAACATATTTTCTTAGAGCAGACAACAACACAATCGTATCAAATTCTACAAAAATCACCTGTAACATTTGCTATAAAAAAATGTTATGAAAAAAATTATGCTACTAATGTTTTACTTTATACAGGGTGGTCCGAACTGTATTCCGAAAAATTTGACAGTTTGTATAAATCTATGTCCTAAAATGCTTAGTTTCGAAGATACAGGGTGTAGAAATTAAATTTTTATTTCGATTTTTTCGAAATAATTTCGTAACAATATGTAACGTCAATATTTGGATGAAAAAGCAGCTTTTGATATGAGTAATAACTTTTTGTCTGTACCTGTATAAAACTACCGAGTATAAAAATATACATTTATGACGTTTTTTACCTAAAAAAGGTCTCTTGGAAAAAATCGCTACGAGTAATGGTTCTAGCGATATTTGGAATCGAAATTATATCAATACCTGTCATCATTGACATAAATTAAACATTATTAGACTGAAATCATAAATTTGAAATATTTTTGTGCCAAAAGTTCAAGAGAAAGTTTAAACTGTTATCATTTTATAGCAGAAAAATTTATGATTAATTTAAAAAAAAACACAAATTTATTATTTCAGTCTAATAACTATCTACTCAACGTGTTTATTTTTTGACTATTTCCATTCTAAATATCTTGAGAACGGTTGCTCGTATCGATCTTTACCAAGAGACATTTGTTACGTGGAAAGTTATGGAAATGTATATTTTTTTGCACTCAGTAGTTTTATACAGGTACGGACGAAAAGATATTACTCTTCAAAAGAGTTAAAACACATGTAGGTGGCGCCTCCTACAAATAGAAGTAATATTGACATCAAAATCAAATTTCTCATGTCAAAAAACTCCCAGTCACCAATTTTAATCCATATATTGACGTTACTTCAGAAATGATTTGGAAAAAATCGGAATTAAAATGAAATCGATATCTCCGAAACTAAGCATTTATATGACAGAATATGCTGGCCGAAGTTTCCGGAATACAGTTCGGATCACCCTGTATATTTATGTTACGACTAAAATTAAACATAAATTAGTCATTGGTAGTAATTGGTCATCACTCATCACCTCCGTCGATCCACTCGTTTAGTTTAGTTTCCGTATGTTGATGATCAGACAAAATTTGTTGCAGCAGGCTGTAATTTCAGTATGTTCCTTTTGGGTGTTCCTGTAGTTCCTGTAGTCCGGGTCACTGGATCTCTAACAATCCAGATTACAAGGAAATATAACGGAAAGGAACGTATACATGCGGAAATGTGTTGGTACACGGACGGATCCAAAAACGATAAAGGATCTGGCGCAGGAATTTACTGTAGTAGTCCAAAGACGGAGATCTACCACAGTCTTGTAAAGAACACCACAATTTTCCAAGCCGAGCTATATGCTATTGAAACCTGTGTGCAAGTGCTGGTAGAACTGCAATACACTGTGAAAACAATAAGCATATTTTCGGATAGTCAAGCCACGTTGAAAGCACTTGGGGCAACGAAAAGCACGTCTATGACGATTCTTCATTGTAAGAAACTACTTAATATATTAGGAGATATGAACAAAGTGTCGCTAATATGGATACGGGGACATGTCGGCCTAGAGGGAAATGAACGTGCTGATTCCCTCGCCAAAATTGGTGCAGGCTCGCCATTCGTGGGCCCAGAACCGACACTTAGCGTGCTAAAAAAAATTGCAAGAGACAGGCTCTGTGAATGGGTTAGGGGTGAGACGTTTTGGGACTGGAATGACAGTCCCGGAATGGAACATATCAAGACAATCCCAGCAGGGCCATCCAAACGTAGAACAGGTGAACTCCCAAAGGCGAGTACGCGAGAAGCGCGTACGCTCACTGCAATATACACGGGCCACTGCCGGCTGAGATCACACCTACAAAGGATGGGACTGGTGGAAGACGCCGAATGCAAAAATAAATCTGTATGGAAAATGACGAAACAATCAGGCACGTTATGTGTACCTGCCCCGCTGGGGGCAGGACCAGGTTTGAGGTGTTTGGCAAACCCACGCTAGACCTATCAGACCTAGGAGACCTATCGCCCTCGGACATAACGACCTATGTTAAACGGCTGGGTCTTGAGGGTGAACTTTAATGCTCTTTTTCTTAGAGCTTGTAGAAACTGAGCCAGAATAGGCTCTCGCGGCTGCAGTGGAGGTTCCCACCTGGGACCCACTCTTAGTCAATACAATACAAGGTACGTAATGTTCAAGTTCAATATTTCAATATTTTATTAATTTTTTGTCCGGATTAAGGTTGATTCTCACTATACCTTCCGTTTCCATTCCATATCCATTCCGTATTTTTGATGGTATTCACGCTTAGTATACGTATCTTTCCGTTCCGTATCAGTTCCATACATTTTATTAAGAAACTTTTATTTTAAAAAATTGTATCTTTTGAAAAAGGTAATAGGTATATTTAATTAAGAGGTGAAGGAATAAATAAATATCCGCAAAATGTTAACAGAACTGGTACAAATGTAAGAACTTGACAACGCCTGTTTCCGAAACGCTTCAGTCCGTCCGCCAAAAAAATGTATGGAAGTAAAAGATATGGAACGGAAGGGAAACGGAACGGATAGTGTGCATTATCCTATTCATTTACATCATATTATATAATATTGTATGTAAATGCAAGGTAGCTGATAGGGAATGTATAGTGAGAATCAACCTTTACAAGGAGATGATTCGGATGACGAGACGTTCGAATTAGTAAGTTCTCCAACTTTGCTAAGTTGATTTGCGTTATTTACTGATGGATATGACTATTGACTATGTTCTGTTCAAAGACCACTATATTTATATTGAACAAACAATATCTACCGCTTGGCCATACGCTTTTATATAGGCATAAATTATACCTAATCAGACAAAAGTAAAAGTGACATATTATCTGGATTAAACGGGTACCGGACACATTAAAATGTTATAAAATTCATTCCGTGTCAATTCGACACAATTTTTCCTATTATTCGTTATTAACCTCTGGTATTAAGGTTCTAAATGTGAAGTCAGATCAAATTTTAGATTATATTTTCTTGTTAACGCTGGTGTCGAAACGGTAATTTTTCTTTTTATTTGCTTCCATTATCTAATGTTTTGTGTAAATATTGCGGCGAATTTTAAATAAAGCGTCGTTAGTTTCTATTATGCTATTTTAATTATTTTATTTTATCGTGATATTTCAAAGGTACGATCTGAAATTAATAGTTAAAAAAATTGTTGCTTACGTAATGTATACATGGTGGTGTAAATTCTAAATAATATTTTAGTAGTTTATTTTACGTACTTTTAGTTACGTAATCGAGGGCGTGGTTTTTAAATTCATTGTTGTCAACCATGGATATATTCGGCGTCGGGCTGATTATCTGGAATTTAAATTTCCTGCTGCGGATTCAGGTGGTAGCTCTGCTATAAAAAATGTCAAGTTGTTACATTTATTTATTTATTTCCTGACATTGACATTCGTTTTGACACTTTAGTTTTGTATTACGAGTTTTTGGTTTAAATGGATTTCGTTGTGATACTTTAAGCTCAAAAACTAGTAGATTTTGCAGTCGACCATTGTTTTTTTAGAACCTATGTTAGTGTGAAGTGTACAAGATAGCTTTATAGCCGTAAAAAACTCATCGCAACTTTATTAGAGAGTTTTTATATTGAACGGGAAAGCGTTAGTTATGGCCCTTTATGTCCCTCAATTGCTGTTAAGGAAGCGAGCTTTGCTGATGTAAACAATAACTTTATATATTTATAATTAATTTATTTTTGTTTCCCAAAATATTTTGATTAAAAGAAGCTCTAAATTAAAGCTAAAAGAAGCTCTAAATTCAAGCCCACGTGACTAAAAGTTTATTTGATATGAACTATAGACGATATGAACTATATAGGGCGTAAGACAAGGAGATACAATTTCTCCCAAGTTCTTTACACTGGCACTGGAAAATGTCTTCAAGAAATTAGAATGGGAAAATGGAGGTCTAAACATCGATGGGGTACACCTTAGCCACCTTAGGTTCGCAGATGATATTGTCTTGCTGAGCACAGACATTCAAGAACTGAACACTACGCTCGACTATGCTAAAGGAGTTAAATGACCAATCCGAGAAAATTGGCTTTAAAACTTGAAGAAGACTAAGATAATGAGCAACAATAGCCATAACATTACCGTAGACAACGTTGTTATTTAAAATGTAGACCATTACATAAAGTCGCTTTTATGTACTGAAACGGTTGATTATTAGGTAAAATATTGGAGGTACCGCAAAAAGTTAAACACAAAAGTTATAGGATTCTTAAATATCTATTAGCGAGTAATAAATTTAAGTATACAAGGTCGGTCATAAAGTTGTTGAACATAAAAGTTTTATTTTTAAATAGAACCCCCTGTATATTATTGCATATTTCAATTCTACTTTCAATTCTAAACAAAAATCGAAAAACACACAATGTACCTCAAACCAACCGTTTCCGAGTTATTTCACCTCAAGGTTTCATTTCTAAAAAAATGAAACCTTGATGCGCCACGACTTTATGACCTACCCTATATACATAAATTTATTACTCGCCAATAGACATTTAAAAACCCTATAATTTGTGTATTTAACTTTTTGGAGAACCTTTTATATTTTATCTAACAATCGACCGTTTCCATACATAACAGCGACCCTGTATATATTTAGGTCATAAAATCAAGCTGGGTAAAGAGAAACAAAATACGGAGATCAAACGCAGGATCCATGTGGCATGGGTAGCATTTAGAAATATGAGCGATATTTTCAAGCATAAAAAGGTGCCCATTTACCTAAAGAAAAACAGCTTACGACAGGTGCATCCTACATGTGCACAGGCCCGTTCCTGGGGTATCTGGCGCCTACGTGCAGCATTCTTTGGTGCGCCCTTTTTATATTTAAATCAATTATATATTTTAATCTTAATCTCAAAAATTTAAAGAATTTATATTCTGCGACAAACGAGCAATATGTAATTGGAAATGTAAAAAAAAACTATTCTAATTAAAGTATAAAAACATTTATTAAATAAATAACACCCATTTTATATGAAATACATAAAAACAATAAACTAAAATTCGGAAATAATACACATGTACTGATTTCTTTCGAAAATCGACATCTATGAAACTATGAACCCTTCCCGGACACAAACGGTACATTGTGAGACAGGAAATTGTAGAGAGAAACAAGCCCTATAACATAGGATACAACATTTTAATAAACAGTGCTTTCCATAGTATCGATAAAATGATAAATATACGAAATAATATATATGTACTGATTTCTTTCGAAAATCGACAACTATGAAACTATGATCCCTTCCCCGACACAAACGGTACATTGTGAGACAGGAAATTGTAGAGAGAAACAAGCCCTATAACATAGGATACAACATTTTAATGAACAGTGCTTTCCATAAAATCAATAAAATACAAAATTTACGAAATAATATACATGTTCTGATTTCTTTCGAAAATCGACAACTATGAAACTATGATCTCTTCCCCGATACAAACAGTACATTGTGAGACAGAAAGTTGTAGAGAGAAACAAGCCCTATAACATAGGATACAACATTTTAATGAATAATGCTTTCCATAAAATCAATAAAATAAAAAATATACGAAATAATATACATGTACTGATTTCTTTCGAAAATCGACAACTATGAAACTATGATCTCTTCCCCGACACAAACAGTACATTGTGAGACAGTAAATTGTAGAGAGAGACAAGCCCTATAACATAGGATACAACATTTTAATGAACAGTGCTTTCCATAGTATCAATAAAATGAAAAATATACGAAATAATATACATGTACTGATTTCTTTCGAAAATCGACAACTATGAAACTATGATCCCTTCCCCGACACAAACAGTACATTGTGAGACAGTAAATTGTAGAGAGAGACAAGCCCTATAACATAGGATACAACATTTTAATGAACAGTGCTTTCCATAAAATCAATAAAATAGAAAATATACGAAATAATATACATGTACCTACTGATTTCTTTTGAAAATCGACAACTATGAAACTATGATCCCTTCACCGACACAAACGGTACATTGTGAGACAGGAAATTGTAGAAAGAAACAAGCCCTATAAGACAGGATACAACATTTTAATGAACAATGCTTTCCATAGATAGATGAGATCAATGTGTTGCCGACAGATTGCCCTAGACTTGTTTATTCGGTGCGGCCAACGCAAAAAAGACGCTAAGCAAACTTTATCCTATGATGTAGTTTAAGTATTTGTTTATTGGCAAGAAAGCGTATCGGTTTTTTGTTACAAAGTACTGATTGACCCTTTGATTTTGCGCCTCCAAAATGTTGCGCCTACGTGCGTGCACGCACTGCACGCTCGCCAGGAACAGCCCTGCCTGTGCATACGTATGGCTTAGAGACTATGGCAATTACCCGAAAAACAGCAGAACAACTGCGAATTGCACAAACAGCCATGGAAAGAATCATGTTAGGAGTCACCATGAGGGAAAAAATGCTGAACACCCACACACGTCAAAAAACAAAACTAATTGATGTTGTTAAAAGAGTGGCCAGTCTGAAGTGGCAATAAATCGGACATGTGGCAAGACAGGGTCCAGACCGATGGCCCCAAAAAGTCATTCTATGGAGACATTCTATATTCGCCTAGAATAACAAAAAGTCTGGTCCGACCAATAAAGAGATGGGTTGATGACGTCAGAACGGTGGCAGAAAGACAATGGATAAAATTAGATAGAGATCGCGAAGCATGGAAAAACCTAGAAGTCTTTACAGTCTGTAGAAGTGTTTACAGAAGCGTTTAGTTGTGTCTATATCCAACACTGAATGGAACCAGGCTGAGAAAGAAGAGAAGAAGAACTATAGACAGTACATTACCATATTTTATGTCGTTTTCTTATCTTCCCGAACTTAAAGTTCAATTTACGTTTCTTATAAATAATTTAACTATGCATTTCTTAGAACATTTCAATTATAATACCTTTAATTCTTCCATGGAAAATGTCTAAAAATATTAGGGATGATAAATTTAGCTTTATACACTAGGGCTTTTTTTACAAAGGAAGTACGGTTGGTGCTTTATTAAATTAAAATATAAAATCAATATCAAAATCGATCATCTTTTTGAAAGTGGCGGTAGAGCCGGTGAAGAAAACATCCTACCGGCTCCAATTTTTAACCATGCGTAAAATCGACGTGCCGCCATAATATCAAGGTCGCTTTTGGCAGCAAGCGCGAACCGACCATCTGTTCGTAACCGGGCCAATATCATACATTTAATAATTTTTCCTCTCTTGTTCGATCTTATCTATATAATAAACTAGTTTTTCTAAAGATATATGGTTATTCCCTTCCGCACATAATCATTATTTTGCATATTCTAAAATAGAGAATGCAACAATTTAGAAATTTATGAACCTGTTACGCTTAAATTCTTCAATGGACAGTTCATCTAGAGATAATGTCAAATATGATTTAATGACGTTCGCATTCATTCGGTGCAACAAACAACATAATATTATCATATTTAGAGTTAAACCTAGAGTAGTCTTTGTCTTCATTTTCTACTCTAATTAAAATTTATATGTATTCCCATTAATCTAGATTACTGCTGTAGAAAATGATTTTTATCTGCCTGCTAGAGATGAGTAGAACTGCTATTTTCTAATCGCAGTTAAAACTGCGATTGTGATTTATAAATCCTGTGACTAACCTACGATTGCGATTTTAGATAGGTATATAGAACAGCAATGGGTGCTGTTGTAAAGATAATATATAGTATAGTATTGTTCAGTTATAACGAATCTCATGGGACAGGCGAAAAAAGTTCGTTATAAGCAAAGTTAGCAATAAACGATAAATGCTAATAAATATAAAAGATGAGGTATTTTTATTAACACCAAAGTTTACAGAATAAAATAATTCTTAATATTAACTGTTAATTAATTAAACTGTTAATATCTAGATATGGTACATAAAATATATTTTGTAATATGGTAGATACATTAACAACTGTTCTTAAGAGTCTAATTTAAAAAAAAATCTTTTATTTTAGTTTGTTTTATTTTTGTGAAATGAATATCACTAATATGTAATTCTACTTCGGCTAATTGATTAAGAACACTTTGCACAGTATTTCGTGACTGAAGGAAATTACGTATTTCGTGACTGAAGGAAGTGCCTCTGTTGTGGTCGGAACTGGTCTCAATTCTGTACTCACAGGTTCTTCATCTTCCGCCTCTTCATCGTCATCAATATTATAAACTGAAGAAGACACAGAAGCGACAATGGCATCATAATCCAAGTATTCGACAAGATTATTATCAATATGGACAAATTAAACTCATTTTCAAAAACAAGGAAGATTGACTAGAATATTGTTATCATCTTCTTGTCCAACTTTTTTCGGCCATTCGGCTACTGTCAAGTCATATCTGAATCCAAATAATTTTCCACTTTTAGGAAACCACCGTGTTAAAAACAATTAAAAATTGTTTGTTTTATTTCATCCAAGAGGTTGATAGAAATATTTTCACCCCCACTATCAACAAAATGTACCATTTTCGAAAGAAGTCGACGATAATGTCTCTTTAAGCTATGAATGACACCCTGATCCATAGGTTGTAGTTTGAAACTGATATTTGGTGGCATGAACACTAACTTGATGCAGTTCAAATTTCTAACATCTGGATGAGCTGGGCAGTTAACCACTAACAATATGTTTGGTTTGGTTCGGTTTTTACGTCGTAACTCGCCATCCTCAGCGCCAGCGATAAAATACAGTTTTAGGTTCGTTATAAAAGAAAAATCTTACGATCATATCAAAATTTAAGGTTCGTTTTATCCAAAAGTTCGTTATAAAAAGGTTCGTTATTTGCGAAAAAATGAACACGCGTTTAGTAACACCGAAATTCGTACCTATAGATTTGGTTCGTTATAAAGGAAAGTTCGCAATAACCGGGTTCGTTATAGACGGACATTACTGTATATAATATATAACAAAATATAGTAAAGAAAAAAAGCTGAAAAGAGTTGAAAAAAAAAGAAAAAAAAATCAAGAAAAATATACGCTTTAAAACTAAATGGTAAATAACTTAAAAACGATTTATTTTAGGTATAGGAATATGTATAATCAAAAAGTAACAAATTAAAAAACCTTTCACTAATTTTTTAATCTTTAACCTAATGACATTCGAAGAATTTAATTTTTGAAATAGATAGCCACATGTCTTCTCTTTATGTCACAGTGACTGTGGTAATCACTGAATTTTGACGTTTAGACCATAAATTTTTTTTTGACAGGCTGTTTTTTTGGTCCAAAAATTTTAAATATTTTTTTTTCTTAAAAACGGTTAATGTTATATACAGGGTGGTCCGAAATGTATTCCGGAAACTTCGGCAGCATATTCTGCAGATCAAAATAAGTAAAAAAGTTCGTATAAATGTATGTTCTAATTTTTATTTCGATTTTTTCCAAATAATTTCTGCAGTAACGTCAATATTTGGATGAAAATTGGTGTCTGGGAGTTTTTTGACGTGAGAAATTTGATTTTGATATCAATATGACTCCTACTAGTAGAGTGTGCCACCTACATATTTTTTAAATGGTTTGAAGAGTAATAACTTTTCGTCCGTACCTGTATAAAACCACTGAGTAAAAAAATATATATTTACGACGTTATTTACGTAAGAAATATCTCTTGGTAAAAATCGCTATGAATATTGGTTTTCGAGATATTTGGAATCGAAATTATCAATACTCGTCATCACTGACATAAATTAAACAGGTTGACTAAATAGTTTACTTAGACTGAGATCATAAATTTGAAAGTTTTTGTGCTAAAAGTTCAACAGAAACTGTTTTGTCATCATTTTTTTGCAGAAAAAATTATGATTAATTTAAAAAAATAAAAATTTCCCAAATTTATTATTTCAGTGAAATAACTATCTACTCAAACGTGTTTATTTTTCGTCAATAATGACGTGTATTGACTATTTCCGTTCTAAATATCTTGAAAACGATTGCTCGTAGCGATTTTTACAAAGAGATATTTTTTGCGTAAAATGTCGCAGTGATGTATATTTTTTTCCTCGGTAGTTTTATACAGGTACGGACAAAAAGTTATTACGCTTCAAAACAGTTAAAACACATGTAGGTGGCGCCCTCTACCAGTAGAGTCATATTGACATCAAAATCATATTTTTCATGTCAAAAAACTCCTAGATACCAATTTTCATCCAAATAATGACGTTACTTCAGAAATTATTTGGAAAAAATCGAAATAAAAATGAAACTTCTACACCCTGTAACTCTGAAACTAAGCATTTTAGGACATACGTTTATACGAACTTTTTTACTTATTTTTATTTGCAGAATATGCTGCCGAAGTTTCCGGAATACATTTAGGACGACCCTGTATATAGTGTTTAATATCAACATTCATAAAATTTTACAGAGAATTTAAGTAAGTACCCATTTAAAATAAGAAAGTTGCTGTTAACATCCGGTATTTCCGGATGTGCCGCCATACTGGAAATATTTTTAATCGATAGATCTCATTGTAAAACAATGATGTACAAAAAATCTCCGTTCTAGATACAGTAGAACTTCGATAATCCGGACAGATATAGTTTAGGTGGTCGTCCGGATTGGTGAATTGTCCGGATTACCGAAGTTATGCTGATAATGAAACACAGGTTAATTTTTTAGCTTTATTTACATATTTATATGTACCAACATTAACTCCAGTGTTTTACAAATAATATGTGTATGTACGTATAATAGAAAAAGTTTAAAACATATCCAACTTTTGCGGCTATCTGGCGAAAAGGAATATTATGTACGAGTATTTAAAGGCAAAAAGTCGCCAATTTTTTTTTGTATAAGGTTCTCATTGTGAAGCTTTCTTGATAGTTCTAATTTTTATTCAATAAAAGGACTTCTTGATAATTCAATTTGTTTTCTTCTGCCCACTGCACGCATTTTGAAAAACACTGTACTGCTTCTATGTGTTTGATTTTTGTAGGAATGTCAATAATATCCCCTTCTTCTTCATCGTTTGTGTTTGATTGTACCGATTCAATTATTTCCTCGTCGCCAACATTATCAACAGCTATTTCGTCTCTTCCTGTCGACCAGTTTCTTATTTCTTCATCATTCAGTTCATTTTCCGGATCTATAACTTTTAACATTTTTTTCAAGTCGCTGAGTTTCGCAGCTTCTTCAAGTAGGCTTTTTCTTAGATCGGCCAGCAAAATATCATCTTCTTCATCTGACACCAATTGAGGCCATATTCCATCCCAGCTTTTTTGAATATTCTTTTCGGTTATGGACTTCCAAGCAGAGTCGAGAGTATTCACTGCATCCAGAAGACTAAATTTCTTCAGGAGTTGCATTGTGTCTTTGTTTTCTTGTGATATAATGTGGGTCAGCAATTGCCTTCTATAAGAAACCTTGATATTTTGTGTCAAGTTCTGATCCATTGGCTGAACTAATGCAGTACAATTAGGAGGCAAAAATACCACTATGAAATTTGGATTCGTATTGAGCTCTTCTTCGGGTGGGTGTGAAGGCGCATTGTCAACAAGAAGCAGTGCCCTGCATGGCTTATTGGCGTTACTCAGATATTGTTTCACTTCAGGAACAAAGATTGTTTTAAACCACTCAGAGAATATGTTTCGGGTCATCCATCCTTTGGTACTAGCCTCGTATTTCACAGGCAACTGTGCATTTTTGAAAACTCGAGGGTTCTTAGATTTACCTAACACAAGTAACGGCAACTTATGTGTACCTGATGCATTTGAGCATGGCATAAAGGTTACACGGTCTTTTGAAACTTTCCTCCCTGGTGCCGATTTCTCATCTTTATGCACCCACGTTGTGTTTGGCAAAACCCTCCAAAAAAGTGCGGATTCATCCGCATTGTAGACTTGCTCTTTAGTTAATTGCATTTTCTCAATCAGGGCTTGCAGTTTAAGTTGGAAAGGAGCAACTGCTTCAGCGTCACTTGAAACACGTTCTCCGCATACTTTTAAAAAACGAATGCCGCGTCTTGCCTTAAATTTGTCAAGCCATCCTGAACTAGCTTGAAAGTTAGTCTTTCCAGTGATGCGCTCATAAAAAAATCTGGCTTTTGTGCGCAAGACTTCACTAGAGACAGGAATGTGATTTTTACGTTGCTGTAGAAACCAAGTGTATAACGCCTCTTCCACATCAGGATTCTCGGGCTTTTTCATAACTTTTCTCTGGCCTAAAAAACATTACATATCTTTAGTGCAAACTCAAAACCCAGCATTTATTCATAAAACTTACCTATATCAGTGTACGACCTCGCAACAAAATTTCGAATCTTCACTCTGTTCTTCTTTATATCGAATACTGTTGATTTTGGTATCTTCAAAAGTTTCGCAACATGCCGAACACTACCACCTGCATCTAAACTGTCAAGAATTTTACACTTCTCTTTAATAGTAGCAGAGCAATGGACGCGTTTCGTTGGAGTCATTTTTTACACGTGGTCTAACACTCGGCGCCAAATAAATACTACGTACGACTCGACTGGACAAGCCGCTGCATGTATAAAAATATTTCTTTACATATGTATACATACTAGTATACTTTTTCGCATTTAGCCATTGTAATTTGTCATGCTTTTTAGCAGTGTCCGAATTACAGAAGGTAAAAATCTGAAAATGTCCGAACTGTAGCGGGTGTCCGATTGACTGGAGTGTACGGTTTACGAGGTGTACGGATTGCCGAAGTTATACTGTATTGTAGTTCTCTAGAAATTTCTAATGCCGGCTCGCCTGGGACACCCCGTCTATAACATATGTATATAATGTATGAGTACTTATAGTATATGCTGCTTAATTCATTTTTTAAGAGATACAAAGTATAATTTAAAAGGTTTCTAAGGAAGTTCGAACAAAATATCAGATAGGGACATCGTTTTACCAGTAGGTAGTTCATTTAATCCATTTAGGAAGCATCCTGTTGCATATCATTTGAAAAGAGAAACCTTGTTACTTTTGCATTTTTGTCGTTATACGACTTCCTAAGTTCAAAGTTTAAAGGCGTGTGAAAAAAAAACATCGTAAAATTTAAAAGGAGCGCCACCGTATAATCGAAAACCTTCAAAATTAAATTTGTTTTCCTGCCTTGAACTTAATAAGATGATACGAGATATTTTTCTGATTAATTGTCTGCCGATATAGCGTAAAATATGGTTTAATTTTTTTCCAAAACACTTCCCATATTGCATTTAAGATGTATAGGTACATATGTATTATACAGGGTGGGCCACTGAAAACTTACAATGGCTATAATTTTTAAACCAAAAGATATAGAAAAAAATAAAAAATACCGTTTCTATAATATCGAAGGGGAATACATATGACGTATTTTTTGAACCACCCCGACCTACCCCTTAGGCGACACCCCTACTTACTTGAAAATCTTAAATGGCAACACCCCACTTGTGGCGCCTTTTTGGAAAGCCCATGAAAAATTCTAAACAATGATCATAACGTTTTTAGGGTGAAATTGAAAAACTACCCCTTACACGAAAAATTAGGTTGACATTAATGAAAAAAGTAAATTTTTCAGCATAACTTACAATTTGGGACCCAGCTAAATGAGGCAAATGAGACATTTTTTAAACCACCCCGACCCACCCCTAGATGCCATCTCCTCACTTCTAATCTCATCAATGCCATTTTTAAACAATTGCCATTTTAAAGCTAAAAATAAAAAATGTAGATAATAAAAAAGGCAACACAAAGATGTTTTACTAATCGTTCAGCCTAATTTTGCGATAACGCAAATTCTTCCTTATCATCTATTTTTTTACTTTCAACAAACAGGAATCTTAAAACGGCATATCTTTGCGTTTTTGCACTGTCTTCTATCGATTTTCAATCGTTTGCAAATTTGGTGGTATTTTAAACGTTTATTTGATTCGCTTATTTGAAAGAAAAATGGTTTATACTGTGGAAGAAAGAGTCAAATAGTTTTTCTTTATGGTGCTGAAGGTATGTGTTATTTGAGAACGGCCCGTGCTTTCAATGAGAGAAACCGGACAAAAACGTAAGTCACGTTTATGTTAGAGATTTGATTTTAACCCTTAACTGGTCCGGTAATAGATATGTATCATAAACGGTCCAGCGTAGTCTGTGGGACTACGCCTTCTAAAAAGTGAAAAAAACACACAAAAACTAAAAAATAACAAATTTTTATTTTATTATATATGATATTATGTATTATTGAACTAATATAGACAAAAATGGGGTTCAATTAATATAAACTTTAAGAAAATATAATACAAAATAAAATAACATACATATAAATTTGAAAAAAAAACAATTAGATTTTTACTAAGCTCTAAAAAATAAAACCAAATTACTAACAGTCATTACAATATAGAAATATGTTTTTAGTACTATATATAAAAAAATAAGCTATAAAACTGAAATTAAAGAAAAGGTTTTTAGTTACAGCATGAGGCAAAGTTCATTGTTTTCCTGAACATGTTTTACAAAATGAATTCGTACATTCTAGGCATTAAAAATAATTAAACTAGGACATAACATTGTCTTTAACTAGGATAAGAACTCTGGGATAAGAATATCTCCGTGGGCGTGTTCTGGTTGTACAGGAATTGCAAGTATTCTACCAATTGTAAAGTATATTTGTCTTGGAATATTTGACATTGTCAAACGCATTTGTCTGGCAGATTGTCATATTGTCACTGTCACAGTCCTCATCGTATCATTTTAATAGAGTTTCTTCATAACTAGAGTCTCGTAAACGCACTCTTTTCGAAGGCCTGGCCATATTTTACAAAAGTTTGTCAAACACAAAATCTTACGCAAACGGTCCGGCGTCGTCTGAGAGACTACGGCTTAAGTAACTTCTGCCATAACTTCTAAAAAACTAATCCAGTTTGGGCATAAATATGGCTATCAGTAGTTGACCGAGAGGGGGAGGATTAGCTGGAACGCCAATTGTGTGGGCGGTCCCAGTAACTAATGAGAATGAGTTAATTATTTGGCGTAGTCTGTCAGACGATGCCGGACCAGTTAAGGGTTAAAGTTTCAAGAAATTAGGTCGGTTAAAAATAAAAAAATGACAGGGCCCAAGGTACTGAATGAAGAAATGCAGATGGAAGTTATTGGTCAGGTATCGGTCAATCCAGAAGCATCAACACGCCAGTTGGCATCAATCACAGGTATACCTCGAACATCTGTCAGGAGAGTATTGAAAATGCACAAATTCCATCCCTACAAAATGAAGATTCTGCAGGAACATGGCGGCAACGATCCAGATAGAAGGATTCAGTTCTGTGAACTAATGACGGAGGAAATTTGAAGGGAACCTTCACTCATTAAAAATATTTTTTTAAGTGATGAGTGCTCATTTTTTTTAAACGGATTTATGAATAAGCAAAACTGCAGATACTGGAGCGATGAGAATCCGCATATTGTTGTTGAAGGACACACCCAACATCCCTAAAAGCTCAACGTTTGGTGCGGAATACTAGGCGATAAAATTATAGGTCCATTTTACATCGACGGAAATTTGACTGGTGATGCTTATGTGGAAATGTTGAACATTTGATAGAGCCAGCCATTGTAAATGAAGTTGAAAATCAAAGAGATTTGGAAGGAAATTTAACTCTTAATGAAGACCTCATACACTTTCAGCAAGATGGAGCCCCTCCGCATTATTCTATTGTCACAAGGCGGTGGTTGGATAGGTATTATCCAAGGCAATGGATTGGAAGAAGGGGTCCAATCGAGTGGCCGCCAAGGTCACCTGATCTCACTCCTTTAGACTTTTTCTTGTGGGGTTACACTAAATCCATAGTCTACAAGACAAAACCAGGTTCGTTGCAAGAATTGCGGCCGAGGATAACTGAAGCATGTCAAAATATTCCGAGAGAGACTTTCCAAAAAGTGAGAGAAGAATTTGAAAATCGTTTGTATTTTTGTATGGAACAAAATGGCTGTCATTTTGAGCAATTGTTAAAATAAATTATCATTTTAAATTTCTTTCAAATTGTCACACCTACATTTCTTATCACTACTTACCAGTAATTGTTGAAAGAAGACAGAAGTTGAAATCTGTATGACCATCGTTTAGCAATTTCAATTAGCTTTCCAAAGAAGTGTCACAAGTGGGGTATCGCCATAGACTTAAAATAAAATATAGACTACACTATTTACATCTCAACGCGGACAAACAACCTTTTTTGTACACATGTTTACTTCTGGGTACAGTCGACCGAGCCTTCCTCATCCAGCCTATGTTGTCACGTCTTTAATATTATCAATATTTTTTTTCTTGTTATACACATATATTGAGATATTAATACTACAGTTTAATAAAGTAGGTTTTAATATTCCAGAGATGTATTAAATAGTCCTTATACTACTAAATTATAAGTCGGATACTGTTTAAAAAGGATAAGTTCTTTACAATATGACAACACCGATTAGAGGCGAGGGAGCCTATTCATTCATTTATTACCTTGTAGTACGTGTCGCACGTGTGCGGTAAAGCTTTGTTGCCGCTATCTCCCCGGCTGTATTAACGCATTTTCTTAGCTTGTAGTGCTTAAGTGTTTATTTTATTGACTTTTTCTGTTCAAGAACTATAAAATATGGTTCGCCAGTGCCAAATTTGCAAGAAATTTGACTTAAATAATCCATTTAAGTCTTGAAACGACTTTTGACCGGTAGGCAACTCTCAATTTACCCATTGGGAGTCAGTGGCGTTGTTGTAGAAAGGCGCTTATTTAGATAATATTTTAGTAAAATGTAAAATCTGAATTTTTTCTCTTACATTACATTATTTACTTACTTACATTGTAACAAAATCATAATTATAACCCTGTTAATAATTAATAATGTTTTTATTAAAAATATATTCCGGTTTATTCTAAAATTATCTTCAGAATCTAAAATAACATACAAGAATTTTAAAATGATATTACATTATGAAACAATATTTTTTAATATACCGGGTCGTCTCAAAAGTGGCTCAACCCCCATAACTTGTTTTATTTTTTCAGATAAAAAAAATGATTTTTATGTTAGTTGGTATATGACATAAATTAGGATTTATTGACGTATTCAATTGTTTTTGGTCTCTTCCTGTTTCACCGAAATGATTACATCTTTTGATTTTTAAAGGCACCCTCGGTATATTGCTACTTTATTCGATAAAAATGACTTCGAATAGAATGACATATCATATGTCAACTTTTGACATTATCGCTTAAAAACAAATCCTATTTTAAATTTCAATCCAGGGTGCCATGGTGTTGTTAAAAACACTAAGTTTTAACCAAGGAGCCTTGAAAAATAGTTTTGATCGTCTAATAGGTTTCTTGTCTTGTCTAGGCCGGTTAAAAGATGTACAAATCGTATTTTTAATCATACATATGTCAATTTTTTCAAATGGAACAAGGGTGACTCATTAGCATATTTGGAAAAAGTATTTTTTTATGAATATATTGATACCACACACTTGGTATTTCGAGTCAAATTGTCGTTATGAACCGCGTGTTACAATTACAATTAAACCATATGCGAAAATGTCAAAAGTTGACATATGATATGTCA
The DNA here is from genome assembly GCF_002938485.1 of Sitophilus oryzae. Lineage (NCBI taxonomy): Eukaryota > Metazoa > Arthropoda > Insecta > Coleoptera > Curculionidae > Sitophilus > Sitophilus oryzae. The sequence continues at coordinate 162,569 of NW_022146688.1, forward strand.
TTCTATACAGAGTGTCATTTTCTATCAACTAACATACTAAATTCTAACGTACTAAATCTTGTTTTTTTTATTTGAAAATATAAAAAAATTATGGGGATGAGCCACTTTTGAGACGCACCCGGTATAATAAAGACAGTACCGAGTTATAAATGTAGTTTTTATTTTATCCACTTCCTATCACCTTCCTTGCTTTAATGGAACAGATTTATGTTTTCTCTAATTTACATAATAAGACATCACTTAACCAGAAAAAAAATTACAACAATCATATTTTTTTTCTCTCCCTGTTGCCGATTCTATTATATCTGTGGAATAGATCCTGTTTTGATTAATATTAGGGGTTGTAAATGTTTGACTAAAATTAATAATTTATTATTAATTTCAAAAATTACCTAATTTCGATGATAAAATTTCTTCTATAACGTGTATTTTATTATTTTTATCCTTTTTGGACTCTAAATTGTTTTTTCTAAACTTTTATTTAAAAAATCTTAATAAAATATAAAAAAGTTTAAATACGATATATTTTTAATTTAATTATAGCTTCATTAAAATAAAAAAATTACCCGGCTATGATACGGAGAGTTCAGGTGTACTTGAGAAACGAAAGACAGTGTTGTGTTTCTCGGCAGAGTCGTCAGGGAACGACCGTTACGACAGAGACAACCTATCTATCGCTCGTGTCGCACTCGTTATAACCTAAAACAATAACACAACAATAACAAGACAGTGTCTGACCGCATGTTCCAGCTATTTATGAATGAGATGCTCAGTCTATATTTTATTTTAAGTCTATGGGTATCGCTATCTTGAGATTAGAAGTGAATGGGTGGCACCTAGGGGTGGGTCGGGGTGGTTTGAAAAATACCTCATTTGACTCATTAAGCTGGGTCCCAATTTGTAACTTATGCTGAAAAAATCACTTTTTTCATTAATGTTCACCTAATTTTTGGTCTAAGTTGGTCCGATTTTGTAACAATACCAAAGGTACAATGTTAATATTTTATTTGAGAATTTTACAGTAAGCCGTTAACTTTGAAGCCACATATCTCAAAACTACATTTTTTTACTGGGACCACTCTGGTTTTCAACGGCTCAAATAATTTCTAAAGTAACGTCAATATTTGGATGAAAATTGGTGTCTGGAAGTTTTTTGACATGAGAAATTTGATTTTTATGTCAATATGACGCCTTTTTATAGGGGGCGCCACCTACATGTGCTTTAACTGTTTTGAAGAGTAATACACTTTTCGTGTCGTGCCTGTATAAAACTACTGAGTGAAAAATATACATTTCCGTGACTTTTTACGTAAGGAATGTACCTTGGTACAAATCACTACGAGCAACGGTTCTCGAGATATTTAGAATGGAAATAGTCAATACATGTCATCCCTGACAAAAAAATTAACACGTCGAGTAAATATTTATTTTACTGAAATAAAATAAATTTGGGAACTTTTTATTTTTTTTAATTAATAATTTTTTTCTGTGAAAAAATGATAACAAAAACAGTTTCTGTTAAATTTTTGGCACAAAAACATTTCAAATTTATAATTTCAATCTTCAGTCTAATAACTATTTGTCAACATGTTTAATTTATGCCAATGATAACAGGTATTGATAATTTCGATTCGAAATATCTCGAGAACCATTACTCGTAGCAATTTTTACCCAGAGACCTTTTTTAACGTAAAAAACGTCGTAAATGTATTTTTTTACTCAGTAGCTTTATACAGGTATACGGACGAGAAGTTATTACTCTTCAAACCAGTTAAAAATATGTAGGTGGCGCCCTCTACAAGTAGGAGTCATATCCCGGGAGTCAACTCACAGACGCCAATTTTCATCCAAATATTGAAGTTACTTCATAAATTATTTGGAAAAAATCGAAATAAAAATGAAATTTCTACACCGTGTATCTCCAAAACTAAGCATTTTGGACATACTCCTATACGAACTTTTATATTTATTTTTATTTGCAGAATATGCTGCCGAAGTTTTCGGATTACAGTTCGGACCACCCTGTATAATATTTGGATAAGTGGTTAGGTTCTCATAGATATACCATACCATCCACGCTCTCGTATGAAAGCGGTAAAATGTAAATTTCTACAAAGAAACTGATAAATCGGCGAGTAAAAATCCTAACAAGCTCATTCTCTTTAGGATTGCGGTCACATACGCCGATCACATTAACATTCTCCTCTGAAATGTGAAATAATTCAAGCTATATGAGATTAGTGTCATAATCGGAATCGGAGGAAGTCGATTCCGAATAAGGTAATATCGTCCAATGTTGCCGTTTCGCCTTGCTCACAAATAAATGGATTTACATAAAAATTCGGATTTATTATTCGGAAAGACCTTGACTGGTTGCGTAGCAAATTAAGAATTTCGTGTATTAATGTAAATTTCAGCGAGTATCGAATATTGCAACTGAAATAAAATACTTATAAATACACATGGCCAAAATTATTGCATATAAAGATATTTTTATTTTATTTTGGACCTAATATGATTCTTTTTATATTTTCGGACATATTGGCTTACTACACGACCAACTAATATAAAATTAAAAATCTAAATGCAACTAGGCTGTTATTATAATTTTATTTCATAATGAGTGAAAATCAACAAAAACCAATTTCATTTTAAACAGAAAATATTGAAAACAGTTTTAATTATTTCTCACAACTAATAGTCTGTATTGCCTCCTCGAGCCTCAGTGCAAGCTGTGAGACGACGTGGCATGCTCTCAATTTAGTTGTCCAGAAGATGTTGAGGATTCCCATGTTTCGCGAGCAGCAATTTTAAATTTATTCAAGGTACGGTGGGATTATCCCTTTTGGCAATATGGCATTTTAGCATGTCCCAAGCATGCTCGATTACATTCATATCTGGAGACATCGGTGGCCACCACAGTTTTCTTATACCCTCTTCCTCACAAAATTTGCAAACCGCTAAAGTGCGATGGGGAGGAGCATCATCGTCCATGTAAACAAATTCATCCCCCACTGCCCCTCGAAGTGGATGCACAATAGGCTCTAAAACGTCTCTAAGATATGAGGCACCTGTCATTGTGCCATCAATAAAAACAAGAGGAGTTCGAGCTCCGTGCATTATACCTACCCATACCATAATGCCTCCCCCTTGAAACGGGACACGGGGTTGATCTGCATTCAGCGTGCTCGTCTTCCAGACGCTCTCCAGACCAAAGTTCGTCGCGAGTCTGACACTAGGCCTATTCTTGTTTCATCACTAAACATGACGAAATTCCAATTAGGTCCATTTGCTCTCATCTCCTCAGCCCATTGTAGTCGCGTAATTTTGTTCTAGAACATTAAGCTTCGGAACACGTTGAGGCCTCCTTAAATATAATCCTCTCATGTCATGGAGCCTTCTTGCTATGGTCTTTCTTGAAACATTTACTCCTTCAAGGCGAGATAACTAATTTTTAATAGCAGTACTAGAAAGCAGGGGATTGCGTCGTGCAATTAGGGATACTTGACGTTCTTGCTCAGCAGTAGTAGTAACTCTCTTTTTACCTCTTCCAGGCCGGTCTGTAACCTCGTTTGTCTCCTTGATTTTTTTTAATATTCGCGAAACATCGCTTTGGTTAACTCCTACAATTTCAGCTATTGCAACTTCCCAGTAGCCCTGTTGAGACAGTATTACTATTCTGATTCTATTAAACTGTGAAATAATGTTTCTAGGCATTTTAAGGCCAAAACAATGGTCAAATTTCTTCTGAAACCCAAGAGTCCGCAAATCGAAATGTGCAAGAATTTGTAATAATATTGGGTCTGAACGATAAACATTGTTTACCATGTCCATTTTAACAAAAAAATGTTTATTACAGATTATCAAAGTTATGTATAAAAAAAGATTCTTTAAATTCCTTTCCGTATATTTTTAAACGATATATGCGATAATTTTGGCCATGTGTGTATGTTATTGATGAAAGAAGTTACTGATATCGGAATGCCGGATAAATTTCTTACAGCGCTTTCAGATGGAGCGGAGCGTCCGCGCGTACCGTCCGCTAGTTCCATGAGTTTAAATGAACAATTTCACGTGGGTCGCGTATGCTCCCTTGGATAGGATGATAGGATGAGCTATCTTGAAAAAACATCCGCGCGGATGGTCCGCTCTATCTGAAAGGACTGTAAGTAGTTCTTAAGCATACAGGGTACCCCAATATTCCATGGAAATAGAACTACTAGGTATTTTTGAAATCAAAATAAGTTCGTTGTACACAATTTACCTCTATACAAAAGTTCTTCGTTTGTTCGCGAGATGGCATCAAACTTCAAAAAAATAAACAATTTTTTTAAGATATTTTAAGAACCGTTATTCCGATTTGAATGAGATTTTGGGTGACTATATATTTTGCGATGTGCTTTAATATTTAACTTTCACAAAAATCAAAAAAAAGTACGGAAAGACTGAAAACTACCCCCACCACTACATAAATTTAGTGTAAAAATTTTCCAACACCACTGATGACAGATTTTCTTTTTGTAATCTCCCTCTAGTATTTACTACATTTTTTTGTCTCTTCTAAAAAAAAACGGCGCATTACATAGTTTTTGAGAAAACTTTAGTCCTACAAAAGTAGATCTACAAAATATAGAGGGAGGTCCAATATTCCGAAGACATAGAAGAACTACGTATTTTTTGAATCAAAATAAGTTAAGTGCACATAATTTACCCTTATGCAAAAGTGCTTCGTTTGTCTGTTAATACCCTCTAACGGACAACACCCCAAACCAAACCAATAAAAAATAAACTCGAACGTTAATTAATTTAAAATTTATTAAATTTTCAAGCTTTTTACAAAGCGTATGGTCAAATACAATTTGTGATACTAACATAAAATTCGATATTTTCCCCAACTAGATTATTAGAGAATAATAGATTTTATGCGCCTCCATAGCTTGATGTGACAAATAAACATTTTTTAGAAATCAGCTTCGGAAAAACTTTTTTTTCCTCAAAAGTATGAGCGGTGGCGTTTTTTTACAAGAGACAAAAAATGTAGTAGATGCCAGATAAGCACCATTTTACGTAAAAAACAATCGGTCGTCGGTTAGGTTGGAAAATATTTATAGTAATATTTTTGCAGGGGTGGGGGTAGTTTAGTTCTTCCTGTACTTTTTCTTGATTTTCGTGGAAGTCAAATGTTAAAACACTTCAGAGTCAGTTGCGAAATTTCGTCCCAAGTTGCGAAATTTTGAAGAACACTCTGTAGTTGAGAAACGAGGAGGGCTATGAAAATTTTGTTTACAGCATCTTGCGTTTGACAAAAAAGCGGGACAGATTTGTGCAAACCGCATTCTTCTATCTTCACTAATAACGGAGATACTGTATAATTTCAACCAAAATGGGACACCCTGTATATCGCAACTCCGACCGCGAAGACTCGCCAAACGAGCGGTTTTATACTAGGTAATGCCACGCTATTGCAATTCCAGTATTGAACCTCGAACTAAATTTTACAAAACTTTGAAAATAATAAATTTCCAAAAAAATGTCTGTATCTATATGGCGGATTCATCTCTCCAAAAAATCCTATATGGGTATTTCGCCACTGCAAGAAAATCTACAAAATGAAATAGTTATTTTTTGTAAACACTTCTGCGTTAATTCAAACGGAAACTACTTGTCAGAAGTTAGGTTTACAGATATACAAATTTGCCTAACAAACAAAAAAATGCTTAACGTTTCGGAAAGTTTATCTCTTTCCGTCGTCGAAAACAAAAAAATACATAGAATAAAGGAAAAAAAACTCTTGTATATATTGTATAACTTACAATTCCATACGTACGAGGCGTTTCGGAAAAAAAATAAGGATATAGGAAAACAATATAACATACGAAGATCTTTCAAAACACAAAATACACTTAGATCCATTTTATCACATAATAAACCAATGAATACAGAACAACAAACAAAAAATGTAATATACAAAATACCATGTGAATGCGATAGATTTTACATTGGTGAAACATCTATAGACCCTTAAATGTTCGAATTAAAGAACATAAAGATTATTTAAGAAATGGAGATTTTCAGAAAAAAAACAATTAAAAAGAAAAATAAGAGGCTTTTTTAATACAATCTAATAAAAATAAATGTATTGCTCATGCATCTGTAGATGTTAGTAATGTATGGCAATCGCTTCTTTGATTTTAAAGTACATAACATAAATAAACATAACATACGTAAAAATTAAAAATAATCATACAGAATGTTTGGAGTTTTTTGGTTTTACCTTAGTAAGTAATTGTTATGAGGTAGTAATTGTTAATTTTGAAGTTTAACTTGATATAATGTCATTTTAACAGAACGTCAACGGTTTTTGTAGACGTATCTGTTTTAGAAAACTAAAGTGTTCTCGATTAGTTGAATTTAAATATTTTAAATACTGTTTTCTTTATTCTTTGTATTTTTTTGCTTCCGACGACGGAAAGATATAAACTTTCCGAAACGTTAATCATTTTTTTGTTCGTTAGGCAAATTTGTACATTTGTAAACCTAACTTCTGACAAGTAGTTTCCGTTTGGATTAACGCAGAAGTGTTTACAAAAAATAACTATTTATTTTGTAGATTTTCTTGCAGTGGCGAAATACCCATATAGAATTTTTCGGAGGAATAAATTTTCTGTATAATCTATACATTAAAAACTAAAAGAGAAAATATAGGGCAACAACAAGTGCCGGCAAATTTTACAATTATGTATTTACATCACACCTATCTACATATTGTGACGACTTTTCTGTCGTTACCCAAATAGAATGAAAAAAGAATCCGTTGCTCAGGGTTAGAGGAAAGCTGGGTTCGTAGGTAAGGCTTCTGACTCATAGTGACTTTCTAATGTTGTTAAAAAATAAAAAAAATTATAACATATATAGGCTGCAGAGATTTTAATATTGATGTTATGAATTCAAATAGGTATGGTCAAAGACAGTGAAAAGGGCGCCACTTACTTTGTTTATGAGAGTGGTAAAGTAAGAAACCAAAAAGAAAAATACGATATCACAACATAGCTAAAATAAAGTAATCAACAGCATTAAGGGTCTATTATGTTTATCAGGAATAAAAGTCAGAAATAACTATCCTACATTAAACATTTATTGAAAACGAACACAAGTATCAACAATTAGTCACAGTGATCCCAATAAAACCGCAAGTTATTTTAAATAGATTTGAATTTAGTAACTGTATTCTTTGAACTAAGTAAGCTACTTAATAAAAACAGGTGAAATTTATGTATGTCTCAATACGATGATGTTTCGAAACATGTCGTGTACAAAAACCTTTAAAATGAATACGTGTTAATAATTTTCATATAAAATATCATAGCTAAGTAAGAGTCTACTGTACGAATGAAATTATAACTTATAACGTTAAATAAAAAATGATTTTGACTACAATATGTGGGATAAATAGTGATAATTTGCCAGGTTATTAAATCTGTTGTTTCAAAAATTATAAAATAAAAGCGTACCTTGTGTATCAAACTTAAGACTTATCTGTATATAGTTTCTTATGATGTAAACAGGTAGTTAGGTATTCTCCAGACTAACAGAAGTGGATGCAGATGACTATGGCAGGAGAAGTCTTCAATATCAGCCAAAAGAACGATTGTAATGTCAGGAACACTGTCTTAAGGTCTGCATAGGTCCATACAAAATGAAGTGGGTGAAACATACAATAATACTGCATACCATGTGGTAATTACTGAGTACCAGGTGGTAGTTACTGAGTACCATGTGGTAGTTTTACTTAATATCATGTGGTACTTTTACTTAATACCATGGGTTAGTTTTACTCTATAAATAAAAAATAGTTCTCAGGACAGATACTAAATAAAAAAAACAACTTACGGTCTGAAAATCAGCTTTACATAAATATATTCAAACCATATGCCGATCCAAACCAGTAATTAAATACTCAAGTAAACGAAATAACAAACGGAAATAACTGAAATAGAATTTAGTTAGATGGGCTATATAAAATGGCGGATAAACTTACGGTGGTCATTCCAAGAAGAAACCAAACAAATACGATCTATACTCTGGATTGCATACTTTACAAGGTTTTCAAATCTCCAAATCGGATACCCATGCAATCGAAATCGAAAAGTGGATTCAGTGCTTTTCACTGGAAAATTTGTCGGACGCCAAAACACGCGTCTTCCTCAGATCCAAATTCCCAGAAAAAGACCTTTCTTCTCCGTTTCAGAAACGAAAACAAAAACCCTTTTCACCACAGACAAGTGAAAGAAAAAGTGATATCATATGATCGGAAATCATTAGAACAGAAAATCGCAATCCACAGCGACGTGAGATTGGGACAAGTGAAATGCAATTAAGGAAGTTTGGCATATAGCGAATAGATGGCGCTAATAAACAAGACAAGTAAACTGTAAGAAATGAAGTTTGACACCTAGCGAATAGATGCGCTAATAAAAATTAAATATCGAAACAAGTGACCTGTAACAAACGGAGTTTGGTATCTTTGGCATCTAGCAAATAGATGGCGCCAATACTAAGAAATTTGAATAAAAATAATTTTTAAATTCAATTTTATTAAAGGAATTAAAAAATGCTACACTGCCCCCCTCCAAAAAAAAGAAAGGCCCTCAAAGAGGACTTTCGCCCAAACACCACTAAGGAAAACTAAATTAAATTGGTACATGTTTTTAGATTTTTTTTAATTAAATTTGGTGGATGATAGCTTCGTGTATCACACGTCCATAAAGGAGTCACAATTGGTAAGTCGCAATCGGTATGTCAAATCAGGGGAGGTTACACAATCGGGAAAGTCAAAATCACCACATAATCCAAAAAAAACAAAATCATATACAAAATATATGATAAACTAAAACTAAACTTAAAACTAAAAAGGTATGGGATAGGAAAAGAAAAAAGAATCCCATGGAAGCGCAGATGTTTCTGAAGATTAACCGGTTAACCACTCAAGGTAACTCACCTGTATGAGAAAAAGAAGGAAAATTACAATAGAAAACACAATAGAAAGACACAAAGAAAGAGAAAAAAATATTGTCACTAATGACCCAAAATATCCGTAACATAGGATTCCAGCCTATGAAACGCTATTGCAAATATGGAAAGAAGATCACAATAATATCCAAAACACAGTAAAACTTACGAAGTCATGAGGTTAGCTACGTCTCACTTCTAGGTTGCAATCAAAATCATAACAACTTTTCGTTTTTTCACGAAGTTGTGTTCTCGGAATACACAAAATACAAGAATCTCTTACATTTCAGATTCTTGTGAACTGAATAAAAAAGAATAGAGCAAATGACATAAAACTATATGAGTGATTAACAGAATTACCATCCCACAAAATATTTACTCAAAATTAGGTAATCTGTAGAATACTCGAAGAAAAAAAATACTGTCATATGCTCGCATTTCCAAATAGAAATACTATAACATATCAAAAATATAGGTACGCAAAAAAAATAAATGACAATATAGTTATACTGATTCGCGACAAATCCGTAAAAAAACGAGAAGCAAATGTTGTATAACTGTTTAATCTGAACTAAAAAGAAACTAAAATTATAATCTATGTATCCGTTAGACTAAACCCTAAAAAGGAATCGGACATAATAGATTATTTGAATTACTGTGACGTAGTAGAGACATTTTCTGTATCATCGTCGTCAATCGTGTGACCTTGGTATGGTTTAAGATCTTTTATATGCCAGCGGCCTGCGTTAGTACCATTCTCGTCTACTAAAACATAAACTAAATTCGAGATTTTCTTTCGCACTGAAGATAAAATAAAACGAGGAGCTAACTTGGCTGAAAAGTTAATACCAGCATTTGATAAGACCTTATTACGTCTCCAAACCAAATCACCAACCTGAAAAGATAAATCACGCCTACGCAAATTATAAGACTTCGAGTTTCTTTCATAAGCAGCATGAAGTTTCTTACGGACTTCGCTAAAGACACTATAAAGATTTTTGAGTTCAGAAGCGTAAGAGTTGCGATCGCCAGGCATAATTTCAAAATCTTCAGAAAATTTAACTTGACCATAATACTTACCAGAGATGGGAATATGTCTACCAAAAACTAAAAATGAAGGAGAAAAACCTGTGACCTCATGTTTAGAAGTATTTAAAGCAAACTGAATATTAGAGAGCTGAACATCCCAATCTGTATGCTGTTTAACATAAGTTCTAATAGCTGTTCCTACAGTTTTATTCATTCGCTCAACAAAGTTACATTGAGGAGAATACACAGCATTATACCAGATCTTCTGAACTTGGTATTTCTTAGCTAAATCTCTAAATTCTTTCGCAACAAATTGAGGACCATTGTCACAAATTATATGTTGAGGTACTCCATAGGTAAGAAAAACTTCATTCTCAAGATACTTCACAATATAGGGAGATTTTGATGAACGCAACGGACACAGAAGAACATACTTCGAAAACCAATCGCCAACAACTAAAAGCCACTTATGACCCTTTTTTGATCTAGGAAAAGGACCCATAAGATCTAAAGCGATTGTCTGAAAAGGCATATTAACTTGCTTTTCTTTTCCCATCTTACCTAACGGCATAGTATTAGAAGATTTTTGAGCTCCGCAAACACGACAACTCCTAACAAATTTAAGAACATCGGCTCTCATCTTGGGCCAATAAAATTGTTCTTGAAGTCTCGATAAAGTCTTATAAAAACCCAAATGCGAACAAGTTGGCGGATTATGACATGATTCGATAATATTACGACGTTGAGGACGTGGAACAACCTGCTTCCATTCTTGAAGATTTGATGAAAATGGTAACTGTACCGGAATAAACTTAAAAAGAAAACCATCTTCAACTTTCCACTGTGGAAATGAACCAGGTGAAGCTAAAATCTTTTGCTTCATAGTCTCATACCATGCGTCAGTATGGTCTAAATCTATATTCAAAACGGAAATTTGCGGACATACAAAAGAATCATTATCTGAAATATCTGAAGGAGAATCATCACTAGGTATTCTACTAAGAAAATCTGGAACTACATTATTTGAACCTTTACGATGAACTAAATCAAACGTAAACTGTCTAAGTCTAACAGACCATCTAGCAAGACGACCAGTAGGATTCTGTAATTTATTAAGCCACAAAAGAGAGTAATGATCTGTACAAACGGTAAAACGTACTCCATCAATCCACGGACGAAATTTTTCCAAACTAAAAATAACAGCTAAGCACTCTCGCTCAGTTACACTATAATTGCGCTCGGATCTAGTAAGAGATCTACTAGCATAAGAAATTACACGATCTTCGTCATTAATTTTCTGTATAAGCACTCCACCAAGACCGGTGTTGGATGCATCTGTTTCTATAATAAAAGGTTTAGAAAAATCCGGTTGGGACAAAATTGGAGCAGAAACAAGAAGTTGTTTAATTTTCAAAAAAGAATCTTCAGCGGCAGGATTCCACTGAACTCCTTGACCTTTCTTTTTACCTTTTAACAAATCATTAATGGGTGAAACTAAAGTTGAAAAATTTCTTATAAAACGACGATACCAACTACACAAACCTATAAATCGTTTTATTTCAGTCGTAGTGGTAGGGCGAGGAAAGTTTAACATGGCTGAAACTTTTTCTGGATCAGTTCTTAATGAATTAGAGCCAACAATATATCCAAGAAATTTTAAAGATTTTTTAAAAAATTCACACTTTTTTATATTTATAGTTAGATTAGCATCTTTTAACTTATCTCTAACTTCAGAAAGCAATTTAATATGTTCCTCAAAACTAGGTGAACATATGATTATATCATCTAAATAGCAAAAAATGTGTGGTTCATAACGTGGTCCAAAAATAGCATCAACAAGTCTTTGTTGTGTCTGAGCGGCATTACACAATCCAAATGGCACTGTATTAAATTGAAATTGACCTCTACCAACTATACTGAAAGCAGTTTTTGGTTTGGAATCCTCGGACAATGGAATCTGCCAGAAACTTTTACGCAAATCTATACTAGAAATATACGTAGCTCCACGAAGAGAGTTTAAAATTCTATCTATATTTGGCATAGGGTAAGAGTCATACTTTGTAACCTGATTTAAAGATCGACCATCAAAACAAAAACGAAATTCACCAGTTGGTTTTTTAACTAAAAGCACTGGAGAACACCAAGGACTATTAGAAGGTTCCACGACATTAAGTTTAAGCATATCATTTAATTCCTCATTCAAGATTTTTGACATATAAGGGGACATTAAAAAAGGTTTTTGACGAAATGGTTTGGCATCACCAGTGTCAATCGACATAGTAATTTTATCTGTACGACCAAGACCATGGTCACTATTGATACTGTCAAAAGAGTTAATAAGAAGTTCAGCTTGTTTTCTCTGATTTGGTGTTAAATCATCAAGGGTACACAACGTATTTACAGCACGGGTGTTATAAGGAAATGAAGAAAACTTAGGCTGAGATCTAGAATTGACTTCCCACCAATTTTTCTTAAGATCTTCCATAAGATCAAACCGCAAGATAAAATCACAACCAAAAATAAAACTATGAGGCAATGAAGGAACTACAATAGCACTTATAACTTGACATAAACCATCAACGACTAAAGGTAGATCGACTACACCAACTATTTTCTTTTCGGTATTGTCTGCAGTACTAATTGATAAAAGAGTTGGTTCCCTAATAACCAAATTAAGATTCTCAATAACAGGAATACCAGCAGCTCCAATAACTGTAGATGTACTTCCAAAATCTAAAAGACCACAAATTTCAACGCCTAGAATTTCTACTAAAATATAAGGTCTGTTATCAGAAACCTTTGGACAAAAAAGAGGAGAAACTTTATGATTGGTAGTGGTGGATCTATAAAAATTCTTAACACATAATAACCACTTCTTCCAATCAGATTCTGAAAATAAATTTCTGGGTTTGAATTTTTGAACTGCACGACCAGAAACACGAGTTCGTCCAATTAGTATTTTTGAACATTTGGGACACGCCGGTGACTTAACACCTAAATTACCACATTTAAAACAAAAAACCTTACGTTTCTGTCGACAATCATGAAATGTATGATTTGGACCAGAACAATTCCAACAAACTAAACGCGAGGTTGCTTCCTTACCTGAATTTTCTACAGATCTGGGCATACTCGAAGAAGTATTTACCATATCAGGGTCAGAAGACGACGACGCTACAGAATAACTAGCAGACCGAACAGTAGTATTTTTATTTTTGTTTTGAGCATTGACATTCTTAGACTTTTTACAAAACTGTACTCGATGAGAATCAGACGAGCTAGAATCAGGAGTGGTATTCAATTGAGAAACATTTAAACTTCTAGATCGTTTTTCATTCTGATGTTTAGCATTTTCTAATTTTCTACACAAATTAGAGAGTTCAGACACAGATAAAACATCAACTAAAGCTAACTGAGTAATGTATTCAGGAAGTAAATTTTGTCTAATAATTTTAATCTTATTAACCTCACTAGGGCATTTACTTAATCTACTAAAAAGATTCTCTAAAGTTGCTATAAAAATTAAAATACTTTCATTTTTTCGTTGTTTATAAGATTTAATTTGCGACCAAATATTGTCATCATTATCTGGTGGCAAAAAGTCTTTCTTTAATCTTTCTACAAGAGATTTCCAATCTGTAACATGTTGTTTAATACTTCTGTACCAAATAAAAGCATTCCCGGTAAAAAGTTCTACTGCGGAAGAAAATAAATCTTGTTCACTAACTTTACGTGATTCAGAAAGCTCAGTAACAGTTTCTAAAAATGAAAATAAATCTTGAGGATTACCATTAAATTTAATAGGCCAGTCTGACACTGGACAAGGTTTAGCAACATAAGTCACAATAGGAGGCGGTACATTAATAACCGAACAGAACTAACATTTAAAATTTCATTTGTGTCAGAAATTTTTGAAAATAAGTCAGCTTCAAGTTGATAACAACTAGTATAAACATCAGTTTGAATAGTCTCTGCATCAGCACGATTTTCATCTAAAAATATTCTTCTAATTCTACCAGCCAAAATGTACAAGACGAAGATTTTATAACTTTAAACATTGAATCATTTACTCCACCCCTCGAATCTCAGAAATTGACAAAGAAATTGAATCTAAAGTTGCTTTAATTTCGAAAATTTCTTGATCAAAAGAAAGAGGATAATTTTCCATATTAACTAAACAAAAAGGGTTATTAATTCTCTACTTAAAAGACCTGACAAAATTTTACGTTTACTCTCAACATTTTTAGATGTCTTAATACCCCTAATAAGAAGTTCATAATCTAATTCTACTTGTCGTAAATGATTAACTTTAAAAGATTCTTTCTCCATTGTAATTCAGTTATATAAGATATTAAAGACTAAATGATTCAGAAAAATTTACTAATTTTAACAAAAAGCTGTTATGACTGGACGCAATCTATCAGAAAGAAATTATGTTCAATGTCAAAACCAAAAAAGACTCAAATATTCAAAACAAATTCCAAAATTTTACGAAGTACTAACAACGCTACCCTGTATACTAAAATTATGTCCACTCTGTATATTCAAAATATAACCTTTACCTGTATATTTATATCAAGATCAAAATTTCAATAAACTATGTAGTCAGAAGTATCAAGTTATTTATCTCTGAGTTTTAAACCGATAAACAAACACCCTCTATAACATAAAAAACAAAAATTGCTGTTGTACTGAAATTATAAAAATTAAATTACAGAAATAATGAAAACAAAATTTCAAAACTATAGTCTTTGCCTTAAAGAAAATTTATCTGAGCCTAATAGAAATTATTTTACTGAATTCAGTTTACTAAATTAAGTCAATCAAATTAAACTAAGTTGATCCAATTAAATAGAACATGAGCCAATCAAATTAAGCTGAGCTAATCAAATTAAGCTGAGTCAATAAAATTAAGCTGAGTCAATCAAAATAAGCTGAGTCAATAAAATTAAGCTGAGCCCCACGTTACAGGGCGTCATATATTTTATTCTTCTATGTGTGACGACTTTTCTGTCGTTACCCAAATAGAATGAAAAAAGAATCCGTTGCTCAGGGTTAGAGGAAAGCTGGGTTCGTAGGTAAGGCTTCTGACTCATAGTGACTTTCTAATGTTGTTAAAAAATAAAAAAATGATAACATATATAGGCTGCAGAGATTTTAATATTGATGTTATGAATTCAAATAGGTATGGTCAAAGACAGTGAAAAGGGCGCCACTTACTTTGTTTATGAGAGTGGTAAAGTAAGAAACCAAAAAAGAAAAATACGATATCACAACATAGCGAAAATAAAGTAATCAACAGCATTAAGGGTCTATTATGTTTATCAGGAATAAAAGTCAGAAATAACTATCCTACATTAAACATTTATTGAAAACGAACACAAGTATCAACAATTAGTCACAGTGATCCCAATAAAACCGCAAGTTATTTTAAATAGATTTGAATTTAGTAACTGTATTCTTTGAACTAAGTAAGCTACTTAATAAAAACAGGTGAAATTTATGTATGTCTCAATACGATGATGTTTCAAACATGTCGCGGTACAAAAACCTTTAAAATGAATACGTGTTAATAATTTTCATATAAAATATCATAGCTAAGTAAGAGTCTACTGTCTGAATGAAATTATAACTTATAACGTTAAATAAAAAATGATTTTGACTACAATATGTGGGATAAATAGTGATAATTTGCCAGGTTATTAAATCTGTTGTTTCAAAAATTATAAAATAAAAGCGTATCCTTGTGTATCAAACTTAAGACTTATCTGTATATAGTTTCTTATGATGTAAACAGGTAGTTAGGGTATTCTCCAGACTAACAGAAGTGGATGCAGATGACTATGGCAGGAGAAGTCTTCAATATCAGCCAAAAAGACGATTGTAATGTCAGGAACACTGTCTTAAGGTCTGCATAGGTCCATACAAAATGAAGTGGGTGAAACATACAATAATACTGCATACCATGTGGTAATTACTGAGTACCAGGTGGTAGTTACTGAGTACCATGTGGTAGTTTTACTTAATATCATGTGGTACTTTTACTTAATACCATGGGTTAGTTTTACTCTATAAATAAAAAATAGTTCTCAGGACAGATACTAAATAAAAAAAACAACTTACGGTCTGAAAATCAGCTTTACATAAATATATTCAAACCATATGCCGATCCAAACCAGTAATTAAATACTCAAGTAAACGAAATAACAAACGGAAATAACTGAAATAGAATTTAGTTAGATAGGGCTATATAAAATGGCGGATAAACTTACGGTGGTCATTCCAAGAAGAAACCAAACAAATACGATCTATACTCTGGATTGCATACTTTACAAGGTTTTCAAATCTCCAAATCGGATACCCATGCAATCGAAATCGAAAAGTGGATTCAGTGCTTTTCACTGGAAAATTTGTCGGACGCCAAAACACGCGTCTTCCTCAGATCCAAATTCCCAGAAAAAAGACCTTCTTCTCCGTTTCAGAAACGAAAACAAAAAACCCTTTTCACCACAGACAAGTGAAAGAAAAAAGTGATATCATATGATCGAAATCATTAGAACAGAAAATCGCAATCCACAGCGACGTGAGATTGGGACAAGTGAAATGCAATTAAGGAAGTTTGGCATATAGCGAATAGATGGCGCTAATAAACAAGACAAGTAAACTGTAAGAAATGAAGTTTGACACCTAGCGAATAGATGCGCTAATAAAAATTAAATATCGAAACAAGTGACCTGTAACAAATGGAGTTTGGTATCTTTGGCATCTAGCAAATAGATGGCGCCAATACTAAGAAATTTGAATAAAAATAATTTTTAAATTCAATTTTATTAAAGGAATTAAAAAATGCTACAATATACCATCCCAAAAAGACCTCAATTTGGCCTTGAACGAAGCCAAGGATACATTGAAATACATGGATACATATTATTTTATAATTTTAATTTAAATGAATATTATCTATTTTTTTATGTAAATGATAGTTTGCAATCCTTCTATTATAATAAAGATACCTTTTAGTCACTCCACTAGCTCTTAATGCTTGATTATATGTAACATTATTTATGCATGCTTCCGATATACACGTTTAATTACATATTTAAGGTATAAGGCAGCAGAAGCGAGATTGGGTATATCGACTAATTTTTAATAAAATGTAAAAATTATTCCGAGATAAGCGTACATAATTTAGGTTCTCCCCTGTGTAATTATGTTTTTAAAATTCAATATTTTAGTTATACTTAAATTGCTATTAAAGCACATTATAGTGTATACAATTTTCATAAAAAAATCAAAATACCTATGAGTGTATAGATACCAAGTAGATATAATCAAGTTGGTAGTTTTATAATAAAATATATTTACATTTTTTATTATGAATCTGCTTCAGTTTTTTTATGGTTTACAATATTCTTAGTTGATAAAAAAGAAACAGATATACAGGGCCCAAGTAGCATCTATCTGACTTCGAACTAAATCTGACCTGAAGCGACGTCAGACTTTGTGCAAATTTAGGTCGGGTGCTCGTGATACGACCTGTGACGTCGCTTTCCTATTGAAAGCGACGTCGTTGGATCCGAGTCGGTAAATCCAACGATATGTCGACGTACAAAATAACAACGTACCATTTTTATTAATTTTCCAACATCGTTCCCACATTGGCTTGCACGACGTACATATACTTGAACTAGCCCGACGTCTACCCGTTGTCCGAATATAGGATACGTCTCACTGATAATCTGTAAAGTAACGTCCAATTATATTTTGTTGTATTTTATGTTCATATTTATAACCTAATTTACGTATCTCTATTTACGTCCGTAAATACAACCCATTAAGTAGCATTTGCGACCTAATGAACATCATGAACATAACCTAATAAAAAGTTTTTGTAAACAAACTTAAATTTTTTATTATGCCTAAAAAAACACTAAAAAGGCATTTAGACATTCATCTACATTTTACAGAAAGAGGTCGAGGCAATATAATAATAGTAGTAGTGATGTCTTGCCTCCATCCGTAAATGCTTTTTCTCCGGAAGAGTTGCTGCATTACACTGGTGCATCTTAATTTCATTTTTTAGCTTAGGATACCAGCAGACCCCATCCTCCTCCGACATGTGAGGTTAGACTTAAAAAAGTGGCTGCCCGTTTCCTTTAACGAGAAAAGAAAAACTAAAATATAGTTGCACAAATCCACAAATCACTGATACGCAAAATGCAAAGTGAGGTTACGTGGCGTACGTTGGAATTATATACGTCATAATACGATTGCCGGTCGTCCGGTTTGATGACTTCGGTCGTGTGGGACGACTAATGTTGGAGACCCGGTCGGAATTGGTATATTGGTAGTTCATATTAACTCGGACACAGAAATCCGCCATTCTTAACACGTATCTGATTGTCAGCCATTTTAAAATCGTTTTTTGTTTTTAAAATTTATATTCACATTTCGATTTCTAGTAGAATAATATTGATAAGGTTGAGTTTGGGGGGAACCACAGTACAGTTTTATATTAAACCAGCTAGAAAATTAAAAAAAATATTTTGGGAGTTACTTTTTTATAGATATTTTTATTTCATAAATCTACCTAATTTTGAAGGCGCTCGTTGTTTTCCGGAGTATTTTAATCAGATATATCAAGAAAGTGGCTTCCGTTGACAAAACTGATGTCTGGATTAATGATTCAGAATTATTATAATATGAAATTAAGTAGGCACTTATAGTTATATTCGAGGAGTGATTATGAATCCATTTGTAATTAGGTAGTTTGGTTAGGTTTGTATGTACCTATTCTTGGTAGCGAATATGAAACCAAACGTAACGTAAGTGCTTAGCGACGAATTTTAAGTAACTAAAATCCAACGTAATATTATGACGTTGGTAATTGGTAGAATTACATTCCCTATTAGGTCAGATACCGACGTCGAGGCGACCCGAATCTGTATTCCCCATTTAGGTGCAAATAAGGGTCGTCAGGCGGTCGAACCGACGTTGGTACCCGACGTCGGGTTTATTGAACGCGACGTATACCCGACGTTAGATAACGTCCAAATGCTACTTGGGGGTGAGTCTTAAATTAGTGCAGATATTTTCAGGGCTGGTAGATCTCGGTAAAAGAAACATATTTTCTCTTTACCGTTTTCCAAAATAACCGAGTTATTTAAGTTTCAAAACTAAAAATTTCAATAGGTGAAATTAATTGTTTTTTTCTGAAAATATTTTGAGAGTCACCGGATATTTTCCTCTATAATTTGTTCCTCTAATTTTAATCTACTACCGATATTGTCACGTTTTTAAGATATTACACTTTTTAACTTAAAACTTTCCAAATTTCATAAGATCCACTCCATAAGACTGTATTGTTTTCAATTTTGCAACTAAATAATGGGCCGTCTAAAAATTACATGTCAGTGCGTACTCCAATTATCCTCAAAAAACTCACAAGACAAAGGCAGAAAAATGCATGCTTCATTTAGAAATATGTAATAATTATTTTTATTCAACTAAACATCGCTAAGCTGGAGAAGAGTTTTTTCAATAAATTTTAATATTTTTTATTTTGTTTTCCTTATTTTTCAGAACATATATCCTATATCCTACATAGAAATCTCTCATAAATTAACCGTAAAACTTCCAGCAAAAAAAGCGATTTGGCTACACCGCATAATAGACCAGTGCGAGCACGTACGGGGATTACCATATACAATATAGAGATGGGTGCGCCGTTGCCATCTGCACCTCCGGTCTAAATCATCTCTCGGTCCATCGGACGAATATCTTTGGGACACGTTGCAAATGTGTTCCGATCGCGATAACCCCCAGAGGTTTTGAATATATTCGGAAAGAAAGACCGTAACAGTCATCGGGATGCGGCATCTAGCGGTAGACTTTGTGTAATGACTTTCCCACAGTTTTCTCGGTGGTTTTCGTGCGTTCGTAATTATCCCAGTATTATTGTTAGTATTAGCTGTATATGTATGCGGTTCGAGTGCGTTTCTGTATTTTCATTCTTCCCACTTCAAAATTCCCTTCGAAATAATGGTTTTAAAGTTACAATGTTACAAATCTAAAATTTGTCAACATTCATGGGCAGGCCATAAAGGAAACTTTAATAGTTCAAAAATTACAATGAAAAATCCGATAGAATCTACATGAAAAATAAAAGAGGCACTTCTAATGCAGTCAATTATAAAGAAATGTATTGCTAAGGCATCTGTAGATGTTAGTAATGTATGTCAATCGCGCTTCTTCCATTTTTAAACATCAATGACAAAACCACATCGCATAAATTTTAATAAAAAAATAAACATACAGACGACATGAGATTTTTGACCTTGCCTCATTGTAGATTGTATGGGAGTATATATTACATCTTATTTTACTAAGCGTGTTGACCGTACTCATGAAAACCAGCACCCAAGAAAAGAAATGCCGACCCTTAGTATACTAAACTAGGAAATAATAATAACAATTAGGTATTTTGAACTTCTAGTTCAGAAATATTTTAGTACTAGGCAGAATAGCTTTTAGGCATATTAGACTAAAATAAAAACGTGGGGCCCCTTTGAAATCCTACCTATGGCAAAGCATATCTTTATACTTTGGTAGATCATGAGCTCCGCGTTCGCTGGTGAAGCCGCCACGGGTGGTTATTGATTGTCAAAATCTCCAGTTACGATTATAGTAAGTCGATGCAATCCACACTTAGTATAGAAGAAAGTATTACAGCAATAGTTAATGGGCCCCACGTTTTTATTTTAGTCTAATATGCCTAAAAGCTATTCTGCCTAGTACTAAAATATTTCTGAACTAGAAGTTCAAAATACCTAATTGTTATTATTATTTTCTAGTTTTCAGTGCACATAAGATAAAACCGTTTAACTTAAAAGTTTTTTTACCGATTTTTTATTTTCTAGTTTATAGTATTTAACGGAAATGCCTACCGAATATTCCTCATTCTATTTAATTCATTTAGTGCATCATTATTGCATGGTTTTTTACCTGATAATTTATTACAATCTAATTCCTCAATACATAGCCCTTCCAGAGACTTGACTCGACTTAGAGCCACGTATGCTTGCCCTTCCTCAAACAATTTTTAGCCCAAATACACTACTGCATGGTCGACTGTGCTGTCATGCATTTTATGGACGGTGGATGCCCATGACAAAATTAAGGGTAACATCCTTCTTTCAGCCGTACCATAATTGAATTTTGCTGGAAACTGTATGGCTTTCGGGTGTATAACGTGTATGCCGTCTCTGCCAAAGTCAATCCAAACTGATGGTACATCTGTTTCGTACATTTGGGTTCGACGGAACTGAGGCCAAACAATTTCTGTAATGTGGCCTATAGCACCATTTACCAATCCTTTTGTAACGTTGTAACGAAAATTTATTTTCGTTGTGCTTGCCTTCGGATTATTTTACTTTTAAACGAGGTTTTTACAGTTTGCAATTTTACTCGCATTGACACTTGACCCTCGGGTACCATACTTTTTCCCCGTTGGATGTTGTGCGTCGGATACTAGAATTAGATAAACGTTCAATTCGATAATATAAGTATCGTATATATATATATATATATATATATATATATATATATATATATATATCGTTAATCAATTGTTATAATCAATTAATATAATTAATTAATATAAAATATATTTTTAATCAATTGTTATAACTCAATTAATATAATTAATTAATTTAAAATATATTTTTATCGTTTTTAATAATTCTCAATGGTACTTAGCAAAGTTGAACTTATTATTTGGATTTTAATATGTTTTTGTTCAACGATTATAAATTAAGTTGCTCTTTTCATGGATCGTGCCATCCATCACGAGAATCCATGGAGTACCAAATTACACCAAATGGTACGGTGTACAAAATATTGTAGACTGTAAACACCGTAGATTGTTTTTAGGCAATTCATAATACAATAGTTGCAATTTTGGTTGCCTACCTACGGTTTGAGATTCATTTGTTTATTTTTAACAGAGGTTAAGTGAATTTTCCTTGTTATCAGTGCTAATTGATTAAGATGCAATTGTTTCCTTCATTTTAAGGTATGTAAGGAGTCGTTAAGTATTATTTTTATTAGTAGTTGAAATTTTATCGAGAATTAGTTTAACAACGCATGACTATTTTTAATTCGATCTGATATGTCAAGATTTTCGGGAGAAGGGGTATGGTTAATATAAAACTAAAAATTTTAAAATTTTGCCTTCTTCTCTTCTCATCTCTGCTCTGGGCATTTGGCCATTATTCCAATATGTTTGAGATTTTTTATTTTTTTCTTCAAGACTGCACGCTGAAGGTACGATTTTAGATAATTTTACTACGGTTCTATTTAACAATTTATTTCAGCAATTATTTCATTACTTAATATATTTTCTAAACGTAGGTAACTACCTATTGTTTTTTTATTTTTGTTTTTTACATAGCTACAGTTTTTTTTCATAAGAGCACGTGCTTAGACTTATCGTAAGATAGTTACTCTACTATCTTTCGAGTTATATAATATAACTAATTATTTTCTTTATTTTTTCTACCTATATATAAATACGGAGACGCCACAACGTGGAACAGGAAACCACAGACAGGTGTTCGATACCGAGCCAGGCTGTCCGAGAGAACCAACTGCTGCAGGAGTACAATCAGAAATGTCCCAGGAAAGCAGGCCCCTTGGTAAGTAAAGCTTTTATAATATCATTATTATCGACTATAGTCATCTTTGAAAAAACTTTACTTGCCAGAGGGTGGCTCTCCATACCTGGACCCTGTGGTGGTTATTTTTCTCGTTGGACGGGCTCCTCGACAGATAAGATTTTTTCTAATTTTTCTTTCTTGCCTTATCTGTCGATTACCTTAATTTTTAATAGATCGTAAATTTATTATTAATATTTATTTTTATAATTTAAATCGTCTCTTCGTATTGCATTTTTTTAGATTTTGTTTTTAGCACGTGCAAAGTAATAAATAATTGTCTGATAGAACCACGGTTTTTATTATCATTTTATTATAAAATCATTATACCTATATAGTGTGGTAGTGGTCTTGATTTTTTTTTATTAAATTGATCTTACATTTTTTTGAGAGAGACAGAGAGAGATATACATTTTATCTTTGCCTATTTTTTTTTAAAATAATTTGGACAATACTCAATTCTAATTTCATTTAAGCTGTTATGGCCAGATTTCAAAATTTATTCAATTAAATTAAAATTTTATTAAATTTAATTATTAATATTAAATTTTCAAGTTGATAATAGAATTTTGTCTGTTATTCGTAATTTTTTTATTGGATGGCTTTTAGAGAAGACTAACAATTTATTGGTTAAATACCAATTTGTTTTTGATGCCTTTCGGCTTTGCCATTTTAAAATTGATCAATTTTAATTTTAATTTTAATTTTAAAGCTAGCTTTAATTTTAACTCTTATTAGTAGTAATTAGATTTAATTTAAATATTGTTAAGCTAAATAACTATACCTTCGATTTAAATTTTGATTTACCGTCATTTGCCATTGGCCACAAACAGACAGTCGACTGGGTACTGTTGAACACTACCACATAACTGGGTACTTAACCATTGTTTCGAATAGCATACTGCTGTTTGTTATCTTCTAGGAAGATACGAGGAATTGATCCTCCCCATAAGTAGCTCACGCACTGAGCTGGTGGAGTCTCACAAGCTCTCCAACGTTAGCCGAACTGTTACGCTACCCACCAGCGGACGAGTGCAGCGAAGAGGGTGAGGCCTTTCTCCCAATCAACGAACCAACCGAAGCAGATGAAAATTTAAGTATCCCAGTTGTATTGTATCTAACCTTATATAGTCAAGACTGTCACAGCCAGCCAATTGTATTAGTATAAGTTAGAATATAGGTAGTATTTAAAAAAAAAGAACTTGTTTTATTTAATTCCAAAGCATACTTCTAAATTCATCAACATCCAGAATTTTGTGGGTTATAACGTCAATGTTGGACCGCAACATTACTTTTGCTCCTACAAATATTTCAAGTACTGATGGTAAGCCTCCAGTCTTATTTATATCTGTTGGTATTATATTTGCTAAATTCAAATTATCTGTATTTCGTGTGGCGTCAATTAGTTGGTCCTGTGCTTTAATGGTATAAATTCGAGATCCTTTATTCCGGAACAGATTTAAAACAGCAGCGTTGTGATTGTTTACTTGCTGATTAGTGGGGTATACCCTTAACGCTTTGTCTGTTGCAAACTCATCACTTGGGTTTTCAATAACTCTATGCATCAAAATACTAAAATGGTTAGCGGTTAGCTCACCTATTCTCAAAGCATTTAATATTTCAATAAAAGTATGGTCCCCTTGCTGACGCATATTCTCCGTCAGCTCACAGAGCGTGAACAAACGCCATAGATGTGTGGCTGGTTGGAGATGATCGGGCTGTTTGAAAACAGGAGCTCCGGAGCGTTTGATTGGAGGCAGTTGTAACAGATCTCCAAAAAGTAAAACGTTTATGCCTCCAAAGAACTCGTCTTCATGATTTTTAAGTTGTCTTAATCGTGCGTCAATCATACACAGCATTTGATAAGATACCATTGAAATTTCGTCCATGTTGTTCCCACGAGTAATGGACATTTTAACGGTCGACACCCCCAGAGGTCCAGTAAGTCCAGTATAGCAAGGCTATAATATACAACAAGAGGCGCCCAATCTTGAGGGGAAAACCCTTGCGACATTACATTTTTAGCCACCCTAATGCCATACAGTCCTCAGCACGTTTTAACCAATTACCTTAACTTGGGTGGTAAAGCTACCGCTAACTACGTAGGTACATCTAATCATCTATTTATTTTTATCTGTCCTTCTAACGTCACACAATCTTGGACACAACTGTTCTGGACACACGACTACTCATGCCCTCACCTAATACGCCATTTGTAACGACGTCCATCTTGGATTTTAAATTTTGTCATAATCACAGTATTCTACTAGTGTAGCCCTTTCATTTGATACCCATATTGAGGGGGTTGTGGAAAAATATGAAATCCGCCATTTTGTACCGGCGGCCGTCTTAGATTTACAATGTTATTGATATTACTATATTGTATTGTCATCGGAACTAAAGGTGTGTACCAAATTTCAGATCAATCTGACAACGGGAAGGTACTTAAATTTCAATTTCTAATTTTGACCCAAATAAACAAACAAATAAATAAATACCGTACGGGTCGAGCTAAATAAAACCGTTTATAAACACGTAAACAACCCATACAGCACGTCCAAATAAAATTACGTTTCTACAAGGGAGACACATGAGAAACAAAATATGTTAAAGTGAACCTAAGTGTTCATCTAGTTCTAACATATACATATGAGATACACGCAGGTTTATATTGATAGAATTGTGTGATACAGTGTTTACTAGTTGTATACCGTATGCACTGAAGATTCTAAAGAGTTTTTTGTAACGTAACAAATAATTGTAACAAATAATTATTAAAATGATGAAATCTGACGTCGGTATATGAGACATACAATGTATATGTCATATGTATGTGTGATACTTCGTATCATAGTTGTGCCTATAGTACACACCTTGTAAAAATGTGACGTATACACATAATATAAATTTCTATATAGACACATTCTAGCCTGAAATGAAGGTGTGCGCACGCGCGGATAGCCTCAGCGTAGACACACCAACCAAGTGTATCTTATGTGTTCTCTCTCCTTTCTCCTTTCTAGGAGTGGTATATGTTAGCAGCCATTATTGTTTTATCATTCGGAAGCTCTATATAAATGTTCTGTTTGTGTGTAGTTTAAAAGAGATTTTAAGGTAAGCAAAAGTTTTTAATTACCTTGTTACACCTTCCTAAGAGTATTATTAATATTATAGCAGCGGCTCTTCCCTTACTCGATACCCAATTTACCAAATTTTTACTCCAATGAATGAAAACTCCAAATATTCTTGTATACTGATAAAGAGGTTAGCTCTGCAATATATTTTTTTTAATTTGGAAATAATAAAAATCTAAATGGACCAGAGAAAGAAAGATTTAAACAGCTTCAAAGAACTTCTTACACTGATATTCGGTAAGTTATTGATGGATCAATATACAGGTATGTTTAATATTCAATAATTAGTTTCATATAAAATTTAAGGGTAAGATTGTCAATCTGAGATTGTTAATCTCGACGAATGAGTATGCTAACAAACCAACTGCTTGGAGGGAAAAGAAGAGAAGAAAATGACTAAACGAGATCCACCAAATCGTCGCGATATACCAGTGTTTACCATTTTAGTATGTTGTTATACTAGGTACTTATATTTTAATACATTTTGATACAAATTCTGTTCTTTTACAGTGCTTTCTTTACTTGGTTTCTGCAATGTAAATAATAATTATTATTGTGTTATTTGCGCTAATGCGTTCCATGATATAAAGAAATATAAGAATTTTATTTTTAACCACTTAATCCGTTTTATGGAAAAAAATGGTACATTTAATGCAAAACAAAAATGGAACAATTTTAAGGCTACTTCTCTTGAACTTACGATCGAGATACTTTGGAAAATACAAAGTTTTGCCTTCCTATTTTCGTTCTAAAAAAATTTAATTGGTATCATTGAATAAATATTTCTTAAAAAGAACGAAAATTTAGGCATCAAAACTTGTATTATTTCCTAAATTCGTTCATAAGAAGTAGTTTTATCTAGCACAAGATGTACATACGAAGCAAAATACATACATATACACGCAGTAATCACAACTGCAATGTGTAAACAGAGTTTAAACGTAATACACAAGCACTGTGTATCCTACGGCACACTGTGTATCCCTTACTTTGTGTATACGTAAATGCTATACTGTGGCTACATTGTGAGGCGGACGTTTAACCTTTGTGCATACGTGTTGAACTACAATGTGTAAACGTATCATATTTACATCGGGGGAATTGTGTCACCCTGTGTCTACATCTAATAATGTAAACACATCGTAAATGTGATTTGATGTGCTGTATGGGAAATAGCCGTAGCGTCTGGGAGTAATTCCGAAGTTGACTACGCTGCACTACGAGTTCCTTTGATTCGTGCCAGTTTACCGACAACCGCCGGGAAAATGACGAAGTACGAATCTTCGTGGAAGGTAACGTCCCACACGCTACGCGAATAAGCTCGAATACCGAATATTCGCCAAATGCACGTAGTGTCTGGGACCCGCTTATGAAAGGAATGCGGACAAAAAAATATTTAAATATAAACAACAATATATTTTATAAATCGCTACCTAAATAGAAGCGAGAGAGGGACCACGTAGACTTGACGAGTATGTTACCGCAAAACACTCCGCCCACTCATTTCATTGGCTTCTTGCAAATTTATCGAATTTTTATTGATGGCACGCGTCGTCTAATTTTTTACGAGAAACATTGAGAGAATATCGTTTGCCCCCTTATGGATACCCCGTAGCTACAGAACGGATAGAACTACTGTAGGTGTTCTGTTTATCACAACATTGTACAATACAAAACTAGAATACAATACAAAACTCGAAAATTTAGTTCCAAAAAAAAACAGGTTGTACTTAAAAGTAC
Source organism: Sitophilus oryzae (assembly GCF_002938485.1). Classification (NCBI taxonomy): domain Eukaryota; kingdom Metazoa; phylum Arthropoda; class Insecta; order Coleoptera; family Curculionidae; genus Sitophilus; species Sitophilus oryzae. The sequence goes on from NW_022146688.1 coordinate 190,194, forward strand.
AATTAAAAAAAAATACTATGAAAATCACCAAAAAAACTAGAATTACTCCCAAAGATTCAACAACAACACGATATTATACAAAATAATTATTCTCATTATGATAATAGTCAAATAATAAACGACAACGTTGCTGATCGCGGCGCAATGTGATAAACATGGCGATAATAAAAAACGCTTTAAACTAATTTTTGCAGCTTTAATGTAAATAAAATATCTGTTACAATCAGTTGCTCTATAAAGTAAAATGAAGAGCTGCTCGGTATCTTAAATTATACAACAAATTTACATATTTTTGACAAAATTTCTTTTAGTCAGGTTTATAGGCTTTAGTGTCAATTTCGATATTATTGATGACGTGCATCGGAAAATATTTTGCGATTACCCTATATTATTAATCTTAATCTTAATGCTAAACTCACCATGTATTTGCTCTCGTTGCTGCTGTTTTCCAAAAATAATCAGAGAAAACTTTGTAGGATTGATCAACAAAAAGTGGCCCAAGGACTCATTTACTAAAGCTTCCAAATCTGCTTTAATCATATTTGTGGCAATTCAAGCACTATCCGGACTGAAAAAAAGATAAGAAATGGATGTATTGTGAGCATATATAGAATAGCGTTGCAAAAATTTAAAATATTTTTAGGATAAAACTAATAATGGATCTAATATTGGACCTTGGGGGTTTTATGAGTAATAATTCTCGGTTTGCTACCAATATTGGAATAATTATTTTTTCTTTATTTATACTATAGAATATTTATAATTTGTATTGTCAAAGCTAAAATTATTTATACTATTTGGCATAGAGCTGTCAATATAGTCAAATGTACCGTATATGATCGAAAAAAAAAACTGCGTCCAGTTAGCTGGGAAATGACGATCGATGACATTTCTCATATAAATTTACATACAAAATGACAGCGATCTTCATTTCATAGCCATCGCTGTCGCCATTTTTTTTTTCGATCATACGGTATTATTTCACACAAGAAAACAAATAAATCAGACGGGTATATAACTACGCATACATAAATACTACAACCTATATTAATGAAAACTCAACAATGTTCAAACGTGGTACAAAACGTCATCAATACAAGTTGACAACCACGAACTACAGCATCCAAGCTCACGTTCTATTTATAAATTCTTTTAGAGAAATCTATAAACTAAAAGCCACCGTTATCTTTCCAATAATAGACAAGGCTCTTCGATGTTTCTGAGATTCCCCCAGAGTGATATGTGCTACTTTGGCTATTGTTTGCTTTGGCGACGATGGTTAGATACAGAAAAGATGTCGTACTTTCAGTTTGGTATAGCCAAAAACATTTACGTATTTTAGTAAAACTATACAGCCTAAAATTAATATACTGAAAAAAACGATTCTTGTCTAAATAATATCCACCTCATCACGCAGACGAAGATACGGTTTAAATATTAGTTTTTTTTTTTTATTTTATTTTTTTTATTAAGTGAGCGTTTGCCATGCCCTTTCTAATTTGAAGTTCAATAAAACACAAGTTGACTTATTAGGATGAGTTGCATAGAGGCCACTAGCTTTTTAATTTTAACAGCCGGGTGGTCGGGGTTCAAAGATATTAATAAAAGGGCGCCACGAGATTATACTCTATGAACTCGGCATAAAAGATGTTACTATTAAGTAGACTTCAACACTAACCTTGAACTGTTGACTGTAACTACCATGAACTTCAAATATACTATAATTACTTGAACTTAAGTGACTCTAACTTAGCTCTGAGACTAGACTGTAAATAATACTAGTAAAAACATTTAATCAATTTATTAAACTATGAAAAAGTTAATATATATATAAAGTAATGAATGAAATGTAAGAGAAATGAAATATGTTAAGAAAAGCAAATTGAAATGTACGAAAAGAAGATCTGTACGAAAGATGTACGAAAAGAAAATCAAATGAGAAATAACTAAACCTATGACGTCAAACCCCCTTATCTAACTTAATACTAGATACAATCAGGGTGGTTTATACCCATAAATCAAATCTAAAATTATACAAATATCTAAACAGTCTTACTCTACTCGATGTGATATACTTGAAAACTTCCTCCAGCTGAGCTTCGGCGTATAGCTACAGGGTGGCTACGACGGTGTACAGCAGCTCGATGCAATATGTCACTGGAGCCCGTCAGCAAATGAACAGGCAGGTGTAGGACTTCAAATGGTGAACACAAAAACCCTAAATAATATTGGTTGTCTTAGAAAAGAGCCTCAATTATAGAACAAGGACTAGCACAACGTGTAGGAGTTAATAAAGGTAATAAAGAAGGACTAATCAAATCTGAACTTTACCTCAACGAGGGTTTATGATGTCCAACGGGTACCTCTACACGGGCAACAGGATGGAATTCTGGACTGTTCGGTGCACTACGGTCTGGATCGGTCTTCATGCTCTACAATTACGAACAACCAAATAAGACTTAAGAAAGATAACACTCGACTAATATTTCTACACCACGTGGGCGTGGAAAAGTCGAAAACCAGACAACAATATGAACAAAAATCAGTTGAGCATTGACTTAGAATAGGCAGAAGAATTATAGCATACCTTGGAACTGTTCGGGGACTTCTTGGGCACGTGGAATCGGGATATCGATCGGTCGGAAAAATTTGGTTATTTAATCCCTTACGGAAATTGGTCGGTGGTCCATGTAAACTCAACAAAATCCAACCACGTTTCTGACCAAATGTGTTTCGGAAGCCTTAATCCTTCTTTACGAAGACCTGCTATTCACCAACAGGGAATGCTTCACGAAACGGCAGCCAGTTCTTCACGACGATATTCTGACGGTGGATACACAAGAAGTGATGCAAGGATTCGATTTCCTTCACAAAATCAGATTTCAACCGGAAATCTCCCTCCAAGATATAGATAGAGAACTATATATCTTGACTAGTCCAACTCACAAAAAGGCATAAATAAAAAATGTTTTCTCCTCAGCCATATTCCATATCCGGTCAATGAACGAACTAAACTCAGAAATTCCACAATTAAAAGAACGAATTGCACACTGCGATCCACATCAAAAATAACCAATTTAACTACGAAATTTTATCTGATAATTATAAAATTTCAATAACCAAAACAAAGGATAAATAAATCCAAAAACATCTGATTTGATCTGACAGTGACAAGTGACGGAGGTGATGATCAAAGATATAGAGAGATGGACAAAAGCCTACTACTGCTGGTGTGCCTGGTCCAGTGACAATATTGTGTATCTATAGCGCGGTGTATATCGGGTTGCATAATTGTAAAATTTAAATAAAATAATATTTAACAATAAAATTATAGTAAACATGATGCAAAAATAATAGCTATTTGCGATATTTTATGAGCTAGCACACAGAGGTCGTTGCGAGGAAATTTGACTGTTACACGTTACGTGAGCGTTACTTATCAATCTTGTGGTACCAGTCATCCGTACCACAACCAACAATTATTAACCGAATGATCTGGAATGATTGAGACCAATCGAATTAAAACTTGTTGTCATTTGTTCTCTATATCATTGTTTACATTTCGATTATCTTTTCTAAATCTGAACATGTTATTTTCCCACTATTTTCAGTTGAATTTTTATTCTACTGGGTCCGGGTGGTCCGAACTGTATTCCGGAAACTTCGGCACCATATTCTGCAGATAAAAATGAGAAAAAAATTTCGTGTAAATGTATGTCTTAAAATGCGTAGTGTCGGAGATACAGGGTGTAGAAATTTAATTTTATTTCGATTTTTTCCAAATAATTTTTGAAGTAACGTCAATATTTGGATGAAAATTGGTGTCTGGGAGTTTTTTTTTGATACGAGAAATTTGATTTTGATGTCAACGGAACTCTTGTTTGTAGGGGGCGCCACCTACAGGTGTTTTAACTGTTTTGAAGAGTAATAACTTTTCGTCCGTAGCTTTATAAAACTACCGAATGAAAAAATATATCTACATTTCCATGATTTTTACGTAAAAAATGTCTCTTAGTAAAAATCGCTACGAGCAACCGTTCTCAAGATATTTAGAACTGTTATAGTCAATACATGTCATTATTGACAAAAAATAAACATGTTGAGTAGATAGTTACTTGGCTGAAATGATAAATTTGGGAACTTTGTTTTTTTTTATATTAATCATAAATTTTTATTCGATAAAATGATGACATAACAGTTTCTGTTGAACTTTTGACACAAAAACATTTAAAAATTTATGATTTCAATCTAATAACTCTTTAGTAAATATGTTTAACAGGTGTTCGATTTTACACTTCTCGAGAAAAATTTCGAGAACCAAACTCTTAGCGATTTTACCAAGAGACCTTTTTTGAGGAAAAAACGTCGTAAATGTACATTTTTTACTCAGTAGTTTTATACAGGTACGGACGAAAAGTTATTACTCTTCAAACAAGTTAAAATATGTAGGTGGTACCTTCTACAAGTTGGAGTCATATTGACATAAAAGTTAAATTTCTCATGTCAAAAAACTCCCATACACTAATTTTCATCCAAATATTGACATTACTTCAGAAATTATCAGATAAAAGTTGTAGGTAATCAAATCCTTAATGGAGATTGTGTCCTCCGTTTTTTTTGCAAAGCCTGCCATTTTTGACATATGACACAAACATATGTTTTTTTTTTTAATGGAAACCATAAATAAAATTCATATCTACAATTTGTGTTTATTTTAATTTACAAAGTTTGTTTGTAACAGTTTGACATTTTTAAGAGCAACGACGATTGAACTTGTTTCCATGGCTAACTATGTAAAATTGTTTAAAAATGATACTATAGGTAACTCGAATTTTTCGAAAAAGCCATATTATACCTTATATCGCTGAACAACTTAAAAAATGACGCATATTATGAAGTCATGGCCAACTATGGTTTTCATTTAAAAAAACATATATGTGAAAAATGACAGGCTTTAGAAAAACTACGACCTCATTAAGGATGTGATTATCTACAAATTTTATCTGAAAACTTTTTGTCTAAAATAGATTATAATGGAATTAGATTAATTTTTAAAATAACCGAAATTTGTTGCTTTTTTCGAAATATCTAGTAAGCCATGAACTTTTTCAAAAATCTGAAAGGCGCATATTTATGACCCACAAAACAGCAATTCTTTCCCCATTTAACCGACTCTCTATCTCCAGTAGTTTCCGAGATACCCAAAGAGAACAGCGTAGAAAATTCATCCTGTATATATTATCTTACTTTTAAAATAAAATATTGTACAGGGTGGGACAAATTCGACGCTTTTAAATGGAAACACCCTTTTCTATAGGAGATAGACGAAAACTAATATCGGTGTCTGGAGCTCAATTTTTGTAAAAAACATGATGGTGAAAACCGCACATCAATATCTGTTACCGTTTCGGAGTTACGGGGTGTTTTTCAAAAATGTGCATTTTTAACAAATCGCTGTAACTTTTTTGCTACGGAAAATTTGTATTTCTATGAAAATATTTCCAAAGCACATTTTTACGTAGAATTTAATGGTTTAAGTATAATTTTTTTAAAATTAATAATTTAAGAGTTATCAACAGAAAAATTTATTTTTTATTTGGGACACCCTCTATATTTTTCATTAACTGAAAAGAAATTAAAATTACCTTTCCAAAAATATAGCACACTTGATATTTTGTTGTAATCCCCTTCGAAATACAGAATTATTAAAAGTTCGCCACTTTTAACTAGTAGGCTTTGGACCCCTTATTGATGATATGCCCTTAATGGAACTCGAAAATATATTTTTCCAGCAAGACGACGCACCGCCTCTGAAGGCTGAAGTTGTCAGCAAATTTTTGCAGCCAATTTCAAGAATAAGTCAATAGCTAACCAAGATTCCAGCCGTTGGCCCTCGAGGCCGCCTGACTTAGTGCTCATGGATCTAATCCTATGAATATATTTGCGGAAGAATAAAGGTTCCTTATTCTTCCGCAAATAAATTGTATGAAACGAACTTCCGTGAATAATTGTTCCGTATAATCGAGACAAGAATTAGAAATACTTAGCAGTTATGAGAGGGTATCTTTCACCCCCACTGAGTTAATGAGTTCCGCGAGAAATTTTCAAAAACTGCCCCGTCTGTCCATAACAGAAGACGGCCGATATGTCGAACACCTGTAGCAAAATCTCATGTCTTGGTTTCCTATTTATTTTTATTGTTATTAGATATAGTTTAAATGTGTTGATGTTGGTTAAATATATTTTAAATTGTTATAAAATTCTGCATCTCTCATAGCAAATATTATTTTCGTTTTAATTGATGCTCACAGCTAGACTTTTTTTGCATTACAGCCGGTGCCGTTCAAAGCCTACTTATTTAAAGGGGGCGAATTTTTATATACTCTAAATCTCGAAGAGGAATCGAGCAAAATATCAAGTGTGTTACATTTTTGGAAAGGTAATTTCAAATTCTTTTCAATAAATTAAAAATATACAGGGTGTCCCATATAAAAAATCAAATTTTCTGTTGATAATTCTTAAATTATTAATTTTAAAAGAATTATAATTAAACCATTAAATTCTACGTAAAAAGGTGCTTTGGAAATGTTTTCATAAAAATACAAAATTTTCCATAGCAAAAAAGTTACAGCGATTTGTTAAAAATGCACATTTTTGAAAAACACCCCGTATCGCCGAAACGGTAACAGACATTGATGTGCGGTTTTCACCATCATGTTTTTGATGAAAATTGAGCTCCAGACACCGATACTAGTTTTCGTCTATCTCCTCTAGAAAAGGGTGTTTCCATTTAAAAGCGTCGAATTTGACCCACCCTGTACCTAAATTTTAATGTATAATGTAGAATGTCTAGGAGGGGGTTAATCACCGCGACCTTCCAGATCTCTATTGTGTGTTCCCTTTTATTGAGTTATAACGAGTTATAACTCATCATACAGTCTCAGGGCTTTGACAAAGGCCAGTATCTGAGACGGCCCACAGAGGCCAGCTCTCCATCTCCGACATCAGCCGTACCAAAGTTCATGGCACGAACGGTTGTCTCCTCGGCGCACTCAGTGATGAGGTGTTCTGGGGTTTCCCCTTTCTCCCCACAGAATCTGCATTCGCCGTTGTTTCTCAGCTTTAATCTACTGAGGTGCTCGTTGAGGAGACAATGTCCATTTAAAAACCCCATAACAACCCGAAAATTGTTCTTACTTAAATCAAGGAAAATCTTTGATTTTTCTCGGTCGTAAGTTCTGGACCGTTTTTTTCTGTCGTAAGTGTTTTGACCGTTGGAGGATTCGCATTCAGGTTGCGAATGGAGTGTTCCATATTCTTGAGTTCCTCTTTAAGTACTTTCCACTTGGAAAGCAGAACAGTTCTGGTCTACCCAACAAACATTTGAAGTTAAAATTACGTTAAATTAACCACCTGGACTATTATTGACCAACTGGAAATTGGTCGAAATTTCCAAGAATTGACGTTAAAATTCCCAAAGTGGGGAATAGAACTAAAGTAATTTGGAATTTAAAAACAGGTTAACAGGTTATAATGTCTTATATGAAATATGGGCTATGAAGTCAAAAATAACCAACCTGAGGTAATATGACTGAGGCATAACATGGTAAAATAGAGGTAAATTTTACTAAAAATAGTCCTAATTTATACTAAGTACCTACATTTTAACATGGGAAAGAAAGAGAAAGAATATGGTAAAGTATTTTTCTTTTTAATATGTGTATGTGAATGAATTTCCCAATAATGAACCAGGAAGACAAACAAGTGTAGTAAAAACTGGCATGGCCGTTTGAACATTAATCCAATATGGATGAAATACCTACATATATGCATTTCCTAGTAAATGTAAATAAGTTATTGGTAAGAAGTGGATTACTGGATTCGCAAGATAATTATGTCTGCGGAGAAAATTTTTCTGTGAGATGTAAATATGATAGGCCCTAAAAAATTATGCGCCATTAAAATTTTATGTATTTTCAACAATTAATTTTAGAATAAATCGTTCCTTTCAAGGTTCTAACCTAACTTTTTTTCAGCTAACTTCCTTGGTACACTTTTAAAGTCCTTAATTAGTTAATTTAACTTGTGGTAGGTATAGTATTATTCATAAACGTCTGTTTATTTTTCTCAATAGTTTAGAACAATATCACAAAAAAATATTTTTTGATAACAAATTGGATAAGAAAATGGCAGCTAAGGGTGTTTTTACCTATTCGTCTATGAAGTTAAGTTTTTCATAATTTTAAAACCTTAAAGTCCGCTTTCTTTTTATGAGGTTAAGATTTCTCTAAATTAATAACCTCAAAGGTCAAGATTTCTTGCTTAAGGCATTTTTCCTTCGAGGTGCTAGTTAAAAAATGGGTTATATTAGGTCGAAGCTCATTTCTCGAAGGCCTGACTTTTGGAGTATCGCCGGTAAAACAGAAAACTTTTATTTTCTTTGAGTGACAGTTGACAATGATATTTTATGCTAAGTTCGGTAATTACATCTTCGAGCAATCCGATTAACTTTTCACAGTAATCATGTCTCCTAAAATGAGAATATTTATTGAGAGTCACGTGACATGTCAAATTTGTATCCTTTTGCTAGCCGATGCAATTACCGAACTGGCCTAAACTAGAACATTAACTAACTAGCAAACCAAATTAGTTTTCTTTGCTTATTATTTGTAAAAGTTTTGTGTTTTGGGATTGTGAGTGTTATTATAGAGGACTTTTTGTTTTTGTTGCACATAATGGACACGTTTAAGATTGTGTCGGTAATAAAAAAGAAACGCATTGAATATTCTTTCGTTCCCCACCAGTGGGAACAAGGTAGGTATGACGTAATAATCCCTCGAAAACTATTTTAAACGGAAATCACCCCGGGGAAATTAAAAAAGGTAATTTTTAACCTGCCGTATGTCTGACTTTCTTCCAAGTCAAAAAACTAGGTTACTTTTACCTTTGAAGCATAATAGCGACTTATGAGGTCAAAATAAATTAAATTTTCAACCTAATTTGAACTCCTCCAAATAAGGTCCCAGTTAAAGTTATTAACAACTAAAGTTTAACCTAACTGGAAAACCAAACAAAAAATGCCCCGAGACAAATTTGAGGTTATAATAAAGTAATATTTGACCTACTTTAAGTCCCTGTATAGTCTTAATGCCCTCAATAGGTTATCAGTAACTAGATTTTAACAATGCCAGCTAACTTCAACGTTGCTACTTTTCAAAGGCATAATTTTAGGTTATTATTAACTAGTTTACGACCTCATTTTTAGATTTCTCGCACTTTATTCCCTACAAGAAATTTATTAAGTTAAATATAAGTAAAATTCAACGAAATAGTGGTTAATTTTCAATGTCAATGGTTTTTTCTCCTTCGTATGCTACTTGGGTAGTTAGTGGAGTGTTCGCTCCTTTTCTAGCTAGATCGTTTGCTTTTTCATCCCTTGGTGAGCGGGCACCTAGAGTAGGTGTAGGTAAGTAGCAAATTGTAATTAATAGTATTGTAAATTAATTACTATACAAATTTAAATTACCGGTATTATTTATGGTAAGATTTATGGCAGAATAAGAAGAAAATAGTGTTGGACTTCTATTGGAATCTATAACGTTTCTCTGTTTATATATAATTGTCTTACTGACATATTTTTCTTCGGCGTCGAGAGAGACCATAACGCTACAAGTCAACAAGCACGATCGACAACATCCGAACTCACGTTCTATTAATAAATTCCTTCAGAGAAATCATCGAAGCAAAAGCCACCTAATAACAATAAGCGAACTATCGATTTTTATTTCGCATTTTCGACGTTTTTGGGCTCCCCCGGAGTGATCCGTGCCACTTTCTGTCATTGTCCGAACCAGGAAATTGATGTCAGATACTCACGAAGTCTATTCGAATGTATATCTGACAGAAAAATCCGCGATCTTAGATATCTTAATGTAACAAATTACTTATTTTCGTATTAGCTGTCGAAAAGAGATTTCTTCTATTTTTAAGACTTTCGCAGCAACGTCTTATCAGAGTCGACTACGAGAATGACCAGAAACAAATCTGCTCTATCAAAGAAAATCTTTTTTTATTGATAGGATAAGACAGCCAGACAAAAAAAAATATTTGAAATAATTATAGCGATTTTTGTATCTAATTATATCACCTTTTATTCGTAAACACAGTTTTTATAAACTTTAGTATTTGACATATTATACAGGGTTAATCGAGTGGATTGTTTTTGCCTTAATTTAAAACACCCTGTGCAAGAATATCGTGTGTAAATTTTCCTAAAATATAATTTTGCGGTCAGAATCATGTCTCCTGAGCATATAGTTTTTTGGATCAGGTCAATACACGCCTTGGTTAATTTTTATGAGCGAAATGAGCTTGCCACCAACAATTTGCAATTTTTTCAATTGTCATTTCTTTTTTGAAGTTATTTCTCAATGTGACAAAGCGGCTTTGATGATTATTGTGAACTACACTATCGGACAAAAGTAGAGCAACAAAGTTCATTTTATTCATGTTTGAATAAAAAAATATTTGGTTGTGATTTTCGGCTATGTTTGCTAACACACTATCCTTACACTAACAGTAATATTTCACAAAATTTTGGTGTAGTTTTAATCAGTTTAAAAATGGTAAATAATAATGATTATAAAAATAGACAAGTAGAGCAACAAATTGTATTCAAGATATTTTATTGTGTCTTATTTCAACAAAAAATATTTAACACATTAAGAACAATAATAATTGAAAGTAATACATTAGTAATTGATAGAATATCCATTATTATTAATAACTTGTTGACAACGGCGCGCGGCGCGGAATTGAAGCAATCAACTTCTGAATGACATTTTCGGGAAGATTTGTCCAAACTTCATTAATTTTATCTATCAAAGATTGTTTATTTGGAATCAATTGGGTGCGAATACGACGTTCTACTTCTTCCCAGATATTTTCAATGGGGTTAAGGTCTGGGGATTGTGCTGGCCATTGCAAAACTCGGACGTCATTTTCTCTAAACCACTGTTGAACAACTTGTGAAGAGTGTTTTGGATCGTTGTCCTGTTGGAAAATAAAACGCAGTAGGCCTTCCCATTCTACATAAGGAAGCATAACATTCTGCATGATATCCCTATAAACAAATCGGTCCATCGTGTCATTAATAAAGTGTATAGGGCCTAGCCCATTCCATGAGAAACAACCCCATAAAAATACACTGCCTTTGCCGTGTTTAATTGTATGTGTTACGTATTTAGGATTAAACCTTGCATTGCTTTGTCGCCTCACACGTCTCATTCCATCAGAATTGAATATTTTTAGCGCGTTTCATCACTGAGCAAAGCTTTTTTCCAGTCATTGACAGGTTGGTCCAGTTTAAATGCCGACGCGCGAATGCCAACCTTGCTGCTCTATTTCTTTCCGAAACTCACGCTCTACTTCTTTGTACTGTTCGTATACAAACCGTAATTTCTGGAATTTAGGTAATAATTCTATATAGGTACGGGCCTCCAGGATCATTTTGAGCAATTCTTTTGATGCGTCTGTCAGTCATTACTGTTGTTTTCTTTGGCCTTCCCGATTTTGGCAACTTTTCTAAGTGTCCCCTGTCATTATACAATGAAATTATTTTAGATACACTGTACCGGGGTAACACAAACTGAAATTGAAATATCGGTTTGTTTGTTACCTTCCATTAATGCATTCACAACTCTTTGCTTCAAGTCTTCTGAAATTGGAATTCCTCTTAGCATGACTAATCAAGTATAGAAATGTAAAAAAAACATAAAATAAACCACGCACAATTATTTTGGCCTTTACTTTTGCTAAAACCCTTCTTTGGAATGAATTATGTTGTTCTACTTTTGACGCGTTACTACACTAATAAAAAAGATAGACTTGAACTAAAGTCGTCATCGTTCTTGAAAAAAAAAATTAGTGGCAAGAGAATTTATTTTAGCGTAAAAGAAAATATTTTGCTTGAAGAAAAACTCTCTTAACTCAAGAAAACTGGTTCTCTTGAAAAATTCGAAAATTTCTCTTGAATCTATTTTCATTCAACCAAGTGCAAGTTACTTTGTTTTAAGACAATAACAAAAATACGCTAGGAAGTACTTCATTCAAGAATTATCGCCATTTTTCCAATAGCTAAATACTCTTTTGATGAAAAATAATAACGACACGCAAAGACGATGACGAAGCACGGTATATACAATCAGTCGGCAGTCCGATCAGTCGTACGTCGCATTTCATAGGTCGCACATCATAATACGCACTTCGTCTATCATAGTACGCACTTCGTCACTATCTTTTTAAACGCATATCGTCTAGCAAATTAGTGATCGTTATTAAGATGCATTTGTCATTTTTTATGGACAAATTTTAGGATATATGGATTCTTTAAAGGAGTTTCTGAAAAAATGGAAATTAGAGCATTTATTTGCTATATTTGAAGATAAGAGACATTTACCTAATGCACCTGTTTAGATAATGCATGTGTGACTATAGATAGAATAAGAATATAGGTATCGATTTTTTTATGCAAATAATTACAAAAATTTTAGAATTTCAAGTCATCGTTTTAAGAAATTCAAAATGTGACCAAAGCTAATAATTTTAATAATTTGTGTGCTTTACTTTGATTAATGATGTACGTTTTGTTTGACGTGATGTAACATTTTTTTGTAATTTGTAGTGTGATGAACCACCCCAGAAAATACCAAAGAGTGAAGAAGCAGAAATAACTACTATGGAGGAAAATAATATCCCTTTACTTACTACAGACCAGGAAAACCTAAATTTATCAGAAAATAATATACCTCATAATATGCCTGTATATGTTGTATAGACTTCTCTTAGATCAAAATAAATTTAGTTGAGTCAATGGTATTCGCTATTGGTTTAAGAAAAGTATCTCTTTAATCAAGAAATGTCCCTTTTCATCAAGAATTTTTGCAGGAATCAAAGAGAGTATTGTTCTTGTAGCAAGAACTTCTTTGCATATTAATTTTGGATCAAGAGTGAAATACTTTGGACAGATAGATTCTTCTATTCTCTAAAGTAATTTTTTAAAGCTTATGAAAAGATAGTTAATGCTTTGGGCAAAGAAACGTCGTTCTTGGCCCTATTGAAAAGCGCCAATCTTTTGGGGCAAAGTCATATTCATTTCGACTGAGAGATCCTTTTTTTCAGTGTATTAAGCATTTAAAACTAAATGTCAAAATAAACTCATTTGTTTTGTTAGTAAAAATCCTTGCTGTCGTGGATACTCATAGCCTACTTCGTAGTTTTTAAATTTATTGTATTTGTATACATTATCATGCATGTATAATTAAAAAATCGCGATTTGCAAATATTTCTCGAAGTGTTGCTCTACTTTTGTCCGATAGTGTATGTACTACCATGAACTGCCCATCATTTTCGACGTTTGGCAAATGCTTGGCAGGAGGGTTAAAGGTCGCGAAGCAGTACCAGCTTCATTAAATGAACTTCGTTTGGTACTTAAAGAAGAACGGGAAAATATAACGCAAAGCAATACAAAATATTAGGGTATTTTTTACAATTTTTTTTTCTAGTTGTATACTTTGTATACTTGAATCTTATCTTACAGATCTGCTCAGGAGTCATGGTTCTGACCGTAAAATTATATTTTAGAAAAATTTACAGACGAAATTATTGCACAGGGTGTTTTAAAGTTAAGGTAAAAAAACAACCCCTCGATTAACCTTGTATAACATGCAAAATACTAAAGTTTATAATAAGCTGAGTTTACGAATTAAAGTTAATATAATTATATACAGCTTGCTAAAAAAATCATGAAAATAGGGCCAAAAATATAGTCTATCCAACGACAAGATCCCTGACAGTGATAGATGTGTCTGGCATTTTAATTTCAAAGTAGTTTATTTTATTTTACAAAGAAATAAGTTGGTAGAATTGGAACGCATAGCAGGAAATTAATATATTTAAAATTTGACTGACAAGTGATTACTTCAAAATATTGTGAAAAAAACTGTCTAAAACTGAAAAAATAATAAAATAAATCGAGATATTTTATTTAACAAAAAACGGTATGTGTTAATACAACACAAACAAGAACAAGACAGAAAAGAACTATTTCTTACTTTCAAGCTTCATGAAACTTCCCGCATTTATGATTATATTTATCAATATAACTTATGCACATATACAAATTTGTAATATTCGACGGGAATAAATAAAACAACATAAATAAAACAAACTATTTTATTAATAATAACACTTACCAAATTTTATACCTTAAAGGTTGATTAATTAACTTTAATCTTAATTTTTTTAAACCAGTACCTTTTGACATTATTTTTCTGCAGTACTAAAATCGTGTGATGTCGATATTTTACAACTACTCCAGTTTTTAGTATGTGTTTAGTATGAACCTTCTACCATAAACGAGATGCACTTATCTACGACGAGATGGTATACAAACTTTATCGATGGTAACTTTATTGGTGTATAAGACTTTCTGCCTGGGCAGCGAGTATTAACCATAAACTGTGCTCTGGGTCTACAGTTAATTTTCATTCGATTTTTCCTCCACTTGACTTCAAAAGACACAAAACACACGTAATAATACGAATCAAAATGCATCATCTTCCAAAACGCAGGGTATTTGACAAAAGTTGATACAAAATTATAACCTATAATTTGGCAAGACTTACAAAAATCTAAAGGCGAATTCATACGCGTCGGCGTCCGTTTGTCGTTCATCGTTCCGTCAAACCCATAAAATTGAAATACGATCTGTCATTTTTTAAATAAACCAATAAAACTGGTGAAAAACAATAAGACACGACGCATGCGACGGATTCATATTTAAACCCATCCATAGTTAACTTAAAAATTATTAGAAACTTTTTTTAGTAAAATAAATAGATTGGTATGGGACGTCATCTGCTTTTCTTCTGTCATCGTCTGTCGAAATCTTACCTGAGAAAAAAAAACAGAGTATAACAAAAATATAACACTTTAAATTTGACCAAAAATTTCTCCGTTGCCTTTTTTTGCATCTGAGTGTATATACAGAGTGTATATCTTTTCCCAAGCCCTATTATTAACAGTTCCCGACCCCAGCCGAAAATTATATTTAGTAAAATTTACCCATTACACCTCAATCTACAATTACAAACTTAAACTACAACATTTAGGTTTGTATCTAACTGTAATCACTTAAATTCTTCTAACAAACGAGTCGAATACAAAGCTCAACCAGAGTAAAACATTAGTATCAACAAACTATTTCTTATTTTAACAAAGCCAAAAATATGGGCCATCAGATGATGTTCTAGCTTTACGAGTGCCTATATAAAGAATTTAGAAATACTTAACGGTTTTCTGTATTGTTTCGTTTGGACCTTATCATTTTTAAAAGCCGCTGAAACAATCGCACATTCTAATCTAAATGGCCGACATCTCGTAGAGGAACTGCCTCCTTTCTTATTACTTTTAATATAGAACCATAAATTTGGGAAGATCGTGAGTCGTGACCTCTTGCATATAAAGATGACGTAATGTTGTTTTTTGAAACAACAATAAATCTTTATAGTAAGTTCGTGTTAAATCGTAATCTTGACTAAAAAAATTGTTAATATCGTATCGTATTGTTAGTAATCGAGAATATTACATTTTATTCCTTGAAATATGTGTATCTGCAATTCTTTTGTAATATTTATGAGTTATTTGTTAATACTAGCAAAAAAAAAATGTTGCGTATATAAGTCGTTCCAAGAACATTTCTATACATACCTACTATGAGAAAAATACATAAAATAGATTTGAAGACTACAGAGGAAAAACGATCTAAGTCACATTTTGAAACTTTAAAGAATAAAGATAAAGAAATAATAAAATGTAGCGAATTGTAAGAAGTTTTTATCAATAGTTATATGTATAGACATTAACTGATTAACAGACAAAACAAAGAAAAATAATTTGTAGCAAATTTGTTAGATAAAATAAAACTCGTATTCGCTTGGTTCAATGGAAAAGTGATCCAAGTCCATATGGAATAATTCTGTATGTAGTTACTCCGAGGATTACTCGTGCTGGAATAAAGAGAAAAATGTGTTTTTATTCTCATTTTTATTATTAATATTGTTATTATATTTTCTTAATATTTCTTTATTTATTTCTTATTTTTATTATTATTTTTTTATTAATATTATTAGCATTAGATTATTTTTTACTTAGGAATGGCGATTTGTTTCTGATAAAATGAAACTAAACTA
Organism: Sitophilus oryzae; assembly: GCF_002938485.1. Lineage (NCBI taxonomy): Eukaryota > Metazoa > Arthropoda > Insecta > Coleoptera > Curculionidae > Sitophilus > Sitophilus oryzae. The sequence continues at coordinate 206,444 of NW_022146688.1, forward strand.
CTAGACAGTTCCCTTATGGTTCCACTAGAACCATTTCCAGAATTTAATTTCTTTGAATTTAAAACTAGTGACACAATAGGCATAATCAGACTTCTTTTCTGAGGCGGAAATAAAAGCAATATAGTTTAATTGATCTGCATCGTTTAGATGAGCATTGTTTGACGCATAAGGCAAGTTTGTGTAGTAGTCTTGCAGAGATTCATCTACGAACTTTTTCAAAAAGTGTAACTGCTCATACTTGAGTTTAGGCAAAGGAATTAGGTCAGCATAAAGTTGTTGTGGTGCTGAATATATAGCTATTTTTATTCGTTTTGTATGCGTTGATATGTTTACAAACATGAAATATGGACTTGAATCGGTCTTCCATGAATTCACGTGGACTTAGATCGCTTTTCTAAAATATTAATATATTAATCGCTGATTTTAGTGGACTTGATAATTATTATTTCAGTATTCCTATTTTGGAACGCACACTTGATGGGCATAAGATGACAGTGTTATCTCAATTTCCATTTTTTTTGGACTCATTGTCTTCATTTGTTTATTTTTTTGTAATTTTAGTTGGTTAATTTAATAATTGACCTACACAAAACTACTACTACTGCCATTACTCGCTGACGAGTATTCGACACGCATCAGAGGACGGTCACGCAAGGCGTTTTCTTTCATGAGCTTTTCTGTGACTGAAAAGCCCGATACGTGATGTTATCTGCCTACCGCACTCTGGACATTCAAAAATAGCTACTTCGGACACATAATGCGTGGCACCAACTATTATATTCCTCGTTTGATAATTCATGGAAAAGTCGAAGGTAGAATAATGGTAGGTCGAAAGAAGGTAGAATAATGGGTAGGTCAAAAGAAACTGTCATGGCTCAGAAATATACAGAACTGGACCAGTCTGGGGGGTGGAGGGGGTGTTTCATGCAGCAGAAGATAGAGAACTCTTCAACGAAATAGTCATGTGTGAAGACAGGTACGGCACCGTAAGAAGAGGAAAATACTTTTACGTACGGAGTGTGGGAGGTAAGTTGACTGGAGGGCACTACCCACTAAACATCACTCCTTCCTTCCTGCCACGTCTACCTGGACCCGCCGGACGCATCTCCTCAAGTAGACGCCAGACTGTTCTTTTTGTTTGATTAACCCTGCTCTTCGCTTTATTTTGCCTCTAGTATATTTTGGGACAGTTTTGAGATGGCTCCAAAGTATTCCCTTCTTTCTGTTACAGATTTTAAGCAGAGGTCTGTGGAGATGTTGCCACCAATCGTCATGCGCGCCTCACATCTTTCCTGTTCCCATCATGGACAGGCAAACATTGCGTGTTCTGGAGTATCGTTGAGTTCAGCACAGTATTGGCATGCCGCAAATTCCCTCTTTCCAATTTTGCACAGATAACTCCCAAAATTCCCGTGACCACTCAATATTTCGGTAAAATCGAAGTTACCTCTCCATGCTTTCTTTTAATCCACCTATTTATATTTGGGATGAGCTTATATGTCCATCTTTTCTTTTTGCTATACTTTCCATTCTGCCTGCTAGTGCAGCACGCACATTACAGTTAGTGTTTTTCCGGTTATTTAATAAAATTTTGAAGAAAGAAATGCTGCTTCAATATAAAAAAAATGTCAAAATTGTTGTCAGGCAAATATTGATGATTCTGCGATTGAAGTTTTATTTGCATTAAATTACTAAAAATGCAAAACTTGAGTCTTGCAGCAAAACCAACCAAAACCAAGATTGAAGCCTGCAATACCCAGATCAAGACAACTTATTTTTTAAAAAGCAAAAAGGAAGTTTTGATCTATAAAAATATAGGAAGTCTTGATCTTGATCTTATTCTTGCATTTTTTCATCACTAGCTGTAACTCAGGAACGGTGGTTTATAGAGCTTAAGTATGAAGAAAATATTTGTACGTAAATCGACTAAAGGAAGTAGCTGTAAATTATAGTCAATTTTTAAATACAGAATTGAAAATGCCAGTGCTCTCTTAAACTTTGAAGTTATTTTTTTGAACAATAAAATATTGTATATACAGGGTGGCGCACCTCATTCGTCTCGGTTGATTATACGAAAACGGAAAGATGTAGAAACAAAATATTTTATGAGTATATGTGGGGAGGCAATGTGCACAATTTAAATTATTTTGAAATGTACAGGGTGTGTCAGAACTAAGATCTATACCAAAGTTATACATTTTCTTATGGAACTCCCTGTATTTTATTTCATTTTTGGATTCTTGGACCCAAAAAAAGGTATTTATTATAAGGGTTAATTATGTTTAAAATCTTTAGTTTTTGAGATATTTAAAGATATTTAAAAATGCATGCTACAATAGAATATATTATTAACACCCTGTACAGGGTGGGTCAAATTCGACGCTTTTAAATGGAAACACCCTTTTCTATAGGAGATAGACGAAAACTGATATCGGTGTCTGGAGCTCAATCTTCATCAAAAACATGATGGTGAAAACCGCACATCAATATCTTTTACCGTTTCGGAGTTACGGGGTGTTTTTCAAGAATGTGCATTTTTAACAAATCGCTGTAACTTTTTTGCTATGGAAAATTTTCTATTTTTGTGAAAACATTTCCAAAGCACCTTTTTACGTAGAATTTAATGGTTTAAGTATATTTTTTTAAAATTAATAATTTAAGAGTTATCAACAGAAAAATTGATTTTTTATTTGGGACACCCTCTATATTTTTAATTAACTGTAAGGAATTTAAAATTACCTTTCCAAAAATATAGCACACTTGATATTTTGTTATAATCCCCTTCGAAATACAGAATTTTTAACAGTTCGCCACTTTTAACTAGTAGGCGTTGGACCCCTTATTGATGATATGCCCTTAATGGAACTCGAAAACATATTTTTTCAGCAAGACGACTCTGAACGCTGAAGTTATCAGCAAATTTTTGCAGCCAATTTCAAGAATAATTGAATAACTAAGCAAGATCCCAAACTTTGGCCGTCGAGGCCGCCTGACTTAGTGCCCATGGATCTAATCCTATGGATATATTTGCGGAAGAATAAAAGTTCCTTATTCGGTATAATCTAGATAAGAATTAGAAATACTTAGCAGTTATGAGAGGGTATCTTTCACCCCCACTGAGTTAATGAATTCCGCGAGAAATGTTCAAAAACTGCCCCGTCTGTCCATAACAGAAGACGGTCGATATGTCGAACACCTGTAGCAAAATCTCATGTCTTGGTTTGCTATTTACTTTTATTGTTATTAGATATAGTTTAAATGTGTTGATGTTGGTTAAATATATTTTAAATTGTTATAAAATTCTGCATCTCTCATAACAAATATTATTTTCGTTTTAATTGATGCTCACAGCTTGAATTTTTTTCATTATAACCGGTGCCGTTCAAAGCCTACTCATTTAAAGCGGGCAAATTTTTATATACTCTATATCTCGAAGAGGAATCGAGCAAAATATCAAGTGTGTTATATTTATGGAAAGGTAATTTTAAATTCTTTTCAATAAACTAAAAATATACAGGGTGTCCCATATAAAAAATCAAATTTTCTGTTGATGATACAGCGATTTATTAAAAATGCATATTTTTGAAAAACACCCCGTAACTCCGAAGCGGTAACAGATATCGATATGCGGTTTTCACCATCATGTTTTTGACAAAAATTTAGCTCCAGACACCATATTAGTTTTTGTCTATCTCCTATAGAAAAGGGTTTCATTTAAAAGCGTCGAATTTGACCCACCCTGTACATTGCTTTTCAGAAATAATTCTTATGCCGACTTTTAATCCAGAGAAATAAACTTTACTGAAAAATTTGATTGTATTTGTAACTTTACTGAAAAATTGTATACAGGGGTATCAAAAATTGCTGGTCTATTTTAAATATTTATTTTACATAAAAACTTCGTCATTTCATATACAACACCCTGTATTTTTTTAAATAAATCGATGCAGCTTCAAATGCTCTTTCAAACTATATTAGGGTTTCCTATACCTATCTAGCTCAGGTTTTGAATAAAGATCGATTTTTCAATAAAATGGCAACCAAGATGGCTGATGTCAAGTTTCTAGTAACGGTTAGTAGCTATTTTCAAAATCGAAATTAGTTTATGGACTTTACTTAAATTTATAGCAGTTTATACATATTAAATATGTATTTATTATTCTATCAAGAAAAACGAAGAAGTAGTTCTTTCATTTATTTTACGATCACTTGTAGGTATATGGATTTTTAATAAAAGAGCCAATTAGGGCAAATTCATTTTCATTACTTCCAACGACAGGTTTCTGCCTAATAGTTTTTTTATAAACCACACTACCATAGCTCTGGGTAATAGAAAAATATTTTTTCAAGGAACGCTTATCAGGAAGACTCCTATTTGGATATCTTTGAGCATAAGCTTTTGAGGCCAAGAAACAATTTTCCTCATAAAATAAAATCACTAGTAACATATCCATTCGTTCCGCCAGCAGATACTGCTTTATTTTTCTTGATAAAATAATAAATACTTACTTATTAAACTATTGCAGCTAAATTTAAGTAAACTTTTATAAATCTAAATAAAAATGTCCATAAACTAATGTCGATTTTGAAAAGAATTACTAACTTTAACTAGAAAATTGCCACCAGCCATCTTGATTGCCATTTTATTGAAAAATTGCGTTTTATTCAAAATCTGAGCTAGATAGGTATAGGAAACCCTAATATAGTTTGAAAGAGCATTTGAATCTGCTTTAATTTATTTAAAAAAATACAGGGTCTTGTATTTGAAACAACGAAGTTTTTATGTATAATAAATATTTAAAATAGACAATTTTTGACACCCCAGTATATATTAAACGAAGTAATCAAATTTTTCAGTAAAGTTTATTTCTTTGGCTTAAAAGTCAGCACAAGAATTAATTCTGAAAAGCAATGTACAGGGTGTTAATAATATATTCTATTGTAGCATGCATTTTTAAATGTCTCAAAAACCAAAGATTTTAAACATATTGAACCCTTATAATGAATACCCTTTTTTGGGCCCAAGAATCCAAAGATGAAATAAAATACAGGTTGTTCCATAAGAAAAAATATAACTTTGGTATGGATCTTAGTTCTGACACACCCTGTATATTTCAAAATAATTTTAAATTGTGCACATTCCCTCCCCACATATACCCATAAAATATTTTGTTTCTACATCTTTTCGTTTTCGTATAATCAACCGAGGCGAATGAAGTGCGCCACCCTGTATATATGGTATATTAAAAGTAGCATTAGGGAAATTAAATTTCAATCAAATATACCTAAGCAAAATAAAATTTAATAGAAGTTTAATACGGGAGCTATTATTATTATTATTATATAATTACCGTAGAAGTTCCACTAATAATTATACTTCAAAAATTTGCGAGAAATGTCATTTTGGCCCTTGATTATCTTTCGTCAAGAGAAATTGTGATTATAAATTAAAAGTGAATCAATGAAGCTTCATTCAGAACTTCGCAATTAGTGGAATAAATTAGTGGTTTCAATTACACTTTATACTTTTTAGTTTATGATCATTCACATCATTTCTCACAAATTTTGAAGTATAATTAGTAGAGACGGTAAAAGTTTGAAAACTTTTTCTACTAATTGAAAATGTCTACCACTAATTTTGACGTTCTGAATGCTTACATGGAATTAAAGGAACACACTTCTACGCTAGTTGAAACCACTAATATATTCCACTAATTGAGAGTTTATGAAAGAAGCTTTAAACTTTAAAGTAATCAGTGGAACTTCCAATAATCTTTACTATATTGTTTAGCCACTATTTAAGCTGAAATAAAACCATGCTACACCACGGCATCATCATCGTAAATATTGGGGAAAAAATCCTTTCCTGAATGTTATCTAGACCACAAGATGATATTATTTGCATAGGCCTGGCATTACTGCCAAGGGAACAAGAAGACAGTGAAAATAATCCTTGATTCTTTATTTAGTTTTTCACATTACCACTCCCATTCTATTAAATTTCTTGAACCAGAAAAAGCGAGAAGTCGTAAAAGTCTAGAGTGGAGTAGGTTTGTGCGACATTGAGCTGGATGATCATAAATAATACTAATTAAGCAGGCCATATCGTTTTATTTTGTTTCCTATATTGTGACGGTTCTTTAAGCGACGATTACATTGAATGCAAAAGTTTTGCGGCCTATTTCATTATAATAGCGTACGACCAAAAAGTTTTTTTATTTATTTGTTTGCTGTTCATTACTCGATCACTCGCAGGCCTCGCTCATACTACATAATTTAACAAATAAAAGAAATATCTGTAACTAAAGGAACTTTATTAAAATATGTTATTTAATATAAAATGTTAACATAATCCCCCATTCACAGCCAAACAATACCCCAAATGATTGTGAAATTCACGCCTCACAATGCAAAGCTGTTAAAGGGAGAATCTTTAGCATTCCACAGAGATGTTGTTTTCAGTCCATCCGTTTATCCAAATGTCTGTATTCATTATACCCGTAAAGACGGTTTTTGAGTGTGCTACACAGTAAGAAGTCGTTCGGCGAGAAATCCTGTGGTATTTTTCTACGGTACCCCCAATAAACGGGAGTCAATGTTTTTCTTTTCTACAACAAAAAGAATATTAAAGTCATTGTTGTTTTCTACCTGTTCAATTATTTTTGTCTTCACACTTCCATGTTCTTAATACCTTAATTAGTGCCTATACTCTCACAAACCTCTGGTTTATTCTTTAAACTGTTGGCTTATAGGCTTTCCGAAGAGTGAGCTGCGAACATATCTAACACAGCGAGAATAATATTTCCAGCAATATACCGTTTAACCATTGTAACTTTTTCAGAAGTTGGGAAATTCATAATTATTTTATACAAAATTACTCTATTTGGTACATTCAAATTTTTGTAAATAAAACGTGACATCCAATTTGACAATAACACAATCACATATCAGTTTTGCTGGTATTTTAATTGTAACTTCTCTGCCACGGAAAAAAATCATTTCTATATTCAAGAACAATCATACACTTAAAATTTTACACTTTCTTTAAGGATAGTATTCTTTCCATGAGTACAACAAATATTTGGAACTATTTTACTTTTACACTTGCTTTTTAAATATAGTTATAGTCACTTTAAGTAATTTTGAATCTAAAAAAAAAGAATAAAATGACTTATATTTAAGAAAACTTATATTACTATCAAACGAATAAATCCTTTAGCAACGAAGAAACTATTATTAAATGAAGTATAAATGCTTTTATATAATAATAAGTAGTATTCTTAACTTTTTTAAAACTTTTACTTGAAATCGGTGTATTAAGACTTTAAATAAGTATATTATTCTCGGCGCGAGAATAACACCCTAATTTCCAAGAGTTACTATTCTTATATTAAGTGACCATCCCCAACAGCAACAACGCAACAGTGCATTCCTGATTCCTATCTTCATTTGGTTTCTGTTTCTCCTCTGCGACACGAGACGCGCCGTTTATTCTAATAAAGACGCGTTTTTTGTTATCGTTTGTGCTTGTGATATGTTAAAAGAGAGGACCTTCTTCAGGCATGGGAGATGACGGATTTGATCCCAAAATTTCAAGGTAATTTTAGCAATAATCCTACATTATTTGATGACATTGGTTTGAGGTTAGGGGGACTCCATTTTAATATGCATTATTTTTTATACATTGGTGGTAAACTAGGTATGTACGTGTTTGGAATGATTCAATTATGTTTTAACAATTTTTATTATCGTTTCTCGTTTTCAATTAGCGATGCCGCTGTTCAATATCTACCTATATTGGGAAATTACACACTTTTATTGTATTTTCTTATTACGAAAAGTATATAATTTGGTAGGTGATGTTTGGCTAATCTAATTTAAAAAGTATTAACCATATTCGGGGTTATTCTGGTGATGTTACAATATTCCATGCCTATTGGAAATGGAAATTAGAATTTTTAGCATGTCCCAACTCTATTATATTCATATATGTTACCGGGCAAACCCGATTTTAGGATAAACTAGTTTTTCTGAGCACGAATATTAACCGGGATCGAAAAACTATATAGTTCTCACAAAATTCGGTAACGTGTTCCCTATGCTTTCGGAGGTTCGGGTTCGATCTTGTTAGAAACTCTTGTTTTGGTAAAATCTTTTCTTAATTTCCATTTACAATAGGTATGGAATTTTGAAATATTACCAGAATAACCCGGAATATGGTTAATACTTTTTAAATTAGATTAGCCAAACATCACCTACCAAATTATATGCTTTTCGTAATAAGAAAATACAATAAAACTGTGTAATTTCCCAATATAGGTAGATATTGAACAGCGGCATCGCTAATTAAAAACGAGAGACAGTACTAAAAATTGTTAAAACATAATTGAATCATTCCAAACGCGTACGTACCTAGTTTACCACCAGTGTATAAGAAATAATGCATATTAAAATGGAGTCCCCCTAACCTCCAACCAATGTCATCAAATAATGTAGGATTATCGCTAAACTTACCTTGTAATTTTGGGATCAAATCGTCATCTCCCATGCCTGAAGAAGGTCCTCCATTTTCACATATCACAAGCACAAACAATAACAAAAAAACTTTATAATTTTATAAACTACCTAGTCGGCGCGTCTAGTAACTAACCCAAAAGTAAGAAGAGGCTTTATTTTATAGTAGGTGATATTACACTTGAATAAAGTAATTATTACATGTACACAAAGAATTTCTATACTTAATGCAATAATTTGCTAATTTACAAATAAGTATAAGTAGTACTCGAAACAAGACTTTATCTCGAATTTTCTGGAGTGTAGTTATAATCTTAATTTCAATAGTAGGTAAATCTTAAATAAAAGATAAATTTTCTTAGCTTCTAAGGATAAGGTTTTCTTAAAAAGAAGTATAACTAGATTTGCGGAATGGGGAAACTAGCATATCGTTGGTTCAAGATTAATAATCTTTAAGCCAGTTTAGCTTTTTTTCCGGGATAGTGTTTAACCATTGTAACTTTTTCAGAAGTTCGGAAATTCATAATTATTTTATACAAAATTACTCTATTTGGTACATTCAAATTTTTGTAAATAAAACGTGACATCCAATTTGACAATAACACAATCACATATCAGTTTTGCTGGTATTTTAATTGTAACTTCTCTGGGCCGTATTATAAATTTTATAAATTTGAAGGCAGATTTTTGCAGTATCTTTTAAATGAATATTCCAAATGAAACGAAATTCAAAACAAAAATACAAGTCTAATACAACTTTTGCCTAAAATTATCTGGGGAGATAATATTAAAGCTTTCCAAAATTTACATGGGATTTCCTATGTCTTGTGTTCCGATGCACCACACGGTACTATAATAGCAACTAAATCACAAGTATAACAAAATAATAATTATTTTGGCTTAATTTTTGTTAATCAATAATATTTGCAATAAAAATATTGATAGGCATCTAAGAGTTCTTTGAACCATAATTCATATTTGAAAACTAAAACGATGGTACAATCACTTTTCTGAAAAGTGGCTGTAATCGTAAAATTGTGAGAACTTTATGAAGCTCCATATAAATCAAATCATAAACGGCCTATGAAATATGGTAATTTTGCTCGAATCCTATTTGTATTGCATAATCACTAAATTGGTGTAATGGCTATCGATTGAAAGGTTCTAGTGAATCGGCCAAACGAGTAGGTGATTTTAGAAAAATTAGATAACGGGAAGTAAACCTTAAAGGAAGCAAATGATTTTATTTTATTTACAACCACATAATACTGACATTACTGACTTTTTCCCTCACTCGGTTTTTTTTTATTTCTCGCCTCATTTAATTAAGAAAAATATTCTTGTAATATATTTATTAAATACTTATCTAACATCAACAAAAATCAACAAGAAGATTAACAATAATAATCGAAGATTTTAATACATTTATTTGTTGAAGATAAAAATGCTAGACTTCTTTGGCTTAAAACCTACATTCTGTCGTTTTAAAAAAGCGTTTGTGATATTTTGATATGTCACTCTTTTCCCTTAATTCTAGCATTGCCCGTATCATGCTGTACGCAGCCCATAGAGTAGATGGCATTTTTTGCCTTGCCATGTCGCTAAAATATGCCATCAAGACTGTCTCTGAAGCAATATTCTTAGCATTTCTTTCGGCACACCATTTTTCGTATACTTTCAATGCTATTTCATATCGCCCCCTACTTTTCTCTGGAAGTAAACTGGCTTCTGCTCTTTTTGCAGCTTCTGTAAGTTCTGGTCGAGTACCAATATTAAAGTAGTCTTCATTACCAGAACTTTCCGACAACATTCTATGTATATCAATTAGAAAAAGCGAACGAGAAATTCAAAACTGTCACTTAGTTAAATAAAACACTAAATCACCACAATACACGAAAACACTTTTACTTTTACATGGTAAGCGAAACGCGCGTCCAGTGTAAAAGTAAAAGTGTTTTGGTGTATTGTGGTGATTTAGTGTTTTATTTTGCTGTGTAACACCAAAGGTTCCAACCCTCAACTGTGATGTCACTTAGTTGTTTGTTTTGCTGTTGAAGGTGCGCCATAACAACCACTGGTACCGGTAACCATAGATATGGAAATGTCAAAACAGAACATATTTTCGCATATTTATTTTTATTTTTTCAAGTCCTATGAGTATTTTGCCACTGTAAGAAAATCTACAAAATAAAATAGTAATTTTTTGTGCTGCTTCGTTAATCCAAGGGAAACTAATAGTCAGCAGTGGTTTATTAATAAATAAATTTGCCCAATGGACAAAAAAAGCTTAGCGATTCGGGAAGTCTTCCCGTCGCGTCGTTGGAAGCAAAAAAAAACTATTTAAAATTTCTAAAATTCGAGAACACTTTAGTTTTTTAAACAGATACGTCTATAAAAATCGTCGACATTCTGTTAAAATGACATTATATCAATTTAAACTTCAAAATTAACAATAATTACTTGATAAGGTAACACCAATGAACTTGAAACTTTCTGTATGATTATTTTTAAGTTGTTTTTAATTTTTACGTATGTAAAGTTTATTTTCTTTAAAATCAAAGAAGCGATTGTCATACATTACTAACATCTACAGATGCATGAGCATCTGTAGATCATCATTTATTTTTATTTGATTGTATTAAACAAGCCTCCTTCATTTTTCTTTTAGAGGCTATCGTTTCTTTCATTATAATTTTTGCGTTGTTAAAATCTACTCTGTGTCCTGTATCCCATGAATGCTGACAAACCTTAGTTTGTGAAAATCGGTCTTTCTATATTATTTTCTATATTATATTTCTTTATAATTAGTATTTTTTTAGTAAACCACTAAATGCTAACAATCAGTCTTCGTGGAATTAACGCAGCAGTGTTTACAAAAATAACTATTTTATTTTGTAGATTTCCTTATAGTGGCGAACTTTGGAGAAATGGATCCGCCACAAAAGTATAGACATTTTTTAGTGTAATAATTTGAATTAGAGATTGGTACTAAATTAGTATATTATTTTTATTGGTATAAATTAGTATTAACTTTTTTTATTTTATTAATTAGATTATTAGTATTTTATACTAAAAAGCTGCAAGAAAATTTTGTTTACCTATATTATTGTATATATTAGAGCGGCCTTTTCTATCGTTTGGCGCGAGATCCTTAATATCTCTATTCGACATCGCCGAGTCAAATTGTTAAAGTTGCGTTTGTCATTTCGTTGGAGAATCAACCGTGAACAGCCCCGAGAGGGGGTATTTCTGGACCTGATGAAGGGTAGGTCCAGAAATCGGTCGTGATTTTAAAATATTTCCATAATCCTGCATAGTAGTTTAATTCCAAATATAAACTATGATGACGTAATATCAGTTTTACATGTGTTTGCTATGCATTCAAAGACTCGTATATGTAATATCAAATTCAAATCGCAATATATACAGTTAAGTTATTGCCATTCTAGTCTACGAATTCGTACCTTTATGTTTCTTTAGCTTCACATTTCATCTGAACTATCCACCTATTACTAAAATTGTCCTTCCATATCCCAAAATAGAATAATCTTAAATCTTAGCGAAGCAGAAGCTTTAACTTTCTCCGTGACTTCTTTGTTTTAAACGGGATTCTCTGTATGACTAAGTAGTTGTTACTGAATTGTAATAAAGCTTGCGATGCTACTGTTGTTAAAACTTCCATAAATATTTGTTAACTATACCAGGTGTTTTTCAAAAGTGGCTCACCCCTATAACTTTTTATATTTTCAGGTAATAAAAAGAGATTTGTATGTTAGTACATAACACAAATCAGGGTTGATTGACGTAAAAATTATTTTCGACCACTTCCTGTTTCACTGAAAGTTATTAAAATTGTTGGTTTTTAAATGGTAACCTAGGTATTTTTTACTTTATTTGGTTAGGTTAGGAATAATTAAAAAAACAATTACGAATAATTTGGTACCACATACTTAGTATTTGGAGTCAAATTGTTAATATGAACACAACCATTGCCACTCTAGATCTAATATATAAAATTCTCGTATCATAGTTTTTGTTACCATACTCCTCGGAAACGGCTTAACCGACTTTGATGAAATTTTATATGTTTATTCAGTAGAATGTAGAATGTTTAGGAAGGGAGTTAATCACCACGACTTTACAGATCTATTGTGTGTTCTCCTTTCTTAAGTTACAACGAGTTATAGCTCATCATACAGCATCAGGGCTTTAACAAAAGCCAGTATCTGAGACGGCTCCACAGAGGCCAGTTCTCTATTCTCGACATAAGCCGTACCAAACTTCATGGCACAAACGGTCGTCGTCTCGGCTGCCTCAGTTGCCGAACATATTGTTGATAAAGAACATTGTATAGATCTTAATAATTTAAAATTAATTAAACAAGTCTCAAATTACAGGTAATTAGATGCATATGAAAGCATCAGAATTAATAAATGTAAAGATAGTATGAACAGAGACTACGGTCCAATTCCTTCAAGTTCTTTGTTCCTACTACTCTAGTGGCGGAAATCTAACTGTTACGCTCAGTTGGCTCTGACTCGGTTGGCTAGATTTTGCCACGCCCACTCGGTGCCCACTGGGCGAGTATATAAACGCTCAACTTGTAGATTGTACTTTAGTTTATAATCATCTGCTGTTGATGCTAACATGGTTAGCGAAACGCGCGTTCAGTGTGAAAGTAAAAGTGTTTTGGTGTATTGTGGTGATTTAGTGTTTTTATTTTATAGTGTTTTTATTTTGCCTCAGTGATAAGATGTTCTGATGTTTCTCCATTTTCCCCACCGAATCTGCATTCGCCGTTGTTTCTCAGCTTCAGCCTACTGATGTGTTCGTTGATGAGACAGTGTCCTGTTAGAAAAATCCGAAGATTGTTTTTTGAAATTTTTGATTTTTCTCGGTCGCTTCAAAGTTCAAAGTTTGCCGGTAATTTATATGTTACTGTAAATGTCCGAAATGCGGTAAAACCTAGGATAAGCGCGCTAAACCTAGGATTTACCAAAAGAATGTGATAAAAGCCCGAAAACTATTTATTTTGCTTCCTTTTCGGACTTTTACCGGACCCAAAAAAATTCATTGCGCCTACTTTGGGTGTCCACGACTCAGCCCCGTAGAGATGTTGAGACGTTTATCGCACAGTAGGTTCCGCAATTTTAGGAAGTTTGATCTAGCCATCTCAATTCGAGCTCTGATCTCAATGTCTGGGTTTAGGTCTTCACTAATCCAACTGGCCAAATATCTAAACTTTGAGACTCTTGCTATTGGTGTCCCACCTACGACTACCTCCGTTGCCTGTCTTGCATCTCTATTTATCACCATGACTTTTGTTTTGTTTGTATTTATCCTGAGACCCATTGAGTCGCCCACCGAGGACAGTCTATCAAGAAGTCTTTGCAGGCCCTCAGTGGTGGCTGCAATAACGACGGTATCATCAGCATATCTCATGTTGTTAATAAGCCTGCCATTCACTTTTATGCCGTCTTCTGATCCCTCAAGCGCATTTCGAAATATTAGTTCGGAGTACATATTGAAGAGCATAGGGCTCAATACGCATCCTTGCCTAACTCCACGCTTGATAGGTATTGCTGTTGTTTCAGTGTCCTGTAGTTTTACTGTCGCTACTTGTTGCTCGTATAGCTTTTGGATAATTTTCAGGTCTTGGGTATCCAGGCCTCTTCTTTCAAGGATGCTCAGCAATTCCCTGTTACCTGTTCCCAATTACCTGTTACCAATTCCCTGTTCCCTTTTACCACTTGCCTTTGGTAAATCCTAGGTTTAGCGCGCTTATCCTAGGTTTTACCGCATTTCGGACATTTACAGTGACATATACACTAATGTAATTCAATTATTGATTATTCAATTATATGAAATTAAAATACCTAAGGATGTTAAACTGCAGTTGTGTTATTTAGCCTAGTGATAGCTAACACATCACAAATTTAAAGAATGATCACAAACATATTTATATAAACTTAGCCATGGCAACATCTGGTCGTATCAGCTGGTTTGTAAATAGCAATGAAATATCCATAAGCCACAAGATATAACGAATATGGCTAGCCTCGTGCTATCTTAGAAGAAATTGAAGAAACACTCGGTCTGCAGAGCTAGCAATCAGAGGATCGATCCAACTAAACGCAATTTCTTAACGTTTCCTGTGCTCAGGGCTTCGCGTACAAATAAAATGCGCCATCACGAAAATGATAAAGTTTGTTTTATGTCGTTTATATCAAAACCTATCGAACAGGAACGGACTCGGACGCTATGGAATCTCAAGTGCTAGGTACATTACGTTATGGATTTATGCACCTGCGGTACAACATAACGTATGTCAATTAGTAAATGAGAAAATAACTGAGAATCTCCATCTAAACTTACATTGATTTATATTTTTCTACAGGGAATGTATATTTACGATAGTTGCTAGTAAAAGAAATTGGCGTTACAAGGATTTTAATTTATATAAATTCTAGGGCTCAAGTAAAAGCAGGGAATAATCTAACCCGAGACATACCAACACAAGACGAGACATACCATAGACAAGGAGACAGTCTTAGCCCCTTCTTATTCAATCTTTTAATTGATATCACCATAGAAAAGGTGACCTCGACGAATATCGGTTATCGAATGGGACACAACAGAGTTAGCATTGTGTGTTACGCTGATGATGCAGCCATTATCGCGGAGATAGAGGACGATATGCAGAGACATCTTCATAAATTCTATCAAGTAAGCCGAGAATTAAATATGATCATACCTACAGAAAAAAACTAAATGCTTAACTTTCTCTAAAGAGCCGGTAAGATGCAAACTGGTAGTAGAAAACAAAATTATTGAGCAAATATCACAGTTTAAATAACTAGGAATAGATACTACCATGATCCAGAGAAAGATAAGAAGCCAAATAAACAGAACAACGGCCATGTCAGGATGTCCGAGGCAAATAGTGTGGACAAACCCCTTCCGGTGAACAGACAGCAAACAAAACCAAAAGCATATTAAGAGTCGCTGAAATGAAGAACCTAAAAACCATAATGGGGAAGACTAGAAGAGACAGAATTAGAAACACAAATATATCAGACAACAATGTGGAATACAGGACGTAGCGAGATGGGGTAGGCAAAGAAAAATACAATGGTGCGCACATGAAAAACGCATGACAGAAAACAGTCTACCACGCATAGCTCTTTAAGGGAAACCCATGGGTAAGAGACAGCCGGGAAGACCTCCAAAAAGATGGAACGACAGTTGGCAATCCATCTCCCAAGAACTCCTACAGAGGCAACTTTAAAACTAACAGATCGACTAGATCTCAAATAAGTAGAAGAAGAAGATTAATTCTAGTGCAAAATGAAACACTATTTTACCGCAATACACCTAAACACTTTTAACACTCGATGTGCGTTTCGCTAATCACGTAGTATCATCAGCATAGGATTAAAACTGTTAAACTGTTTCAATCATCCGCTGATGATATGCTTTAGTACTGGTCTCTACTGGTTTGCACAGTGAGCCAGAAATTTGCTAAGGCCGCTTAAAAATTACAAAACAATACAATATAGATATAAGACAGTGAATAGTAAAAAAATATTTAAAAGTTTCTGAAGAATCGAAGTATTTAATAATATACAAGGACTATTATTAGTTCAACTTTAATCATCTGCTGACGATGCTAACATGGTTACCAGAACCCGCGTCCAGTGAAATCCAAAAAACTGGTGATTTCGATTTTATGGAAAGAGATATACTTTCCGAAACGTTACGCATTTTTTGTCCGTTAGGCAAATTTGTTTAATAGTAAGCCACCGATGACAATAATTAGTCACCGTTGTATTAACGCAGTAGGGTTCACAAAAAATAACTATTTTATTTTGTAGATTTTCTTCCAGTGGCGAAATACCCATAGGACTTTTTTAGATAAATTTACTGTGTTAATTTAGGGAATGTGGAATGTATGGAAGGAAGTTTAAACACCGCGATCTTACAGTGTCTAACTATTGTGTCCCCCTTTCTTGAGTTATAACTCTTCCTAAAATCTCGGGACTTTGACAAAAGCCAGTATCTAAAACGGTTTTACAGAGGTCAGTTCTCCATCTCTGATATCAGTCGTACCAAAGTACTTGACACAAATGGTTGTCGTCTCGGCGCACTGAATGATGAGGTGTTCTGGAGTTCCTCTAGGCGTGTTCACTGAGGAAAGAGTCTCCTGTTAAAAGCCGCATTACAATCCAAATATTGTTCTAACTTGAATCAAAGAAAATCTTTGATTTTTCTCGGTCGTAAGTTCTGAGAAATGTCTTCCTGATTTTGGATTTAAGTAAAAGCTTCATTATTTTGAATCTCTAAGTAGTTTAGTGCAGGAAGCTTCAAGAAGAGTGACAGAATATTATCATGAATTGAATAGGAATTCGGAATGACAGCTATTAATTATACAGGGTGGTCCGAACTGTATTCCGGAAACTTCGGCGGAATATTCTGCAGATAGAAATAAGTAAAAAAGGTCGTATAATGTATGTCCTAAAATTTAGTTTCGGAGATACAGGGTGTAGAAGTTTCATTTTTATTTCGATTGTTTCCAAATAATTTATGAAGTAACGTCAATATTTAGATGAAAATTGGTGTCTAGGAGTTTTGTGACAGAAGAAATTTGATTTTGATGTCACTAAGACTCCTATTGACATTGATTGAAGAGTAATAACTTGTCGTCCGTACCTGTATAAAACTACAAAGTAAAAAAATATATATTTCCGTGATTTTTTACGTAAAATATGTCTGTTGGCAAAAATCGCTACGAGCAACCATTCTCAAGATATTTAGAATGGACATAGTCAATACATGTCATTACAAAAATAAACATGTTGACTAGATAGTTATTTGACTGAAATGATAAATTTGGGAACTTCGAATTTCTATTGAACTTTTGGTACAAAAACATTTCAAATTTATGAATTCAGTCTAATAATTATTTAGTCAACATATTTAATTTATGTCAATGATGACAGGTATTGATAATTTCGATTCCAAATATCTCGAAAACCATTACTCGTAGCGATTTTAACCAAGAGACTTTTTTACGCAAAAAATGTCGTAAATGTCTATTTTTTTACTCAGTTGTTTTATACAGATACGAACGAAAAGTTATAACATTCCAGACCAGTTAAAAAATATGTAGGTGGCGCCATCTACAAGTAGGAGTCGTATTGACAATAAAATCAAGTTTCTCATGTCAAAAAACTCCCAGACACCAATTCTCATCCAAATATTGACGTTACTTCAGAAATTATTTGGAAAAAATCGAAATAAAAATGAAACTTCTACAACCTGTAACTCCGAAACTAAGCATTTTAGGATATACATTTATATGAACTTTTTTACTTATTATTACCTGCAGAATATGATGCCGAAGTTTCCGGAATACAGTTCGAACCACCCATACAGGATACACCATGCATCAGTTTGTTTGTTTTTCATCTTTTTCTAGAAAAATATCCATATAAATCTCATAAATATTATAAAATAAGAAAATGCAATTTATTGTGGACTCTATGGGTAAGACAAATATACAAGGAAGTTCACCGAGCGTATCAAACTCCATCTCTAAACTAAAAAAAATCTATTCAAATTTATATCGTCCATCGTGTTATCCGAGACAAATCCGAGGTACACAGCGCGATCCCGATCAATTTCCGGCCCACGCTCTCTGGGCCCGTTCCTGCCAAGCCGGTCCTGATCCCGCCGTTTGATCCATCACCACGACTGCGTTCTAGGGCGGACACGATCGGCCGGTTCCGTTAGGGCATACGACAAGCATCGCCACTTTCCGAAATGGGCAAAACAATAAGCTTTGGAGCAAATTCGTAGAGAAAGATGCACTTAAACGCGAAACTCCTATATGGTATATACTGTACGTGCGATATTTGTTTCATTATAACTCTTCGGCTAAATACTTGGTGACGATGAGTTAGCCTTGGTTTTCATTACTTATTACTATGCAGGGGTGTCAAAGAAATAGTGTATCTAACTTCGGCGGGTGATTCTACAGATAAAAATAAAACAAAAAGTTTCTATGAACATATGCCCTAAAATGCTTCCCGAACAAGTCACAGCTCTCGAAAGGGTAAATAAAAATAATATATATTTTGTTTATTTTTAAGAACATTGGTAAACCGTTTTTCTTGAAATTTGGTACTATAACACATATTTTTATGCCAAAAAGAATGACAATAATGTAGAATTCCGTAACAGCCCTGAAAAGGAAATTTCCATTAGGATAGAGAGTAGTAGTGGGAACTATCGAATGAATACTATCGAAACATTCGATAGTTGCAATTCATTCGAATAATTCAATAGCTAGTAAGAAAACATTCGTTGAAAACTATTCGAATAAAAATTATCGAATAGATGCGTCATCTGCCTTGAAATATTGTATTCTAGTAATTCGGCAGCAAAAACCATTCATTTATAAAATTCATTCATTTATGAAATTCATTTATTCGTCAGGATCGATTATAATAAAATATTAACTGAATTTTAGTTATCGGCCGGCGATTTCTTTCCGAGAAACCCGACAGCGGTCGGTGGTAATGCTATGAAAGAAGCCGGCATCTTTGATTTTTTGCGGAGTCATAGAAATATAAGGACACATTATTTTTTTTATTGGGGTGCTAGTATTTACACAGAAAATACATTATGAAGGGCGCTGTTGCCATATATCGGTATTAGTTGATATTAGCAAAGAATATTATTGTTTGGCTTTAGTTAGTTAGGGATAGTATGTCTATATATTTTGCTTTTTTTATTAATATTCTGTTGTTACACTGCAATAATACTTGTTATTTTGGATGTAGGAAAATGATTTTTAATGTTTTTAAGCAAAGACTGGTTTAATAAAAATAATAATAACAGTAATAATTTGTTATACCTATTAACAACAAAATTTAAAATAATTTAATATAAACATTTTTTTACGTAGTAGCAAAATATAAACAACAAATTAGATGTCAAAATTATTTATATTAGATCCTATTTAAAAATAATATAGTCCTTAAATTTTTTGGCAACGTTGGTTTATTAAATAATAATAATTACAGAACTAATTTGTTATATTAACAACAAACTTGAAAATCATGAAATATAAACACTTATTAATTTTCTAATGTAAATGCAGTGTAATGGAAGGAAAATATAGATAAAAAATTAGAAATCAAAATTATTTATATTACTTTTTATTACTTTATATTACTATTTAAAGATAATATTTACTTTTACCGGCATTTACTTTAAAAAATAAATGAAATATTTCTTCGCAAAAAACTACATGTAAGAGAATTAGCATAAACAAAATACAAACATCGTTAACTTTTTTTTTAAACTGGCACGTGTAAAACTTTCAATTTAATTTTCTCACCCCATAGTTAGAGTTCGAGAACCATTTACTTAACCACATTACTTAAATATGATTATTAAGTTCAACTAATTCGTATTATTAAAACATCTAAAATACAAATATGTATTTTTAAAATTAATTCTAAGTTCATCTCATCTCTCTTAAAAATTGCTACTTCTCAAAATTTCCCATTAAAAAATAGACCATATACCATATAAAATAAAATAATTGAAAGATCGTGCTACGGAAAATCACACAAATTTTCGGAAAAATTTTGACACCTGCACACGCACACAATCGTCAATTAAAAAAAACTACTATTTTGGTATTTTAAATATTTTAATAAAGGCAAAAATAGCACAGTATTTATAAGGCGAAGTTATAAAAATTTGGAAGAACTAATAATGCACTGACGCACACAAAAATCAAACGAATACTAAATTTCATTTATCAAAAGCATTCGATAGTCATGGCTCAACGATAACCATTTAGTCACACGGCGAGGTTGTCACATATGCTTTAGTATACAAATGAATGAATGATTTTATTCGAATAAAACCATTCGATAGTTGAAATCATTCATTCAGTAACCATTCGATAGTTTAATTCATTCGATAGTTCCCATCGCTAGTAGAGAGTACTACTGGTGGTACTTGTTTTATCCTTATATAGATACAGTAATATCAACCAATTAGAATGAAAGCTAGTACTTTCATCATTTCACTAGTACTAAAATCATCTGCTTATATGTTAATAAAAACTGTGCTTTGGAAATGTCATAAAAACATTTCCATAGCAAAAAAGTTACAGCGATTGGTTAAAAATGCACATTTTTGAAAAACACTCCGCAACTCCGAATCGGTACCTAACAGATATCGATGTGCGGTTTTCACCATCATGTTTGTGATAAAAACTGAGCTGAGACACCGATATTAGTTTTCATCTATCTCCTATAGAAAAGGGTGTTTCCCTTTAATGGCGCCCAATTTGACCCACCCTGTACCTATACCATTCATGTATTTGTAATTCCATTAAAATTAAGACTTATATTTCGATATAATTAATTTACTGTGTCTTAGCCAGCACTAAAACTGTTTCTCCGTGTACAGCGCGATCGAGGTCCAATTTAGGAGAGAGCAGCGACACCGAGCCACCTTAACCGCGTGCATATACGTGGATCTGATTTGAAATTTTGCGAAAGACCGTAAAATATATTTAATAAGGAAGTAGGTGGTAGCGATGGAGGAGATCGAATTATGAATTTGCCATATTTACACAAACGGTAAAGAGCGCTCGGCGGCCGGTAATGGCGAGAAACCGCGGCCGTTAAGGTATGATTTACGAACGGACACCTGTAGGATGTGTTTAGGAACCCCGCATGTGGAAAGGTAAGGTTCTAGAAGGAACTGGCTTGAGGCTGTTTGTTTTTATCGAAAATGAACGGTCCGAGAAGAGATATCGTTTAATTGATGCTAGTAACAATTTAATAACCAATTATACAGGATGTCCCAGGCTGAGCGTTCATTAGAAGTTTCTAGAAAACTACAATAAAACTACAATGAGCGGACTAAGAGTCCAGCTCTCACAGCCATAGAGGAGAATTGGGAATATATAACATCGAAGCATTCGCAGTCGGAGTTGTAGGTCGAGATCCCGCCTGATGAAAAGGTTCATCATACTGAAAAAAGCACTCCTAGCTTGTTCAATCCGTGACAGGATCTCATTTTTCGGATCACGCCCTTCATTTACAAGTACACCCAGATATCTAAAAGATGACACTTGTTCAATCATGTTATTGTTTATTTGAAGAGTGGCTTGTATTGGTGTTTTTGAGTAAACCATAAGTTTCGTCTGTACACTGTTCATAAGCAACCCATAACGTGCGCTATGTTCCACGACACTGTCCAATAACTGTTGGAGTTCAGGTAAGCTGCTAGCAATGATGACAGTATCGTCGGCATATCTGATGTTATTAATTATGGTTCCATTGATTTTGACTCCACCATGCATATCTTTAAGGGCTTCCGTGAAGATCACCTCCGAATATAAATTGAAGAGCAGGGGTGATAATATGCAACCCTGTCGGACGCCTTTCCCTATAACCATTTCTTCCGAGAGGCGGTCCTCCACCCTTACTTGGGCCGTTTGATGCCAGTAGAGCTCGGTTACAATTCTCAGATCTCCCTCGTCCACACCCGTGGCTCTCAGGATCTCAGCCATTTTCTGGTGTTGCACGCAGTCAAAAGCCTTACGGAAATCTATGAAGCAGGCATATATATTTATGTTCATGTCGCGTGCCCTCTGTGTAAGTATGTTAAGCGAAAACAGTGCTTCACGGGTCCCCACGCCATTCCTGAAGCCAAACTGGGTGTGATCTATCTGCTGTTCGCATTTCCTGTATATACGCGTGTGTATGATTCGTAGAAAGATCTTTAGCACATGAAACATTAAGCTTATCATTCGATAGTCGTCACACCGGGATGCGTGAGCCTTCTTAGGCAAGGTAACAAAAGTTGACTTGAGCCAATCTGATGGTATTTTACCGGAACTGTATATGTCGTTAAACAAGTCTGTTAGGTAAGTTAGCCCAGCACCGTCTTGATAGGTGAGGAGTTTTAGTGTTTCCGCGTGGATTTCATCCGGTCCTACTGCTTTATCATCCTTCTGTAGATTGATGGCATGCCGTACCTCGTCCTTGGTGATAACAGGGCTCGCCTCATTGATGTGGCTTGCCTGTGGGCTCTGATTTGGTCTATTATCACAAAAGAGGTTTTCCACATATTCCTTCCAGTGTTTCAGCTTTTGCCCTGAGGCCCACGAGGATTTGATTTTGGGTGTCGCGCAGTAGTCCGCTGTGCCTTTTTTGATGTTTCCAAGTCACTTCTTTGATCTTTTGTGCATATTAAACAAGTCATACTTCTTTTGAAGCTGCTCTATTTCACTACACCTCTCCGCTAGCCACTGTTCTTTTGCTTCCCTGCATTTTCTTCTTACTATTCTATGGAGCTCTTGGTATCTAAGCTTATTCTTTGTTTTCTGTTCCCTTCTCTGTTGCATTATTTTTAGGATCTCGTTGGTCATCCAAGGTTTTCTTTTTATGTGGTTGTTAAAGCCAATGTCTTCGTTTGTGTCTGAAGAAGCGCATTGTCAACTTCTGTTTGTGTCTGAAGAAGCGCATTTCGCACAATTTTCCATTTTTCCTCCACTTCGCTGACTGGTGCTTCCACAGCTACTATGACATAAAGAGAAGACATATGGCTATCTATTTCAAAGATTAAATTGTTCGAGTATCATATAATATTGGCCGTAGCTGTCATGGAATTGGACGATTAAAAATTATCATA
Source organism: Sitophilus oryzae (assembly GCF_002938485.1). NCBI lineage: Eukaryota > Metazoa > Arthropoda > Insecta > Coleoptera > Curculionidae > Sitophilus > Sitophilus oryzae. The sequence goes on from NW_022146688.1 coordinate 229,685, forward strand.
AATCATTTTATTTAATTAAATCCCACTCTTTTATTTCACGTTAAAAGGCTTTTCAATTCGTTACTTTTTGATTATACATTATACGTTCCTATACCTAAAATATATATGTTCCTATACCTAAAATAAATAATTTTTAAGTTATTTAAGATTTAGTTTTAAAGCCTATAGTTTTCTTGATTTAATCTAGCATCCTTTGACATTAAGTGTCAAACAATCAGACAATTTATTTATTTCTGTCCGAAAACTAATTATTTGTATATCGTCTATTATAAACACTGCTGCTTAAAACTTTATAACGTGTTTTTATATTTTGTTATAAATAAATAATAATATATTTTGCATTTTCGATTTTTTTATATAAATCTATTAGTTGGTGTTATTAATAATATACCGGATGATGAGAAAAAAATAGCGCAATGTTCACTTGGAAATGACAATCGATGAGATAACGATTTTTTAACAAAATGTCACAATATGACAGGGTCAGCTATAGTACTATTCTTTTAAAAATTCCTCAATATGGCCGACCTAGTTACGAAAATTGGTAATTTTTTTTTAATGAAAAATAAGTTGGCGTTAGCGAATTCAGAAATTGATTTACTCTTTGGTTAACAATAATATTTTTCAGGATTGTCAAGTTGACGTTAAAGTTAGGTTATTAGGTGGTTGTCATAAATAAAAACGTAGATTATTGAAATTATTTAATAATGTCTTTTTTAAGAATGTCAATTATAAACTTGTGTATAGTGCTAATAATAAATTACAACAATTATTAGGTAATTCAAAAGATAAAACACCTCCACTGGAAAGGTCGGGTATTTATGAAATTTCTTGTAAAGATTGTAATTAGAAATATGTTGGGCAAACTAGAAGATCAATATTAACTAGATTTAAAGAACATTTAGCTCAGATAAGATATGGTAGACCGGATAAATCTTGCGTTGCCGAACATATTGTTGATAATGAACATTGTATAGATCTTAATAATTTAAAATTAATTAAACAAGTCTCAAATTACAGGCAATTAGATGCATATGAAAGCATCATAATTAATAAATGTAAAGATAGTATGAACAGAGTCAACGGTCCAATTCCTTCAAGTTCTTTGTTCCTACTACTCTAGTGGCGGAAATCTAACTGTTACGCTCAGTAGGCTCTGACTTGGTTGGCTAAATTTTGCCACGCCCACTCGGTGCCCACTGAGCGAGTATATAAACGCTCAACTTGTAGATTGTACTTTAGTTTATAATCATCTGCTGATGATGCTAACATGGTTAGCGAAACGCGCGTCCAGTGTAAAAGTAAAAGTGTTTTGGTGTATTGTGGTGATTTAGTGTTTTTATTTTCCTTCTTTATATTTTAAAACTGATTTACAACAATCTGTAATGCCCGCGCTGTTTCCTGAAATATAAGTTTTAATCTATTTATTATCATATAGTACATATTACAAACCTGAAAATTACTGATACGAGGAAACTTCTCAAAATAATTAGAGACCTTTTTACAAATATCTGGACTAATTTAATTTCACAAATTTGTGAACGAGTCAATGTTTTCTAATACGTTCTTAAGCGTTTTACACATTTTGAATATCTTCCAGCCTATTCCTCTAATCTTGATCGGTGAAAAGATTATTTATAACTATATAATTAGTACTGCAGGTTGCAGGTTAAATAAAAGAACAAAATCAAGTAGAATTTGTGAATAAAATCTCAAAAAATAATGAAAATACTTAGAAAAAGGAACCGTAAACGTCAATGTCAGCCAAGTGTCAGAGTTCAATTGGATTTACTACAGATTATCAATTTGAACGATTTGAAGTACAGTCGATTCCAGTTTAGAGATTTTCGTTTTTTAAGCCTCCCATACTCAAGTCCGCCATATTGGGAAGTTTTAAATGAATACACGTATATATTGTTTTACGTTGTTTGAAGTTTAAAAAAGTCATAGAATACTGAAAAAATGAAAAAAATTCACAGATTTTGCAACATGCGCAACCATCATAGGCGTATTGAAAATACCAGACACAAAAGTCGGCGGTGGTCAGCAATCACCTGTTTTTTACATTTTATATTAACTTATGACGTCATTTGGCAGAGCTCAATAGAAATATAAAAGAACTAAAGCTTGTTTGGAAAACAATTTGACATTCGTGACGTCAGCACTCCGGCAGTCTAACGTATCGCTAATTGCCATTCGCAAATATATTCCAGATACGTATAGTTATATTGTATTAGTATTTTGATATTGGATTTTTATCGTGATGGTTTTTTATAAAAGTGAAGAATTTAGTAAGAAAAATATTAATGATGGAGATGAACGTGTACGGATTCATGAATGGTCACGATCACGGTCACGACACTATAGAAATGTGAGGTATGATAATAGCACCTTGAACCCACAGTTTCATTATGGAGCCAGATTAAACCAATCAGAATGAGTATTATGTTACCGTAAAAGCCTGAATATTGGTTAAACGTAGGGTTACCCACGTAGGAGCCCGAAATATGCAAAAAGGTCACTTTAAGTTAAGTTTAGATTAGGCCTATATTTTTATTAATGCAAAACCAACTAAAACCTAATTCTAATCTAACCTAAACTCACTCTCTTTGCATATTTCTGGCTATTACCTGGGTATTTCCAGGTTTAACCAATATTCGAACTTATGGTGTAAATTTATGGACGGTCCATAAATTTAAAAATTCGCCGTACAAAATATAATAGTTACTGTAGATAAAAATAAATTAAAATATTGTTTCACGATAATTTAGTTTGCAGCTACTTTTCATCATACCTAATAAAAGCCCGTCACAACCACTACTCATAGTATGTATACCCCCTATGTATTTTTAAACATTATTATGAGATTTAAGTCATAGGTGCCCATAATATGAGTAGCGGTATTGACGGTTTTTTGTTATGATGAAAATGTTGTGTGATATGAAAAAGCAACAAAATATATTATCGATTGCAGCAACTATACCTAGTTTACATTCAGTAATTTCAATTAATATAGAACATTATAGCTATGCATGATTTTAAAAATTTACCATTAATAAAGTTAATATTATAATAAATAATTACCATTATATTTTGATAGTTGAGTTTTTGAAATTATTTGTTAGCTTCTTAAACAAAATAGGCCCATAATAATTCAAATCTTTATCATCCAAGACTTCCAAGAATTATAAAGTAATCTCACGTCAGAATTTTTTAAAATTATTGCATGCCTTAAATGTTTGCAAAGTTAACAAAAATATGTCTTTGATTACCTGCAATTAATATAATTGGTCCAATTTATCAGTTCTGCATCATATCCGAAATTCAGGTTGTGTGTGATACAACGAAGAGTCAACGTGCAACGTGAACGACAAGAAAATGGCAAGTAAAAAAATTGTAAAGTCTTAATTACTAATTACACAGTCGTTCTCTTGAGTTCTTCTGCCCAAAGTCTATATTGCCTTCCCTAAGATTTTAAATATACATGATTGAAACTCATACAAGTTTACCACAATTCAAACTTAAGATAATTATTTAATTATTAAATCCATAATTATATTAAAATATAAGACTTACGAAGTTACTAAATATTAACTATTTCTACTTAATCATTTAATAATTCTGATAAAAACACGCTTGAATATTTAGTTTAGAAATCATACGGGCTATAATCATTAATATGACTTTATTAACAATACTTAAATGAAAATTTATTTGAAGGAATGCTACTGTATTACAATAATTGTAAAACAAGTATGTAATAATAACTCGGAATAATTATTAAAAACTGCTCATCTTGTTATAGATGTCGGCGTCTTGTTTCTATTATTTTATTAGCCGTTTAACTATAGTTTGATTTCAGATAATGCAGATTTTAATGTGCCATTTGTATACTCTATGAAGTTATTTTTAAGTGCTCCTGTCCATTTTTCTATTATTAAAGTGCCTTTAGATACAATTAAAATTAATTAACTAGTGTATAGTATTTGTATTATGGGTTTGTTTATTTTTTATGAAATTTTTCATATTTTTTTTTCCTATTAATATAAACATAGCTTACTAAATCACTAGCTAGCCATTTTTAAATACAGGATGTTAATTAAGTATCTGTCCAACTTCAGGAGGTGATTCTTTGAGTGTTTTAAGGTAAAAGTTCATATAAACAGATAAGTGTCCGGAAATATTATTATTATATATTATTATTTACGACAATATTTAAACGTTAAATACTTATCCCAATAAATATTTGGCGCCGCCTTGAATTCATTTGTTTTACGTTGGCGGTGGAAACCATGCAAGCTTTTTCTTTGCCCTAAGTTGTTAATTAAAAAAATTATTATCATATAAAAAAATATAGATCCTAATAGCCTAATTTTTATCAAAATATATCAGCAAATCCGATGAGCCCGAATTATTATATGTTTTGGAATTTAATGATTTAATTAATTATTCCCTTTAATGCATCGATTGTGCGCATTATCCTACGCGCCAAGAAAAAAGTTGCATTAGTCTAAATTTATTATTTATGTTATTCCGCTCTTTCATGTATAATTTTCCCCCTGCTTCTCATACGGAAAGAGTTAGATTAAAATGGCCCAACTGTACTTAACAACCCATGCCTTGACGCATATTCTTTTTTATAATAATATCGGCTTTCAGAGACTAAACATCCATATCCATAAAATAGTTGGCCCACACTAATAAGACCTCATTTCGGCCCTCGGACGGCCTTGCTCTATTCACGACTTACGTGTTGACAAGTTGATTAGGCAGGTTATTGAACTCCATATCGCCTCTAGCATGTCGTTTTTTCAAAGATGGGTCCCATATAAACGCGGCCAGAAGTATTTTCAATACTAATATACACGCTTTAAAACTAAATCTTAAATAACTTAAAAACGATACATTTTAGGTATAGGCACATGTATAATCAAAAAGTAACGAGTTGAAAAACCTTCTCTATTTTAGTAAAATAAAAAAGTGGAATTCCATTTGTAAAAAATGATTTAGGATAACTTATAAACGCTAAGTTCCCTGACAGCTACATATGACATTCGATGTGACATACAGCTATATATGACATTTGAACAATGTTATCTTTGAAATAGATATTTAAAAATATATATATTGATTGATGTCTTTCATTTGATAATTGCTTGTCCACATAAACGACGTTTCGACAATGAGCATAAACCAATTTTCCTGCATGACATCCTTTTCAAATTCAACAAGACAGAACACATAACAAATCGCTTTGTTTTTGAATGTTAGTAGCTTAAAACTCTAAATATTTATTAATAACAAGCCTAACATTAACCTTATAATCAAGAAAGAAAACTAGCCGCAAATTTGAAATGTCACAATCACATTTTCTTGAAATGCACAGTAATTATTGGGACTTAGAGCTGCTTAGTACTCGTAGAATGCATGCATAACTAAATAGTTGTAGAGCTTAAAGCAACTAGTTTAATAGCCTCAATAATTGTTAGTCGTTAAGAGAGATAAATCAGTGAAGGTTCATAAAACGTGATCACCCAGAAAAAAGCAAAGCAGAAAAGCATGATACAAAGAATACAAGGTATGATATTGCGCAGGTTGGTTACTACGTCACAGGTGATAAACGACACCATTGGTCGGCAAGCTCCGCGCGCCAATTTCAAATTGTCAAACAGATGACACAATAAACGCGAAAATAATTTTTCAAATGTCAAGCTCGATAATTTGACATAACTTTTGGGGTTATGTCCTGATTCTTCCCTATTTTAGGTCTTTTTTTTTATTAGTGGCAATTGAACAATATGGATATTTTTCTGTATGGCGTATGACGTCACAGGTGGTATGCGCAAACTTAACGAAATTGGAGCCGCTATCGATCATACCTTGTTTTCTTTGTACCATGGCAGAAAAGTACTTTGCCAGAATGGCCCTGGCAGCCTAGGCAACGCAACTCTCTCCTGAAAAGGAGAGTTTGAGAAGAAAGAAGAAGAAGAAATGGCTGTAATTACTAAATTTGACGTTTAGGCTATACAGATTTTTTTGACAGGCAGCTTTTTTCATCCAAAAATTTTAAATATTTTTGTCTCAAAAACGGTTAATGTTGGGTATAGAGTGTTTGACATGAAAATTCATAGAAATTTACAGAGAATTTGAGTATATAATAAAAAATGGGGGTACCTATTTAAAATAAGAAAGTTGCTGTTAGCTTCAAGCAAAAAGTCTTCGATCTAGATATTGTAGTTCTTTAGAAACTTTTAATGCATGCTCAGTGCTCAGCCTGGGACAACCTTCTATATCAGATATTATAATGTTGTTATTAGTGTTAGTATGCTGAATTTTGTTAATTTGTTTAAATGGAAAGTGAAGTGCAGATATTTTTCTCTATCTTATGGTAAGGCTGACTGAATGACCGAATCATCTGTAATGACTGACACCAGTCGATTTGATAGTTGTTTTCATTTGTTCTTTAAATTTTTGTTTACCTCAATTTCGATTCAGATATTTCCTATTATTTTTTCCACTATTTCTCGTTGAATTGCTATTCTAAAATATCTATAATGTCACAGATTTTCAGTGACCGTCATACAACGCAAATAGGCTATAAGCATAGATAAAAGAAAATAATCTTCTATTAAGATAGATATGAAACTTAATAGTAAAATTTTGGGTCAAAGCACCCCTCTGTGTTCTTAGTAGAGACTACGTTTAACCCAGCCCCTTCGCCTTTTCTGCTGTAATTTTTTTTAAAGTTTATATTTGATTTCAAAGGATTTATTCTTAAAGTTACACTGATATATTAGTATATCAGAGTAACTTTAATAAAACATAAGAATATATATATTTTACAGTTTATTAAATACAAATTTTGACTACAAGGTAGAAAGTAAATCACAATATTTGATAAAACTTATAAGTATACCATTTTTACAGTTAATAAATAATAAAACTATTTCTGACTATGATATTTAAAATTTAGATATATGGAATATTAAAAAACATACCGGTATTTGCAGACGCAGGCCCAAATTCAATAAAAACCAAAATTTTTCCTGGGAAAATCGGGCTTTTTTTCACAGAAAAGGTATTTTTTGATTTATCAACAATCATTGTCAAGTTGACAATATACAGGGTGTTTTCTAAATTAGTCTAAAAAATTGTGGTGTGATTCCTCATGTGTTCTTAAAACAATTTTTATATAACCATGAGGTCTAAAGTACTTCCTTTCTGAAATACAAGGTGTTAAAAATTAAACAAATCGATATTTTGCTTAACATAAATGGTACACTACTGCTTTTTTAAAGAAAATATATTTTTTTCTTGACTGGCCATCCTTTTTCAACAAAATTGATCTTTTGAGTTTTTCTTGTTCAACAAACGGTTGCCGAGAAAAAAATAAATATACTTATTAAGAGCCCGCCTTAAGCCGTTTTCTAACGATTTTTTATTTTTTAGATTAATTAGGAAACACCCTGTATATGCATATCATAGGCAACCAAATAAACTAGTAACCTCTAAAAATTATTTTTCCTACCACTAGCGACATACCGTGTTTTTAGTAAGTACTAAATTATTTTATCAAAATTTCACCATATAAGTTTCCACGCAATGGCTATAAACGTACGTCAATTGCGGAGTTCCAATCAAAAAGTTACCATCACTATATTCAGCTTTACTCTACCACCTTTAATTGCTATAATGCTTTCCTAGCATATACAGGGTCCGGCAATAGTGCGTCGGGCATCTGTAGCTCCTAGAATAAAAAACTTGAGAATTTTGTTTAAGTGCGAACCTAAAGCATGTGCAGGATGTATTTCAAGAAAATATTTTAACTTCTATAGGGTGGCTCAAAAAAGTGTGAGTGGACCTTGATGATTTTTTTTAAATGGAATACCCTGTATATTATTGCATTTTTGGCTTCCTTTCAGATCACTTTACATAACCCTAAGATATGAATAAATATATTTTGATAGTTCCAGAGATATTAAAAAATAAATAAAAAATATGTATTTATCAGCCCTTCTTAAAAAAATTATTAAAAATACAAGAACTGTCCTGAAATCAAAACTATATTAGGTATTTACTTTAGATGGTCTGTATTTACTTTGCTATAAATATGAAAATCGTAAATTATACAGAATGTTCAAAATTCTGAGCGAAACTTTCTAAAATATAAAATAATTTTTCCTCGTTTTTTTTTAAATGGAACACCCTGTATATTATTTTTTCAATACACGGAGACTTAAAAAATGAACATTTTTTGTATGTAAAGTATTTCAAAATTTTTAACGGTTTCGCAGATATTTGCGGTTTTATATTTCATGTGGCATTTTCCACAGTAAATTTTTATCAAAGTCACCCAATGATTTTTCTCTCGTATTTTACCATTGAAAGCGCCATATGAAATAATACTGCGCGTATCTGCGAAACCGTTCAAAATTTTGAAATACTCTAAATACAAAAAATGTTCATTTTTTAACTTTCCATCTAATAAAAAGATAATATACAGGGTGTTCCATTTAAAATAATAAAGAAAAATTATTTTATATTTTAGAAAGTTTGGCGTAGAATATTGAACATCCTGTATGATATACGATTACTATATTTATAACAATGTAAGAACAGACTATCTAAAGTAAATACCTAATATAGTTTTGATTTCAGAACAGTTCTTGTATTTTTAATAATAATTATTATTATTATTAAAATAAATTAATCTCTGAAACTATCGAAATATATTTATTCATATCTTAGGGTTATGTAAAGTGATCTGAAAGGAAGCCAAAAATGCAATTATATACAGGGTGGTCCATTTAAAAAAAATCATCCAGGTCCACTCACACTTTTTTGAGCCACCCTATAAAAGTTAAAATATTTTCCTGAAATACATCCTGGTACATACATTTAGGTTTGCACTTAAACAAAATTCTCAAGTTTTTTATTCTAGGAGCTACAGATGCCTGACGCACTATTGCCGGACCCTGTATACACTTATTTAAGATTCACCCTGTATAGTAGCTATATAGTAATATAACCTAACCACGCAGTAAGCATTAAAGATGCAGTACTGCCGTGAAACAACAGTCAGAAAAACTTAACATTAAAAAAAATATTAAAAACATAATACAGCTCTGCTCCTCATTCCTCATCATAACACTGTACTTTAAAAACACCGTTTTTTTTTAAATTTCTGTTTAAACAATGTTTGTTAAACCCGTTGTTAAACAATCCGATACTATCAATCCCAATATCTCGTCGAGTGGCCCGATCGGCACCAAACCGAACCGCATCGGAATTAGTCTTGCATTTACATTATAAATCGAAAGTAATTTATTCGAGACGAACAATGGGTACACCTGCTTACGCCTGCGTGTATATATGCGTATTCTTCGTCCGTTAAAGGCAATACAAGATAATCATCCTCTATTTGGCCTGTACAGATTCATTATGAGGCGATTTTTTGAGTCTGGAGCAAAAACCAACAATAGCGTTCTTCACCTTGGACGTATGAAGTTGTTGCCACCGATAAAAAAAACGAACCGGCGACAAAGACGACTAGGGGCAAAAGAACGAATACACAAGAAAAAAATCTTGACGTAAATGAGTACTATTTATATAAAAATATATTTTATTTCCACTTGTAGTATAGTCTGTCCAACCACAAAATCCTTGACAGTGATAGATGCGTCTGTCGTTTTAATTTCAAAGTAGTTCTTTTTATTTTGCAAAAAAAATAAGTTGGTACAATTGGAACGCATAATTAATATATTTAAATTTTGAGTGACAAGTGATTACTTCAAAATATTGTGCAAAAAAAAACGGTATAAAACTGAAAGAATCTAATTTCGAATTTTATACCTTAAAAGTTGGTTAATTAACTTTAATCTTAATTTTTTTTAAACCAGTACCTTTTGACATTATTTGTCTGCAGTTCTATAATATATTATTTACCAATCGTGTGATGTTATTTTACAGATACTCCAGTTTTTGGTACCATATATGGTATACACAAGGCCGGCGGAAGGAAAATAGTGAGACCGGGCGAGTACCCTATCTGGCGCCCCCCCCCCTCCTTTACAGTTATTATAATTCTGTTTTTCCTTCAGTCCTATACTTTAACTACAAACTAAGCATATTTATGCTACTTTAACAATAAATTTTCACTTAAAGATACTTCAAAATTCTTCTCTTCGTTCAATCTTAGTCTGCGATTGTTGTTTTTTCTTCACCGGTCATGAAAATGATTCACTCCTATAATTTTTTTATTTTTTTAGATAAAAAAACGAGTTTTGGTATGTTAGTATATGACATATATTAGGTTTGATTGACGTATTCAATGGTTTTTAGTCACTTCCTGTTTGACCGGAAATGACTAAAACTTTTGATTTTTAAATGCACCCTCGATATATTTCTACTTTATTTCAAAAGAAAATTGACATTCTGAGTAGAATGGCATATCATATGTCAACTTTTGACATTTTCGTTTAAAAAATCGTATTTTAAATTTTAATCTATAGTGTCAGGGCTGTGTTAAAAATAAACAAATTATAGGGGTGAAACTTCTGAGACGCACTCGGTTTATAGAGCATAAGAAACAGAATTCCAACTTCGGCAGTCTCGTTCTGGTATAAGTGATCTTTGAAAACATAACAGTATTAATTGCAAGCAGTTGCATTATTTTTTATTATATTTTATTATTAAGAATTTAAGAAAATTTTCCTTTCTTTTTCACAAACAATTACATATTTAGTGCAGAATCAGTATTATGATCAGACAGTTTTGTCGGCTGCAAAATGAGGATCAGCCAATGTCTGAGATGCATTTCTTTGTGTGATTCCTCTAATGAGAAAATTTTAGGATTTTGCTACCATTTTCAGTGTATTACTACATATTCAATCCGGAACAATCAAAACCATCAAAAGATTGATATCTTTCCCACTACTAATTAATAAATTAATTTAATTAATGAGACAAACTTATCAGTTTTTTTTATAATAAGGATATCTGAATCCTTCCGCTTCTTGCGAATGAATATTTGCCGCATTTTACTTTAGGGCATATCACCAACTAATAACAAATAAAGGGTGTAGAAAAAGTGCAATTTTGAGCGGTCAGTCTAAAACTGTTAATTTTGCTGGCTCTTGACCCAAAACAGTTTGTTTAGAAATATATAAAAACAAGAATTATAGAAAGAAGGATTATTTACAAAAAGTTGTTAGCTTTTGAGTTATAAAAATGCCACGAACAAATCCGATTTATATTTTTTTATTTAATTTTGTTTAATATTCTTCCACGAAAATGAATTCGCAAGTCCCAGTTTCGGATAGAGCACTCAAAAAACATATAGAATAGAAGAAATCAAAACTACCCCAAAGCTTTCGTGCTAAGGATTTTTTTGAGCATAATTTCAGTAAACTATAATAGGATACATCTAGGATATAGTATAGTGTTTATAGCTAATGTGTTAATGTGGAAATTGACAGTACCGATTAATTATTGAACTGAATATTCGTTACTATTTGTTTAGATTACTGTTTTTAAATATTTTAGTTGCTGTCGTGGCGCCTCTCGTTTCCGGCGCCCCGGGTAGCCGCCCGGGTCGCCCGGCCCGTCCGCCGGCCCTGGGTATACAACTTTATTAGTAGCTAATACAACTCTCTGGCCATAGTCCCTGGCAAACTATATCTCTGGTGGTCTCTGGGTACCGAATATTATCTGTAAATTATGGTCCCCCCGGGTAAACACTTAATTTTCCCTCGAGTTCTCTTCCACTTAATTTTAAAAAACACGAAACACAAGTAACAACACAGTCCAAAATGCAAAATATTTATCATTTCTATTTGACATAATATGACACAAAATTATAACCTATAATTTGGCAAGAGTTTGACAACGCTCAAAAATCTTAAGTCGAGTTCATGCGCATCGACGTCCGTTTGTCGTTCATTGTTCCGTCAAACCAATAATATTGAAATATGATCTGTCATTTTTGAAATAAACCAATAAAACTGATTAAAAACAACAAGAGACGACGCATGATATATTTACTTATAAACCCAAACATAGTTAAAAAAATATTAGAGACTTTTTTTAGTGAAATAAATGGATTGGTATGGAAGTCATCTGCTTTTTTTCTGTCATCGTCTGTCGAAATCTTACCTGAGAAAAGATACAGAGTATAGATACATTATTATACTAATATAAAATTAAATTTAGCAAGTTATTAGAAAATGTTCCAAAGATTAATTAAAATTAAATAATAATAAATTTGAATAAATAGTATTTGGCGACATAATTCCGGATAAAGCCGAACCGCTCCGAACTTATCAAAAGCTTTGGAGAGTGACCGAATAGCGCCAAATGGCATTACATTGTTCTTATGGCAATTACATTGTTCTTATGGGCACTTTCCAATCTAAACTTGTTTCTTTTATCTATGCATACAATCTTTCTCCGTTGACTGGGCTGGAGTAAAAAATTTATGGATGAAAAGTGGCGCGAAAACAGTATGACCAATCAGAACGCTGTCGGACCATCGATCGTATCAACGGATAACGCATTAAAGCTTGATATTCATGCATCCGCTGGTTTTGGTATGCATCAAAATAAATATCAAAAAAGTAAAAAGACAAAAATATTTTTAATCTTATTTCAAATACAGCTGGTGTATTTACTGATTTTCCAACTTTTTCTTCTCACCTACACATCTATGACTAACATCTATATTGTTTGTTGTCTCCAAATCGACCATCAGCCTTTCTAGTTCCCATGTGGAGTATTTAACATATTCCTGTTATATTGGCTTTAAGTATATTAATATTGAGCTCTAGAATTTTTTCTCTGTGTAAGAAAAGTAAGAAGAATGATCCTGGGGCGCAGTGCCATTTCAGTTTTACTTCCTTTTAAGCGCGATCGCAACGGTCAATATTTGTCGTTTTATTTTTAGTTTGCCAAGGTGTGGAATTCGATCGCACTTTAAAGTGGCTTTGTTTACTTTTAAAATGCCTTCATTTCGATCATCTATTGTCGATCGACATGATACTCCATCTTCTGTATTGATTCGTTTTATTTATTTTTCTTTAGCTTTTATTTTTATTAAGGCTAGGTATATTGGCTCTATATAATGAAAATTGGTAATACTGGTTTCTCATTACGTTTTGTATTTTGGAAACCCAATGAATGGTGTTTTTTATGTCAGACTTATAACTGATTAGGTATATATGTTGGAGGCAGATGCCGAATTTCGGCATATGGCGATTTGTCCATACTAAACTTGCCAGGGGGTTAATCTTTTTTTGGTATAATATAACAACAAAAGATTGACAAATTGACAACAAAAGACCCTCCGCAGAGAAGTTGAAACCAATGCAATCAAAACTCTTCCGCGTAACTTTGTTGATATAGGTAGGTATATTTAATTATAATCGCCATATGTCTAATTTTCGTCATCTGCCTCCAACATATACATACATATTGGGTGTTAAAGTACATTGAAGATTCCTTAAACGATTGTGGAACTCTGAATAAGTTATGCTATTGAAAACATGGATGAAATGGTCGCACAAGGCTCATCAATGCCATTAAGAAGCCCAGAACCTTTCTGCAAAATTGCGTAGGCAGTCACAAGAATGGCAACTAAAGAATGGGTGGTCAGCAAATCTCCAGAATGGTGGAAAAATTGACCAAGGTAGAGACAGGCAAAAATGTCCATATTAGAACATTGACCAACATTCACGGCAACCTCCAATTTGCTAGACTTTTTAAATAGAATATAGGGCTAGAGAACTGGGAAATGTATTAAGTGTCAGAAGCGGTTCATAATAGATAAGAATAGGTCCCAGTAGAACAGGTTGATAGCCGCCTCAAAAATCTAATATAAATCTAATGAACACAATTGTAATTAATAAAATATCTTAGCAACAGTTTGAGGTCGTCAGTTGTATACATAGAGAAAACCAAATATTTAGCTTATAAAACAACAAATTTTTGATTTCTAACCACAATTTCTCTTGACGGATGATAATCAAAGGTCAAAATGACATCCCCCCCCCAAATTTTGAAGTATAATTATTGGAAAAGTCAAAAGTTTGTTAATATTTTCTACTAATTGAAAATGACTACCACTAATCTAGACGTTCTGAATACTTATATTGAAATTAAAGGAACATCTAACTTCTACGCTAATTGAAACCACTAATTTATTCCACTAATTACGACTTTAAAAATTCAAAATTTGAAGTTTGTAACTCTTCTAGTTGTGCCTTAGACTTTTGATAATCTGTCAGTGAGTGAATGTCGAAATTAAAGAAATTTTATAAGCGATAATTCATAAACTATGAAGTATAATTACTAGATATTTTGGTAATCTAGCCAGTATGTCCTCATGTCAGGGTGGTCAAAAGTGCCACTAATACCTTCAGAGGATGGTACGGTTGAGTTCGACTTGGCGGGGGCTGTGACGTGCCCCCAGATTTCATTTTTAATTATTTTTTGTATTTAATTATATTTTTTATTTATTTATGTTTAGCATTTCGTTCCTTGTTCATATGTCTAAGAGGTACAATGATCCTTAAGCAGTTTTCATAGACTAAATTCAACTCCATGTCTCTAAAATACTTTCTACACAAAATAAATAAAAAAAACAAGCTAAGTAACTTAAAAATATGGCTCGTTATGTAATTTTCTACAAGTAGGAACTGTTCAGCCGTAACAGTAATCTATTGTTGATTCAAGAAACTGAATCGCCAGTATCGATAGCTCAAAGCAGGTTACAAAATTATCCTAAATAGATACATGCACACGGATTTATGGCTTCTTTGTAATTCGAAAAATATCGATATAGATAACGACCGTACTACGTACCTATCCCTGGTACGATTTAAAACAGCACCCACAAATACAGATTCTATTTTTGTTTCTGGGTAGTGATATAACGAAGTACAATGTGTTACATGTTAACTTTGAGTATAATAAGATTAGTGGTAAAATATCACCTAATACCGATAATAAAGTAGATAGTTGTAAAAATATTTTATCCATTTCCCTAGTTTCAATAACTTTCAGAAATAAATGTAAATTTCTGAAAGCATGTGCCACATCGGCTTAATTTAAAAATATCATAGATATTATTATTTAAGTTTATATTTTACTTTATACCATCTGGGCAACTCTTACTTTTGGGTCGGTATTTACATATGTGGAAGTAAATTGAATAGGGATCGTATTAAGTCGGAGCATGACCGCAAACCGCTTATTTTTTAACTTTTAGTGCATAGCAATTTTCAGCAATCGTGTAACTTTTTTATTTATAAACATTTTCACATACTGTCTGCGAAGAAAAAGCAGAAATATTCAGAAAGTTTTTGAAAAAACTTCAATCAATTATTTCTAAGGGATTTCGAGATATCGATTTCTGAATTCAGAGTTCTAATAGCGCAACCACTGTCGAACACTAACTCAATTCCAGTTATTTTTACCAAAAGTGCAACTGTTTCTAACTTGCACTTAAAACAGTTTCTCGGTTTATTTCATATGTTATGCAACGTTTTTACTGTTCTCTCTTTATTCAGTACATTATAAACGCATTTGTACTCTTGTTACATACGGAAATCTCGACCCAATACTAACTTTTGCCAGCCTTTAGTATGGTGGTTGTACCCATGTCATATAATTTTTTCTTAATATATAATGTTCCTTTAAAAAATACGAGCGATCATGATTGAAATAGGTGGAGATATTTGTACTGGTGCGAAATAATTGTAATGCTGCTAAGTTTTTAAGTCAATTCTTTATTATTAAGTTGATTTTACCTCTAGTTCCACATATCGTCTCTAGTTGTATAGAATGGAGCTAGTGAGTTTTAGTTGGTTAGAAAGTAGAATGTGGGCTTTTCTATGAGCGATTAGTTTTGGTATCAATGTTACTTGTATCTACTATAATTTTCAGCTCCTGTTAGATATTTAAGGCCACCTAACAGTGTTTTTTTTTATTTTTAATACAGCTGGTGCACTAAACCAAACCAAACGAGCATCGTAGTCCGGTCAATAAAGCTATAAAAATAGTGATTAAGTTACCAAAATTCAGAAAAATCTGAATTTCGGTAGAGATCTTGGATTTACCATTATAAAAAAGTAGAAAAAGATCCCCATAGATCCCACGTTTGCTAAAAAGTTATTCAAGGTCAAAGGTTAACATTTTTTTTTAAATTTTTCTCGTAAGTTTAACTGTAAGTTTTTTCAAAAAAATAACTCACACCAAAGTTGTAGATTATAAAATGATCTACAATAATCTCTTTATATTTTTTTCCTAAGAATTACCACTTCTGAGATATTGCGATTCAAAATGTCGATCGAGTTATGTTCATACATTGTACACACATTTCCACGCCACTTATGAGGTAGTGTCCTCGGCACGTTTTTTAACGTGGTTTCCCCTTCCTTTAATAGAGAGAAAAGGTCATGAAAGAAAACGCATTGCGTGACCATCTTCTGATGCGTGTCAAATACTCGTCAGCGAGTAATGGCAATAAAGTATATATTCCACTAACGTTTTTGACGGAGTTTTATGGGACAATATTCTAATTATTTATCCAAAAGAAGCAAAAAAACTCACTCATTTGGATTTATAAACCATGTCTCTTTGGGAATAATGGACGCCTTTTTTAAATTTCTAATTATTCGATTCTAGTTATTGATTTCTCCTGATATTAACACTCGAAATCAACTTCAATAATCATGTCTTCTTCGATTTCTTGTTATCCTTCTTCTTCTTCGTGCATTTTCACAAATTTTTCAAATGAAAGTGTGTCAGCTGTATCTTCAGTGGCATCACATGAATTCTCGTCAGCAATATTTACATCAACATTCGAGCAAGACTGGCCTAGGCAATTAGTACACGCTGATGAACAAAGTAATCCTACTTTTCTGCATCTTCATTTAGCACTACAGTCTTTTTTGCAGTAGAAAAATAGTATTAAGGAGTTTTGCTGGAGCAGCTAGCAGTAAAGTTGAATCGTTTTAATCACCAAATATTATCAGTTAATTTCCAACCCCAGTCTTCTGGGTTTAATTGGTTTCCTAGCCGGTAGACTCGATACAGGTGTTGCGGAGCTGAGGCCGACGTCGGAGGAAGACAAGATAGCTGTACTTGATTATTTTTCCGTGTATTTTTTACAAAAAAGATAAATATCTGTACTTGTCTATGCAATTGACTTCTTTGGGAGCTCTGTAAACAGCAAGGAGAAAGTAAATGCTTTGATTAATCTGTTGACTATCGGTTGAGGAGAAGAATCAATTTCTTTAAATACTTTAGCGACATCAATCAAGTCTTTGTTTTATAATAATTTTAATACTGCTTCATTACCTCTTCTGAAAATTGTTAATGTAGTATAACAGTCAGTTATCACATGTAAAAATAAAATATGGTTTGGTGATTTAGGTTAAGCAGATGAACATTTTGAACAATATATTTTAGTGTATGTGTTTAGTGAGTTTTTCCAGGTTTCAAAAAGTAGATCATTTTATCAATAATTGGAGTCCGTGCAGTGAGTAGTATTAGCAAATCAACATCTTCGAAAACCATAATAGTTGTATTTGCTGCATTGAATTGTTCTATTGCAGTTTCAACCATATACAAACTAAAATATATAGGAAACTGAAATGATACCGTCTGTTGGAGAATTCAGTGGCGCCATGCATCGGGTCGTTACACAACTTATGATACAATTTTATTTTATTTTACAGGAAACTACATTTTAACGACAGGTAACTATATTGTTGCGTCGACTCTAGCTCCATCTATTATCAATTTTTGGAACGTAATTTATTTTTTTTGTACAGAAAATAGATGATTTTTCTTCTATTTCCTATTTTTTAATAAGAATAAGTTACTCTAAATGCGACATCGCTCCATTATATCGTATTGTTCTCAAACAGGTGACGTTTCATTTAGAATTAACTTATTCTCATCAAAAAATATGAAATAGATAGAAAAAACAGCTATAGTTAATAAAATAAAAATAATTAACTCTGTGTGTGTGGATATGTTGAATAATTATTATTAGTAATAGCTTTATTAAAAAAAGTAAATAATACAAATTATACAATACATAAAATGTCTTCTTCAGACGAAGGCTCGCACGGCACTGCTATACTTAACTTGTTCATATAAATACAATAATAATTATAAATCAATACAATAGCATTAAATAATATAAAATACAACTAACAAAGTTTTGTCGCGAACTTATTCGAAGCGCGGCGAAAAAATGTGAATTGGATCAATGGTATCTATGTATAAAAATGCAGACCCACGGATTAAAGCGAAATAACGCGAAGAATCAAAATACATGCAATTAATCCAATGACATTTTGGCGCTTCGCCAAAATTTAAAGCATGATGAGCACTTGAACGAAGCGCGCCGAAGCTGAAGCCATGCGAAGCACTGTTTTTCGCAGGCAATGGATAATTAAAGTTGTTTTAACCTGACGTTTTAATTTTAGTATTATGCGTAGAGAAATATTATCTATGTGACGATTTGATAAAAACATTGGATTCATAACGTTAATATCAAAATGCCTTTTATCTGCATTTTTCCTCAATTTCCACCCAGGTGTTGTCTCGTCTCAATTCATTATGATAATCTGGATTCTCAACATAACTCTTTGTAGCTCTGTATAATCATAATGAATGTTTTATCATCCTTGATCTCAGTAATTAAACTGAATTGACAGGTTGTATGATTCCTTTGCTATGCTTGAGATCTGAAACAAATAAATATGTATAATTATGTGACACATCAAAAAAACCTCGAGTATAGTTTATAGTGTAAGAATTATTTAAATATAGCGCCAAAAACTAGGCTGACAACTCCTTCCTGGAAGCATAGAATTATGGGTAGCTTGTTGTTATGGTGTTGTTAGTTGTTATGTATGGAGAAATAAACAAAAATTGGAGAATAAAGTATAAAAATTACATGTAGTCATTTTTATTGTAAATACAATAAAAATTAAAGCTCCCCCTTTTATAACTTCAGGTGTGGGGTTAAATCTGCGTAGTCCCCAAGAAGAGAAGAAGAGTGATAAGTTATAACAATAGTTTGAAGATTACCGGCAATAAATAAAATGGAAGATCAAGACGAAAACCAGAGTCACCAATTTTCTGCTGATGATTTTGAAAGATTTGTGCAAAATAGAGCTGAAGAAAATCCAAACAGTAATGCTAATATTAATCAATTTATGAATACGATAACAACCTTATTGCAACAAAATACTCAGATGTTGCAAATGCTACGAAAACAACAGCAGCAGCCATTACATGCGCCAAATCAAGAATCTCCATTTCGAAATTATAACGTAATGCCAGATCTCTCGAAAACTATAGAAATATTCAGTGCTGAAGAAGAGCCAAGTAAAGCTAAGTTATGGTTACAGCAGTTGGAAACTGCCGCAACACTTCACAATTGGCCAGATGCGTTTATTTTCCAAACAGCCAAAAGTAATCTGATTGGTGCTGCACGCCATTGGTATTCAGGGCGAAGCAGTGAAGTTGTAGATTGGTCATCCTTCCGCATGGCTTTTATTAAAACATTTGTATTTACCAAGAATAAAACCGAATTATGGAAAAGAATGCAAGAGAGGGTACAGTCTGTCAATGAAAATGTAAGCGTATATTTTCATTCCAAAGCATCATTATGCAAAGAGTTAAGTTTATCATTCGAAGAAGAGAAAGAGCAGATAGCTATTGGATTATGGTCCAGAGAATTAAGTAATTTTGTCATGTCCAAATTCCATATAGATGAAGATGCATTATACCAGGACATTATAGCATACGAGAGAATTGTTACTGCGAGGGAAAATAGATTGCCTGAAAGAAAAAATGAAAATTAAAAAACCACAGAAGACAATTGAAGCATCTCTGAAGAAATTTACCAGTTTAGATCAAGTTAATAATAAAACCATTAAGTGTTACAATTGCAATTTGCTAGGACATTTGGCGTCGCAATGCAAAAAAGATGCCTAGAGTGAGGGGTTCGTGTTTCAATTGTGGCTCAATGGAACATAAAATAAGAGACTGTCCAAAGATTAAAGGAGAAAGAGCCTCTACATCCAAGAAAGAAGTTGAAGAGAAAGAAGCATTGATGGTCGAGAACAAATTCCCTGATAGATTCACCTTGCCTTTGTGTCTTGTAAAAGACAGTAAACAATTATTTATCGAAGGTACTCTTGATTCAGGTAGTGTAATTTCTATTATTACTAATAGCATAATCAGACCATTTAATTTTGAAATCTCAGAAGCCCCATCTGTAGATTTTGAGGGTGTTAATAAATCTAAATTAGATGTTATAGGTTCAATAATGTTTAAAGTATATGTTGAAGGCATAGATGTCCAAGTTTTATTTTATATAGTACCAGATGATGCTATACCTGTTAAATGTCTATTAGGTAGAAATTTTATGACAAATAAAAATATTTCTTTAATTTTTGAGTCTGGAAAAGTCAAAATAAAATCAGTATTAAATGATAATTTATTGGAAAATCAGGAAAATAATGAAATCTTACAAATTGATTACATTGATCAAAATGAGGTTGATTTAAATATAAATTCTGAAATTGATGCAAAAAAATCGTCAAAATTAGTTGATCTTTTGTTCAATATTATATACAACCTGAGCGACCTGAAAAATAGAATCTAAAATTAAAATGAAAATAGTAGTTAATTCAAATCATACTCCGTTTTATTTTAAACCTAGACGTTTATCTTTTTATGAAAAAATATAGTGAAAGATTTGATTAACGACATGTTAGAAAACAATGTAATACAAAAAAGTACTTCGGAGTACAGCTCTCCAATAGTTCTAGTTAAAAAGAAAACTAATGATTATCGATTGTGTCCTGATTTTAGAGCTTTAAATAAAATTACTGTAAGAGATAACTTTCCTATTCCCCTGATTGAAGATCAAATTATTCAATTACAAGGTCAAAAATATTTCACAACCCTGGACCTTAAAAGTGCTTTTTATCACGTTGAAATTGAACACGATTCGATAAAATATACTTCGTTTGTAACCCCAGTAGCTCAATACGAATTTTTAAAGATGCCATTTGGTCTTAAAAATTCTCCTTCTGTATTTATGAGGTACATTCACGAAATATTTAAAGAACTTATTGATCTAAATAAAATTTTTATTTATTTTGATGATATTTTAATACCAACTACAACTATACCAGAAAATATCTCAATTTTAAAGCATGTTTTTAAACTATTAGTGGAAAATCGCTTGACTTTGAGAATAGATAAATGTACTTTTTATATACTGAGATAAAATATTTAGGATATATTATTAATGAAAAAGAAATTCGTCCGAATGATGAGCATTTATTAGCAATTAAAAATTACCCAGTGCCAAAAAATGTAAAACAGGTTCAAAGTTTCATTGGTTTGACCTCTACTTTCGGAAATTTGTTCCAAATTTCTCAACCATTGCTGGCCCATTATATAATTTAACTAAAAAAAAAAACAGTAAATTCAATTTTGGATCTGAGCAATTTACTAGTTTTAATAATTTAAAAGAAATATTAATGTCTAAACCAGTTTTAGCATTATACTCACCTAAAGCAGAAACTCAGCTTCATTGTGATGCTAGTACGCATGGTTATTCCGGTATTTTAATGCAAAAACAAAAAGATTTAAAGTTCCATCCAGTATTTTATTATAGCCAACGTACCACAGAGTCAGAGTCTAAGCAACATAGTTTTATTTTAGAATTAGCAGCCATAATAAATAGCATTAAAAGATTTCATGTCTATATACTAGGCATTAAATTTAAAATTTATACAAATTGTAATAGTATCACTTTAGCACTTAAGAAGAAAGACATTAACCCGAAAATAATGAGATGGAGTTTATTTTTACAAAATTATGACTATACTTTAGAACATAGAAGTGGAAGTAATATGCAACATGTTGATTCTTTAAGTAGATGCTATCAAAATGTTTTAGTACTAGAAGAGACACCTTTTGAAACAAATCTTAGCATTAGACAATATCAAGTTTCAAAAATTAACAAAATTAGAGAGGAATTAGAGAAAACTGAAAGTAAAGATTTTGAAATCAATAACAATCTTGTTTATAAAAAAGAAAATAGACGATTACTATTTTATGTACCTAACACTATGGAATTAAATGTAATTAGAAGTTGTCACGATGATTTAGGACATGTAGGTATTGATAAATGTATTAATGCTATAAAAGAACTCTATTGGTTTCCAAACATGAGAACTAAAGTTGATGAATATATAAAAACTGTTTAAAATGTATTACTTATTCTCCTGTAAGTGGAAAAAAAGAGGGTTTTACATAATATACCTAAGGGAAATAAACCATTCCTTACATTACATTTAGATCATTGCGGACCTTTAGCAAAAACCAGCAAAAAGAAAAATCGATTTATTTTTGCTGTAATTGATGGGTTTACAAAATTTGTAAAAATATACGCATGTAAAAGTACCAATTCAACTGAGGTAATAAAATACTTAAGGAAATATTTTGCTGATTATAGTAAACCACTTAGAATAATCATAGACAGAGGTTCTGCCTTCACCTCTAAGAATTTTTCAGAATTTCTTCAAAATTATAATGTAAAACATGTATTAATTGCGACTGGTGTTCCACGTGCAAATGGTCAGGTAGAAAGATTAAATAAATGTATTATTCCTATGATTGCCAAATTAACAGAAACTCCAGAGAAATGGGCTGATAATATCTTAAATGACGTTGAATTTGCTGTACATAATAGTGTTTATAGTACCACTGGAGAAACCCCTGCGAAGCTATTATTCGGAGTTCCACAGGAAGGGTTAATGAATGACGATTTAAAACAATTTCTTTTATCACCTAAGGAAAAAGAAACAAACCCTGATGATCTAGAGATAAGGCAAATAGGAATATTGAAAAAATCCAATCATATAATAAAAACTATTACGACAAAAAGCATAAAGAAGGTAAAACTTATAGTAAAGGTGATTATGTGATGATACCTAATGTAGATGTGACTCCAGGTATCAATAAAAAGTTATTACCAAATATAAAGGTCCTTATGTAATAAAAAATGTCTGCCAAATGACAGATATTTAATAACTGATATTGAAGGATTCCAGGTAACTCAAAGACCTTTTGAAGGTATTTTTGATTCAAATAGTTTGAAATTATGGTTAAAATTATCTGACACTATTGACAAAGCCATTGACCAAAATCTTGACCAATGTTAATATTTTGAATCTGCCCAAATTGATTTTACTTAACTTATTTTCCTGAAAGAGTCATATAATATTGGATTGACTTATTTTATTTTGACTTATGAAAAATAATTTAAAATTTAATCACATGAGATAATTTATGAAACATTATGATTATATAATGTAAAAAATTATGATTTTGGTTATGAGAATTATGTTATGATGTACTGAATTAGTTTTATTAGTAATATGTACTAGTTTCTAGTTTAGTCATAAAGATTATGTTATGTAATTAGTTTATGAATTACTTATGATATGATGTTATGAAATCATAAAAATATTATGTTTAGAATTAATCTTATGTATTACGATACTTATGTGTTATGATCAGAATTCTTATGTCTCTTATGTTAAATTTTTTGATTATGAATTGCTTATGTAACCTCTTATGTAACCTAAAGTATTATGTTAACGTTAGGATAGAACGAGGTCGTTCTAATTGTCAGGATGGTCGAGTTGTAAGAATTATTTAAATATAGCGCCAAAAACTAGGCTGACAACTCCTTCCTGGAAGCATAGAATTATGGGTAGCTTGTTGTTATGGTGTTGTTAGTTGTTATGTATGGAGAAATAAACAAAAATTGGAGAATAAAGTATAAAAATTACATGTAGTCATTTTTATTGTAAATACAATAAAAATTAAGGCTCCCCCATTTTATAACTGGAGGAAAAAATTAAAAGTTGATGCCGTTGAAGGGCTCTAAAATCTCAACAGAAATTGGCTATGAACTTTTTATCTTAGTCTTTAAGTTAACACAAGCATTATTTTTCATAAGAAATAAGTATGGTGTTTATATGCCTTTTAAAAATAAGCAGGATTCAAAAACAATTGCTAATACAGCAAATTTACATTTTTGAGTAGTATGCTCGACATTATATTTTTTAATTCTTACCTAACTTGGTTGTAAACAAATGCCTGGGTTAAATTCTTAAAAGAGGTCTTATAAGAGACAGATATTATACCTCACTCACAAAAACTGCATCATCTGCACTCTGGAAGATTCCTGATTTGGGTTATCTGATCCTTTCTCTAAAATGATAGATACGATTTAAAAAATCCAAAACGATAATTTTAATAAACCAAATTCAGTTTGGATTCGTAATACATATTTAACATTGTTAATAAACTTTGGAATATCTAATAATTGAATCACTCTCTGCCAAATTAAAGTAGCCAGTGCCATAACTTGTTTATTTACAGCTCAATTAAAATATTTTTTGTTATAAAGTTGATATGATATTTTTTTTAAAATAATGTTCATCTTCATTACTGAATATTTTGCGACATTAATTTGGCCTACAGTGTAGGTACCTACCCTTTTCAGTTAACCTTTTATCTCAGGTAACAGTACATGTCTAATACCAACGAGAGAGTGGTCCACCAACAAGTTCTACAACAAATGTTTGTCTTGAAATACAGGGTTTGTACACTGTAAAAAAAAATGAGTGAAATTTCACTCAGATTTCACTCAATACTTTCTCAATTTCTGTCCACACCCGATTGAGTGAAATTTCCACTCTACAGAACCGAGTGAATCTTCAATTCTCAGAGTGAAAAGCACTGAGTGTTTTCACTCAATCGAGATTAGACGAAAGACTCCTTTTTTACTCATTATGGTTTACCTTGTGTAGGATTTTGATCGATTTTGATAATTTATTCACTTTAAAATGAGTGAACTCACTAAGTGTTGAGTTCAAGACACCTTTTATTGAGTGACTTTTACTCAAATTTGTGTTACACTTAACTCGATTAGTACTCATATCTGAGTATTAATTTCACTCAGTATTGAGAAATATATTCTAAATTATTTTTTTAAAAGCTATATGTAAGCTAACTTGTTATTTTATAACAGGTGGGCAGGTGCCTTTCAAAGGTAAGTTTCAGTTTAGGACATGGTCTCGAACATGTCCATTTCCTAAAATTCACTTTTGGGAGGCATCTGGTCACTTGTAATAAAATAACAAGTTAGCTTACATAGCTTTTAAAAAAATCATTTAGAATATTTCGTTTTTTTTAACAAACCAAATAAAAAACTGTAGAACCTTCAAAAATATTTTTATTTGTCATTTTTATTTGACAAAAAAACAAATAAAACCAAATATAACACTATTATTATAATATCAAAAACATTTTAAAAAGTTTTCAACTCTTTTTGGAAAAAATACAGGAACTTTTTAAGCTAGATGTCTAGAAAAGTTGCATCACATCGCAAAAATCCGCTTTATTAAGAGCATTCGTCAGCTCGGCTACCAACATTCTCGAATATTTCTAATTTCTAAACTAACTTTTAATAACGAAAATCCTCCGGAAAATCCAGATACTTTTCCTCCTGAAAATTAAAAAAAAATGTTATTCTGCCAAATGTTCCAGTTCCCAGTTCCAGATTGAGGGAAAGTACCTAGATTTTCGCTACGCTAATTAGTCCAGGAAACATCCGAGCATTGCGGCAATCAGTAGACGCAGTCGAATTTGAATATATGTTAGGCGGATTTCTGCGATGTGAAAAAAAATGTTCTTAACATAAAACATATTTAGGAGTTATGAGTTCGTATTCGCTTCACCACGCCACGCGGCCACTGTCACACTTTACATCACACACACATACACTATGGACTTGTAACCTGGGCACCTTCGAAGGAACAAGACAACCTACGACTCGAACAGATAATTAAAAACTGAGGAACAGGGAAATAGCTTATTCGGTATCGAAGAAGCGCGTATGACGTATGATTAGTAATGAGCGAAAATACTCTAAACTGGGTGATTTCACTCAAATTTTTATTGTGTAAAACATAACATGAGTTTTTAAGTGAATTTTTCTATTCCATTACTCAAAGATAGGGGTTATAACTCGAACATGAGCTTATTCAATAGCTATTGATTAAATAGAGATCATATTTGAGTAAAATGATGAATTTACTCTATTTTAGATAAAAATGTATTCAATTATTTCACTCAAAAAATTCACTCCCTGAGAAATATGTGTTCACTCAGGCTGATTTTTTACAGTGTACCTGGGTCGATATCACTGGACACCAAATTACCAGTAGGTTGATCATCTAAAAGATTATTTTAATTTTATTAGATCAAAATATCTGAAAACGTTCTTTATTTAACTAAATGCATATACTTACCCATATGAACTGGTGTATATAACAACTTTAGAATTAAGTTCTAAACCTCCTTTTATTCCAGGTACGATGTTGATTACAAAAGTGTAAATCACAAACTTTATAAATCTTTTAAATATCTTGCTGTGTTGTATTTTCCATATTAAGGTTTCGCACTTGATATCACTTTTGAAATAATATAGGATCGTTCTTCGAGAATGTATGTCTTTTGGAAAACAAATCCGGCATCGGAACAACATAATTATGAAAGGGTTTACGGCCTGATTCCATCATTGTTTTTAATAAAAAGTTTAAATAATCACTAAAATTCCAGTAAAACTTTTTTCGATTTTTGACGGTATATATTATTTGATTAGAACTGACTTGATTTGATTTGAACTGCCTAAATATTTTCGCCTTAAGCGCGACCGGTGGTTCGTCACAGAACTAATAAATTTGTGTATAACTGGTTGCGGTAAAAAGGTCCTTTCAAAGATCTCAATTTCAGTTTCCCATATATTTTAGTTTGTATATGGTTTCAACTATGACATCAGCGTCATTATCAGCTTGTTTCACTGAAATATTTTCAGTGCTCACACTGACACTGACACTAACACTTGACACTGAACTCACTTAACATTGAAATACACCGAGATTTATTATAAACGTTAGGGATAAATTGTTACTGGTTTGCAAATTGATCAAAGATGATATCGGAACACGAAGATATCTTTGTATTTCGACGACATTGTTCTGCAGCTTTAATATTTTTTGTAGAGTCACTGACTCTGGCTGAGTATTTTTTGAGTTTGGTTTGATTTTTACTTATATTAAATGTCCGATTATGTATATCTGTGACGTATGCGTGTATATTGTACAGATCATGACTCGATCGACATTATGAATCGAAATATCTCAAAAGTGGTAATTCTTAGGAAAAAAAATGTAAGGACCATTATTGTGTGTAGATAATTTTATAATCTACAAATTTGGTCTGAGCTATTTTTTTTTTAAAACTTACCGTTAACGGTTAAGAAAAAATCAGAAAACGTGGGATCAATGGGGACTTTTTTCTTCTTCTTCATAATGGTAAACCCAAGGTCCGTACCAAAATTCAGCTTTGTTGGAATTTTGGTACATTGAAATATTTAATTTGACGGAGTATCAGTACTGATGCTCAAAGCTCTAACTGGGCATTCGTTTAGAATGTAGTCCTTAGAGCATCGCATTCGGATGACCCCTTAACTCTCCACTTATACTACGATATTATATAGTTATTTATTCATATAAATGTAAAAAGATATTTGTTCATATTTTTGAATTTTGTCCACTAGATAGAACACGGTGCAGCGGACCCGGAAACCAATATACAAAATAATAATGTACCCAACTAGTTATAGATAAATAACTATTTCTTTGTTCTTCTTTCATTATCGTTAATGGAGCTTGCAATAAAGAATTAGAAGAGACGCAACGTCTTATCAAATGAGCAGATTTGAATAGAAAGCCATCGAAAAATTAATCTCTTTTTGTCTATTTCGGCGATCCGGTAATTGACGTTTGAGAAATGAACATAACGCGAAAAAGTTATCTAGAGTAGGCATAGACTCTTCTCAGAGCGATAATAAAAAGAAAACAATTTAGTAAGAACTAAAATACATGTTGTGTATTTATTATTTTACGGCGTATTAGGGTTGGTACGGTTAAAAGAGAACCATCCTGTATAAAAAATTAAGTGCGTAACTTATTTAGGCGAACAAGACAATCTTTAAACTTGAAACTACATAGGATTCTCTGTAAAGTACAGCCATCTACTTGTATGTCATTTTATTTATTTTGTTTGAATGTTCGTGAACCTAGAATGGATCAGGAAATAAACAATATAAGAAGTTGCTTCGCAAGTTTTAATCCTTGTCTTTAACCCTGGAGCGAGCGCGTCCGGAATTTTGTATCGCAATTTTACTAATTTCGTTAAAACAAAATATCCATTCGACGGAGCGCGGTGGTGCCGGTAATTATTCTTATTTAGAGATTTGACACCGTGGGTCGTAGTAGATGCGTATCCAGCGATTTTGGTTCAGTACCAATCAGGGCCAGTCAACCGAGATATACGACCTTGAACGATCTTTTTTTGGGGTAGTAATTTCCTGGGGCGCTAGATGGCGTATTTTTATTTTAATTTTTCTAGTTGCCTAACAATTGCGTACAAAATTGTTTTTGTACTAAATAGTACTAAAAAAAAAAAATTGCCTAAATAGGCCTATTAATTATGTTCTGTCATTGTTCTGCATGTCAAATCAGTTTTCCGTTTCCGGCTTCCTCCTTCCTCTTCAGTTGTGTTTTGCAATTGAACGGAGATGTGCGTTTCGCTGTTTTCTGGTTGTTTGGCTGTGTTTTTTACATTTTACAATCGTGATTTTGTATTTTTGAATTTTTTTGAACTTTGTTTTGTGTTTGATTTTTAAGATCTTTATTAAAGGTAAGGTTTAAGTTAAAGCTCTTTGATTTATCTAACAATTTTATTTAATAATCCGAGAAAGTGAAGTGAGGTAACCTAACCAAGTCCAAATGTTCGTGAATTTTATTTTTTAACAATGTAATATTTACAACGCCATATGTTTTTACAAAAAAAAATTGATCAACTCCATATTTTTGTACATAAACTTCACAATGTGATATTACACAGTTGTTCAAGTCCATATGTAAAAAATACACGTAAATAAAACATTGTTTCTAATGGACGTCACTTTCTCTTTTATTCCAACGATATTTGTTATGTGTTCTTAAATCCGGTACTATAATAAATATTATACTTTTTAATCTGTTGTTTTATTTGTTTGTAAAATGTTTCATGGTATAATTTTCTGTAAATTAAAATAAATTATTTATTGTAGGTTTTTATGCACATAATGATATAAGCAAACCATTTAACACTTTACAATAGTTTAACCTGGTTTAACCTTTATATATAAATCCTCTGATAAATCCTTGTTTTTTACCATTTGACTTGTTTGCCAACTTGGGACCAATCAGATGACTACACATTATTTTGTAGAAATCTGATTGGCTCTAACTGGCAAACAAGGCAATACGTCTTGCTTAAAAATAAATTGCATCTATTTAAATTTGCCGCCACATTTGTTACTTTCCTGGGTGGCTAGATGGCGCCACTTCAATATACAGATTACAGATTTCTTTACAAATTTGAAACCGTTTTGAAACTAAAAAATGCATGGGAGTTAGCGTTCTTCTTTAGTGTGTTCTGTGGTACCAATTTTGTCGTAAACCTGTAAAGTACTCCGTGCCGCTACGCGCCCGGTTATGTAAGTAAAATAGTTATCATAGTATTTTATTATTTTGTTTTATTTGGTGTAATTTTAAATAGTTAATTATTTTTTTCGATTGCGTTTATAATAATCTGTTAAATATATGTTTATAACCTGTAGTAATAACCATAACGGAAAGATATTATATATATTTTCCCAGATATTTCCAAGTTTTCCTCGCTAAATATGCTCCAAAGGTTCTAGAGACAATAAGAAGCGAGTTGTTCCCGGCCATGTCTGGCTAGTCAATTGTATTACCGGTAGATATCTACCTATATAGTTTTTTTTTTTCTCAGGTACGATTTCGACAGACGATGATAAGATTCGAAAAGCAGATGATGGCTCATACCAATCTATTTATCTTACTAAAAAGGTTTCTAATATTTTTTAAGTTAACTATGGATGGGTTTAAATATAAATCCGTCATACGTCGTCTCTTGTAATTTTTAACCAGTTTTATTGGTTTGTTTCAAAAATGACAGATCATATCTCAATTTTATTGGTTTGACGGAACAATGAACGACATACGGACACCGATGCGTATGAACTCGCCTTTAGATTTTTGAGGCTTGTCAAAGTCTTGCCAAATTATAGGTTTTAATTTTGATGCATTTTGATTCGTGTTATTACGTGTGTTTTGTGTCTTTTGAAGTCAAGTGGAGGAAAAATCGTGGGAAAATTAACTGCAGACCCGGAGCACAGTTTATAGTTAATACTCGCTGCCCAGGCAGAAAGTCTTAAGCTGGATTTATAAACTCGGAAGTTGGCGTTCAGTTGAGGTTCAGTTGCAGTTGGATGTTCGCGGCAGTTGAGGTTCAATATTTTTGCATTTATAAACTGTCAGTTTCGGTTGTAGGTTAGGTTTGGAATTGTGAAAATTTCGAACGTTTTTCTTTCGATTTAAAAATACTTCTGGTATTTGTCAAAGTTCAAACACAGTAATCCACGATTACGCAAAATATAAACATCACATTAACAGAAATAATGAAACAACAATAAGGTTCATTTTCCAATGCAGCGGCGTACTGTGCTTCACGTGATCGATAGGCGCTTATTCATTGGCTGTCGCCGAACGTCGCCAGCGGTCGCCAACTGCCCGCAACTGCCGACATAAACATTGACCATCTTTGAACTCGGTTGAACGTAAAACGAACTGCCAACTTTTCGACCAACTGACTTTATAAATGCGCGCGTTCATTTCATAGCGTTGACCATTTTGAACGGCAACTGAACCTCAACTGAACCTCAACTCCCGAGTTTATAAATCCAGCTTTATACACCAATAAAGTTACCATCAATAAAGTTTGTATACCATCTCGTCGTAGATAAGTGCATCTCGTATATGGTAGAAGGATCTTACTAAACATATACTACTGCTACTGGAGTGACTGTAAAATATCGACATCACACGATAGGTAAATAATGGATTTTAGTACTGCAGAAAAATAATGTCAAAAGGTACCGATTTAAAAAAATTAAGATTAAAGTTAATTAATCAACCTTTAAGGTAGAAAATTTGGTAAGTGTTATTATTAATAAAATAGTTTGTTTTATTTATGTTGTTTTATTTATTCCTGTTAAATATTACAAAAAATTGTATTTGTACATAAGTTATATTGATAAATATAATACTAAATGCGGGAAGTTTCTTGAAGCTTGAAAGTAAGAAATAGTTCTTTTTTTATATTTTTTTGGTATGTGGTGTTTTGTTCTTGTTTGTTTTGTATTAACAGATACCGTTTTATTAATAAAATAACTCAATGAAACAAGTTTAGATTGGAAAGTGCCCATAAGGACAATGTAAATACTATTTGGCGCTATTCTTGCAACGGTCGCGACCCAAAGCGATTTGATAATTTCGGATCGGTTCGGCTTTTTCCGGAATTATGTCGCCAAATATTATTTATTCAAATTTATTATTATTTTCTTTTAATTTTATAAATGAAATGGCAGTGTGTTGCATACAAGAAACTTTATTTTATATACGGACATGTATGAAATACCTATGAAACATTGGAAACCGACGTTATGCCACGATGATTTTTGCAGTTCACAACACAGCTTTTTAAGTTTTTAATTTTAAATTTTATTTAAAATTTAAATTAAACTCACAAGATAGCAATAATTACCTTGAGCATGTACGCTTTAAATACTTTTCGGTATTTTTTTAATGAGGGCGGGTGGTGTGATTCTAAAGTAGGCGCCTGCAGTAGGGTTAAGAGCAAATCTTGACAATTGGGAAATTTCTCAGTTCTATACACAAACTTTTTTAAAATATTTATAGTGTACTCGAATTTGTCTAGACATATTAAAACGGTTTAATGTTACTCTGAGGATAGATAAATTTAATGACATATCGGAACAGGATGAAAGAATCATTGTTTTTGGAGAATTTTTTAACGGTAAATTTCGAGCATCATTAGATTCGAATTTTTCAGTTGAATGACGCAACGGCCTCCTAAATGGACTTATTATTTTTGACGAATGATGGAGTCATTGTGGGCCAGATTAGAATCATCTGTCCAGTCTTTCTAGCCAATCTATTATCGGCGAAATGTTCAATGCAATCGACTTTAACAGGAACAACTAACAAAAGATTCTAATGTAACTGAAATTAGATTAATTTTTCCATTACCAGAGATTAACTAAAGAGAAATGGAGTAAAAGAGTTTTTTTCTGTGTTTATCAGATAAATTTTTATCAAACAAATTTATGTTACGTCATGTTCAATGTATTAGTAAATATGTTGTAAAGAAAATTATGATATATTTTGAAATTAATTGGACACAGCACAACCTACAAATGAATCAGACAGTTTCAGATGTCAGATGTCGGTTTGAAGTTTATCTTTTATTGCAAGGTTCAAAGACACATTACCGAGATAGAAAAATGGCTAAAACATGGAGAATAAAGGCTAATTAAGAACAAATCTGTCCACGTTACTTTCATTCTAAGAAAAGTCGATTGCCCTTCAATCTCAATAAACGGAGTACGTATTTCACACGATGTTACAGAAAAATACATAGAAATACATCTGGAAGGAGGCTGACTTGGTAGAAATCTTTCTGCTAGCATCTCAAGCAAAAGAAAAGCCCTAGATGCAAAGCTTTTATCCATGTATTGGCTGATTGGTACAAATTTTCAGTTAACAAACGAAATCAAAATAGTCTACAAAACGATTCTAAAGCCAGTTTAAATATACTGAATACAAATCGGGGGCACAGCAAGTTATAGTAACATAGATGTACTGGAAATGTTTCATACTAAGACTGTTAGATCTATTTTGAACATTCCAAAATGCATCCACAACAAATACATATATTCTGCACGACTTGATGCTCAACACTGTAAAACAAGAAATCGCTACCAAATATCATTTACTTTTAGGTATTCCAGATTGAGAAGGAATATAGTGTTCCACGTCTGACAAAATGCTTTTCCAAAGTATATGAGAGTCATTGGAAACTCCCCTTGCAATAAACCACAGTAATTAGATATAGTTAAGCGGGACACTTGAATGTTAATCTTTTAATGCTAATAGACATAAACGAGAGAGAATGTAACCTCTGATTCATTACCAAACAGAAGCAATAATGGCAGTAATAAAATTATATGATAACATCAGTTTTGTGTTATGCTTTGTCATTGTTATGCTTTTGGGTAGGTCATGGTTGATGTCTGCCTAGGTCATTATCAGTCCACATCGTCGCTAAAATTTTTCAATGTAAAAACAATACAAAAATCATAATTTTACATGGCCGAATTTTATTGCACTCAGTTAAATTCTCAGAATGTTATTACAATATTTTTAGTATATTTACTGGTGTATTGTGTTTTCATAATTATTTTTTTTATAAATTAACATTTTATATGTAGAACGAAAAAAAAACGATATTGCAAATTATTATTATTTAATTAGTCACCAATAATGCCCGCCTAAATGTTGACAATTTTTTTGGGACATTCAGTATTCTCTCATTAAGTGTGAATTTTTGTCTGTCCAATAACGTCAGTTCTGTCGATTTATTTGGCCATTCAACGTAAAAGTTGAATTGTCAGACAAAAGTACCTATGCTCTTTGGGTTCACGGTAATATTGTTGAGTAAATGCATTATTTGCTCTCAAAACTGTAATCTCCTATCGCGATAATCTTCAGTTCATTCCTGTTCAATCGACATTTTAGACGGATAAAAATGTGGATGTTAGTATCCATAATACCAAATAATAACTAATTTAATTTGCCATTGGTTTGTTCTGATCACACTGGGTTTTTTACAGGAGGCAAAAAGGTTTCACGAAAAGAAAATCGGTCGTCGGTGAAGTTGGAATATATTTATTTATACTGTTTTCACTCTTCCCCTACTTTTTTCTTAAAATTTGTTAAAGTCAAAAAATGTTAGGACACTTAGTAAAACACAGACTCCCAAAATCTCATTCAAATCGGAATAACGGTTTTTAAAATATCTGAAAAAAATGTGCTAATTTTTTAAGTTAGATGCCGTCTAATGGACAAACGAAGCACTTTTGTATAAAGGTAAATTGTGTCCAATGATCTTATTTTGATTCCAAAAATACGTAGTAGTTCTATGTCCACGGAATATTGAGACACTCTGTATACATAGATCTAAAGTTAAAAAGAAAGAAGGGATTATATAGATATCAAAAATCGTACCTTTATAATAATAATATTCATTTTCTTTTGAACTAAAAAAAATAAGTCATAATAATATGAATATCATAATCATATTGGTGTATTCACCGAAGAAAAAATATATCATCTATTATTATTTAATTTAGAAATCATAATCTTTGTATACATTAATAGCATTTTATATTATTTCAAATAATGCATGTAACTATTCTATAAAAAAAACTGAACTACTATATTCCATTTGCACATGAGAAAATAGCCTCTAGCGTCCTGATTAACCAGATAACAAACGTATATTTATATCATTGTTTACACACGCAAATAGTATTAACATTTAATTTGCTTAGAGGAAAGAAGAAAGAAGTGAGACTAATGATTAAATAAAAACTCAGTAATGTAGAATGAATAGCCACTATTATTAAAATACTATTTGTTTCGCCTCTGTCTCTAATGACTAGATCCATATTTGACTCTGCACAGGATGTTGCGACTTAACTGAAAATATTCCTCGCAGCTAGTTTTCCAACTTATGAATTTTCATTTGTTTCTTTAGAAAATAATTAGTTAGATGAAAATTGTATGCTCGTTTGTATGTCATTTAAATATTAGCATTTATATTTTAGATTATTTTGAACTAAAAATTAATATGAACTAAATACAGCCAGCAATAAAGTGGATCTCAAACTGAATTTAGCAAAAACTAAAGTGATGTACAACTGTGAACTGTGAATGTGAACTAGTGGAAGAAAAGACATTCTAATAAATAACACAACACTGGAAATATTAGAATATACCTATATACAGTA
This sequence comes from Sitophilus oryzae, assembly GCF_002938485.1. Taxonomy (NCBI): domain Eukaryota; kingdom Metazoa; phylum Arthropoda; class Insecta; order Coleoptera; family Curculionidae; genus Sitophilus; species Sitophilus oryzae. The sequence goes on from NW_022146688.1 coordinate 264,867, forward strand.
TTGGCCAAAAGTGGATGAACCAATACCAATAATTGCGAAGAAAATCAGATTTGAGGTGTTAAATATCAAAATTATTTCATGTACCTTTGTATGTTAAAAGGTTAATACATTCTCAATAAAATACTACAAACAAATATAAATTCTTCTGTTAGTCTTAACGTAGATAAGAATTGGCAAATGTTGCTTTTTTGTCTTGGAGAAAAGTAGATGAACCAAATATTTTTAAAAATAGTAAGTTTCATTTGTTCTGCTTTTTTGAACAATTGCGATTTAAAAACATTTGAGCTCTTGTGATATATCATGCCACGTGGAATTAACTTGTCTGCAGATCTTATCTTAAGTTGCGAGTAGTGAATGCTTTTAAAGATGGTTTGAAGCAATCGGAAATCGCTAAGCAATTACGCCTTGGAAAATCAGCGGTACATTATATCTAAAAGGGATAGAATGAGAGAGGAGATGTCTCTATAAAAAGAAAACCAGGACGATCTAAAAAGTTGGTGCCAATATGATAAAAGCCATAAAACGAATTTCTTCACAAGATCCATTTTTGCCGTTTTATCGAAGATAAAAGCAAAACTTGAAGATATCGGCTATCCACCAGTGAGTACAAGGACGATCCGACGTAAATTAGTTGACTAGAAGTTGTTTTCCCGAAGACCCGACAAGAAACCACTGCTCTCAAAAAAAATTTGAAGGCCCGATTAGCATTTGCCAAGGAACATCAAAACTGGACTGTGGCACAATGGAAAAAGTTTGTTTTAGTGATGAATCAAAGTTTAATTTGGTGTTATCAGATGGAATTCAACATGTAAGAAGACCTCCCAACACACGATTGCTACCAAAGTACACGCGACCCACTGTAAAACATGGTGGGGGCTCAATCATGGTATGGCGATATTTTTCTGGGTATGGGATGGGGCTTCTCCATAAAATTGAGGGCATAATAGATCGGTTTGGCTACAGAGATATATTTTACAAAACCTTTTAGTGCCTTATTTGAGGAAAATTGCCAGTTGTACACTACTTCCAACATGATAACGACCCGAAACATGCCTTACAATTGGTTAAAAGGTTTTGGAAGTTAAAATGACACCTGCTCTCAAATGGCCATCGCAATCCCCAGACCTGAATCCAATAGAAAATTTATGGGAAATTTTGAATCAATACATATAGGACCAAATTCTACAAAAATAAGCAAGAATTATTTGCAGCTTTGGAAGAGTCTTGGAAAAATATCGATTTTTCAATAATTGAAAATCTTCTGGGATCTATGCCTAAACGATGTCTGAAAGTAATTAAGAATAAGGGTTATTACACTAAGTACTAGCAAATTATAAGTTAATTTTTCAGTTTTTGTTAACATAAGATTTTTTATTAAATATATATTTTGTTCATCTACTTTTGTCCAATGGTTTTTCAATTTAAATTTTTGCTACCTTATTAAAGCAAATTTTAAAAAACAATATTATTCATTTTTATAGCACTGACACTAGACTTCAAGTAAATATAGCTCAAATTTTAATTTTAAACATATTAGAAAAAAACCATTATTTTAACAAAGTTCATCCACTTATAGCCAATACTGTATGTATATTTGGGATAACTAATACTAGTAGTGGGAACTATCGAATGAATACTATCGAAACATTCGATAGTTGCAATTCATTCGAATAATTCGATAGCTAGTAAGAAAACATTCGTCGAAATCTATTCGAATAAAAATTATCGAATAGATGCGTCATCTGCCTTGAAATATTGTATTCTAGTAATTCGGCAGCAAAAACCATTCATTTATAAAATTCATTCATTTATCAAATTCATTTATTCGTCAGGATCGATTTTAATAAAATATAAACTGGATTTTAGTTGTCGTCCGGCGACGTAGGTTTCTTTCCTAGAAACCCGAGAGCGGTCTGTGGCAATGCTATGAAAAAAGCCGGCATCTTTGATTTTTTGCGGACTCATATAAAGATAAGGACACATAATTTTTTTTATTGAGGTGCTAGTATTTACACAAAAAATACATTATGAAGGGCGCTGTTGCCATATATTCGTATTAGTTGGTACTAGCAAAGAATATTATTCTTTAGCATTAGTTAGTTAGGGATAGTTATAATTAATTTAATTATTAAAGTTATATGTTTTGCATTTTTTTTATTAATATTCTGTTGTTACACTGCAATAATACTTTTTATTTTGGATGTAGGAAAATGATTTTTAATGTTTTTAAGCAAAAACTGGTTTAATAAGTAATAATAACAGTAATAATTTGTTATACCTATTAACAACAAAATATATAATTAAAAATAATTGAAAGATCGGGCTACGGAAAATCACACAAATTTTCGGCAAAATTTTGAGCACTTCGCACACAATCGTCAATTAAAAAAAACTACTATTTTAGTATTTTAAATATTTTAATAAACGCAAAAATAGCACAGTATTTACAAGGCGAAGTTATAAAAATTTGGAAGAATTAATAATGCACTGACGCACACAAAAATCAAAGGAATACTAAATTTCATTATCAAAAGCATTCGATAGTCCTGGCGCAACGATAACCATTTAGTAGCACGGCGAGGTTGTCACAAATGCTTTAGTATACAAATGAATGAATGATTTTATTCGAATAAAACCATTCGATAGTTGAAATCATTCATTCAGTAACCATTCGATAGTCTAATTCATTCGATAGTCCCCATCGCTAACTAATACGCAGCTCTGGATCTCTACTACCAGAAATCAACAGAAAAATTAAGTTAGCATGGAGTACTTACGGAAGACCCAATCATATTCAAATCCAGAATGCCACTCTATCTAAAGAAGAAAACATTCGAACAATGTGTACTCCCAGTCATGAATGCGTCCTATGCATGCGAAACCTGGACACTTAAAACTGACATCATAAGGAAACTGCAGGTCACACAACGTTCAATGGGACGAAATATGCTGGCAATATTGAAGGGAGACCGTAAAAGAATAGAGTGGATACGACAAAAGACCCAGGTAATAGATGTTCTCCACAGAATACAATCCCTCAAGTGGCAATGGGCAGGACACCTGGCAAGAAGGACAGACAACAGATGGACCCCAAAAATTACAGCATGGTACCCACGAGGAATCAAGAGACCTAGAGGAAGACCAAATTTGAAATGGGACCGAAATATTAGGAAATCAGCAGGGATAACTTGGGCCAAGAGAGAATGTGAGGGAGACTATACCATAATTGGAAATGGTTGAATAAGCTGAAAAGTATGATGATGATTTATAATTTAGATTAGATCTAAATTAGATAGCTATTAACCTCTATTCCACTACGACCCTTACAGGCCTACCTATTGTGGGCCTGTTCTTGTTTCTGGTTACATTCTCCAGTCATATTCCTTTCGTAAATCTATTAATTTGGTGACTGAACATTCCATATAGCTTTTTACCAATGTAGAATGTTTGGGAGGGGGGACAATCACCGCGACCCTACAGATCTATTGTGTCTCCCCCTTTCTTGAGTTATAACGAGTTATAACTCATCATGCAGTCTTAGGATTTTGACAAAAGCTAGTATGAGACGGCTTCGCAGAGGCTAGTTCTCCATCTCCGATATCAGTCGTACTTGTGTTTTCCTATTTTCCCCATAGAATCTGCATTCGCCTTTGTGTCTTAGCTTCGATCAACGGTGAGATTAAGAAGACAGTGTCCTGTTAAAAACCCCGCGACAATCCGAATGTTGTTCTTACTTAATTCAAGGAAAATATGACTTTTCTCGGTCGTAGGTTTTGAGAAATTTCTTCGAGTGTCTTAAGCCGCTGGAGGACTCCCATTCCAGGTTACAGGTGGACTCTTACAGGGTCTTGAATTTCTCTTTAAGTTGATTTCCACTTGGAAAGTAGCCGCCCATACACCAGAAGATTTGGCCTGCGGATTTGGCCTGAAGATTTGATCTACGTACTTCGCCTGCGGATTGTAGTAGGTATTGTTGTAGATATCTGTGGTAGTAGGTGAAATATTCTTAAAAATTTAAGCAAAAAACATGGTATAGTGACAGCTGTTATTGGGTTCTATATTAACCCGCCTTTAAATTATCATCAGTCTATTACTAACTTGTAGCCTCATGCAAATATCTGATTTTCAATGATAAGATTTATGAATGGTACCTTCTAATTTTGTATGTCACATGGGTACAATTCGAACGAAAACGTCCACAATTCGAATACTCATAATTTAACTTTGACCCTGAAAACTTTAGTTTATTTATTTTAACAGCTGATAGAAGGGTTGTGTACAGGTATTGGTTCGGTATTTTTGGTCCTGAAATTTAGAAATTTCGACAAAAAGTTACGCTGGCCATCATTAAGTAAGTTAATTAATAATCAAAACTTAATCGAAATATTTTCTTGATCTGTTAAATGCATTTTTTTTATAGTAAATTTTGATTTCTTATTTTTCAAAAAATGGCGAACTGAAGATCGATTTGGATTTCACGTAATTTGTTTTTTTTTCCTTTGCAAGGTATATTATTTATTATTATATTAGAAATTATTTATATTAGAAATTATTTATATTAGAAATGAAATGTTTCCCAAAAATAATATAGATTAGAAATACTTGTATCCATTTTAAGTAATTTCATTCATTTTGAAATAAAAACTAAAAAATAAAAACGATGCCATCAAATTTGGTATTCTATATGACTTCATGATATCAGACAAAATTTAAATTTAAAATGAAAATATTTCGATGGCCATTCCAACCAAAACATTTTAAACCATCTAAGCCGTCGAATATCGAATACACGAGACTCTCGCTTAACTGAAACAGAAAATAATAATGAACAATAAATCTGGTACATTGCAAACGGCTCAACCTAAGTTACTCCACAATATGACAAGATAATAATCACAAAATTGTTTACATAAAACAGGTATTATTATTTAATTTGATTATCCAAACTACCTACTCGAGCTAGGAGCGTAAAGGAGCGTTTCTATAAAAATCCGCTAATGTAAAATAAATAGCTTTCTCGTTGAGATCGGGCGTGCAGGTTGCCCCTCGACCCGTCCCTGTGCCCCTACCGGCTCTTCCACCGTTCCTACTATCGAAAACATCTAAATGAGATGCAATTAACATTTTCCTGGCAAAGATTTTTCGTCATGACCGCAACTAGCCACCGCATCATTCATTATCGATGTGCCGAACAGCGTTGCCAACAGAACAATAATTATTAGTAGGCTATATAAAAAAGTCCTTCCTTGTGAAACTTCGGCAGCATATTCTGCAGATAAAAATAAGTAATAAGGTTCATATAAATGTATGTCCTAAAATGCTTAGTTTCGGAGATACAGGGTGTAGAAGTTTTATTTTTATCTAGATTTTTTCCAAATAATTTATGAAGTAACGTAAATATTTGGATGAAAATTGGTGTCTGGGAGTTTTTTGACATGACAAATTTGATTTTGATGTCAATATGACTCCTAGTTGTAGAGGGCGCTACCTACATAATTTTAACTGGTTAGAAGAGTAATAACTTTTCGTCCGTAACTGTATAAAACTACTGACTAAATATACATTGACGACGTTTTTTACGTAAATAAGGTCTCTTAGTAAAAATCGCTACGAGTAATAGTTCTCGAGATATTTGGAACCGAAATTATGAATACTTCCCAGATAGCACATTTACGTTCTTTTCATATGCAAAGCAAGTGACTTTGGAGAACAACAATGTTCTATTCACATTCCTTTTTTTCATTGGGAACATATATGGCACATGAATAGCAGAGATTACGTTCCACCCTATTCAAGTGATATAGAAGTGCGTTTCACATTCCAAGATATATTCTATGAACGTGAATTATATGTTCGTAAAAGAATGTATTTAAAAATAATATTCCAATTATATGATATTCATGTTTTTAATATTCTATATTTATGCTTTTCATATGTTTTTCATATTTTTTTATTATCTACAGAGGCAAAATAAAACACTAATTTACCACAATACACCAAAACACTTTACTTTTGCACAGGACGCGCGTTTCGCTAACCATGTTAGCATCATCAGCAGATGGTCAAAATTTAAGTTTTAATCATCTGCTGATGACGCTAAGATGATTAACCAAACAAGCGTCCAGTTCAAAAGTAAAGTGTTTTGGTATATTGTGGTGAATTAGTGTTTTAATTTGCTGTTGTAACACCAAAGATTCCAACCCTCAACTCTGTATCTACTGGGTGTCCTGTATAAGGATGCCCTGTATCAATATCCTATAAACTATAGATATAGATACAATTTTTTTCATATTTAGCAATTTTTTTATCTCTTAAAATCTATAGGATACCTATACAGTACATTCATATCTGGAACACACTACAAACAATTTGCTGAAATTAAATAATTTGGTGTGTAATAATCAAAAATTAACTAATAAATAGAACGGTTAAAAATAATAGGTAAGGATAAAGACGAACTTGAGTAATATATGTTTATTAATTAAAAATATTTGAATATAACAATATACATTGATATTATCTTCTATGTCTATGTTTCTATATTCTCTTGTCTACCCTTCTGAAATAATATCAGCAAAATTATACTGTTCAAATAAATTCGCACAACTTACCTTTGTCTTTTGTTTTTACAAGCCATATTTTAATTATATTGATAATTTTCGTTTCTTTTGACTCTTGAAATTGACCTTTCATGGAGTCTAAAATATATGTTATTACAGTCTTTGCAACACCAAATATCTTTAAGTTCAGATACCTAAAATTGCTTTTGGCCACTAACAATGATTTCAAACTTCTCTTCTGTTTGGCCCCATCCGAAGAATATTTTTGTGCAATTTCATTGCCCAGAACCTTATAAAGCACTTTCCTTATACTTTGTGCTACTCCTGAACCACCAAGTCTAGATAATTCTCGAACCTAATAATTCTTGAAAATACCTTTCTCTTAAAAAATACACAATAAATGATTATAGAAGAGCCTACATAAATACCTATATAAATACTATATTATAGGAAAGTTCAGCACTGGAACTACACTTATTAGAACAGAAATCTTCAATGATACTACCAGAGATACTACTACATTGATGATGTACAGAGGATATTAAAGAATCACTTTGGTCTGAATCCAGTTTAATGTACAATATTGAAGTCATATTTGCGTAACATTGACTTAATAAGATTTTGACTCCTTTTTTTTGGTTGAATTTTAAAATATTTTTTAGTATAACCTATTTTTTTTCGAGGTCTCATGGTTTTAGAACATTAAATTCACTCCCCTTAAAATAGATACTGAAAACACAAACATAACAAGAAGTACTTTACCGATTCTATCCTTAAAATAATTATTTGCATCACTTACCTTTACGTTATCTCAGTGCTTTAATTATTAAAATAGTTTGGATGAAGTACGTTTACGTTTATGGTTCACTTGTTGTTTTTTTGTTAGGTTATGTTATGGATGTACGATTCGAATAGATTTGAATCGAAGGTCGATCTTTTTACCCAAAAAATCGATTAAAATCATCTATCAAACTATCTTTTGGTATAATCGATCTTTTTATTTCATAATGGAAGATCGTTTTTATTTATACAGTTTTACAGGTTTATTTATTTGTTAGAATAAGGAACACTGTATTTTTGCTTGAATATTTGTTTACAGTGCATCTATATACACTAATATATAAAATCCCTAATAATTATTTAATACACAAAAATTTAATAGTAAGAAAATATACAAATATAATGTATTGTATTTATACATTTTTTCATTTCGAAATCATTTTTATTCTCCTTTATTTTTATTCAGATATTGATATGTTTAGAACGTGAATATCAGATACTTATAATTTATTGTAAACCATAATTTCAGAAGATATTCTAAGGTCATGCTGATAATATACCTTTAAATCACATTCATAGTAGAATGTACTATTCATATGCCATACTTATTAAAAAAAAGAATATACTTATAAGAACTTAGGAGGAATATTCTTAGAATGTAAATGTTTCTTTTGTGCTATCTGGGCTTATCTTCATTGACATAAATTTAACAAAAGTTCAACAGAAAAACTGTTCTATCATCATTTTTTTTTCGCAGAAAAATTTATGATTGATTTGAAAATATAAAAATTTCCCAAATTTATTATTTCAGTTAAATAACTATCTACTCAAGGTGTTTATTTTTCGTCAATAATGGCATGTATCGACTATTTCCATTCCAAATATCTTAACGTGTTTATTTCTTGTCAATATTAACATGTATTAAATATTTCCATTCTAAATATCTTGAGAACGGTTGTTCATATCGATTTTTACCAAGAGACATTTTTTAAGTAAAAAACGTCGTAAATGTATATTTTTTTACCCAGTAGTTTTATACAGGTACAGACGAAAAGTTATTACTCTTCAAAACAGTTAAAAAACATGTATGCCCACTTTTATATATTTTCTTTTAATCAAAATATTTTTTAGGAAACAAAAATAAATTAATTATAAATATATAAACATTTATTATTTACATCAACAAAACTCACCTTCTTAAGGGATCACTTAAGGGATATAAAGGGTCATTACTAATTACTACCCCTGCGTTACTCGCACGGTGAGCACAGCGCTCACTCTTTAACTATTTTCTTAATTTTTTTCACAATTTTGCACAAACTGACAAGTGCGCTCATATAATCCTCCACACAACTATTGTGTTCAAGGTCACTTACGCAGAAATGCGATTGGAAAAGCCTCAGTCTACTTTTAGCCGTCTTTGAGCGTGTATGTCGAAAAAAGAGCGATTAGCTCACCCGCGAGTAACGACGTGATTCTAATTTTTGTGATTTTTAAAACCAATTTTTTTTCTCGTCAACTTTGTTTTTTATGTCATCTGGCTCTATAATATTAATATGTTATGGATCCGAAAGAAGAGGCGAGACTTCTGAAAATATACGAAGAATTGTTGCAAGAGGATTTGCTACTTGAACAGGCGCAAGAGCAAAATTTGAATGATGAAGAAAGCGACATAGATTCTGTTGAAGTGAATTCTAATCATAAGACTGACTCAAGAGTTATCTGCGGATGATACGGATAATACTTTTTCAACGTTTCGGTCTGAAGATGGTCCGAATTATATCGGCAAAGACAAAAAAACTATTTGGAAAGTTCATCGAGAGCGGAAAACTAGCCGGACTCGACAGCACAATATTATAACCAAATTACCGGGTGTGAAGTCTGCTGCAAGGAACGCTAAGACTCCATATGAAACCTGGAACTTGCTCATAACAGACGAAACCATCGAAGAAATAGTGTCCTGCACAAATGTACACCTACAACAAATTTGCAACAATTATTCCCGCGAACGGGATGTTTAGACACTGATAGTGACGAAATAAAAGCACTTTTTGGATTATTGTACATGGCCGGAGTTTTGAAATCCCGGCATACCAACTTGAATGATCTATGGAGCACCGATTCTACAGCACCAGAGTTATTCAAAATGGTTATGTCTGTCTATGAAAAGATTCTACTTGTTGCTTCAAGCTCTTCGCTTCGATAATATTAGCACAAGAGCTGAGCGCAAAAAAATTGATAAGCTAGCACCAATTAGAGATATTTTCGAGAAATTTCAAGAAAGATGCCAAGCCTGCTATACACCTAGTGAAAATTGTACAATTGACGAGATGCTAGAGGGTGTCCGGGGAAGGTGCAGCTTTAGGCAATACATCTCCAGTAAGCCAAACAAATACGGCATAAAAATATTTGCCTTGGCTGATAGTCGTGCATTCTACACTCTCAAAATGGAGATTTATGCAGGAAAACAGCCTGAGGGTCCATTTTGTATTGATAACAGCCCAGCTTGTGTGGTAAAACGAATGTGTGAACCCATTTGGAATTCTGGACGAAATTTGACCTGCGATAACTGGTTCACATCAGTTCCTTTAGCAGAAGATCTCAAGAAGAATGAAATAACTTTAGTTGGGACAATTAGAAAAAACAAACGTGAAATTCCCGAAATATTTGTTGCAACTAAACAAAGGCCCGTTTGCAGCAGTATGTTTGCTTTTGGCCGAGAATCTCTATTAGTTTCGTACGTCCCAAAGAAAAACAAGAATGTCCTGCTATTGTCAACACTTCATGAATATGATGAAATTGATGCAGAAAGTGGCGAAGCCTGCAAGCCAGCAGTGGTTACTTTTTACAATCAAACTAAATCGGGAGTAGATTCTGTGGACCAGCTCAAAAGTCTTTATTCAGTGGCAAGAAATACATGTAGGTGGTTGACTGTGTTTTTTAGTATCATGAACATCGCTGGAATAAATGGGAACATTATATTTAGAACCAATGTATTAGATTCTAATCAACCAAGGCGAGAATATTTGAAAAATTTAGCTAGACAACTCGTTACTCCACACATGCAAGGAAGAGCGTCACAAAATCTACCATTTCTACTACGTTTGCAAATAAAAAATAGCTGAATATTCCGTTAACACAGGAGAAAGAAGTTCCACAAGAAAACGAAACTGGTGCAAGGCCAAAATGCTATAACTGTCCCAAGAAAAAGAACCGCAAAACAACCACAAAGTGCTCAAAGTGCCTTAGAGCAATTTGTAAAGAACATACTATTGCCATTTGTACTGAATGTGGACGCGATGAAAATCTTGAATCGGAGTGATTTTTTTCTAAAAAAACATTATCCTAGTTGCTTTTAGCATATTACTACCTGTTTCGTAGTTCAACTTGTTTATGTATATGTTTACTTGTTCATGTTTATGAAAATATCTTTTATTTGGTTAAAAAATATTACTTTGCTGGCAATAATGCAAGATATATGTTTAGTTTTGATTTAATAAAACCATTTTTATAATTTTTGCTTTTTTTGTGCCTAATAAAAATCAATATGATGCACATAATTGCCAAGTGAGCTAGACGCTTCATTTTACCACGCGAGTAACGCAGGGCTACCGTTTTTCCGTTCAAAAAATTCTAATAAAGTTGCGATGAGTTTTTTTATGGCTATTACGCTATCTTGTACAGTTTGCACTAAAAAGGTTCTAAAAAGAACAATGTTCGAGTGCAAGGTCTGCTAGTAAATATTTTTGAGCTAAAGTATCACGACACTATTTATTTAAACCAAAAACTCGTAATACAAAACCTCATACAAAACTAAAGTGTCAAAAAGAATGACATTGTCAGGAAATAAATAAATAAATGCGGCAACTTGACATTTTTTACAGCAGAGTTACCACTTGAATCCTTAGAGCGAAATTTAAATTTCAGTTAGTCCAGTTAGGTGCCGAATATGTCCATGGTTGGAAACGCATTAATGAATTTAAAAATCGCGCGTTCAGTTACGTAACTATAAGTTTAATTGATATCAAATACCGTATGATCGAAAAAAACCCGGGTCCAGTTGGCTTGGAAATGAACATCGATGACATTCCCCATATAAAATGACAGCGATCTTTATTTCATAGCCATCGCTGACGCCGTTTTTTTCGATGATACCGGTATATTTATACATCGCAAGTGGTATCAGTTAGTAGTTCGTTCAAATGGATGAATCGTAGGAGTCGATTTAATATGAGAAATTGAATCGCGTGATTGGATTCAATAAAAAGAATCGTAAAGCCCATCATTAAACTGTTTAAATCTTTAAGTCACTTACTCACTTAAACTACTAAATCTCTAAGTCAAGACTAAATATCTAATTAGTCAGTATACAACACATTTCAAAATACGCATATTTAAGAAATTGCTAATTTAAGGAATGCATGTATGTACTCACTTATTTGATCTCCCCGAAAGAGGATATAATTAAAATTTATACCTAATAATTTTCATTATGAAATATAGTGCAAACTTGAACAAGCATTTTTCCTACAAAAGAAAGGCATTATGATTAATTAATGCGATCAATTACAAGAAAAAGATAGACTTCGTCTAGAACAAAGTGGTTAAGTTGGCAACGCTGGCAATCAACAGCAAAACCGAAGGGTGTAGAGAGTGAGAGGCATGCAAGGAGAAAAACACGAAGGAAAGGGAAACGAAAAAAACGATAGTTTTTTTTGTCCTTTTATGGTAACCGAATGGCTAATTAATTCGCCCTTAGAACGCAAGCGCCACGATCGTTTTGTTATGCGCCTCCGGGACGACGGATTTCGGATTTTTGTCGTAGTACCCGTTTCAGTGGCGTACTATTTAACCCTTACGTTGCAATCAGCAATATAAGAGTTAATAGAGTCTCAATCAGAACGTCAATGGTTAAATGAGATTTGGTATGTTAGTATATGAAATAATTTAGGATTGATTGACGTATTCAATTATTGTTTTCGGTCACTTCCTGTTTCACTGAAAATGACTACTTTTGATTTTTAAATGGCACCCTCGATATTTTGTTACTTTATTCGATAGAAAATGACACTCTGAATAGATAGACATATCATATGTCAACTTTTGACGATTTTCGAATATGGTTGATTTGAAATTGTAGCATGCGATTCATAACGACAATTTGACTCGAAATACCAATTGTGTGGTACCAAAATTATTCGTAAAAAATGCTTCTTCAAAATATGCTAATGAGCCACCCTCGTTCCATTTGAAAAGTTGAGATATGATTAAAAATACGATTTGGGCAAAATACGATTTTACAAGGCTCCTTGATTAAAAATTATTATTTAACACATCTCTGGAAGATTGAATTTTAAAATACAATTTTGTTTTAAGCGAAAATGTCAAAAGTTGACATATCATATGTCATTATATTCAAAGTGTCATTTTCTATGGAATAAAGTAAAAAAATACCGAGGGTGCTATTTAAAAATCAAAAGTTGTAGTCATTTCCGGTGAAACAGGACTAGTTTAGGCCAATCATGTTAGAGGGGTCACTTGGAAAAAAGTGTTGGAAAGCTAAATATTGATTTGGTTGATTCATTTGACGTTAAAAAGGATGTTTCGAAGGTTTACACGGTTACTCGACCACCGCTCGACTCAGGAGACCCAAAAGATAGTAAAATTCTTGGACATTTTTCCGATTTTATATAGCCAATAGTTCGGAAACGTTGCGTTCTAACGGATATTTCAATAATAGGCTAAATAAAGAGAATTAGATTCTATGTCGAATGAGTATAATTCAGTCAATTCGGTTCAGTAGTATGGCTAAAATCGAAACTTGAAGATTGGTGATATTTTTAGCCACTTTGTTGAAATGATATGACCATTGACATTGAATTGTTACATGAAAAACATCATTCTAGTTAGAAAAAATGCAAGTAAAATTATAAAGCATCAAATTGTAGGTTCAATTAACTTTTAAATTTGATCAAGTGATTTCTCTGATTTTGGTCATCTCTCAATTCAGCTACAATTAAAAAATCCTTATAGACTAGTTTTTCAACAGAATGGAAACTATCTCGGAAATAAAGATAAATATTGTATTAGAAATAATTATAACTCTTGTTGCATTTTATGTTTTATTCTATCGTTAGCGTTTTAGTTCAGATTATTATTTTTTTATTATTGGTTTTTATTTGTATTTTAAAGTTTATTTATTTGGCGCCACAGATTAGGAGGAGAAGGAGGTCCACCTTCTCCCTCTACCTAAATGCAAAATGGTACCAAAATCTTGTACCCACTCGTATTTAAAACTACACGAACATACAGCACTATCGGACAAAAGCAAAGAAAACATTTTAAAATTGTCTTTTTTGTTAACGCAGGGACTGAGGCCATTTATGCATTGTTAAAATTAAAGATACTTAAATATAGTTCTTATTTAAATTAAATAATCACATGTCTCATCAAAACTTAAGATTTTATTCAGTTAAATAAAAAACTATATAGGGACAAAAATAGAGAACCTAAAAATTAATATAAAAATTACAAATACATGGTTGTTGCTAACCTAACAAATTAATAATGGTCAGAGTAACCGTGATTGGCTATAACTTCACGACATTGCTTTGGCATAGACCCCAATAGTTTTTTTTATGGTATCTGGTTCAATGGAAGTCCAGGCCTCTTTCAAAATTCTTATCAAACCTTTCTTATTGCTAATGTGACTTCGTCTTACCCAGCGATCTAGTTCCTCCCACATGTTTTCAATGGGGTTAAGGTCTGGACTTAGTTCATAACTCTAATTTGTTCAGACAAAAACCATTCTTGTAAGGCTTTCGATTTATGCTTTGGATCATTATCTTGCTAAAAATATCCAGGTTAAAGGCAAATTATCATCAGCAAACGGAATCATCACTTTCTTTAAGATGTCCAAATACATAAATCGATCCATTGTTCCTTCTATTACATGCAGTGGTCTCATGCCATACCCGAGAAGCATCCCCACACTATGCTTTACAGTGGCTTTATGGTATACTTTGGACCAAATCTTTTCCCTTCTGGGCGATGTATCCACGATATGCCATTGGATCTAAATATATTGAAATTGCTTTCATCTGAAACAGGACCTTTTTCCAGTCATTCGTCGACCAGTGCAAATATTTGTTTGCAAAGGTAAGCCGGGCCTTCTGGTTCTTCTTACTAATGAGTGTTTTTTTGAGTGTTTTTCTGCTAAATAATCCTACTTCCCTTAGCCTCGGATAGCTCTTCGGATGGTCTTAGAGCTTATATTGATACTAGGTTGAAATTGGAAATCGTTTTGCTAATGACAGGCTTATGCAAATTAAACATTGTGCTTATGTCCATTTGCCGTAGGTACACCATTCCGATGTCGTTCATTATTTTTTCGCGAAGATCCTCACACAAATATTTTCCGCGTGGCATATTTAGTGAAAATGTAAATCAGAATATCAACAGTTTTCACCTTAAGCAAAGGTTTCTTTATTTATGTCCCTTCAAAAATATTCGTGCCCATATGATAAATAAACACCTGATAAGATAAATTTGGAATGTGGCGAAAAATAATGGTATTATACAGGGTGTTTCAAAACAAATGCGAAAAACTTTAGGAGGTGATTCCTTGTTCAAAATAAAGGGTAGTTTGCTTTATAAACGTTGGGTCAAAAGTCAACCATTAGGGAGATATCGCGTTACAAAGATGGCGGAAAAATAACAGTAATGCTTCCATAAAATTTTATTAGTCTATCTCTTTTCGTTTTCAAGATAAAAAATAAAAACATTATTTTTCCGCCATCTTTGTACCGCAATATCTCCCTAATGGTTGACTTTTGATCCAACGTTTATGAAGCAAACTACCCTTTATTTTGAACAAGGAATCACCCCCTGAAGTTTTTCGCATTTGTTTTGAAACACCCTGTATATGTAAAATATGTGTAAAACAAACATTATTTTAAATATTGGAGGATTTTGAAGTCCGACGAGTTTTAAAAAGTTTCTCTACTTTTGTCTGATACAGTACCTAGTTAACCTTATACCTTAACATTAAAAAAGTATGTTTAGCCTTTCGGTTTTCCATTATAAACTGGCACTGTATTGAATTAAAAATCAGTAATAAGACCAAGGCACTAGCATTATTAATTATTTTTTTCCAATAAGGGTACTATAATTATACCGCAACTCTCTAACGAACAGGTACCAATAACCTATACATAAAATCACAATCGATAAACCTTTTAATGCCCTTTCGAAGCACTGTCATTTCGGAACGTATTCTCTTATTTATACTTATAGAATATCTTCTCGGAAACTCTCGGCACCGATCACCTCCATTATTCCCTTTAAAGTCGTTTAATTCCTCAATTAACGACTTAAAAGCGCAAGCGTACGTTACAACCTCAGATTATTGCACAGCCGCAGGCCATAACCTTAAAATTCACGAACGTCGATCGACCTTGGCCTGCGGCCGTACCTCATTTACCGAGCGCTAAAAATACAAATAATGTACATGCCTACTTGTTAAAGAAAATAATAAATTTATGATATTGAAATTTATTTAACATTTTTTTTAATAAAATTAGGCAATATATATTTTTAATTTTTCAATTATACTACTACTCGATATACAATTTGTGTATGTAATAGCAGAATAACTATTAGAATGACTGAAATAACTTTTAGAATGACTAAAAAATTTACGAAAAAAAAATTTAAATAAATTATGATTGGAATTCCTTTTTCCGCAATTGACAGGTCACGCAGGCTTACTGCTTATTTCTAATAACTTATATCCACCGTAAATCTGTGACATATTAGAGAAAGATTAGATCTGTAACATATCTGAGAGATTAAAGATTTCACTGCAATTACATCTGATCTAATGTAGATCAATAAGTAATTTTTGTAACTTAAATATATATTACACCAAGACCTAAACGAATTATCCTAAGGAGGTACTCATTACATACACTCACCACTCACCATTACTCATCATATACATACAGTAAGACAATACTTTCAAAACAAATCCTCATCTGGGACTGATGGGCTTACTCTCAAAATGTTCTCTGAACTTCCTGAATGCACATTAAACCATCTTACTACTTAAATTAACGAGTCATTCCAAAAAGGAGTTTTTCCAAATTGCCTTAAGACAGCAATAATTATTCCTCTGTATAAAGGAGGTGATAAAGTTGAAGCTTCGAACTATCGCCCAATTGCACTCCTGCCCACATTATCTAAGATCATTGAAAGATTGGTTAAAAAACGAGGTTTCTATCTTTTCTCCTAAAATATAAAATACTTACTACCCATCAATTTGGATTTCTAAGTAACAGTTGCACAAATGATGCTATGTTCGACCTTTTTAATAATGTATACTCTAGCCTGAATAACCATCACTCTACAGCTACAATTTTCTGTGATTTCTCTAAGGCTTTCGTTTGTGTAAATCATAATATCTTAATTAACAAATTGCAATACTATGGTTTCAGGGGAGTGCCGCTCGAATGGCTTTAGTCATATCTTGGCAACAGAAGGCAGCTTGTGAGGATTGATACGTCTATGTCTTCTTGTGAGCCTATAGAATGTGGTGTCCCTCAGGGTTCAGTACTTGGCCCTATTTTGTTTCTGGTGTTTATCAACGACATTAGCGGTAAAATCTGCCTCTTTGCGGACGATACTAACTTCACTTGGAGCGGCCCAGATGTTGCGGCACTATATGATACTATATCCAGTGACTTACGCACCATTAAGTCTTGATGCGATTCTAATCTCCTATGCCTCAACCTATATCAAAAACTAAAGTTTTGTCATACAAAAGTACTATTGACGTCGTGGACTCTGTGAAATTCTTAGGACTTAACTTCTCAACCTCTAGAATAGCCTATTATGTCCTTTTTGAGTCACATCTTCGTTATGCCCTTCCATTCTGGGGTACTTGCTGCGCAACAAAATTTGATCGTGTTTTCAGACTTCAAAAGAGAGCAGTTCGATATTTATTGGGACTGAACAGTAGAACTCACTGCCAGAATTTCTTTAAAAATTTGAAAATACTGACTCTTCCTTCTTTATTCATTTTTGAATCCGTTTACTTAATCCGCAAGCACATATCTGCTATTCCCGAAAGGCCATTTCATAACTATCCACTTAGTACGATCACGCATTAAAGGTTCAATACTGTACAATGCCAAAAAAATGTACAATCATCTGCCTTTGAATATCAAGTCGCTTTCATTCTTTCCCGCATTTTGCAAAGCTCTAAAATCATACCTACTGGAGAGAGCCCTATATGCGGTAAACGACTTTTTTGTTGATGTTTAATTATGAACAATTTTGAATTTTAAAATTTTGATCATCTCACAAACTGGTCAAAAGTCAAGTATGTAATATTTTGTAACTCTAAAATTATATCTATTTACTGCGTACTGTTCTAAAATTGTCCATGTATATTCTTTTTATAATTTTAAAGACTTAAATTTTTTTGAAGGGGTTGCGAAGTCAGTTAGCTAATATTGAACCGAGTACCGGGTCCTTGGTACAGGGTCTAGTATTTTTTTTTTGATATGGGAAAAAGCTGCAGTACCGCGCTAGGTTAGATTAAATTTGTCAAAAAAGTGCCAAAACGTCCGTTATCCTACGATATTTCTCCGCTGACCGGCTGGAGTAAAAAATTTACGGATGAAAAGTGGCGCGAAAACGCTATGACCACTCAGAGCACCATCGGACCATCGTAGCAATGGATAACGGACGCATGAAAATAAAACTTTATCCGGTTTTTTATATGTGGTAAAAGTTGTCTTGTCCAATGTGCATTCCTGTCTATGTTGTTTTTCCATCTGTTACTCCCTGTGTCCAGTATTATTTCCCGGTTATTCGCTCGCGATCTCTTCGGATACGCCTTTCTCTGCATCCTTTCTTGTATTAAAAGGTCTATTGGAATCATGGAACTAAATATTTCTGCAGCATTTGCTGGACATAGTGCGGTACCGCTCACATATGCAGCGCCAATCTTCTTTGAACCACCCTTAATCTTTTCCTATTCTTCTTTACTTCAATGGATTCTCCCCAAACTTCTGCAGCATACAAAATGGTAGCCGTCTCAACGGCGGCCAACATTCTGCGCTTGATTTTCCCCATAACTGGCCAGTTCGGCATTAGCTTTGATACACTGATAAAAAAGATAGACTTGAACTAAAGTCGTAATCGTTCTTGAAAAAAAAATTTAGTGGCAAGAGAATTTATTTTAGCGTAAAAGAAAATATTTTGCATGAAGAAAAACTCTCTTAACTCAAGAAAACTTGTTCTCTTGAAAATTTCTTTTGAATCTATTTTCATTCAACCAAGTGCAAGTTACTTTGTTTTAAGATAATAACAAAAATACGCTAGGAAGTACTTCATTCAAGAAACATGGCCATTTTTCCAATAGCCAAATACTCTTCTGATGAAAAATAATAACGACACGCAAAGACGATGACGAAGGACGGTATATACACTCAGTCGGCAGTCCGATCAGTCTCACGGCGCATTTCATAGATCGCACATCATAGTACGCATGGGTTTTGTTGCTTGGAATTTTCCACTTGGAATTTTGCATAATTTGCTTTTTAAACGCATATCGTATAACAAATTAGTGATCGTTATTAACATGCATTTGTCATTTTTTATGGACAAATTTTAAGATATATGGATTCTTTAAAGGAGTTTCTGAAAAAATGAAAATTAGAGCATTTATTTGCTATATTTGAAGGTAAGAGACATTTACCTAATGCATCTGTATAGATAATGCATGCGTGACTATAGATGGAATAAGAATATAGGTATCAATTTTTTTATGCAAATAATTACAAAAATTTTAGAATTTCAAGTCGTCGTATTAAAAAAAAATCTAAATGTGACCAAAGCTTATAATTTTAATAATTTGTTTGCTTTACTTTGATTAATCGTGATGTAACTTTTTTTTGTAATTTGTAGAGTGATGAACCACCCCAAAAAAAAACAAGGAGTGAAGAAGCAGAAATAACTACCTACTATAGAGGAAAATAATATCACTTTACTTACTACAGACTAGGAAAACCTAAATTTATCAGAAAATAATATACCTCGTAATATGCCTGTATATGCCTGTATATGATGTATAGACTTCTCTTAGATCAAAATAAATTTTAGTTGAGTCAATGGTATTTCGCTATTGGTTTAAGAAAAGTGTCTCTTTAATCAAGAAATGTCCCTTTTCAATCAAGAATTTTTGCATCAATCAAAGAGACTATTGTTCTTGTAACAAGAACTTCTTTGCATATTAATTTTGGGTCAAGAGTAAAATACTTTGGACAGATAGATTCTTCTATTCTCAAAAGTAATTTTTTAAAGCTTATGAAAAGATAGTTAATGCTTTGGGTAAAGAAACGTCGTTCTTGGCCCTATTGAAAAGCGTCAATCTTTTGGGTCAAAGTCATATTCATTTCGACTAAGAGATCCTTTTTTTCAGTGTAGCAGTATACATTACCTCACTGCCTTTGCCGTTACCGTGCATATGTGCTGAGTAAAATTACCACCAGCTTAAAACGTCACTTCCGAGTATTTTATTGTACTTCTAAGCATAATGATTTTGTCCTTGACTAAAATATCCCGGCCAGATAGTTTGCACTGCCTGATCTATCAATCTTTTCAGTTTCAACCCACTTCTTCCATCCAGGAACATACCTGAGGCGTTGTCTGTTCTGTTATCGTAATTATTTCCTCTGTATTTCTTTAGGTATAATACACTCAGATGCAACAAAAGACGAGATGGTTTTGGTGACTATTGTCGTAACTTCATATTACGCTGCATCGGATAATCTATACTAAATTAAAAAAAAACGTTAAAGACTAATGATACAGTCCTGGTTTTAATAAACATTAATAACGATAACAGAACTAACAATATTAAGGAAAACATCTGTAATACAAACTTAAAAAAAATTGTAAAAAATACCCTAATACTTTGTATTGCACCCCTGGCTGCTATAACTGCCTGCATACCTTTGTGCATACTGTCATTGAGGCTGCATATATCATATTGCGTTATGTTTTCCCATTCTTCTTTAAGGACCAAGCGAAGTTTATTTAATGAAGCTGGTAACGCTTCGCGACTTCTAACCCTCCTGCCAAGCATTTCCCAAACGTCGAACATGAGGGGCAGTTCGTAGTATATAGTTCACAATAATCACTAAAGGTTATCATATTGAAAAAAAAATCAAAAATAAATTATAACTGAAAAAATTACAAATTGTTGGTGGCAAGTTCATTTCGCTCTTAAAATTTTATCAAGGAATGTATTGACATGATCCAAAAAACAAAATGCTCAGGAGACATAGTTCTGACCCTAAAATTATATTTCAGGAACATTTACAAACGAAATTATTGCACAGGGTGTGTCAAAGTTAGGGTAAAAACCAACACCTCCATTAACCTTGTATAATATGCCAAATACTAAAGTTTATAAAAACTGAGTTTACAAATTAAAGTTGATATATCAATTTGACCAAAATTTTCTCCGTTGCGTTCTTTTTGCATCTGAGTATAGATATCAGATATATGATAATATAACATAGTAACAACTAATCGAATATTAAGGAATTAAACATATTTAATCCATATAACAAATTGACAAAAATATTTCCCAATTATATGAGTCGACTAAGTTTTTCTTGTGAAGTCAGTTAGACCTCTACCTTGCCGTAGGTCAGGGATTAGCAAAACGCGAATAATACAAATCTGGCCTTTATCTAACCGATACCGATCTCAGTCCGTATGAGTTCTCGAAACATGTCAAGATCATCCACCAACGAAAAAACGTATGCATCACTTTATGCAAGCCGTAAATCCCTTTCCATTTTCGATCCGTCATCCATCTTAGTTAACTTGGGATCAGTGGCGTTTGTTCTCTAAGGTTCCTCCTAAGAAAAGCTATACGAAAATTTATGGAAAATTCGATTTACCTAATTACTGAATTCGTTCATACCTGTGTATTAAAATGGAAGACAACTGTTTAGTTGGATAGACTATATTCAACCTTACGCACCCCTCTCTATTTGTCTTGATTTACATATATTTTATTGCAGTTTTTAATATATTTTATCTAGCTAACACGGCAAACGTTGTTGTGCCATATAAATTATTCCTAGGATTATTCCTAGTGTTATTTTAGTAAAAAAAAAAATTGGCGCCGGGAGGCACGTATGGCCGGCCATACTAAAATATATTAATAAAAAGTTGGTAGGCAGTTCTTTTAGTTTCAAAGTAAAGGAATTTTTTATTTTTTTTTATTTCAAAAACTGCGACTTTGATTTTGATGTTATTACAAATTTTGTTGCAAATATTATTCCTAATCTTAAATTGAAAACCGCGTTTCGCTAGCTACTGTAATTTTGGAGTTACGATCTTTTAAAAAAAAAATTCTAATAGAATTTACAAATTTTGCGTCACTGATAATTTTTACCGTACAGAAATCTAACATTTCTTTAAACCTTTTTAAATCTTTAAACAAATTGAATTATTACAAAATATATTAATAATTTTAGATATATGATATCACTAGCATGTACCCGCGACTTCATTCGCGTCGAATTCACATTTATGTCAGCATGAGAAAAAATCAATATAGGCGATATTATTGTATAACATGGTAATATTTGAGGGGTAGTTTCATCTCGTTGGAATTTGACTTTCGAAAAATCCGTTTGCCAAAAATAAGCTTTTTACGTCAAGCATTTTAAGCAGAATCGTTGGTTAATCAATTACCCAACTTTTTGGAACACCCTGTTGGTAGGATTTAAAAAAAATTCAAAATATGTTAAAAACAAAATAAATTATGGGTGTCCAAGTGTTTTCCCGAAAGACTAAAGGTTGTCGCCCACTAGACCGCGGCGCGGCGCCATGTGGAAATTTCTTTTGTCTGCTTGCCATGTATTTAAATGGACCAACGCACATTAGAGCGCGCAGCGCAGAAGCGCGCCGCGGGATTTCCGTCAAGAAGTCGGAAGACTTCTCTAGCAACTTTTTTCCGTCTCCCGCGTTTCGGCGCGTTGCAGTATGCGTACTCACAAGGGAAATAATTTTGCATTCGAGTCTTTTCAGTTGGCTTTTTGACTAGGAACTAGTGATATGTATCAATGGTGTTGAATGGCACAGTCAAACTCAGTGAATCGAAAGAAAACGTATTTATTTATAGCTTCTAATTGGTTTAACAATAAACAATAAGTTCTTCAGACTGTGTACAGACTACGACTTCTCGCGTTTTTTTTTAATGTTCTTTTTACATCCACAGATTACTAACTACTAATCTGGTTATGCAACCAG
The DNA here is from genome assembly GCF_002938485.1 of Sitophilus oryzae. Taxonomy (NCBI): domain Eukaryota; kingdom Metazoa; phylum Arthropoda; class Insecta; order Coleoptera; family Curculionidae; genus Sitophilus; species Sitophilus oryzae. The sequence goes on from NW_022146688.1 coordinate 287,546, forward strand.
TAATTCTTAGTATTGTCATCAACACCCCCTTTCAATACTACAAACTTACATACTAAAATCCCTAGTTTTTGACATCTCTCTAATAACCTTCAAATTTCAATATTTACTATAACCAGGGCCAGTCAACTGAGATATACGACCTTGAACGATCTTTTTTTGGGGTAGTAATTTCCTGGGGCGCTAGATGGCGTATTTTTATTTTAATTTTGCTTTTTTTATTTTAACAATTGCGTACAAAATTGTTTTTATAGTTGCCTAAATAGGCCTATTAATTATGTTCTGTCATTGTTCTGTATGTCAAATCAGTTTTCCGTTTCCGGCTTCCTCCTTCCTCTTCAGTTGTGTTTTGCAATTGAATGGAGATGTGTGTTTCGCTGTTTCCTGGTTGTTGGTCTGTGTTTTTTGCAATCTTCATTTTACAATCGTGATTTTGTATTTTTGAACTTTGTTTTGTGTTTGATTTTTAAGATCTTTATTAAAGGTAAGGTTTAATAGAATTTACAAATTTTTGCGTCACTGATAATTTTTACCGTACAGAAATCTAACATTTCTTTAAACCTTTTAAATCTTTAAACAAATTGAATTATTACAAAATATATTAATAATTTTAGATATATGATATCACTAGCATGTACCCACGACTTCATTCGCGTCGAATTCACATTTATGTCAGCATGAGAAAAATCAATATAGGCGATATTATTGTATAACATGGTAATATTTGAGGGTAGTTTCATCTCGTTGGAATTTGACTTTCGAAAAATCCGTTTGCCAAAAATAAGCTTTTTACGTCAAGCATTTTAAGCAGAATCGTTGGTTAATCAATTACCCAACTTTTGGAACACCCTGTTGGTAGGATTTAAAAAATTCAAAATATGTTAAAAACAAAATAAATTATGGGTGTCCAAGTGTTTTCCCGAAAGACTAAAGGTTGTCGCCCACTAGACCGCGGCGCGGCGCCATAATGGAAATTTCTTTTGTCTGCTTGCCATGTATTTAAATGGACCAACGCACATTAGAGCGCGCAGCGCAGAAGCGCGCCGCGGGATTTCCGTCAAGAAGTCGGAAGACTTCTCTAGCAACTTTTTTCCGTCTCCCGCGTTTCGGCGCGTTGCAGTGTGCGTACTCACAAGGGAAATAATTTTGCATTCGAGTCTTTTCAGTTGGCTTTTTGACTAGGAACTAGTGATATGTATCAATGGCAGAATTGTATTTTTAAAGGTAAATTAGGCAAATCGATTTTCATAAAGGAATATGATATTTTTTTTAGTCTTCCCTCACTAGAGACAGATGGACGAAATGCCTTTCTATCAAAGATTTAATATAATTGAGGGGTGTAGAGGCAAAACTGGCAATCTCCACTTTTTAACAAAAGTGACAATCTCCAATTTTTAAATTCTAATTACCTAAATATATAAAAAAGATCAGGGTTTTTTTGACCACATAACTAATATACACATCAGAATAAATAAGAATTATCAAAAATATTAGTAATTTGTCTCTTCTGAAAAAATATGATGAGTAGATATACCCGGTGTTTTTTCTTCTAAAACCCTCAATTGAGGAGTGCGTAAAATGTTTCCTTTATATTTTGTAATACTGAAAAAAATGATTTTGTCTTTTATTAAATCTGGAAAAAGATGGTAAAATTCTCCAAACTTCTTTCTTTTTTTGTTAATCGTATGAGTCCAAACTTTTCCTCACCCCCTCTTCCTCTTCCTCTGTTAGAAGAGCACAAAAAATACGCTTTCGTCCGTACTTGAACTCATTGCTTTAAAAACTAAACTACAGTAAGTAAAAAACACTTCGACTATAACTAAATAGCGTTGCCGCGTTTCAAAAGCGCGCTATAGTGGGCGCAGTCCCTTCGCAGCCGGAAAAAATTCTCTTCCCAGCGCCGCGCCGCGCAGCGGTCTAGTGGGCGACAACCTTAACCGTTTTTTAAATAACAAATATTGTAATATTTGAGGGGCGTTTTCACCCTTTTGGAATTTGAAATTCGCAAAAGCCCTCCTTATCGAACCTCTATACCCCACAGTCAATCCGTTTGCCAAAAATCAGCTTTAAACGTCAAGCAGTTTAAGCAGAATCGTGATTACTCAATGGTCATATTTTATGAAACACCCTGTATAAATTTTTAAAAAATCTTAAAATATGTAAAACAACAAAATAAAATATACGTGTTTAAGAGTTTTTCCGAAAAACTCACCAGTATTTAAATAAAAAAATTTCTAATATTTGAGGGGTGGTTTCCCTGAGAATTCGAGTTTCCCCCCTTGAGAATTCGAGTTTCGAAAAATCCCTTCTTATCGAACCTCTACACCCTAAAGTCAATCCGTTTCCCAAAAATCAGCTTTTTACGTGAAGCGCTTTAAGCAGGATCGTGATTAATCAATGATCAGATTTTTCGAAACACCCTGTATACATTTTTAAAAAATCTTAAAATATGCAAAAAACAAAATAAAATATACTTGGTTAAGCGTTTTTTCGGAAACTTGACCTTTTTTTAAATAAAAAATATTATAATATTTGAGGGGTAGTTTCACCCCCTTGGAACTGCAATTTCGAAAAATCCCTTCTTATCGAACCTCTACACCCTAGAATCAACCTGTATGCCAAAATTGAGCTGCTTACGTTGAGTGGTTTGAGCAGGATCGTGATTAATCAGTGTGTCAGTCACTTAAGGATTTTATACAGAAAAGTCCACAGACTTCGAGACATAGTAAAAATCAAGTCCATTTAGCGTGTGTCCCAATTTTCACACCTTAAAAAATTAGTTTTTTATAGCTATAGCAACTGCAGCAACTATGAAAAAGCTGTGTGGTTTTTATAGAAAATAAGGGCATCTGTAAATCATTTGAGAATGTTATAAATCGCTAAAAGAGGTTTCAAATCTCTTGGATTTCTATTAATATTAAATTAATTTTATTAAAAATTGAACTAAAATTGTTAGTATCATTAAAAACAATTCAAATTCAAAAATTGTATCAGTCAAATTCCCTCATACCGTATGATCGAATAGAAACGGCGTCAGCGATGGCTATGAAATGATGGTCGATGACATTTCCCATATAATTTTACATATAAAATGACGGCGATCTTCATTTCGTAGCCACCGCTGACGCCGTTTTTATTCGATCATACGGTATAAATACAGCTCATTCTAAGCTCTACTTATCTTTAAGAAAAATTTAAATCATTGGTGCAAAATTACTCCCTCTTGCATTAAACAATAACCCAAACGATCATAAAATGCCCTCTCTCCTCACATTGGATAAGATATCAGAGGTGACAGTGTCAAAGGGATTAAATATTTTCTGCCTTAACTGCTCCAAGTTTTGAATTTCTTCATGGCCGTAAATTTTAGATTTAAATGTACCCCCATAAAAAGAAACGTCAGTCTAAACAAAACTGTCATTTTTGAAAACTTGTTAAAATTTGGACAGATGCTAAATGGACTTGATTTTCCTATATCGAAGTCTGTGGACTTTTCTGTATCTTAGTATAGATATGCAAAAAAAGTTACCGAATTGTACGTAGAATCTAATATTAAAATAAAAATGGGTATTCCCATTAAAAAGTATAGTATGTTATATGCGCAACACTTTTTTGAAGTACCCTGAATACTCTACCGTAATTTTAAAATGTGCTTTACAACCTTCCCTATAACTTTTCTTTTCTGTTCTAAAAACTTTAAAAAACGAATTTTGTAAAAGGCGTCGTGTCTAGATGAAGGGTTAAAGGGGAAAATAACCAAAAGGAAAAAAACCGACGATGAATAAAATACGACGAACCAAATACCATGTTAAAGATTCAAAAATTTATTACTGTATGCGTTATTATTTGGCCATCGTTTGTTATATTCAATTACAATTTAATGGGGTTTGGGTTCCTTTCACTATGACCCAACTCGCTTGTCTCGTGGCAGGCTTGCCTCAAAAAATGGATAGAAGATGTCTCGCTCTCGTCTCGCTCTTGTCTCGTCAGGTCTGGACGCACCTTAATGGACACTTTGTATACTCATTAGTTTCGTCGAACTGCGTGAATCCAGTTTTGGTCTTGATCAAATCGGCGTGATAAAGCTGAGAAGTTGTAATTATGTTGTTCCGCGAGAGTTGTATTGAGTGTTATTGTACCCCAAAAACCCATTTTTTTATTATCTAATTTATTAGTGTTTTACTAATTTTATTATCATTTGAAATTGTGACAAAATAACACGTCGCCCAATTTAGGTTCGTTTTTACTTAATTTTTACAACCCCAAAACAACGTTACATCACACAAACTTTGTACCTGAAAATGTTATAGTTTCAATAAATGTACTGTGAAGACTAATATACTTAAATATATTATGACAAAGCCACTATTTTAATATTATTTCAATGCAATCAACATAAACTGTAATCGGACTGCGTGAGATACAAAGCTGGAAAGTTCTGATTTCTGCCGTACCGAGCGCTGTGAATTTTAAAACCAACTGAAATGCAACAAGCCAATAGTTGTTTAGAGTTAATTTATGATTGCTGCTCGCTACGGACATTTTCTTATAAAGATAAGTTGTGTCCAATTGATGTTGACTACAAAAGCACATAGTAATTCTATATTTTTGAACTTCATGTACATGCCAATATTCGAATTTCTTTTTATGCAAATTCATTCGAAAACAAGACTAATTTTCACGCATTTTTAGTAGGAACCTATAAAAAATGTCTCTACAGGGTGGCGCCTCTCATACGCCGCGGAGGCTCCAAGGAGAATGACAGTTTGTATTGAAATGCAATTTTGTGAGCCTATGTAGGTTAATTCAGAGCACTTTTTAAAAATATAGAGTGTTCTACAGGGTGTTAAAAAAAGTTACATATCAAAGTTGTGTTTTTTGTAATGGAACACCCTATATATTAATTGATTTTCGGATTCTAAGAGAAAAATAAAGGTGAGTTTTATAAGAGAAGTATATGACTAAAATGTAAGGTTTTTGACATATTTAACATTTTCTAGAAATAAAGAACAATTTTAAAATTACAATAAAAGCGATCAAAATTGGAATTTATCCGGTATAGCCTAATATGTAATTAAATTAACTATTGTACTTTAAATCAAATTAAAACTTGATCCAAAAAGTTATACAGGGTGAAACAAAATTAATATTGAACATTGGTCACATGTAAAAGCATGTTACTCTCTTATTTTAAATGGAGCACCCAGCATATTATTCCGATATTCAATGGAGAATTCATGTCTCTTCAAAATACTATTAAGGTTGCCTACTCCTCAAACAAAGATTTTCCTAGATATTTTCATTTACATGATTTGATCTGAGTAGATATTTATTATTTGATAAAATCTAGGTGGCTGTGATATGTTTGACGTTACTACAACATAGCTGTCTAATTAATCGAACTTTAACGACTAGTTATCATTTTCTGTCAGTTAAAACAAAAAAATTTCCCAGATTTGTCAAAAATGCAAACTTATCCTACATCAGAAAGAATTGATATGATTCTATTACTTAATGAATGCAGTGTGCATTCACCAATTAATAGAATGCTTAAATGCTCCTTATTTTATCTAGTCTGGTTTTTTTTATGGGGATATGTTGAAGACAGTGTTTACAAAACTCGACCAACTAGAGTCGACAACATGAGAGAAATTAATGTAGCTGCTTTTCTAGGTAAAACTCCACATATGCCTTTTAAAATGAAAAGATCCTTTTGAAAAGACAATCATTTTATGCAGTTAACAGGATAGGAAGCATTTTGAGCATTTAATTTCATCTAGCTAATTTTTGTCGCATAATTATAGGTTTATATCTAGTTTTAATTCTGTAATAATTAAAATATGTTTTAAACGTGTATCTTTTTATTACCGTTGAGTATTTTACTCTACAATCTTTAATTTTTGTTAAATCAACAAAAAGTATATCACACAGCCACCCCTAGATTTTTTCAAATAATAAAGATTTACTGACGCAAAATCATAAAAATTAAAATATCTAGGAAAATCTTTGTCTGAGGGGTAGGCAACCTTAATAATATTTTGAAGATATATAAATTCCCCATTGAACACCGGAAAAATATACTGGGTGTTCCATTTAAAATAAAGGAGTAGCTTGCTTTTAAAAGTAAATAATGTTCCATATTAATTTTGTCTCACCCTGTATAACTTTTCGGGTCAAATTTCAATTTGATTTAACATACATTGGTTACTGTAATTAAATATCAGGCTATATAAAGTCAACTAAAATTTAGGAAGCTGTTATCGAAATTTAAAATTTACTCTTCATTTTCACAAAATGTGAAATATGTCAAAATCCTTAGATTTTAGGTATATGCTTCTTTAATAAAACTTACCTTTATTTTTTTCCTAGAATCCGAAAATCAATTAATATATAGGGTGTTCCATAAGAAAAAACAAAACTTTGATGTGTAACTTTTTTTGGGGACACCCTGTATAATTCTATATATTTTTATAAAATTCTTTCACTTAACCTACATAAGCTGCCGAAGTTTCATTTCGATATAAACTACCGTTTTCTTTTGAGCTTCCGCGGCGTATGACAGGCGCCACCCTGTACTTATGTGGCGGATTCATCTCTCCAAAATCCTATATGGGTATTACGCTATTGCAAGAAAATCTACATAATAAAATGGTTATTTTTTTATAATCACTGCTGCTTTAATCCAACGTAAACTATAACTTGCCAGCAGTTAGGTTTACTGATAAAAAAATTTGCCTAAGGAACAAAAAAATGCTTAACGTTTCGGAAAGTTTAACTCTTTCCGTCGTCAGAAGCAAAAAATAGAAAGAATAAAGAAAAAAAACTATTTAAAATATTTAAATGCAACTATTCAAGAACATTTTAGTTTTTTTTAAAACAGATACGTCTACAAAAACCGTTGCAGTTACAAAAACCTTAACAGAACCTTTTTTTAACTTTTGTTCCGAAACGTTAAGCATTTTTTTGTTCGTTAGGCAAATTTGTTTGTCAGTAAACCTTACTACTGACAAGTAGTTTCCGTTGCAGTATTTACAAAGTTAACAGTGTTAACTATTTTATTTTGTAGATTTTCTTGCAGTGGCGAAATACCCATATAGGATTTTTAGGAACATATAATAGGTACCTACTAAAAAGAGGTCATTAATTTGTTATTTGACTTCTGGAACCGTCGCCGTCGCCCCTCCAAACCCAACGACACGCCACTGCTTAGAGCTGAAACGGCGTGAGTATGTTCGATACCCGGTGCAACGTCAGCCTCCAATAACAACAATAAAACACGACGGGGCGTCATGCAAAATGCGAAATGACGTAATAAGGAAAGTGTGGAATTCACGATTCACTTTCTTCCCATGTCAACCGGATCGCGACGGACGTCGACGACGTTGCGTTGCCGCCGATGCAGCGGCCGAGATACCGATCGATTTGGTAGACAGTGATGGGTAAACGCTTAGACTAAGAGGATAAACGTAGCAAAATTCGCATTTGTTACACTATTAACGGTTAAGGGAATTTTCAATTTTATAACTGACGGCTTGGCCAAACCAAACCAAACTAATTGTTTTCGTTTTCATTGTGCCTATTTTAATCTGGAATTATATTATTATGTGTTTATTACCATATTACACTGAATGGTAATTTGAAAAATAATAACAATCGGAAATAGACAAAAAAAATAGAGCCAAGAAGAACTCGATTACAAACGTATTTCATAGTTATAGGATGCTCGTTAAATTTACAGTCTCATGGATGCTCGTTAAATTTACTTTTTGTCTATCCAATATACAATCCACCAAACTAACAAGGTACCTGGTAAATACGCTTGTTCTCTTGTTTTGATGTTTCCGATATTTGGGGGGGGGGGGGCTTAACAGCACGGACCAAGAAGAGACAACGGAAGAGAACCATGGTCAGGTCCTTCACCGAAAACCGTCAATCTTATGTTGGTGGGACCAGGTCAAAAGGATGCGTGGCTAGATAGAAGACTAGACTCTACTGGTCTCAACCTTGAAGCACCAGAAAGCAACCCGTTGTATTCTCGTCTCCCATACCCAAGTAGCATAGGAAGGAGAAAAAACCATTGACCACGGAAAATTAACCACTATTTGGTTGAATTTCACTTATATTTAACTTAATAAATTTCTTGTAGGGAATAAAGTGCGAGAAATCTAAAAATGAGGTCGTAAACTAGTTAATAATAACCTAAAATTATGCCTTTGAAAGGTAGCAACGTTGGAGTTAGCTGGCATTGTTAAAATCTAGTTACTGATAACTTATTCAAGGCATTAAGACTACAGGGACTTAAATTAGGTCAAATGTTACTTTATTGTAACCTCAAATTTGAATCGGGGATCGAAGGCATTGTTTGGTTTTCAAGTTAGGTTAAAATTTAGTTGTTAATAACTTTAAATGGGACCTTATTTGGAGGAGTTCAAATTAGGTTGAAAATTTAATTTATTTCGACCTCATAAGTCGCTATTATGTTTCAAAGGTAAAAGTAACTTAGTTTTTTGACTTGGAAGAAAGTCAGACATACGGCAGGTTAAAAATTACCTTTTTTAATTTCCTCGGGGTGATTTCCGTTTAAAATAGTTTTTGAGAGATTATTACGTCATAGCACATTACCTTGTTCCCACTGGTGGGGAACGAAAGAATATTCAATGCGTTTCATTTTTATTACCGACTCAATCTTAAGCATGTCCATTATGTGCAATAAAAACAAAAAGTCCTCTATAATAACACTCACAATCCCAAAACACAAAACTTTTATAAATAATAAGCAAAGAAAACTAATTTGGTTTTTTAGTGTTTGGTTATTTGGTTAGTTAGTGTTCTAGTTTAAGCCAGTTCGGTAATTGCATCGGCTAGCAAAAGGATAAAAATTTGACATGTCACGTGACTCAATAAATATTCTCATTTTAGGACACATGATTACTGTGAAAAGGTAATCGGATTGCTCGAAGATGTAATTACTGAACTTAGCATAAAATATCATTGTCAACTGTTACTCAAAGAAAATAAAAGTTTTCTGTTTTACCGGCGATACTCCAAAAGTCAGGCCTTCGCGAAACGAGCCTCGATCTAATATAGACCATTTTTTAACTTGCACCTCGAAGGAAAAATACCTTAAGCAAGAAATCTTGACCTTTGAGGTAATTAATTTAAAGACATCTTAACCTTATAAAAAGAAAGCAGACTTTAAGGTTTTAAAATTATGAAAAACCTAACTTCATAGACGAATAGTTAAAAACACCATTAGCGGCCATTTTCTTATCCAATTTGTTTACAAAAAACATTTTTTTGTGATATTGTTCTAAACTAGAGAAAAATAAACAGACGTTTATGAATAATACTACCTACCACAAGTTAAATTAACTAATTAAGAACTTTAAAACTGTACCAAGGAAGTTAGCTGAAAAAAAGTTAGGTTAGAACCAGGGTTCGGAAAACTACATGTTACTTTTAAAAACTACATAAACTACATTACATGTAGTTAATGTAGTTTATGTAGAGGGTGTATTTTATGTAACCGATGTATGTAACTTTCAAATATCAAAGGTATGAGGTGAGGTTATAATAAGTTGAAGCTTTAAAAACACATAATGTATTTAAGAAAACAGAAGAAATATGGCTTTAAATATAATATTTACATCATATTATCTCTAGTACACCTCATACAAAGGAAAATTATTCATAATATCAATACATAGTTTATTAACGTAATTTTCATGTAGTTAATGAACGGGAAAAGACGTAGTTTTTGAAGAAATGCTACACGTATTTAATCAGGTAAATTACGTCTTAATTAACTACTTCCGAACCCTGGTTAGAACCTTGAAAGTAACGATTTATTCTAAAATTAATTGTTGAAAATACATAAAATTTTAATGGCGCATAATTTTTTATGGCCAACCATATTTACATCTCACAGAAAAATTTTCTCCGCAGACATAATTATCTTGGAAATCCAGTAATCCACTTCTTACCAATAACTTATTTACATTTACTAGGAAGTGCATAATATGTAGGTATTTCATCCATATTGGATTAATGTTCAAACGGCCATGCCAGTTATTACTACATTTGTTTGTCTTCCTGGTTCATTATTGGGAAATTCATTTACATACACAGAAAAATACTTTATCTTATTCTTTCTCTTTCTTTCCCATGTTAAAATGTAGGTAGTATAAATTATGACTATTTTTAGTAAAATTTACATCTAGTTTACCATGTTATGACCTCATGTCGGTTATTTTTGACTTCATAGCCCATATTTCATACAAGACATTATAACCTGTTAACCTGTTTTTATCTTCCAAATTACTTTAGTTTCATTCCCCACAAGGTGGAGTAACTCCACAAGGTGGAGTAACTCCACAAGGTGGAGTAACCTCCCCTTTGCTGTGGAGCTTGGTGGTGGATGAACTACTAGATGAATTAACTCTAGCGGGAATACACTGCATTGGGTATGCAGATGACATAGTCATGATCGCTCGGGGGAAACATGAAGACACCTTGTGTGATATTATCCAAAGAGGCCTCCGTATCACTGAGAGATGGTGTAGGACTGTCGGGCTGAGTATCAACTCAGACAAAACCGCGATAGTGCCATTCACCAGAAGGCGAAGTCTGAAAAACTTGAAAAGAATCCAACTAGATGGAAAGGAAATACTGCCAACACAGGAAGTTAAATACCTGGGAATAACCCTGGACAGTAAACTCCTGTGGAACAGGCATATTAAGAACACTACCAGCAAAGCCATAAAGGCTCTCATGATATGCAGAAGACTGGCCGGAAATAGATGGGGCTGCTCCCCTAACATTTTGCGCTGGATGTATACCATGATAGTAAGACCCATGATTACTTATGGAGCAGTTGCCTGGTACACAAAACTAGAGCAACGGACGGCAAGGCTAAACATATGCAAAGTCCAGAGACTAGCCTGTGTTTGCATCACAGGAGCCATGAGAACCTGTCCAACAGCAGCAATGGAGGTCATTCTAGATCTAACACCACTGCACATTGTCATTGGTAGATATGCCAATGCGACAATGATTAGAATGGTCACTAACGGAATTAGTACTGGGAGAATTGTCAGATCAGGGGCTTGGAACACCCTCAAAAAGGAAATACCACTCCTGCAACTCCCAGTGGACGATATACCAAGAACGTACAACTTTGACAAACATGTCAATGTAGTATTGAGCAATAAGAAGGATTGGAAGAGCGAAACGCTTGCCCAGCAGTTAAAAGACCATACCATAACTTGGTATACTGATGCTTTCAAAACCAATACGGGAACAGGGATCGGAGTGTTTGGGCCGAGAGCTAATTACTCCGAACCAATGGGCACTTACCCTAGTATCCTACAGGCAGAAATCTACGCTATCGAGAGATGCGTACAACTTATCTTAGATAGGAACTATCCGAAACAAGAAATAGCCATCTTATCTGATAGTCAAGCAGCGTTAAAGGCGATCAACTCAGTATCAATCAATTCGAAATTGGTCAAAGAATGCATAGAGAAGCTGAATAAATTAGGCAAAGAAAACAAAGTCCTCCTACACTGGGTGCCTGCTCACCAAGGGATAGAAGGCAATGAAAAAGCAAATAATCTAGCTAGGAAAGGAGCGAACACTCCACTAACTGGACCAGAACCGTTCTGCTTTCCAAGTGGGAACCAACTCAAGGCGGAACTCAAGAACTTGGAAGATTCCATCCGCAACCTGGAATGGAAATCTTGTAATGGTCTAAGACACTCGAAGAAGTTTCTGAGGGCTTATGATCAAGAAAAATCACAGATCTTCCTGGGTCTGAGTAAGAACAATCTTCGGATTGTCACGGGGTTTTTAACAGGACACTGTCTCCTCAATGAACACCTCAGTAGATTGAAACTAAGAAGAAACGGCGAATGCAGATTCTGTGGGGAATCTGGGGAAACAGCAGTACACCTCATCACTGAGTGCGCCGAGACGACAACCACTCGTGCCATGAATTTTGGTACGACTGATATTGGAGATGGAGAACTACCCTCTATAAAACCGTTCCAGATACTGGCTTTTGTCAAAGCCCTGGGACTGTATGATGAGTTATGATTCAAGAAAGGGGGACACAATGGATCTGTAAGGTCGAAGTGATTAACCCCCCTCCCACTCATTCTAAATTCTAAAAAAAAATCCCCACTATGGGAATTTTAACGTCAATTCTTAGAAATTTCGACCAATTTCCAGTTGGTCAATAATAGTCCAGGTGGATAATTTAACGTAATTTTGACTTCAAATGCTTGTTGGGTACTTCTACATGCAAGGCTCTGTAAAAATAGAACGACAAACCCTGGCGGTATATCACCAGCTTTGCCAAAACTCCAATGTATGGACATCGAGTTGGCGAGTCATCAACTCAAGGGAGGAGGGCCATGGTCAGATCCTCACAATAAGGATTGGCATCAAATCCAAGGAGGCAGTAGAAAAATAGAGATATATCATCTATTATAGATCAGACAGATCCTCCAGCTTCCATCTCAAGGGTACCTGAGCCGGAGGCAAGCCCCTCGACTGGGAAGGGCACGCAGAGCTAAACTCCAACCGTGGAAGGGTGTTTATCGATTTTTATAAGGTAAATATCCACTCCTCGGAGAAACAGAAAAATCCACATGTATTATGTGTTATAACTCAAGAAAGGGGGACACAATAGATCGTGCTGATTAACCCCCATCTCACTCATTCTACATTTAACATTCTCTACCTCTAATTGTTATTACCTCTCCCGTATATGCGCGCTCCTGTAAAAAAAACATAACATACAATAAAACTAATATATTATTGAACAACATTTAACACTAAATAAAAAATAATATATTTAAATTTCAATAATTTCTAATAACCATTATAAGAACTTCAAAAGAGAAACTAAATAAGAACAATATCCTTAATTCTATTCTTTCTTTAATTTTATCACAATTTTTTTTATTTAATTAATTTCTCTAAAGAGAAGAATTTGATTCGATTGCTGAAAAGCATCAAGGACTTTCGCATGTAACTAAAAATGATTTTTTTTAATTGTTACCGAGTCCCGAAAGTACCAGGAATTAATTTCGAGTCCCGGTTCTTTGATGGTTCAAAAGAACTGGGAGCTCCGGGATTGGAGCGGGATTTCCTAGTTGTGAACCCTAGTTCCTACCAATATTTTCTGACCAGAAATAAATTACTGTAAATAATACCTTCGCTGTTGCCTCAAAATTTCTTCTAAATTTACTACATTCCCATCCCTTATCCTGGATCACCTTCATTGATACATCGAAATTTTATCTGACCGTTCATAAAAAATTGCCCGACAGGCAGATTTCGATCTTAAACGGCGATCGGTGGTTTATGTGCGAAGACTTCCAGCTGTCAAATTGCAAAAGAATAAGGATTAAGTTACGTGTTTCAAGTAAAGTTACTTAAGCCGAATTTCGTTGGATTATCATTCCTTATGGCTAAAAAAGAAATCGAACTCAAGGTAATGTTACCGAATGAAGATGTTATATAACAGCAACTGCAGATATTTTGGATAAGAATATTATATCAAGCAGTAACTTGTAGTTCTACCCAAAAGTTAAGCCAATGAACACTGAAAAACAAACAAAAATGTAAAAAATGTCTATACCTATGTGGCGGATTCATCTTTCCAAAAAAATCCTTTATGGGTATTTCGCCACTGCACTGCAAGAAAATCTACAAAATAAAATAATTATTTTTTGTAAACACTTCTGCGTTAAACCTAAACGGACGCTGCTTGTCAGAATTTATGTTTATAGTAATACAAATTTGCCTAACAAAGAAAAAAAAATGCTTAACGTTTCGGAAAATTATCTCTTTCCGTCGTCGGAAGCAAAAAGATACAAAGAATAAAGAAAAAAACTATTTAAAATATTTAAATTCAACTATTCGAGAACACTTTACTTTTTTAAAACAGATACGTCGACAAGAAACCGTTGACGTTTTTTTTTGAACATCTTTCAAAACACAAAATACACTTAGATCCGTTTTATCACATACTAAACCAATGAATACAGACCAACAAACAAAAAATGTAATATACCAAATACCCTGTGAATGCGATAAATTTTACATTGGTGAAACATCTAGACCCTTAAATGTCAGAATTAAAGAACATAAAGATTATTTAAGAAAGTGAGATTTTCACAAATCTAAGATTTGTCAGCATTCTTGGGACACAGGGCACAGAATAAATTTTAATAACGACAAAATTATAATGAAAGAAGCGATAGCCTCTAAAAGAAAAATAAAAGAGGTTTATTTAATTCAATCTAATAAAAATAAATGTATTGCTCATGCATCTGTAGATGTTAGTAATATATGGCAATCGCTTCTTTGATTTTAAAGAACAATAGATACAACAAGATAAATAAACATAACATACGTAAAATTTAAAAATAATCAAGTGTTCTCGAATAGTTGAATTTAAATATTTTATATAATTTTTTTCTTTATTTTTTGTATTTTTTTGCTTCCGACGACGGAAAGAGATAATTTTCCGAAACGTTAAGCATTTTTTTTTCTTTGTTAGGCAAATTTGTATTACTATAAACATAACTTCTGACAAGCAGCGTCCGTTTAGGTTTAACGCAGAAGTGTTTACAAAAAATAATTATTTTATTTTGTAGATTTTCTTGCAGTGCAGTGGCGAAATACCCATAAAGGATTTTTTTGGAAACAAAAATGTATTATATTTAATCTCACAAATCGAAAATTTATTAGCATTCATGGGACACAGGACACAGAACACAAATCTAATCGAGATGTACTAATTGAAACATAAAAAGTTTTATTTATTATCACACGCTTATGGTTTTAGTTTTTCATACTTTTAATAAGAACATAAACACACTTACAGCACAATTAACGATAATCAATAACCGTTATTTTCATTTCAGTGCCTCTATCTTAATGCTATAATTAATTACATATTAATTTTTATTGCATCATTTATGAACTATTCTTTCCCAGCTTCTCTATCAATAACGGCACATTTTATACTTAAAACAATAAACATTAAATTAATATCGATTAAGCGATAACCTGCGTCCGTAATCGCGTCGATCGTCCGTAAAATTAGTTTTCTTATAAAATTCCGGTTATTAATATTAGGTAATGAATTTTTCGTTGACGGTTTATTTCAACACTATGAAATATTGGTACAGTATATCCCCGGATTGTCTTTACAAGAGGAAAACTTTTTATTACTGCCCCATTTTGAGAAAAAATATATTCTTCATAAAAATGTTTGGTCGATCTAAAACGGTTAATCCCGTTTATGCTTTTCCAAGTTTCCGTACCGTTTTAGAGAAAATAAAAAAACAGGAAAATATGGTTGAAGTTCTAAAAATCAAAAGGCGTTTCTATGGTAATATAATTTCGATTTCATTCTTTCATAGATGATTAGTAGTAATTTTGACTAAAGTCATATTTTTTGTTGTTAAAGTATCATCGTCGATTGAAGAAATAAGAAGATGCGCAACTTTATGGGCGATTTCTTGGCACAAAACTTGTCCGAGATGTACAGTACGTCTGTCCGTTCTGTAGCTACGGGGTATCCGTGAGAGGGGAAACAATATTCTCTCGATGTTTTTCGTACAAAAATAGACGACGCGTCTCATCAATAAAAATTCGATAAATTTGCAAGTAGCCAATAAAATGAGTGGGCGGAGCGATTTGCGGTGACGTACTCGTCAAGTCGACGTATGAAATATATTGCTGTTTATTTAAATGTTTTTTGCCCGCATTTCTTTCATAGACATAGATCCAGCAGACGTACTGTAGCTGGCGTTACCGTCAGTCTGTCCGAGATTTAGCTTAGCTCTGCGTCGCTGCGCGCTGATAGTTGTTTACAGCGCAGCGGATAAAGAATATTGTACCCTAGTTCTACTTGCAGTCGACAGAGTGGGGGTTGCCGGAGACAGTGTTAGCAGAATTTTTTATATCATTAAACAGTTTAATATAATATTATATGATTAAACAAAGAACGACGTCAGAGCTTGGAAATGAAGATCGCTGTTATTTCATATGTAAAATATTCTGGTAAATGTCAATAATCGTCATTTTCAAGCCAACTAAAGGACGTTTTTCAATCATACGACATATTCTATAGTACCGTTGCGATAAAAAAAAGTAGTACAAGAATTAGTAATTCCAGATAGAACTCCTGGTCTATAAGGATAACTCACAATACTTCCATGTTCTCGAATTTCGGATTTAATCAACAACACGGTTTTTTTGTTTATTCCTAATGCATCTGCAATGTCCCTTATCGGAACCCCATCCCTTAATCGAGTAAATATAATCCATTTTTGCTCTGAAGTTAACGGCATTTTTTAAAAATTACGTGACACTGACACAAGAATTCTGATGACACTGAGTCATCAGTTTGAAAGAAAATATTTTATTATAGACCAGCAGATTAAATCATATTTTGTTGTACTACTTTTTTTTGATCGCAATGGTACCTCTAAAGAATTTCTATTTTTGTTGTTTATTCTATGTTTGACACGAATAAATTTTACGCATAAACGCGGATTTTTCATCCTAAAATATTTTCGTCAAACGTATTAGAGATATTACACATTTTAATATGGCAACACTGCCGCTTTTAGTTCCACAAAATGCTTTCAATAACAATCTATTGAGGGGTGTCTCACTATTGGAATTACCTGTACATTTTCTTGGCAGTCGCTGGCAGTCATTGGCAGTCTTACGGCAGTCGCCTATAATAATTACATGGCAGTCATACGCAGTCTTCGACACAGTCACTGGCAGTCGCTTGGCAGTAAAACGATATGTTGGCAGTACATGTACATTTTTACCTAAGTGAGACACCCCTCGCAATCTATCAAAGAGTGAAAATTAAATTATATCACCATAGAAACGCGTTCTGATTTTTAGGGCTCTAGGAAAAAATTCAACCATATTTTCATGTTTTTTTTGGAATAATTGATATTTTTATAATAATTGATAACTTGTAGTGTTATTAAAAAAAGGACACTTTGTACCGGGTGTCCCACTAAGAATAGCTCTCGGCTGTATCTAGGAAAGTATTAGGCGTAGAGCTTAGGGAAAACAATATTTATAACTAAAGAGGTTATGAGAAATTGCTGGAAATTACTTTCAAGTTTGTAAAATGGTCGCTAGGGGGCGCAACTGCTATGAAAAATAAGAAAATAGAATTTTTACAGAATTTTGCCCAGATAATGGGTACTATAAATAATAGATTCATAAGCTTTAGTAAATTTTGGATTTTTTTTTAGAACCATTTTCCCCTATCTGCTAAAATAAAGTGGTGGGGGAAGGTTAGATCTATCTTATCCAATAAACGAGGGCTCGATTAAAAGAGCGTTTCTCACTCTATATTATACTTTAAAAATCATAATAATAAGGTTTTGAACGCTAGGGGGCGCTTTCTTACAATTTAACAAATATAGCGCGTTTTTTCAAAAAAGTTAAATACGATAGTATATGTAATTTTAGCTGATAGTAAAGAGTAGTAAATTGTTAAAAAGTCAGCAAAAACCGCATCTTGATATCTTCTGTCAAACCGAAGATATTAGCAAAATTATAATAAATACCAAAAAATATGCCCTTAATTACCTTATTTTTCCAACACAGTATCAGTAGCCCTCTTGATTATGCCCATTCTAACAAAAAAAATAAGATAGAAACAGTTAGTTCATTTTAAAATCGACGAAATACCAGAATACCATAATACCAGATGTATTAATATCTAATAATTAAGACATTAAAAACAGTGAACAAGAAACGATGATTCAGTGAAGTCATGGTGGGCTTTGAAAAAAAGTTGCTTTTGACGTAATAGTATAAACGTCAAATTGTTATTAGATCAATATTTTGATAGTCTTAGCAGCGTTTTTTGTCTTTTAATTGCTTTTTCAAAATGCCTTTATTATTTGAAGTGGTTGAAGTTGTTGGCATTTTGAAAAAGCAATCAAAAGATGAAAGACTATCAAAATGTTGATCTAATAACAATTTGACGTTTATACTATTACGTCAAAAGGAACTTTTTTCCAAAGCCTACCATGACTTCACTTAATCATCGTTTCTTGTTCACTGTTATTAATATTTTAATTATTAGATATTAACACATCTGGTATTATGGTATTCTGGTATTTCGTCGATTTCAAAATAAACTAACTGTTTATATCTTATTTTTTGGTAGAATGAGCATAATCAAGAGGGCTACTGATATACCGTGTTGTAAAAATAAGGTAATTAAGGGCTTATTTTTTGGTATTTATTATAATTTTGCTAATATCTTCGGTTTGAAAGAAGATATCAAGATGCGGTTTTCGCTGAATTTTTAAGCTTTTAGTACACTTTATTATCAGCAAAAATTACAGATACTATCGTATTTAATTTTTTTGAAAAAACGCGATATGCTTGTTAAATTGTAAGAATGTGCCCCCTAGCGTCTACGTTCAAAACCTTATTATTATTATTTTAATGGTATAATATAGAGTAAGAAACGCTCTTTTAAACGAGCCCTCGTTTGTTGGATTCTGATCATCCAGTCCGGAGTTATTAACATTTAAATAAAGATAGATCTAACCTTCCCCCACCACTTTATTTTAGCAGATAGGGGAAATGGTTCTAGCAAAAAAAATCCAAAATTTACTGAAGATTATGAAGCTATTATTTATAGTACCCATTATCTACGCAAAATTCTGTAAAGATTCTATTTTCTTATTTTCCATAGCACCCCCTAGCGGCCGTTTTACAAACTTGAAAATAATTTCTAGCAATTTCTCATAGCCCCATTAGTTATAAATATTTTTTTCCGTAGGCCCTACGGCTAATACTTTCCGAGATACAGCCGAGAGCTATTCTTAGTGGTACACCCTGTACATTGTATTATACCAGATGGTATTTCTCGTGGGTGTATTTTAATATTATAATAAAACAATAATAAATTAATGTGTAAATATATTTTAAAAATTCAAATAATAATCGGAAATAAGTAATTTATGGATAATAATTCAATTAGACAGACGTACTGTATCGATTGTTACAACCGTCGGCACGGTAGTTATTTAAAAGTGTCCAATTTTTAAACTAAAAGGTATTGAGTTGTATGAAATATGACAGGCAATAATTTTATTTGACAGACGTAGTATGTCCCAACTGGCAAATTAAACAAATGGAGTACATTTATCACGTTTTAAATTATTGACTTATAGAGAGTGATAAATAAAAATATCCACACCTCTTTTGAATAATTATTGACACATATAGGTAATTACTACATTGCATTCCTTCCAACAGTATTCGACTATACAATTTAATTTAAAATAAATAAGGAATATTATGCCAGGCTTATACACTTTTAATCTTTACCGAATTTTACTGCTTGGATTTTTTTTGTTTACCTACAACTATCTTATTTTTTATAGATAGGCATATAATTTTCTAAAAAGTATAATTAAAAATATTATTGTAATAAGAAATTATATTCGCGTCCAGTCCGAATGTATTATCTTGATTTTTCTATACGTAGTACCGTCCCTGCGTGCACAATTTTAAAGCTATAAGCTAAATTCCCTCCCGCTACCAGCCTAGGTGGCCGCGCCGGACCTGGCGCGGCGGTCGGTATTCATTCGTCTTTCGTGCACGGTGCAGTGCGGATCGTAGCTCTCTGATTTCTTCGTCGTAGATCGATGAAGCCATTTTGTTTATTCTCTACTCATTTTGGATATTACTATGTAATATACGGTGTTCTACAGCTAGGTAGAACACAAGGAACAATATGTAAGTATTGTATAATTTTATATTTTAGAGAAAAACGATGTGGACGTAAATAACGGAAATTAGAATTAGATAAAAGAAGAAAACAATAAGAATATTATATATATCGGACTGTTGTACTCTCAGTGAGACAAAGTTCGTACGTGTAAAGAATGTCCTTCTCCTTGTAAGAGGAATTCTCATTTATATAAGGTTCTATATCTCGCAGTCAAGAGAATATTATAAATGCCAAAGTGTTGCATCTCCGAGTGAGTCAAATTTCGTACTTTTAGAGGATGGCCATATGAGAGAGATTCCTTTTATAAGTCAATATTGATATCCCACTATCGAGAGATAAATTACAGGTATCACAGGTAAGTATCTTATAATATTTATTTTCAGGTAATTAAATAATGGAGGGAAATAATTGAAGTGGAAGCAAATCTCTAAATGTAGAAATTAGAGGCAAGGAGGAGACAATGGAAGTAGACAAATGGAGAAAGCAATAAGAATATCGTATATATCGAACTGTTGTGCTCCCAGTGAGACAAAGTTTCCTATTTAGAGAATGCCCTTCTCCTCGTGAAAGGGATTCCTATTATATGAGGTTAGAAATCTGGCTATCAAATAATATTATAAATATCGAACTGTTGTTTTCCCAGTGACGCAAAGTTTCCTATTTATAGAGAATGCCCTTCTCCTCGTGAGGGGGATTCCTATTGTATGAGGTTCTAAATCTCTCTATCAAGAGAATATTATAAATACCGAAGTTGTGCCGAAGTGTTGTATCACCCAGGGAGTCAAATTTCTCATTTTTCGAGAATGGCCGTCTCCGTGTGAGGGATTCCTTTTATAAGTCATTGTTGATATCCCCTATCGAGATATTAATTACACGTATTACCGGTGAGTATCTTATAATACTTATTTTTAGGAAATTAAATAATGAATGGAAATAATTAAAGTAAAAGCAAATTTCGAAATATGGAAATTAGAGGCAAGGAGGAAACAATGGAATTAGACAAAAAGAAAAAATGAGAATAACATATATATATCGAACTGTTGTCCTCTCCGTGAGACAAAGTTTCGTACTTACAGAGAATGCCCTTCTCTTCGTGAGAGGGATTCCTATTATATGAGATTCTAGATCTCGCAATCAACAGAGTACTATAAATGCCGAAGTGTTTTATCTCCCAGCAATGAAATAAGGTATGAAACAAAATTTTGTACTTTTAGAAAATGCCTATCTCTGGAATGGATTTCTTTTTTTATGAGATTTTAGATCTCACTCTCAAGGGAATATTATTTATATATTTAGGTGCCAAATATTTGTATCTCCCAGTGAGACAAAATTTCGTACTTTTAGAGAATGCCCATCTCCGTGTGGGAGGGATTTCTTTTATACGTTATCGATAGCCTTATCGAAAAATTAATTACACGTATTACATGTAAGTCTTTTAGAATATTTATTTTTAGACGAATATTGGATGGAAATAAATAGAAGTACATCCCGAAATGTGGGGATTAGAGGAAAGGAGAAAACAAAGGGATGAGGAATATTGTATAAACACGGACTGTTCTTCTCCCAGTGTTCTTTTCATAGCGAGACAAAGGTTAGTACTTTTAGATAATCCTCTACTCCGTGTGAGAGGGATTCCTTTTTTAAGATATTCCAGAGCCCGCTATCGAGATAATATTATAATAACCGAAGTGTTGTTGTCTCAATGATACAAAATTTTTTAATTTTAGTGAATGCCCTTCTCCGTGTGAAAGGGATTCCTTTATAAATGACGTTCTCGGTCTCGGTATCGTAGAAGTAGATTTCACAAAAGAATTTCAAGTGATAAATCTAAAAATTTTAGATTCTTTTAAAAGAAGAGAAAAATATTCATAAATATATCATGGAACAAATATGGACGGTTGTTATAGATACCGGACGCATAGTCCTAATGTGGTTGACGGTATCTTGTACAAAAGGTATCAACTATTTTTCCCTCTGAAGGATTTTCAAATGAAAATCATGAGGAAGAAGGACCTCTGGATAAATTTACGTTACGTTTGAACCTTGCTTAGAGGAAAAGATACAAACAACGGAATGTATCCAGATATTTGTGACAGATATTCGAATATGTCTTTACCTTCTTTCTTTGAAAAAGAAGGGGGGGGGTGATACATGAGGCACGAGCGGCCAATTCATTAGGTACCCTCCAGTTTGATGCCTTGGCAGCCTCCTACCATAAAATAGGCGACAACCAACTTAACGTTGACCTCCAAGTCATTAAAAGTAATCAACTTAGCTGACCAGCTAATAATAATAACTCAAATATGTATATATTAATAAAATAGCTAATATCCTAGATTTTCATAGCTAATAGCTAATATATAATATATGTATATATATATATATATATATATATATATATATATATATATATATATATATATATATATATATATATATATATATATATATATATATATATATATATATATATATATATATATATATATATATATATATATATAAAAAAAAAAAAAAAAAACACGTCTCCTATTTTTCTCTATTTTGGCTAAAGAAATTTCTCTATTTTGGCTAAAGCTATTCTAATGGAAATGTAAGTTTTATTCTAAATCTTAAGAAACACGTAACTGTGTCTCATTTCAAAAGGAGGTCCTTATGATAACGGCTGTTAAATGCTAATTTGTTTATGTAAATCTTTGACTTTCATATGTTGGAATAGGAATACTCACCATCTACATTTAGAGTTTATATTTACCCATTTCGGTCTATAAAAGCAGTGTTGTGTTTTGGCCAATACTTTATACATTTTGACAAAGTGACAGACTTTGTGCAAATTATCGAAACAAAAAGTTAGTTTTTTCTTACAGCTTACAGTATATAATATATATTTTCTCCTCTACAATACACTTTCGAAAGAGATGATTATAATAACATTAATGTAAACTTTCGCAAACTTTTTTTTTCAGAATTTTTTCTTAAATATATCTGGATGGTTTCTCGTTGAAAGAGGCTTTTGTAAGATTGGATGTGTCTAAGGTTTACTGCATTAAAATTTTACCATAAATGTTCCCTAACAGTTCTACTTTCTTATCTAGAAATTTCGGAAAGAATAGACATATCAATTAAATCATAAAGTAGAAATAGTTTTCTTGCAGTTTCACGTATATAAATAGATTATATAATTCTTGCCGTGAACTGCTATGAAAAATAATAAATCATATATTGGTTTCACGTTTAACCTTAGTTATCAGAGACAGATGTCAGTTTGTTTTTAGTCAGTATATAATTATATATGCATATCATAGTTACTGAAAATTATCAACAAAAAAAAATAAATAAATAAATAATACAAATAATAATAAAACTTCTGGTATAAAATTGACACAGATCAATATCTGTGTCTACTTTATATCAATGTCCACAATATCCATACTAATGTATGGATCGAAACCTAATTTATATGATGACTCTGGTTTAATTCATCGACGTAATTAAAGCATTTTGGAAAATAAATTATTGAGAATCTTAATTTCTTACTACCAAAGTCTAACATTCAAATGTTATCTAATATTAATGGCTTAAAAAGTAAGGCCTTTTAAATATTAAGCAATGGGTTAGAAACACCTTAAAATATATATATATCGGTTAAACCTCACTATAGTCGAGTTATCCACGCAGTTCTACATTGAGACAGGGATTTCTATCGACACGATGAGTTAACTGGTTTATAAAGTATAATTGAACAATTTTGGCAGAATCCTTTATGGAAGTGCCATCTTATGGGTTTCTGTCTCTGCTTAGTATGCATATATGTATATGTTAAATTGTCACAATTTAATAAATCCATGTATTGATGGCCGTTAAATTGGTTTCATCTTGGTTGCATTCAATAAACAGATTTATAATTTCAGCTATTTTTGAAAAAAAAAAAATGCTTTCTGCACCGCATTCATTAATTTGCAACCATCAGTTCTTTAAACATCTACGTATAGAAAAATCAAGATAATACATTCGGACTGGACGCGAATATAATTATACGATCAAACGAACTTACCTGAAGTGAAGTTCGATCGTAATTATATGAGGCGTCCAATCCGAATGTATTATCTTCCCACCCCTCCCGTTTTGCCCCATGGTCGCTTGAATTAATGAATAAATCTTTGAAAAATGAATACCGACCGCCGCGCCAGGTCCGGCGCGGCCACCTAGGCTGGTAGCGGGAGGGAATTTAGCTTATAGCTTTAAAATTGTGCACGCAGGGACGGTACTACGTATAGAAAAATCAAGATAATACATTCGGACTGGACGCCTCATATAATTACGATCGAACTTCACTTCAGGTAAGTTCGTTTGATCGTATAATTAGATAGCCAACCAATTTTATATATCATATTTTTAAGAGATAACTTTTATATCTAATTTGGATATGATCACATGTAGGTATACTTGTATTCATTTAAACCTTCCCAATATGGCGGACTTCAGTATGGGAGGCTTAAAAAACGAAAATCTCTAAACTGGAATCGACTGTACTTCAAATCGTTCAAATTGATAATCTGTGGTAAATCCAATTGAACTCTGACACTTGGCTGAAATTGACGTTTATGGTTCCTTTTTCTAAATATTTTCATTATTTTTTGAGTTTTTATTCACAAATTTTATTCTACTTGATTTTGTTCTTTTATTTAACCTGCAACCTGCAGTACTAATTATATAGTTATAAATAATCTTTTCACCGATCAAGAATTGACGAATAGGCTGGAAGATATTCAAAATGTGTAAAACGCTTAAAAACGTATTAGAAAACATTGACTCGTTCACAAATTCGTGAAAGTAAATTAGTCCAGATGTTTGTAAAAAGGTCTCTAATTATTTTGAGAAGTTTCCTCGTATCAGTAATTTTCAGGTTTGTAATATGTACTATATGATAATAAATAGATTAAAACTTATATTTCAGGAAATAGCGCCGGCATTACAGATTGTTGTAAATCAGTTTTAAAATATAAAGAAGGTTTAAAACAGGTTTAAAAATTGAGTTAGTAGAGAAGACCTAAATAAGGTAATGTTGGTAATGGGACCAAACATCAAATAACACTTCAAATATATAATTAGTACAATAATTGTAAGTAGTTTTTATGAATCTGTTTGATATCTATTGCATTGTTTTTATATTTCTTGAAATATATATTTTTTTACTGTACAGGATACACAAAGAATAATAAGAAATACAGTTACTCACTAAAAGCACTTAAGGTTTGTAATAGATGTAGTTAGAATATCAAATATCAAACTAAACCAAAAATTATGTTTTATTTTACTGGTATTCCTCACATTTGAAGGGAAAGTCATTTCATAAATGAGCAGGACATTATATAGTACACTCTATATTAATAATTGTTTTTTATCCTATACTTGTTAGTTAACGCATCACTTACTAGGTATGAAATTTAGTACTGATTAACCTATAGTTGTGGTTGTGATATATTCTGATGTGTTTCTGGTAATTTAAAATAAGTTAATATTTAAACAAACATTTCTGGCTTTCCTGACAGGAGTGTGGACACAAATTTAATAAAGGTATAATGTGGATAATGTTCTGATTATTACAGTTTGCATGGATGTTTTTGTATGTTGTTATTTTTAATAAAGTATATTTAATGAGTTTTTGAGTATTTCTTTTTCCTTCAGAGGATTGTGTTCTATTCTTTATATATTATAAATTTTCATAAATTATATCTACAAAATTTATTGCCTTATAATTTTTTCCTAAATACTTTGTAGTTGATACAGTTTAACAGTATATAAAAGAACTATTTAAATAAGATGTTTGAAAATATATAGCTGTTTTTTCACACATCAATTCAATTTGCGATTAACTGTACTGAAATAAAAACAAATTAAGAGAAATGGGGTGATATGTCAACTATAACATGAAAAACATCATCCTATTTCAAAGGCTTCTATTAATTTCACTTATTAAACAACTATAACTATTCAATAATCTTGATAATTCTAGGAACTCTCAGATATCGTCAAAACATGAAAACAAAAATTTACTTCCTATAGTTCTTACGTCCCTTTAACTGAAATATAAGAAACAGGGGGAAACAACCACCTAATAACCTAACTTTAACGTCAACTTGACAATCCTGAAAAATATTATTGTTAACCAAAGAGTAAATCATTCTCTGAATTCGCTAACGCCAACTTATTTTTCATTAAAAAAAAATTACCAATTTTCGTAACTAGGTCGGCCATATTGAGGAACTTTTAAAAGAATAGTACTATATATTGATAGGTAATTGATTAGATAACAATTTATAATAGAGTTCTTGAATAAGTACTTTCATGGACTCTACCTAAAATAACCCCTTGGCTTTACATAAAATCTGAAAACTTTTTCTAGTGGATGTTTTATGCCGGGTCCAGACCAAGCAGACAAAACAACGACCTAACCTAACAGAAACATTCATGTTTTACGGCAAAATTGCGACAAATCTAATACAATTCTACGACATTTTTGTCTCATTTTGGTTTTGTTTCAAAATTCGGAGACTTTTCAATGTCCCGTCTCGAGTCGGTAAAGATCAAAGTGTCTATGTTTTGTTCGTATATTTTACGACAAGTTGCCGGCGCAATGTGGATGTCATGTGCTGGCCAACAGGAGGAGACCAGTGAAATCACACATGGTTAATAAAACTTATTCGCAACAACTAAACTTTTCACTTTGTTGTACTTTTGTCTTTGCGGTCGGTGTGGACAATTTGTTTCAAGTTTGTCTTGTCAGAATTCCCCATTTGTTTTTTCGCAAGTTTGTCTTCTTTTTGTTTCAAAATCGTGTTTACTTTTTGTCGCCTTGGTCTGGACCCGGCATTATACATTTTATATTTTTGATGAGATTGTAATTAAAAAAAACTGTATTTAATTGCTTAATTTATACATCACACACTATTACACTATTTACATCTCAACGCGGTCAAACAATCTTTTTTGTACACATGTTTACTTCTGGGTACAGTCGACCGAGCCTTCCTCATCCAGCCTATGTTGTCACGTCTTTAATATTATCAATATTTTTTTTCTTGTTATACACATATATTGAGATATTAATACTACAGTTTAATAAAGTAGGTTTTAATATTCCATAGATGTATTAAATAGTCCTTATACTACTAAATTATAAGTCGGATACTGTTTAAAAAGGATAAGTTCTTTACAATATGACAACACCGATTAGAGGCGAGGGAGCCTATTCATTCATTTATTACCTTGTAGTACGTGTCGCACGTGTGCGGTAAAGCTTTGTTGCCGCTATCTCCCCGGCTGTATTAACGCATTTTCTTAGCTTGTAGTGCTTAAGTGTTTATTTTATTGACTTTTTCTGTTCAAGAACTATAAAATATGGTTCGCCAGTGCCAAATTTGCAAGAAATTTGACTTAAATAATCCATTTAAGTCTTGAAACGACTTTTGACCGGTAGGCAACTCTCAATTTACCCATTGGGAGTCAGTGGCGTTGTTGTAGAAAGGCGCTTATTTAGATAATATTTTAGTAAAATGTAAAATCTGAATTTTTTCTCTTACATTACATTATTTACTTACTTACATTGTAACAAAATCATAATTATAACCCTGTTAATAATTAATAATGTTTTTATTAAAAATATATTCCGGTTTATTCTAAAATTATCTTCAGAATCTAAAATAACATACAAGAATTTTAAAATGATATTACATTATGAAACAATATTTTTTAATATACCGGGTCGTCTCAAAAGTGGCTCACCCCTATAACTTTTTTATTTTTTCAGATAAAAAAAAACAGATTTGTATGTTAATAGGTATATGACATAAATTAGGATTTATTGACGTATTCAATTGTTTTTGGTCTCTTCCTGTTTCACCGAAATGATTACATCTTTTGATTTTTAAGGGCACCCTCGGTATATTGCTACTTTATTCGATAAAAAAATGACATTCTGAATAGAATGACATATCATATGTCAACTTTTGACATTGTCGCTTAAGAATAAATCGTATTTTAAATTTCAATCCAGGGTGCCATGGTGTTGTTGACTAAAATTAATAATTTATTGTTAATTTCAAAAATTACGTAATTTCGATTATAAAATTTCTTCTATAAGGTGTCTTATTATTTTTATCCTTTTTGGACTCTAAGACGTTTTTTCTAAACTTTTATTTAAAAAACCTGTCCTAAATCTTAATAAAATATAAAAAAGTATAAATACGATATATTTTTAATTTAATTATAGCTCCATTAAAATAAAAAAAATTACCCGGCTATGATACGGAGAGTTCAGGTGTACTTGAGAAATGAAAGACAGTGTTGTGTTTCTCGGCAGAGTCGTCAGGGAACGACCGTTACGACAGAGACAACCTATCTATCGCTCGTGTCGCACTCGTTATAACCTAAAACAATAACACAACAATAACAAGACATTGTCTGACCGCATGTTCCAGCTATTTATAAATGAGATGCTCAGTCTATATTTTATTTTAAGTCTATGATTAATACCAAAGAATCTCACAGTAACTAATACAATTTTGGTAACTAGATTAGACCGGCAATTTTCGTAGATGTATTCATAACGGTTTAAATATTCATTATAAATCCATTTGCTTTAATTGATAAAATTTTAGCTTGTTAGAAATCATTTAAATATAAGTCAGTCTAATAAAAAAACGTAACAAATTATAGCACACACATGTTGTGTGGGTGTACGATGCGATCAAATGATAATGGAAAAAATGCTAAGAGTATGTAAGATACCGTTAAAGTAGATAGGATTCTGTAAATCTATTTTAAATAGTAGACTTTACGTCAAGAGCATCGGCTACAGAAGAATCGCTAAATTGCCTGAGGTCAATTTTTTTGATATTTTTATATTTCAACAGTACCTACCAGTTGCAAACATTTAAATGTAATTCATACTATTTGTTAAAGAAGTACCCTATTATAGAAGTTAACAGTCCATATAAGATCAATACTCACAACTGTTACAACTATGCAGGGTGGGGCTTATACATATATAAAATATGTGAACTTATCACTTATCACATATTTTTAGGGGATATTTTTAACCACTAAGTACTTCTAATTCTTGTCTCGAGTATACGGGCAATTTAAAAATAAGTACCGTAAGTCTTCTTCAAAGATAAAATTCCACAGGCGCTAAGTCCGGCAGCCTCGACGGCCAACGGCTGGGACCTTGATTAGCTAAAAAAAAAAAAATTGCTGATAAATTTAGCGTTGCGATGCTGTTCTTCGTTGTGCTTCGTTTTGCTGGAAAATATGTTTTCGAATTCCATTAGGGGCAGGTCATTAATAAGGGATCAAAAGATTTTCAGATAATTAAAATTATTCAGGGTGTCACAAATAAAAAATCAATTTTTCTGTTGATAACTCTTAAATTATTAATCAAAAAATATATGGAAAAGTAGTGGAAGTTGCTGTTCTTGGAGATATAAATGGAGCAGAAATAAGATGCTATTTTACATATTTAAATAATAGAGTAGACGTTATTGAATATCGGGCTGAGTTTTACGGACATTTTAATTTATATAATATACACAAGTGATCCATGATAAGATGCTTTACTTGAATTTTAGATGTAGGTATTAAAAAAAGATGACTACATTACTATACCAAACTAGAATAGCAATGCCTTAAACATACATCAAAGTAAATTGCATTGCATGTTCCTGTATTATACCAAATGATAAAAAAAACGGCGTCCAAACGTAATCGATGTTGGCTTGGAAATCAACATCGATTACATTCCCCATTTAATTTTACATATAAAATGACAGCGATCTTCATTTCATAGCCATCGCCGATGCAGTTTTTAGTTTTTTTTCGATCATACGGTACCTAGAATAGGAGAACACAATCGGCTTTGAATAAAAACCTGTACCGAAATCGTTTTATACAGTTTTTTTTTGATTTTCATATTATCATGAATCTATTTTCTGTACCGATTGAAACCGGTTTTCTGTTACCGGTACCGAAACCGGTATACCGATCTTGTGAAAGACGATACCGATACCCGAATATTTCAAAAGTACTGGTCCTGGTACCGGTATACCGGAAGACCAACCATGCTTATGGTGATGGGTTTAATGAGTTTAACAAGAATAATAGACAAATTGAAAAAATACCCTGAAATTTTTGATTAAAGTAAGGTCTTGAAGAATAAGATCCCGTTTATGTTGGAACTGTGATAATTATTTTAACAACAAATATACGAGCGCAGCTATGAAATAAAATACATTTTGTTGCAGCGGCGAGTAGATTTTTGCGGCGATTTTTTCGTCTAAATACTAAATTCTGTCACTGCTTCTCTAGTACCTTTGCTTTTATAGTTTATCACAGCTCCAAATATGGCCTAAACACGTAAGCTCTAACATGTAAGCTTTTAGGACAGCCTTTATATTGGAGCTGTCTTAAAAGCAATAAGAACATCGATAAGCGACAACAATAACCATTCAAAGGTACCTGTCTTCGATGCATTAAGTGTTAGCGACAAGAAGTTATGTAAAAACAGTTAACCGAAGTGTGTTTATAAAATGATTAATTCTGGAGCTTTTTAAAGCAAGATTTTTAAAATTATCACGCACGCATTTTATTTCGTTTCTTCACTAGTACTTTTGCTTTTATCATTTATCACAGCCCCAATATAATCATATCTAAAGTCTCGTAGATGAAAAGTAGATTGGTTGAAGTTGAACAAGCGAAAAATAAATTTGAAATCGAAGATTGGTCAAGCTTTACTCACCACCCTGGCAAATTACTTTAAAATGAACGTACTGTTTTGTTGGGCAAAGTAAAAAATTTAAAGCAAATTTTGGTACTGACTTGGTACTTGGTTATAATTATACCGGGTGAGTCTTAAATATGTGCAAATATTTTCAGAGCTGGTAGATATCGACAAAAGAAACATATGTTCTCTTTACAGTTTTTCAAATAAGTGAGTTATATATTACTTTAAAAAAATTAAAAAAAAATGATTTTTTGCTCATACATTGAGAACCACTTGATTTTTTCTGGGTTTTCTTTCCAGTAAATTTATTCTGTTTCTACCCTCGTATGTTGCCATAATATGAAGATATGTTTTTGAACCAAAAATAAAAAAAAAGTCCAGTTTCTTTTTCGAAAAATACCGAATTTTAAAAAAAAAATCCCAAAAAAACCTAACAGACGTGTTTCTGAGGTCAAAATGTACCACCCCTAAAAATATTTGCACTTATTTAAGACTCACCCTATATATTGTTATAATTTTTGTGATGAATAATGCTTCTGAATTAGTTTTAGGCATCTATGTAAAAAGGTACGTTGAAAATATTTTCATAAAAATACAAAATTTTCCATAGCAACAGCGATTGGTTAAAAATGCCACATTTTGAAAACCTCGTAATTCCGAAACGGTAACAGATATCGATATGCGGTTTTTACAATCATGTTTTTTTATAAAAATTGAGCTCCAGGCACCAATATTGGTTTTCGTCTATATCATATAGAAAAGGGTGTTTCCCTGTAAAAGTGACCAATTTGGCCCACCCTCTACAGGGTTCTCAGGAATATTTCGTGCAATGGCTACAGGATAACCTATCGGAGGTATTAAAAAACTTTTGCTTACTACTATACTTATTATATTTAAACAAAATGCCAGTCAGCCTGATAAATTGATGTGTTGTAGTTCTAAGTAAAAGCCCTAAACCTCTATAAAAAAATCCGCCACTTAAACACGTTAAAAATGGAACAACTCTTACTCATCAACCCTTACCATTTCACATAACGGTAGGCTTTGCTTTTTCATCCCTTTCTTAATCTTGTTTCTATCTAGATCCATGAAGATTAGGGTAGCGTAACTAAACAGACAAATATCGATTCCATTACACAACTATTGTTCACATCGATTACGATGACAGTGATTTTTATCGGGTTTTTAGTACCGCAAAGTATCATTTTTTATACCTCAGTCCCAAATTTAATGACCTATTTCTACCAACGACTTTAAAGTTATTGGCCGATGGAATTATATTAGTATACTCTACTTTTTTTTCTGTATACTTTTTTTTCTCACGTAAGATTTCGACAGACGATGACAGAAAACAGATGACGTCTGTACCAATCCACATTCATTTTACCAAAAAAAGTTTCTAACATTTTTAAGTTAACTATGGATGCTCTGTTTATATATAAACCCGTTATGCGTCGTCTCTTGTTGTTTTTAACCAGTTTTATTGGTGTATTTAAAAAATGACAGATCATATTTCAATATTATTAGTTTGACGGAACGATGAATGACAAACGGACCCTCTTGCTAAATTATAGGTTATAATTTTGTGTCAAATTATATCAAATAAAAATGATAAATATTTTGCATTTTGCATTTTGGGCTGTGTTTCCTGTTTTTTTAATTAAGTAATTAACACATTTACTGTCACATTTAAACCATAATTGTATCTATTGTAATTTTTGAGTATCCAATATTTTAAATCCGCTTTAAAAAACCAAACCAAATTAGCCACTAAAAGAAATCTAAAAAATATATTTTTATGGAATACTAGAGCGTAGAATAATATACTTACAGCAAATATTGATAATTTACTTAAGTCTATATTCTATTAAAGTTATTGATATTTTGTTGCAATAAATGTAAATAGTCCTAAAATTAAAAGTACACATTCCAAAACTACAAGACCGTCTCCGGCACTATAGCCATCTACACGAAAACGAGATACAATTACAAGCCTGGGAAACTAAATCGCAGGTTTTGTATACGTTTGAATAAGACGACAGGTACAATTTATTACTACTAGATGTCCGGAACATAAAATTGCACAACAACCGCGATGGACTTTGACCTTATCGTCTGTTTTCTAATGGTCTTCCATTTCTTCGGCATACCGAAGCACTAAACCATTTTCCAACAAGACATTTAATACCATTTAATCCTGGCGGCCATTTGTCATCCTTAGCGACTATTCACTTGCCTGCGCGCCTGCTAATGTTCCAATAAAGCGGAAAAAATCCTAATTGTCTAAAAGCGAACTTGGGCGCTCTCCCGGACCCGTCTAATCTACATACAATTTGCGATAAAGCGCAGCCTCCTGTGGCGATCAAAATGGTCCATGCGCTTCGGCCGCCTGTTTACCGTAAATCTGTCAAGCCGAGCTTGACACTTGATTAAGCGATCTAATTGTGAGCCGGAGAAATCTCGAAGCTTGTCTATTATGGCCGGACGGACGATCTCGGAGCTTTTGCTCCGTTGTGCTCTTAGCTCGGGTCTTATCGCCTTTAAAGCCAATGCTTTCATAAAATGGAGTTTTTGATTCAGTGACTACACAGTCTATTACTGATAGTATGCATTTTTTATAAAAAGGCGTAGTCGGTAATGCCTGAGTACGAATTAGCTTAAATACTTAGGTAGTTATGCTTAAGACCGTCACAGACGTTCATGCATTCGTGAAAAATGTACTTGTAATCTTGAGCATATGTAGAAACAAACTATGACCATCGTTTCCTTCTTCTAGTACTTATTTGAGATCTAGTCGATCTGTTCGTTTTAAGGTTGCCTCTGTAGGAGTTCTTGGGAGATGGACTGCCAACTGTCTTTCCATCTTTTTGGAGGTCTTCCCGGCTGTCTCTTACCCACGGGGCGGGTCTCTCTTACCCCCTTCAAGACATATGCGTGGTAGTCTGTTTTACATTGTCTTTTTCTTTGCCTACCCCATCTCACTACGTCCTGTATTCCACATTGTTATCTGATATTTGTGTTTCTAATTCTGTATCTTCTAGTCTTCCCCATTATGGTTCTTAAGTTCTTCATTTCAGCGGCTCTTAACATGCTTTTGGTTTTGTTTGTTTCCTCTCGGATTTCTATGCCATATGTCATTAAGTATAATGAGTAGCAACGGAACGGAAAATGGAAAGGTCCATGTTGGAAGTGACACTTAAAGATAAAATACCCAATCATACAATACGAAATCGAACAGGAGTAAGAGATGCGGTGATATCTGTCTTACATCTTAAATGGAATTGGGCAGGACATGTGGCTAGGATGACAAATGGACGGTGGACAAAAAGACTTGTGGAATGGAGACCGAGGCACGAGGCCTATAGAAGCAGAGGACGACCTCCTAGTCAATGGGCAGATGATATTAAGGGGGTGGCTGGAAACTGGATTCAAGTGGCACAAGATAGAAAGAAATGGCTAGAGTTAAAGGAGGCTTTTGTACAGCTGTGGACCGTATAAGCTAAATGATGATGATGATGTCATTATTGGTCCGATGCAGGTCTTATAAATTTCAATTTTGCTGTCTGTTTGCATGGAAGGGGTTTGCCCACACTATTTGCCGACATCCTGACATGGGCGTTGCTCTGTTTATTTGGCTTCTCAAATCTTTTTCTGGATCATGGTAGTACACGACATCTATTCCTAGGTATCTAAACTATGATACTTGCTCAATAACTGTTTTCTACTACCAGTTTGCATCTTACCGGCTCTTTAGAAAAAGTTAAGCATTTAGTTTTTTTTTTCTGTAGAGATAATCATATTTAATTCTCGGCTTACTTTACCTACTATTTACGAATTCCAATTGCCGAGTACTTTTTAAATCTTGCTATATTTTACAATATTTTATAAATAAATGAAAATGGTGGGAAAATGAAACATTTCTTAGAAAATGAAAACTTTTTTTAGAAACATTTCTTGAGTGAAAAACAGAAACGTGTTTTCATGTAACTGGTTTCAGCTATTTTAAAGTTGAAAAACTAAAACTTATCCATTTTTGAAAAAGGCTTCCAAATACTAAATAAACAAATATTTCTTACATAACTGGTTTCTTATTCTTCTTCTTCTCTACCTGCCATCTCTTTCATGGAGGTTGGCGAGCACACTGGCAAAATCTTCAGGATTCTCGGCTTTCCTTATGAGTTCTTCAAAAATTAGGTGAGTCCAATTTCTGATGTTCCTCAACCAAGATAGTTTCTTCCTGCCGAGACCTCTTTTTCTTTCAATTTTACCCATTACTATTAAATTGTCAGACGTTGTAGTTTTCATTTCTCATATATGCCCTAAGTACGATGTTTTTCTTATTTTTATTATATATTGAGCTCTTTCTCCGCCTATTATGTTATAAACTTCGATATTTGTGATCTTCGATATATCCATGTTTCGAACGATTCGAGGCGATTCATCTCTTGAACCTTCAGCATCCATGTTTCTGCTCCGTATAATAGGATTGACCAAACATAACACCTGACGAGCCTAGTTCTCAACTCAAGGTCCAATCTGGGGTTCTGGAGAACGTTCTTCATTTTTAAAAATTAATTTCTCGCTTGTTCTATTCTGGGTTTTATTTTCACGTCGTTGTTCAAGGTGTCAACAAATGTATCAAGGTACAAAGGGTAAAAGGTACAAAGGTATCCAGGACCACAAATATTTAAACTTGTAGACCTGTTCTAAAGTATTGCCTTCTATTTTAATAGGAATTGGTACATTATGGTTCTTTCCAAATACCATGACTTTGGTTTTAGAGGAATTGATTCAATTGATTCATCCCGTATTTCTTACAGGAGCCTTCAAGTCGCTCCACTAAACTCTGGAATCCAGTATCAGAGTCGGCAATAAGGACTCTGTCATCGGCAAATCTAATGTTGTTAATGACTTCGCCGTTGACTTTAATACCGCAATCTGTTGAAAAGAAAGTTTCCCGAAAAATCGCCTCAGAATAAACATTAAACAACGAAGAAGACAGCACACATCCCTGTCTTACTCCTCTCTGTATATATTGACTGGATTAATATAACTGATGTCAGCCGAACTAAAGTAGTAAACTTGTTTTAAAGTTAAAAAACTGAAAATGATGCATTACCATAGAAAAAAGTTATAACATACTACTCAAAAGGCTTCCAAATACTAAATAAACAAATAGTTCTTACATAACTCATTTCAGCTATTCTACTGTCGAACAAATAAATGAGGATATAGTTCCCCAGAAAATGTTTCCTAACATACTATTAAAAAGGCTTCCAAATACTAAATAAACAAACATTTCTTACACTATTCTAATGAATGGTGTATAGAAAATTGAAAATATAAAGAAGGATGCATTTCCGCAGAAAAATTTCTGTGACATATTCACATTCAAAAAGGCTTCTAAATTACTAAATAAACAAATATTCTTACATAACTGATTTCAGCTACATGAAAGTTTAGCTGATTTTTTTATTTTTAGAGCAAGCTAATTTTAACAAAACAAAATCGAAATTTGTTTGCTGAAGATTGTGATGCCTGTTATTAATTTCCTCAAAATATACTGTATAATTTTCTCAAAACATGTCAGTTTTTTTATTATTCTCTGTATCCACATAT
Source organism: Sitophilus oryzae (assembly GCF_002938485.1). NCBI lineage: Eukaryota > Metazoa > Arthropoda > Insecta > Coleoptera > Curculionidae > Sitophilus > Sitophilus oryzae. Next base: position 323,752 of record NW_022146688.1, read on the forward strand.
TTCTAATAATAGAAAACTGATTTTAATCCTAGAAACATCCTGCGAATACCACTAAAATTTCTCTCTATAAATAGACTATTCAGTATTATAGATCCAGAACGGGTTATTTTCTAATTATGAGAACATCTATGCTGATAGTAAATTTATTATTTACGACTATATAAAGCTTCCGAGTCGTTTGCAATATTTTATCAACTATGGGATTATCTAAATAGCATAGTTACTACCATACCTATCATGGATGAACGCACAATGCTAATACAGACAGTATTTGCCCATCAGTAGAAAATTATATCGTAACTCTATCAGAAGATATTGTACAGAAAATAATTATATTAATCTTTTGCCTAAAACTAAGTCAGAAGTATAATTCATCATAAAAATAAAAACAATATATAGGGTGAGTCTTAAATAAGTGCAAATATTTTTAGGAGTGGTATATTGCGACCTCAGAAACACGTCTGTGAGGTTTTCCTGTGATTTTAGTATTGAAAATAGTTCTGGCCGCGTTTATATGGGACCCATCTTTAAAAAAAACGACATGCTAGAGGCGACATTGAGTTCAATAACCTGCCTAATCAACTTGTCAACACGTAAGTCGATAGCTGAATAGTGCAAGGCCGTCCGAGGGCCGAAATGAGGTCTTATTAGTGTGGGCCAACTATTTTATGGATATGGATGTTTAGCCGATATTATTATAAAAAAGAATATGCGTCAAGGCATGGGTTGTTAAGTACAGTTGGGCTATTTTAATCTAACTCTTTCCGTATGAGAAGCAGGGGACAAATTATACGTGAAAGAGCGGAATAACATAAATAATAAATTTAGACTAATGCAATAGTTTTTCTTGGCGCGTAGGATAATGCGCACAATTGATGCATTAAAGGGAATAATTAATTAAATCATTAAGTTCCAAAACATATAATAATTCGGGTCTCATCGGATCTGCTGATATATTTTGATAAAATTTAGGCTATTAGGACCTATATTTTTTTATATGATAATTATTTTTTAATTAACAACTTAGGACAAAGAAAAAGCTTGCATGGTTTCCACCGCCAACGTAAAACAAATGAATTCAAGGTGGTGCCAAATATTTATTGGGATAAGTTTTTATCGTTTAAATATTGTTGTAAATAATAATTATCATTTAATTAGTGCTAACTTATTAAATTTCACAACACGGCGAAATTTATCTTTAAAATTATACATTTCCGGACACATGTTTATATGAACTTTTACCTTAAAAAACACTCAAAGAATCACCTCCTGAAGTTTGGCCAGATACTTAATTAACATCCTGTATTTAAAAATGGCTAGCTAGTGATTTAGTAAGCCATGTTTATTTTAATAGGAAAAAAATTCATTTCATAAAAAATTAACAAACCCATAATACAAATACTATACACCAATTAATTAATTTTAATTGTATCTAAAGGCACTTTAATAATTGAAAAATGGACAGGAGCACTTAAAAATAACTTCATAGAATATACCAAATATGCTAAAAATAATAATTCCAATAAAAAAACACAAATGGCACATTAAAATCTGCATTATCTGAAATCAAACTATAGCTAAACGGCTAATAAAATAATAGAGACAAGACGCCGACATCTATAACAAGATGAGCAGTTTTTATTAATTATTCCGAGTTATTATTACATACTTGTTTTACAATTATTGTAATACAGTAGCATTCCTTCAAATAAATTTTGATTTAAGTATTGTTAATATAGTCATATTAATGATTATAGCCCTATGATTTCTAAAATAAATAATCAAGCGTGTTTTTATCAGAATTATTAAATGATTAAGTAGAAATAGTTAATATTTAGTAACTTCGTAAGTGTTATATTTTAATATAATTATGGATTTAATAATTAAATAATTATCTTAAGTTTAAATTCTGGTAAACTTGTATGAGGTTCAATCATTTATATTTAAAATCTTAGGGAAGGCAATATAGATTTTTAGGCAGGAGAACTCAAGAGAACGACTGTGTAATTAGTAATTAAGATTTTACAATTTTTTTTACTTGCCATTTTCTTGTCGTTCACGTTGCACGTTGACTCTTCGTTGTATCGCACACAATCTGAATTTCGGATATGATGCAGAACTGATAAATTGGACCAAATATATTAATTGCAGGTAATCAAAGACATATGTTTGTTAACTTTGCAAACATTTAAGGCATGCATAATTTTAAAAAATTTTGACGTGAGATTACTTTATAATTCTTGGAAGTCTTGGATGAAAAAGATTTGAATTATTATGGGTCTGTTTTGTTTAAGAAGCTAACAAATAATTTCAAAAACTCAACTATCAAAATATAATGGTAGCACATTTTTAAAATCACGCATAGCTATAATGTTCTATATTAATTGGACATACTGAATGTAAACTAGGTATAGTTGCTGCAATCGATAATATACATATTTTGTTGCTTTTTCATATCACACAACATTTTCATCATAACAAAAAACCGTCAATACCGCTACTCATATTATAGGCACCTATGACTTAAATCTCATAATGATGTTTAAAAATACATAGGTACCTATACATACTATGAGTAGTGGTTGTGACGGGTTTTTACTAGGTATGATGAAAAGAAGTTAACTAAGTTATCGTGGAACTATATTTTAATTTATTTTTATCTACAGTAACTATTACTTATTTTTGGTACGGCGAATTTAAATTTATGGACCGTCCATAAATTTACACCGTAATGTAAGTTCGAATATTGGTTAAACCTAGAAATACCCAGGTAATAGCCCGAAATATGCAAAAGAGGGAGTGAGTTTAGGTTAGATTAGAATTAGGTTTTAGTTGGTTTTGCAATTTGGTTTTAGGTGCTATTGCAAATTAATACCATTAATTCTATGTATATATACGTACATACCTCACATTTCTATAGTGTCGTGACCGTGATCGTGACCATTCATGAATCCGTACACGTTCATCTCCATCATTAATATTTTTCTTACTAAATTCTTCACTTTTATAAAAAGCCATCATGATAAAAATAAAATATCAAAATACTAATATAATATCACTATACGTATCTGGAATATATTTGCGAATGGCAATTAGCGATACGTTAGACTGCCGGAGTGCTGACGTCACGAATGTCAAATTGCTTTCCAAACAAGCTTTAGTTCTTTTATATTTCTATTGAACTTTTCCAAATGACGTCACAAGTTAATATAAAATGTAAAATACAGGTGATTGCTGACCACCGCCGACTTTTGTGTCTGGTATTTTCAATACGCCTATGATGGTTGCGCATGTTGCAAAATCTGTGAATTTTTTTTTGAAAATTCGGTATTTTTCGAAAAAGAAATTGATTTTTTTTTTTGGTTCAAAAACATATCTTCATATTATGGTAACATACGCGGGTAGTAGATTAAATTTACAAAAAAGAAAACCCAGTAAAAATCAAGTGGTTCTCAAAATATGAACAAAAATCATTTTTTTTTTAATTTTTAAAGTAATATAACTCACTTATCTGAAAAACGGTAAAGAAAACAACCCTGAAAATATTTGCACATATTTAAGACTCACCCGATATAATTGATAAATAATCAAGTACCAAGTCAGTACCAAAATTTGCATTAAATTTTTACTTTGCCCAACAAAACAGTACAACAGTACGTTCATTTTAGTAATTTGCCAGGGTGCTGAGTAAAGCTTGACAAAATTTAGATTCAAATTTATTTTTCGCTTCTTCAACTTCAACCAATCTACTAGATCTATCCATCTACGAGACTTTGGATATGATTATATTAAATCTGTGATAAATGATAAAAGCAAAATTACTAGTGAAGAAACGAAATAAAATTCGTGCGTGATAATTTTAAAAATCCTCCTTTAAAAAACTTCAGAATTAATCATTTTATAAACACACTTCGGTTAACTGTTTTTACTTAACTTCTTGTCGCTAACATTTAATGCATCGAAGAAAGGTACCTTTGAATGGTTATTGTTGCCGCTTATCGATGTTCTTATTGCTTTTAAGGCAGCTCTAATATAAATAGGCTTAAGGCTGCGTTAAAAGCTTATATGTTAGAGCTTACGTGTTTAGGCCATATTTGGTTAGGTTTGGCTAGGATAAATTATAAAAGCAAAGGTACTAGAGACGCAATGATATAGAATTTAGTATTTATACGAAACAAAAGCCGCAGAAATCTAACTCACTGCTGCAACAAAATGTATTTCATATCATTGCGCTCGTATATTTGTTTTTAAAACGATTATCACAGCTCCAACATAAACAGGACCTTATTCTAATCAAAATTATTTTCAGGGTATTTTTTCAATTTGTCTATTATTCTTGTTAAACTCCTTAAACCCATCACCATAGGCATGTTTGGTCTTCCGGTATACCGGTACCAGAACCGGTACTTTTGAAATATTTCGGTATCGGTATCGTCTTTACAAGACCGTTATACCGGTATCGGTACCGGTACCGGAAGACCGGTTTCAATCGGTACAGAAAAATAGATTCATGATAATATCCCAAGTAGCATCTATCTGACTTCGAACTAAATCTGACCTGAAGCGACGTCAGACTTTGTGCAAATTTAGGTCAGGTGCTGGTGATACGACCGGTGACGTCGCTTTCCTATTAAAAGCGACGTCGTTGGATCCGAGTCGGTAAATCCAACGATCTGTCGACGTACAAAATAATAACGTACCATTTTTATTAATTTCCCAACATCGTTCTCACGTTGGCTTGCACGACGTACATATACCTGAACTAGCCCGACGTCTACCCGTTGTCCGAATAGGATACGTCTCACTGATAATCCCTAAAGTAACGTCCAATTATATTTTGTTGTATTTTATGTTCATATTTATAACCTAATTTACATATCTCTATTTACGTATCTCTATTTACGTCCGTAAATACAACCCATTAAGTAGCATTTGCGACCTAATGAACATCATGAATATAACCTAATAAAAAGTTTTTGTAAACATACTTAATTTTTTATTATGCCTAAAAAAACACTAAAAAGGCATTTAGACATTCATCTACATTTTACAGAAAGAGGTCGAGGCTTTTGCAAAATAATAATAGTAGTAGTGATGTCTTGCCTCCACCCATAAATGCTTTTAATCCGCAAGAGATGCTGCATTACACTGGTGCATCTTAATTTCATTTTTTAGCTTAGGAAACCAGCAGACCCCATCCTCCTCCCACATGTGAGGTTAGGCTTAGTGACTGCCCATTTTTTTTAAGGAAAAAACAAAAACTTAAATATAGTTGCAGAAATCCACAAATCACTGATATGCAAAGTGAGGTTACGTGGCGTACGTTGGAATTGTATACGTCATAATACGATTGCCGGTAGTCCGGTTTGATAACTTCGTGACTTTCAGTCTGACGGTCGTGTGAGACGACTAATGTTGGAGACCCGGTCGGAATTGGTATATTGGTAGTTCATATTAAGTCGGACACAGAAATCCGCCATTCTTAACAAGTATCAGATTGTCAGCCATTTTAAAATCGTTTTTTGTTTTTAAAATTTATATTCACATTTCGATTTCTAGTAGAATAATATTGATAAGGTTGAGTTTGGGGGGAACCACAGTACAGTTTTATGATTAAACCAGCTAGAAAATTAAAAAAATATTTTGCGAGTTACTTTTTTTATAGATATTTTTATTTCATAAATCTACCTAATTTTGAAGGCGCTCGTTGTTTTCAGGAGTATTTTGATCAGATATATCAAAAAAGTGACTTCCGTTGACAAAACTGATGTCTGGATTAATGATTCAGAATTGTTATATGAAATTAGATAGGTATTTATAGTTATATTCGAGGAGTGATTATGAATCCATTTGTAATTAGGTAGTTTGGTTAGGTTTTTATGTATTCTTGGTAGCGAATATGAAACCAAACGTAACGTAAGTGCTTAGCGACGAATTTTAAGTAACTAAAATCTAACGTAATATGACGTTGGTAATTGGTAGGATTACATTCCCTATTAGGTCAGATACCGACATCGAGGCGACCCGAATCTGTATTCCCCATTTAGGTGCAAATAAGGGTCGTTAGGCGGTCGAACCGACGTTGGTACCCGACGTCGGGTTTATTGAACGCGACGTATACCCGACGTTAGATAACGTCCAAATGCTACTTGGGATGACAATCAAAAAACCTGTATAAAACGATTTCGGTACCGGTTTTTATGCAAAGCTGATTACATTTTTTAATACGGTATCAAAAGGTATATCTATGCTCACAACAACCATAACTGTTACTTCGATCTTTCCGATATTCCGGTTCGCCCGGCCCATCCGGCCTTTCAGTCCATCCGGTCTTCTGGTCCAACCGGGTCCAACCGGACTACCAGTCCAGCCGGTATACCGGTTCAGTACCGGTGCCACCGATCTGATTGTTGGAACCGGTATACCGGTTGTAGGACCGATACTTCGTGATACTGGATTCCGGTACTAAAATCTTAGGACCGAACATCCTTACACCACCATAGCAAGTATATCCTTACAATGTCACAATGTAGTCAGACAAGCCGAAACATATGTAGAGATAAAGTTACTCTCACTAAATTTAATACATCTCTAAAAGCGTGTTTTATTAAAATGCTAATATTTCAACGATGTTTTACAAGGAACGAACCCACAGACTCTCAGACTCACAGTACTATTTATTAAATACTTTTGCTTAAACTGTTAAATTTGTAATGAGTAAATGTGTTCTCCCTTGATTTTTAACGAAAAATAATCATTATGTAATGAAATGTTAATGTATAGGTTTTATAAAAATACTGATGTTTTTTTTTCTGGTACATTATTAATAAAAATCTTATTAATTCGAGAATTCGAAGATAATATTCAAATATTAACAATCTCATTAATATTTTGTTTGTAGTCACGGACCGAACTTATAAATATCAATTTATTTAAACGATGATGCTGAAATCAAAATCGTATAACAAATTGATACCGATAATGGTATTAATCATCAAATCCATTTTGCATAAACCTTCCATTAAAACACACCAAAAAATTTGTAATAATTTGTGCTGATGAAAAAATGGGTGCGTCAAAGGTACCATTAAAATAAATGCGAATGAAGCTGATCGATGGATCTTTTAATAAAGTTCAAGATTTTCTATAACCACAGGTTGTAGTAGTTTTTCTAAATATTTTTTTCTAAAGTTCTTTTGTGATAATAAACTGCTATCACTAGTGCAGCAGTTAGTTTATTGTAATATACCTACATATATATCATTCATCATCATCATCATCATTCCCAGCTTATACAACCATTTACTTATGGTGTAGCCTTCCTTACATATTTAATGAAGAAAATTAAGATAATCTCCCTGTAATTGGACGCATTGTTTATTGTTGGCGACGTGAGTCCAAAATATCCCTACCCTTGATTAAGAATAACACAGATATAAAATGATCGGATGCTTCGGGGCTCTGTTCACCAGGTGGCGAGGATTCTTTCGCATTTTCCGTATCCTCCTACACTACAATTTCGTATTTTTAGAAAAAGTGGGATTTCTCACTCTCTAATTAGTGGCGGGTCGTATAGGGGGCCAGGGGGGGAGGCGAACGCCCCCTCCGCCCCTATGCGCTTAGCGCCTCTGGCTCCCTATGGAAAAAAATAGAAAATCTAAATTTAACGCAAAATCAAACGGTGCCGTACCGTGCCGTAAGATAAAAAAAATGACGTATATATTTCTCACATTTTATTTTTGTTTTTTTAATGTTTATTTATATCGAGGCTTATATTTAATAATTTAAATCTCTAATGAAGTAGGCGTATACGTAGGAAAGTTTTCATATGGGTTTGAAACTGCGCTACCGCCACAGACTACCGCTAGACCATTGTCTATAAATAAAAATACAATGGCGAGACATAACGTTGCGCCGGCGCGGCGCCGCCAAAGAAGAAGACGAAAGCAGTCGCGATGGAAATAAATTCGGGGAATCACCGACCGCAATGTAATCGATTATAATGAAGTGCTGAATAAAATTAATATATATTGTCCAATCACTTGCAAAAGGTTAATATCAACATGTACAGGGTGGGTCAAATTCGACGCTTTTAAATGGAAACACCCTTTTCTATAGGAGATAGACGAAAACTAATATCGGTGTCTGGAGCTCAATTTTCATCAAAAACATGATGGTGAAAACCGCACATCAATATCTGTTACCGTTTCGGAGTTACGGGGTGTTTTTCAAAAATGTACATTTTTAACAAATCGCTGTAATTTTTTTGCTATGGAAAATTTTGTATTTCTATGAAAACAGTTCCAAAGCACCTTTTTACGTAGAATTTAATGGTTTAAGTATATTTTTTTTTAAATTAATAATTTAAGGGTTATCAACAGAAAATTTGAATTTTTATTTGGGACACCCTCTATATTTTTAATTAACTGAAAAGAATTTAAAGTTACCTTTTTTTACCAAAAAACCCTGTACAGGGTGGGTCAAATTCGACGCTTTTAAATGGAAACACCCTTTTCTATAGGAGATTTGTTATGAGAGACGCTATGAGAGACGCATGCTATGAGAGACGCAGAATTCTATAACAATTTATAACATTTTAAAACAATTTTAACCAACATCAACACATTTAAACTATATCTAATAACAATAAAAATAAATAGCAAACCAAGACATGAGATTTTGCTACAGGTGTTTGACTTATCGACAGTCTTCTGTTATGGACAGACCGGGCAGTTTTTGAACATTTCTCGCGGAATTCATTAACTCAGTAGGGGTGGAAGATACACTCTCATAACTGCTAAGTATTTCTAATTCTTGTCTAGATTATACGCAAGAATATGGAACCTTTATTCTCCCGCAAATATATCCATAGGATTAGATCCATGGGCACGAAGTCAGGCGGCCTCGACGGCCAACGCCTGGGATCTTGGTTAGCTCTTCAATTATTCTTGAAATTGGCTGCAAAAATTTCCTCATAACTTCAGCGTTCAGAGGCAGTGCGTCGCCTTGCTGGAAAAATATGTTTTCGAGTTCCATTAAGGGCATATCATCAATAAGGGGTCCAAAGCCTACCAGTTAAAAGTGGCGAACTTTTAAAAATTCTGTATTTCGAAGGGGATTATAACAAAATATCAAGTGTGCTATATTTTTGGAAAGGTAATTTTAAATTCTTTTCAGTTAATTAAAAATATAGGGGGTGTCCCAAATAAAAAATAAATTTTTCTGTTGATAACTCTTAAATTATTAATTTTAAAAAAATTATACTTAAACCATTAAATTCTACGTAAAAAGGTGCTTTGGAAATGTTTTGATAGAAATACAAAATTTTCCATATCAAAAAAGTTACAGCGATTTGTTAAAAATGCACATTTTTGAAAAACACCCTGTAACTCCGAAACGGTAACAGATATTGTTGTACGGTTTTCACCATCATATTTTTGATGAAAATTGAGCTCCAAACACCGATATTAGTTTTCGCCTATCTCCTATAGAAAAGGGTGTTTCCATTTAAAAGCGTCGAATTTGACCCACCCTGTACAGCTGCTCATATGATTACTGCGGTAACTAGATCTCAAGTCATTAAGAAGTGAAAAATATTTTGGAAATTTTAAAAACTTAAACAAAAAATTAGTTGTTTATTGGATATGTACATCAATGATGACAATTTAAAATGTCTTATGAATCTACAGATATTGTACCAAGCGGATGTTAAACCTTCTTTAGTTGACGAATATAAACAGTTTTGCAGTTTATTAGAAGAAATTAATGCTGATGACTACAAACTTGCACCTGACTGACCTGACGAATATTTATCATTTTTAATTTCCAATGACCTAGAGTCTTCATATCCATCTTTATGTGCATTACTGAGGATTTTTTACACTATAGCCGATAGCCACCAACAGTGCTGGTGCAGAACGATCTTTCAGTAGGTTAGGAGGAATTAATAATTACCAGAGGTGCACCAGCACACAAGATAGAACCAATTATTTATCACTTCTTAGTATTGAAGCAGACACAGCCCAGGATCTAAATATAGACGAAGTTTCCAAGACGCTTGCATCTTGGAAATAACTGTTTTGTATACTAACTTTTTTAATAAACAAATTTATTATAAAAAAAATAAAAGTATACATGTAGTCTTTTAAAAAAAACTTTGTAATTTATGTGATACTTTATTGATCATTGCGCCCCATAAGGTCTTCGCCCCCTCCTCCCTTTTATCCCTTTATTACACGCTACTGTCTCTAATTGGTCGATTACTGGAGTTTTATTATTAGGAATGATTTTGACCTACGTAGTATTTCCGTTAGTTTTATCTTTCTTCCACTGAAAAAGTTTGAAATGGTTTGAAAAGTTTGAAAAGTTTTGAAATGGTTTAGTCAGATTATTAACTGAGAGAAAAAGAGTATAGTATTAAAAATCTATGAGTATGCAGAAAAAAAAATGCGCTGAATATTTAAATCAGAGTAATGACAAAATTCCCAACATTCCGTTTATTACCAAAAAGAATAATTCGACTGCATAATTAAGAAAATAGAGACGATAAACAATCCAACAGATTTTGAACGAAAAAAGGATCACGCACAAAATGTTGTCAGCTGTTCAAAAAAAACCTAATGCCGGGTCCAGACCAAGCAGACCAAACAACGACAAGACAGAAACATTCATGTTTTACGACAAAATTGCAACAAATCCAATACATTTCTGCGACATTTTTGTCTAATTTTTGTTTTGTTTCAAAATTCGGAGACTTTTCAACGTCCTGTCTCGAGTCAGTAAAGATCAGTGTCTATGTTTTGTTCGTATACAGGGTGGCCCATCGAAAACGTTCCGCAAGGCATAACGGCCAGGGTAATTTTTTTTTTCAGAAAATTCAAAAACACGTCAATTTTGTTTGTGAGAAGGACAACTTTTGCCCCAAAAATTATTGCAAAACCTTCAACCCTCTAAGCGGGGGTGTCATCCCCCAATTTTTTTCAAATGGGAAGGGGGGTCAAGGGGCACCGCAATGAAAAGGGCTTTCTATTCTCTATACTCTCCTGCTTCGTTTTTGAAGATCGGTCGAGTCGAGGGAAAATATGAAGGATTGAAATTTGAAAAGCTTTTTAAACATTTATCAGAGTAAATGATAAGGATAAATTCCTTCGACCAATTTGCTGTTTTTTCTTATTATTTCTAGATGTTTGCAATCGGGTTGCGCAGATATTCAATGAACGCCATCCTGACAAACACCTTTCCGGCAAAATTGTTCGCCAGTTAGCAGCAAAATTTCGCGAAACTGGTTCCGTTATGAATAAAAGAGGCAGAGGGAAAATCCTGTAGTAAATGAAGCTATGGAGGTATTCGTATTGGCCAAGTTGCCATGGACAGTATTTTGAGTACAAGAAAATTAGCCAATGAGACCGGCGGGAATCGTACAAGTTTCCAAAGGATATTAAAAAAACACAAGTTCCACCCGTACAAAATTCAGTTGGTACAAGAACTCAACGAAGACGATTTTGATCGTTGCTTGCAATTTTGTGAAGCTATGAGTGAACGAGTGGCGAATGATAATAATTTCCTATTTAATGTGTGTTTTTCGGAGGAGTGTACTTTCTTTTTGAACGGTGTAGTTAATCGGCACAACTGTCGATACTGGGCTGAGGACAACCCCAGGGTATTTCACGAGGTGCACACACAAAACCCTCAGAAATTGAACGTGTGGGCTGGTATTTTTGGAAATTCTATTGTGGGTCAGTTTAACGATATTGCTTATAACTTCAACGTACAAGTCACACGACAGCTATCTAGCAATTACCGCACCTGATCGTTCAACGTTGTGGCAAGTGAAAAAATGCGTAAACATCTAGAAATAATAAGAAAAAACAGCAAATTGGTCGAATTTATCCTTAATTATCATTTACTCTGATAAATGCTTAAATGAACTTTTCAAATTTCAATCCTTCATATTTTCTCAATGCCTCGACCGATTTTCAAAAACGAAGCGAGGAAATATAGAGAATAGAAAGCTCTTTTCATTGCGGCGCCACTTGACACCCCTTTCCATTTGAAAAAGTTGGGGGATGACACCCCCGCTTTTTTGCAATATTTTGCAATCATTTTTGGGGCAAAAGTTGTCCCCCTCACAAACAAAATTGACGTGTTTTTGGATTTTTTGAAAAAATAAATACCCTGGCCGTTGTGCCTTGCGGAACGTTTTCGATGGGCCACCCTGTATATTACGACAAGTTGTCGGCGCAGTGTTTGGACCAACAGTAGGAGACCAGTGAAATCACACATGGTTAATAAAACTCATTCGCAACAACTAAACTTTTGACTTTGTTGTACTTTTGTCCTTGCGGTGTGGACAATTTGTCTCAAGTTTGTCTTGTCAGAATTCCCCATTTTTTGTCGCAAGTTTGTCTTGTTTTTCTCTCAAAATCGTGTTTACTTTTTGTCACCTTCGTCTGGACCCGGCATAACCTCACACGATACTTCAAAATCTCGGGGAAAAGGAAAATTCAGAAATTCCTAGACCAATACTGATTTTCAAGCATATATTGCACTCAGAGCCAGAACTACCGTGAAACTAACCAAAAAATTAGGACTGGTAAGTACTGCAATCTACTGTAGCAGAAATTAGGCCATTTCTTCGATATAAATCTATATGTATGTTTTATATCGTATTTATCGTATTTTAATCTCAATTATGTTCTGTTTTAGGGCTAACACGATTGCCATCGTCATAGAATCAGTGACCTAAAAGTGTGACCTAGTGCATATAATCTCAAAATATACCCAAAATATCAATGCGACCAGATCGCTAGAAGCAGCAAGCTAGAAAATAAACAAACCAGATAACTATGAATGGTTTCAAGCTGGACAAGCTGACTGAATCCGCCAGATGATCAAAAAATTAGGACCACAAAGCCCGGATGTCCCTAAAAAGTTGCCAGTATTATCCCTTAATTGGTCCGGCGTCGTCTGACAGACTACGCCAAATAATTAACTCAGTCTCATTAGTTACTGGGACCGCCCACACGATTGGCGTTCTAGCATGATACAAAGAATACAAGGTATGATATTGCGCAGGTTGGTCATTACGTCACAAGTGTTAAACAGCACCATTAGTCGGCAAGCTCCGCGCGCCAATTTCAAATTGTCAAACAGATGACACAATAAATGTGAAAATAATTTTTCCAATGTCAAGTTCAATGATTTGACATAGATTTGACATAACTTTTAGGGTTATGTCCTAATTCTTCCCTATTTTAGGTCCTTTTTTATTAGTGGCAATTGAACAATATGGATATTTTTTTGTATGGCGTATGACGTCACAGGTGGTATGCGCAAACTTAACGAAAATGGAACCGCTATCGATCATACTTTGTTCTCTTTGTACCATGGCGTTCTAGCTAATCCTGCCCCTCTATGTCAACAACTGACAGCCATATTTGTGCCCAAACTGGATTAGTTTTTTAGAAGTTCTGGAAGAAGTTACTGTAGCCGTAGTCTCACAGACGACGCCGGACCGTTTGTGTAAAATTTTATGTGTGACAAATTTTTGTAAAATATGACCGGGTCTTCGAAAAGAGTGCGTTTAGGAGACTCTTATTATGAGGAAACTCTATTAAAATTATATGATGAGGACTGTGACAGTGACAATATGACAATCTGCCAGACAAATGCGTTAGACAATGTCAAATATGCCACGAGAAATATGCTTTACAATTGGTAGAATACTTGCAATTCCTGTACTACCAGAAGACGCCTACGGAGATATTTTTATCCTAGAGTTCTTATCCTAGTCAAAGACAATGTTATGTTCTAGTTAATTATTTTTAATGCGTAAAATGTACGAATCCATTGTGTAAAACATGTTCAGGAAAACAATAAAATTTGCCTCATGCTATAACTAAAAACTTTCTCTCTAACTCCAATTTTATAACTTATTTTTTTTACATTATAGTATTAAAAACTTATTTCTATATTGTAATGACTGTTAGTAATTTGGTTTTATTTTTAGAGCTTAGTAAAACTCTATATTGTTTTTTTTTCAAATTTATAATTTATATGTACTTTATTTTATTTTGTACTATGTTTTCTGAAAGTTTATATTAATTAAACCCATTTTTGTCTAGATTAGTTTAATAATACATAATGTAATATAATAATCAAATCAAAATTTGTTATCTTTTAGTTTTTGTATGTTTTGGGTATTAAGATATTCTTTGGTGTTTTTTATCATTTTAGAAGGCGTAGTCCTACAGACTACGCCGGACCGTTTATGATACATATCTATTACCGGACCAGTTAAGGGTTATGCATATGAGTGCCTTAAGAGAGTTAGGCAATATTATACATACAAGTGTCTTGAAAGAAGATGGAGTCACGTGATATGTAACGATAGATACGAAATCCTTCAGTTGATCATTGAAGGAAAGATTTAGGGAAAGAGAGGAGTCGGCAGGAAGAGGATGTCATGATTTCGCAACATCAGACAGTGCACGGGATTCAGGATAATGAAAGATCTACTCCATACAATATGAAATAAAAAAGTGGACTAATGTGATCGTGAAGATCCATTAGTTAACATTACATAGTGGTTTGACAGTGGTTATCAGTGCAGAAAATGTGATTTGGTTTGCTGGAAAAGAGGAAGCTTTATTTTTTATGATGATACATTAAAGAAGCGAGCTTTTGTAAAGATATAAAGTATCCTTGATATAGTCTGTCCAACGACAAGATCCTTGACAGTGATAGATGTATCTGTCATTTTATTTTCAAATTAGTTTATTTTATTTTACAAAGAATTAAGTTGGTACAACCGGAGCGCATAGCAGAAAATTAATATATTTAAAATTTGAGTGACAAAAGTGATTACTTCAAAAAAACTGTATAAAATTGAGAAAATCTAATCGAGTTATTTTATTAAAAACAATTACAGTCTGTGTTAATACAACAAGCAAAAAAAAGTTTATTTAAAAAAAAATTCACAGTCCTTTACAAAGATGCAACCGGGGGGGCATTGAAAATGATGAATAAAAACGTAAAAATATGATTAGTGTTAATATGAGTGTATTACATACATATGTTTAAATAACGAACTTAACAAAAAACAACAGATTTAAAGATTCACTGAAAAAGTAGTAATGTTAAAATTAAATAAAACATTATCAATAATAATTATGCGATCGCACCTATCCGTAAAACAAGCAAGCAAAAAAAGAATTCTTACGGAAAGTTACACTTTACGATATAATTTTTTAACTGTTAAAGGCAAACCCCATTTAAACACAAAACTTTTTAATACCTACTACTATATCTAAAAGACTTTTTTTATATTACTAAATTCTTAGCCACGCTTCTGTTTTTCTTGGCTGTTGTGCGTCACGTCACAGATTAACAGGCCCAAGTTTGCACCACAAGGCGATGCTGCAGACCACTAGGTAGACCGGTCGTAGAAATTTATGTTATACAACTTGTAGTCAATCTACACAAATATTATCAAACACTTTTTTTCTTTTAAAATGTGTTCAGATTTTGTAAAAAGTATAAGTCAAAATTGCAAAACTTAAATTTGATATGAGTTTCTTAGTTTTTAACTAATATAGTGGCGAATTACAAAAATTCCTTTTCAATGAAAATTAATGAGTTAAATAAAATAATTTAATAAATTACTAGCTTTTTCTCGCGACTACGTTCGCGTTACACCTCGAATCGTTCATGCATTGATTTAAATGATTTTTTACTTCTTTATAGATAGCTAGTGAGCATAGATGTTTTTTATTTTTCATCTTTTTTTTATTTATTAAGAGCACTAATACTCTCTTTATAGGTTATTTTTTATTCTTTGAAGGATAATTGAGAAAGATATATTTCGTTATGATGTCACTAAATAAACCCTTGTATAAAATTTTATACTGTCTGGTTTATAATATTATAATATTGCATTTTCGTACATTCATTCCCTTCAAACTTTCATTCCCTATTCTACTCCCTAAGGGTATAAATTTCATAAATTCGCTATACCTTTGTGCCAATTTTTATGTGTATAATCCAGAGGTCACCAAGTTTTATATAAATTTTTACTAACTTTACCCATTTGGTTGATGAATTTCAAAAATTTCTTCTAATTCTTTTTGTAGGATTTCATTCTTCTAGACCAAATAGTAAGGAATTTTCATACAACAAACTGTTCCGAGATAATTTTACTCTCTAAGAGGATGAATTACCTAAAATCGCTTTGTGTAGCTAATTCACTAATGTCGTTTAAACGAACCTTTGTGCTAATATTTATGTATCTAAAGCTGGCGGCATGAACTCACTCTAAAATATCTAAAAACGTATTTATATAATGACAACTACTTATCGAATATCAAATTAATTACTACTGTCAGCTAGTTCAGCTACTTTCTAGGTAGAATATACCTAGAGTACCTACACCTACCTATGATGTAGGTAGATTAAAGCTTATTTTGACGTTACCTCTCACTTCGGTGTCACAAGCTGAATTTTTCAGGGATGGAAGTACAGTACATGATATGGGGACCCTTATTCCGAAAGTAGTACAAAATTAGACCGGGTAAAAGGGCACTATCATCAAAAATCGATATATTAATACCACCGTATAGAGAAAACAAATACTTATTTTTTGATCCAGTACACAATAAAGTCTTCGTAGGGAGTAATTTTTATGTCTTGACAAGGTATCAAAGCAAACCCCATATTTTTTGCTTTTAAACTAATAAAGATATATCAATAAACAATTAGCGATGTAATGGTTTTTGCGCGCGCTGGCCGACTGCCGCCGCTGCGCCAAGATTTCCTATACCCTTGTATATATGACGTCATGGTGTGGCAAATGTAGCATTTTAATTCGATTTGGGCTCCCTTATATAGGATAACAGAAACATTTTCAATGTTAAAACACCACATACCAAAAAAGACATAAAACAGATTTCCGGCTTTCAAGCTCAAGCAACTTCCTGCATTTATTGTTACATTTATCAATATTATCACAACCTATCGTGTGCTGCTATTCTACAGACACTCCAGTTTTTGGTATCATATACAAGAACAACAAACTTTATTTGTGGCTAATACATCTCTCTGGTCATAATCTCTGGCAAACTGTCTCTGGCGGTCTCTAGGCACCGAATATTAACTGTAAACTATGGTCGGGGCCAACACTTAATTTTCCCGCGAGTTTTCCTCCACTTAATTTAAAAAAAACACGAAACACAGGTAATAACACAGTCCAAAATGCAAAATGCACAATATTTATCATTTCTATTTGACATAATTTGACACAAAATTATAACCTATAAATTGGCAAGAATTTGACAACTCTCAAAAATCTTAAGACGGGTTCACATGCATCGGCGTTCGTTTGTCGTTCATCTTTCCAGCAAACCAATAATATTGAAATATGTTCTCATTTTTGAAATAAACCAATAAAACTGGTTAAAAACAACAAGAGATGACACATAACGTATTTACTTATAAACCCATCCATAGTTAACTTAAAAAATATTAGAAATTTTTTTAGTTAAATAAATGGATTGGTATGGACGTCATCTGCTTTTTTCTCTCATCGTCTGTCGAAATCTTACCTGAGAAAAAAAAACAGAATATAGACACAATTAATTAGGAAAGAAAATTATAAAACTACATAGTCGTATTGAAGTTGTTTTCTTTGTAAGTTTAAACTCATTCTAAATCCAATAGAAGATACCGATATCTAAATTCCACCCAATTTTACTTGTTTTAAACACATAAAAATATAATACCTACGTACTTATTAAAAATATACTGAAATATACTATTAAACCTAGATATATTAAAGAAACTTCACAGTTTACAACAGTTTGTAAACATTAATAATATGACTTTTCAATGACAGTGATATTATAAAAACAGAAAACACTATTCATATGTGTGTTGATTAATGCCAGTGTCACAAATAAGTTTTTGAAAATAATCTTCATAAATTTTAAAATGATTAACATTGGGTTTATTTTTAGCTGTCATTCTCTATGTACTTTTGTATAAAGATAAATTGTATCTAATCAACTTATTTTGTTTCCAAAAATACGTAGCAGTTTTATCTCGACGGAATATTGAGACACCGTGTATATTAATTTATTTTTGGACTCTTAAAGGAAAATTGTCAGTTTCATTAAAGTCAGTTTCATTAAAGGGAAAGTATATGAACAGATATAATTTTGCCATTCTTTCTAATTCTTTGTTTCTATCTATTACTTAACTTTGTAACATTGTATCTTAAGACTTGTATAAGTTGGTATTGTTTCTATTGGTTAATTGAGACTAAGAATTTCCGGGTAGATATATTATTTTTTTGCAAAAATATATATCTAACCGCTTGACAGATGTTTGCTGTGCCATTTTTTCTTTCTTTCAAGGTTGTGCCGCGTACTCGCGTACTGGAATCATTCATTTAGTACCAAGAGGGACCTTCGTATTGGCGCGTATCAACAAGGTGTGAACTACCATTAAAAGTGAAATTTATGGCCACTCGCAGATGTTACGTAGACCGGGTTATTTATTCTTAATGCATTAAGAGGAAATTACTACGTGAATTAAGAGAAATGTCCACTAGCAGGTTGTTTATTATTTAGAGATAATTGATATAATAAAGTTAATTTATTATTTTTTAAATGTTTCAAATGAATCAGATCAGTAATACACTATGAATGCATGAATGCAGTAGCAAATTCTCAATAACTGCACATGTAGGCATAAACGCCCAAATATAATGCCTCTTATTGCGAAAAAAACTAATTTTGATTTTATTATTCTGTCGTTAATTTTATTTGTTCCAAAAACTATTCGTCCAGATTTGAAATTAGAATTTGAAATCTTCGGCGAATTTTTTATCTGGCTTTAAGGCAAAACAAATTTCTCAATCGGTATATGCTGATTCTGCGTAAAGTGCCAATTCCACGCTTATTGTCAACTTCTATCAAAGTCTACCGTATTGTCTGATCGCTACGTTCACTGCTCATCGAAGTATTAAATCTAATTGATGAAAATCTTTGCCGTGCGCACGGTTATTTCCCTGGTTATTTCCCATGACTGTCTAGCGACGTTCGATGTATCAAGCTGGCTCCTGTGCACATGCATTTCGTGCACTTGCGACTCGCGTTCGGAATTCGAGTCGAATTGGGCCTGATTATCAAGAACAAAACTTACTGTTGTATATTTTAATGATATATTCCACAAATTGCCGGTTCATAATATTTGTAATTAATCGTGGTGCACAGGGTACTACCACATAGTTATGCAATGTTTAGACTTTTTAGGTAAGTCTGCGCAAATATTTATAATGGGTTTTCGAATATAATTTTTTGACCGCAATACCACAGTGCTGCAAAATTGTTGCTTTAAAAAGAATCTAAAATGTCAATACTCCATGGGTATATTGATAAATGAGGTCTAAATTATAAGAAAATGCATTTTCTACGAATACTTGAAGGGATAGGTAAAAATGGTATAATACAATTTGATAGACAATTAAATTGTGCATCCGATTATCCTAAAATATATAGGGTGTTCCATTTAAATTAAACCAGTTTAAAGCTAGAAATTATTTAAAATAAATTTTTAGACACTCTGTATGAGGTAGTATTATTTTTATTATTGCAACACAATAAGTAATCGATAAATAAACTTCAGTAAATATTTAGTTTTAAAAACTTTGATACCCTTGGAGAAATGAAGCTTTAAAATTTTCACTGCAATTTCACAAAATTGAAAATATTTCAAAAACGGTAAGGTTTAAGTGTGATAAACCTTAATCAAATTTACCTTTATTTTAATCGTAGAAACTAAAAATGTAATAATATACAGGGTGTTCCATTTAAGAAAATGTAACTTTGATATTTTTTATTTATTTGGGATACTCTGTATCTTGTAAAAATATTTTTAAATTATAGCTCTGATAGTCTTTCAACGAACCCAAAATTTAAAATTTGTAAAAATCTAATCGTTTAGCTACAATACTCCGTATCGTATGTGGTGAACAACCCTGTATAGCACTGATGAAGGCTGTATTGTTGGCCGAAATAAAGATTTTTAAACAAAATGAAAACATAACCCATCGTTTTCGGAACCTAACATCCCAATAAAATTAATTTTAGTAAATAGTTAATAATTTGAAGATTTTCAGTTCTACCAGTAAGACTATAATTATTTTTATATGTGTATAGCGTCTAATTTAAGTCTAAGAAACATTTATTGTAAAAAAAGTAACTTATGACGGACGATGCTTCTGAAACGGAATTTGTTAGTAAATCGGAGTATTCGCGCACGAAACGTTTCATAAACCTTTTAAAACATTCCACGTCCCGCGCATTTATTTTTTAATACTTTGTGATACATTAACCAGTATGTTAATAAACCCCTCGCTATCTGCACTAGACTGAGCTTCCAAGTCTGAAATTCTTATAGATATTAAATAGCTTTTTACCGAGAAAACAACCATTCGCCAACCATAAATTTCTCAGATATCCGAAGCGCCCTCTCTAGGCAATTATCCGCGCAAGAATTTTCTTTACGGCCTTATTCACCTACATAAAAATACAAATAAAATTGCGGACAAAATAAATGAACAAACGCTTTTGAAATTCGCGTCGTGTATTAGTGCAGGTGTACATGAGGATTCGATGTATATACTTATCCACACTTACAGATATACAGAAAACACAGGTATACAGAAAAGAAAAGGGATGGCTTCAAAAATAAAATCCATATTTTTTTATTTTTGCACACGATAAAGTTCCCAAATTTGATCTTATTTATTTTATAAATTCCTGATAAAAAAGTTAGACAAAAGCCACAATGCCTTCAAAGTTTTTACAGAAAGTTTGGAGATCATCTTGTACGTCTAAGTAACATTCATGTTATTTAGACGTACTTTATACTTACTTCAGTATCCCATATAGCACGTCCAAATGAAATTACATTTCTACAAGGGAGACTGAGAAACAACATATGTTAAAGTGAACCTAAGTGTTCATCTAGCTCTAACATATACATATGAGATACACGCAGGTTTATATTGATAGAATTGTGTGATACAGTGTTTACTAGTTGTATACCGTATGCACTCAAGATTCTAAAGAGTTTTTTGTAACGTAACAAATAATTATTAAAATGATGAAATTTGACATCGCTATATGAGACATACAATGCATAAGTCATATGTATATGTGATACTTCGTATCATAGTTGTGCCTATAGTACACACCTTGTAAAAATGTGACGTATACACATAATATTAATATCTATATAGACACTTTGTAATAGTGTACTGTTGTGTCTACATTCTAGCATGAAATGAAGGTGTGCGCATGCGCGGATAGCCTCAGCGTAGATACACCGACCAAGTGTATCTTATGTGTCCCCTCTCCTTTCTCCTTTTTAGGAGTGGTATGTGTTAGCAGCCATTATTGCTTTATCATTAGGAAGCTCTATATAAATGTTCTGTTTGTCTGTAGTTTAAAAGAGATTTTAAGGTAAGTACAAGTTTTTAATTACCTTGTTACACCTTCCTAAGAGTATTATTAATATTATAGCAGCGACTCTTCCCTTACTCGATAACCAATTTACCAAATTTTGACTCCAATGAATGAAAACTCCAAATATTCTCGTATAATGATAAAGAGGTTAGCTGAGTTAGCTCTGCAATATATTTTTTTTAATTTGGAAATAATAAAAATCTGAATGGACCAGAGAAAGAAAGATTTAAACACTTCAAAGAACTTCTTACACTGATATTCGCTAAGTTATTGATGGATCAATATACAGATATGTTTAATATTCAATAATCAGTTTCATATAAAATTTAAGGGTGAGATTGTTAATCTGGAAATAAAATACAACAAAGACAAAAGCTTATTATTATTGTTTATACAGTATAATATAGAGTAGGAAACGCTCTTTTAAACGAGCCCTTGCTTGTTGAATTCCGGTCATCCAGTCCAGAGTTATTAATATTTAAATAAAAACAGATCTAACCTTCCCCCACCATTTTATTTTGGTAGATAGAGGAAAATGGCTTTAACAAAAAATCATTAAATCAAAATTTACTGAAGATTATGAAGCTATTACATATAGTACACCTTATCTGGGCAAAATTGTGTAAAAACTCAATTTTCTTATTTTTTGTTGCAGTTGCGCCCCCTAGCGGTCGTTCTACAAACTTGAAAATAATTTTCAGCAATTTCTCATAGCCTCTTTAATTATAAATATTTTTTTCCGCAGCCACAACATTCTACGTCTTTTATATTCACTTAGTCAAAACAAACCAATAATGAAATTAGCAAAAGTATGAATCCAATGCTGGTTTTGGTGTTGGACACATTGTCTGGAGGAAGATATTGGTGCCAGACACAAAAATTTGGGAAGTGTTGCCCCCGACGTTAGAGGGCATTTAGAGCATAGTCTGGAGCCGGTTTAACAGACCTAAACTAACGACAATGAGTAAATCAACTATCATGAAGAAGATGGAATCCAACCAAAATCACACAGGAATATCCGAAAGGCGAAAAAACTCTAAGAAATTAACACTACCACCTAAACTCACTAAAGAAGTCACCATTTTAAAAAACAACCAGAAACAAAATAGCAGAAAACAGAACAAAGAAAACATGCAATGGATGCAAAATAAAGAATAAAATGCAAGAAAGGTATAATCACCAAAATTAACTATAAAATGAAGCTACATATTATGTGCCAAAGCCGCAATGACGATGACTGGCGTCTAATAGACGCCACGCGAGTGGCACAAAAAATACTCGAAACTTACACACAAACCTGATATTTCTAGTATAACTTATGACAAATTAAGAATCCAGAATTATGTATTTTTTCATCTGCGACTTCTTTTTACTGTTTGTTGATGGTAATTGCGAATATAACAACCTCACTAAACAGGTATATTGACATACCTGTTCAATTTGCAGGCGACTAAAAAGAAACGGCGAGCGGCAAAAAAAACGTTTCCAGCCATCGATAATTCGAAAAAGCTGCGAAGAGAATTCCGAACGGAGACAACTTCTTTAAGATAACAGATAGGGCATTTTTCTTGTGTTCCTTAATCTGAAGTAGGATGTCGAAAAAACGTTGCGAGTGATAGTGGTACGGTCTAGGAGAACGGGTTGGGTATTAGCCGAACAGTGGCGTACGATTTGTACTCTCTAGCTTATGGAACAACTTTTATCTTATAGAGCGTTGAATCCCCTCAACGGGGTTTGTTTGCATGAGATAGTGTTTTTTAAACGCTTTTCAAAGCAAATAAGGATCTTGCTAGTCTCACTAGTTCGCCCCATAGTAAATTATCAATAAATGTTTGTTAATAAAATTTAGTAATAATCATAACAAAAATATGTATATCTCAAACACTATTTCATCGCTGATGGAAATAAATATGAGCCGTTCACTGCACAAACTGATTAACTCCACTTTGCGAAAAATCTTAAATTTAAGTGTAAAACCACTTAGTATATTCATAACTTTTTATATTCATAATATATTTCCAAACATTAAAAGTTACCGCCATTAAACGATAATTTTTTTTTGGCAAACGATTATGAAATAATTTATATACTCTCGCTCTAATATAAATCGTTGCCATAAAGCAACTTAAATGCACTAGATAGCACTAAATGATAAAATTATTTTTTTTAGTACTGACCTATTAAACTATTAGTTAGAAAAGCGCCACGCACATGAGCCACCCACAGCTGTTCATAGTTTAATTTCTGCAGAATGAAGTAATAGTAAAGTCAAATCTTTCCAAGTCAAATCGCCAAGTCGAGCACAGCCGTACCATCCTTTTCTCGAAGGTATTAGCGGTATTTTTGACCCTGTATCTGATACGGCCCTGTAACTTCGTTGTGGATAAAGCAAGAATATTAATTTTCACTACACATAAAGACAAACTATAGCTGGCTAGGTTACCAAAATATCTAGTAAGTATATCTCAGAGTTTACGAATTATCGCTTGTCAAATTTCTTTAATTTCGACATTGACTCACTCACAAATCTTCTTCTTAAGTTCTAAGGTAATTCTAGATGTGAACAAACTTCAAATTTTGAATTATAGGTAGCTTTAAGCCAATAACCAAAAAAAAAATGAAAAATCTCGAAACATCCTTATGGATTAAAAGTTAACTGTCTAGCCGCTACCTGTAACTGAGAAAAAGGTAGAAAACTAGAATTAATCGAAGCGGTATCTTCTGATTTTATTTGTATATCAATGTACCAACAATAATTCAAGGATTATGATTTGTATCTGCTATTCACGTTCTAAACATATCAATATCTGAATAAAAATAAAGGAGAATAAAAATGACTCCAAATTCGAAAATGAAAAATTCGAAATGAAAAAATAAATACAATACATTATATTTGTATATTTTCTTACTATTAAATTTTTGTGTATTAAATAATTATTAGGGATTTTATATATTAGTGTATATAGATGCACTGTAAACAAATATTCAAGCAAAAATACAGTGCTTCTTATTCTAACAAATAAATAAACCTGTAAAACTGTATAAATGAAAACGATCTTCCATTATGGATTATACCAAAAGATAGTTTGATAAAACTCGATAGATTTTAATCGATTTTTTGGGTAAAAAGATCAATCTTCGATTGAAATCGATTTGAATCGTACATCTATAACATAACCTAACAAAAAAACAACAAGTGAACTGAAGTGAACCATAAACGTAAACGTGCTTCATCCAAACTATTTTAATAATTAAAACAGTGAGATAACGTAAGTGATGCAGATAATTATTTGAAGGATAGAATCGGTAAAATAGTTCTTGTTATGTTTGTGTTTTCAGTATCTATTTTAAGGGGAGTGAATTTAATGCATATTTAATGTTCTAAAACCATGAGACCTCGAAAAAAAATAGGTTATACTAAAAAATATTTTAAAATTCAACCAAAAAAAAGGAGCCAAAATCTTATTAAGTCAATGTTACGCAAATATGACTTCAATATTGTACATTAAACTGGATTCAGACCAAAGTGATTCTTTATTATCATCTGTACATCATCAAAGTAGTAGTGTCTCTGGTAGGATCATTGAAAATTTCTGTTCTAATAAGTATAGTTCCAGTGCTGAAATTTCCTACAATATAGTATTTATATAGGTATTTATGTAGGCTCTTCTATAATAATTTATTGTGTATTTTTTAAGAGAAGGGTATTTTTTAGAATTATTAGGTTCGAGAATTATCTAGACTTGGTGGTTTAGGAGTAGCACAAAGTACAAGGAAAGTGCTTTATAAGGTTCTGGGCAATGAAATTGCACAAAAATATTCTTGAGATGGGGCCAAACAGAGGAGAAGTTTGAAATCATTGTTAGTGGCCAAGAGCAATTTTAGGTATCTGAACTCAAAGATATTTGGAGTTGCAAAGACTGTAATAACATATATTTTAGACTCCATGAAAGGTCAATTTCAAGAGTCAAAAGAAACCGAAATTATCAATATAATTAAAATATGGCTTGTAAAAACAAAAGAAAGATTAAAAAATACAAAGGTAAGTTGTGCAAATTTATTTGAATAGTATAATTTTGCTGATATTATTTTAGAAGGATAGACAAGAGAATATAGAAACATAGACATAGAAGATAATATCAATGTATATTGTTATATTAAAATATTTTTAATTAATAAACATATATTACCCAAGTTTGTCTTTATCCTTACCTATTATTTTTAACCATTCTATTTATTAGTTAATTTTTGATTATTACACACCAAATTATTTAATTTCAAATTATTTAATTAAAGCAAATTGTTTGTAGTGTGTTCCAGATATGAATGTACTGTATAGGTATCCTATAGATTTTAAGAGATAAAAAAAATGCTAAATATGAAAAAAATTGTATCTATCTATAGTTTATAGGATATTGGTACAGTGCACCCTTATACAGGACACCCTGTAGATACAGAGTTGAGGGTTGGAATCTTTGGTGTTACAACAGCAAAATAAAACACTAATTCACCACAATATACCAAAACACTTTACTTTTGAACTAGACGCTTGTTTGGTTAATCATGTTAGCGTCATCAGCAGATGATTAAAACTTAAATTTTGACCATCTGCTGATGCTGCTAACATGGTTAGCGAAACGCGAACGTGCAAAAGTAAAGTGTTTTGGTGTATTGTGGTAAATTAGTGTTTTATTTTGCCTTTGTAGATAATAAAAATATGAAAAATATGAAAAACATATGAAAAGCATAAATATAGAATATTAAAAACATGAATATCATATAATTGGAATATTATTTTAAATACATTCTTTTACGTCCATATAATTCACGTTCATACAATATATCTTGGAATGTGAAACGCACTTCTATATCACTTGAATAGGGTGGAACGTAATCTCTGCTATTCATGTGCCATATATGTTCCCAATGAAAAAAAGGAATGTGAATAGAACATTGTTGTTCTCCATAGTCACTTGCTTCGCATATGAAAAGAACGTAAATGTGCTATCTGGAAAAGAAGTTAAATAAAAACAGTTTTATATTAAGTTACAGTTATGTTTAACCATAAATGTCCAAAAGAGTCTTCTTTAATTTCTCCAAAAATAAACACCGCTTCCAAAAAAAAACACCCAACTTACCGCACATACGCAACGTCCCAAAACCGGAGCGATAACAAAAAACGTCGTTGAACTCGTCTGTCTACCGTCCGTCGCAAAAACAAGTCATCGCCGTCGACAGGTCGATCGCTGTCATTGTCAACTTTTTGGTCAAGCCAACGAATTCGGCATTTCACCGCATCGTCCGCGGCGTCCTTCCTCGGGGCGTCCGTGTCCTTCAAAGGTCGAACCGCCGACAAAAAACTCGATATTTTTAATTCACCGGGCTAATTCAGAAAGTTCGCCGAATTGCGGCCGCGTTGCCGGATTTCCTGCAGATATTTATCAGTTGATCAGAGAAATTCGGAAATAAAAAAGTGTGAAATAAAAAACACATTGGCTAAACTACCGACGGCGCGGAGCCGGCGCCTGTGGTATTTGTAGTGTATACCAAAAGACATCGGTCATTCGGCTACATAATATTATATATACCGGGTCGTCGGTATATATCGTCGTTCGAAACATAGACAATCGCATGAAAATTTTCAACTGTCCAAATATTCACCATGAGGTGTCCATTGAGGAGACAGTGTCCTGGAGACAATCCGAAGATTGTTCGTACTTAAATGAAGGAACATATTTTATTTTTCTTGGCCGTAAGTCCTCAGAAACTTCTTCGAGTGTCTTAGACCGTTGCAGGATTCCCATGCCAGGTAACGCATGAAGTCTTCCAAGTTCTTGAGTTCCGCTTTTAGTTGGTTTCACTTGGGAAGCAGAACGGTTCTTGTCCAGTTAGTGAAGTGTTCGCTCCTTTTCTAGCTAGATCATTTGCTTTCTCATTACCTTCTATATCATTGGCCTTCTTACCTTTTGATACTGAGTTGATCGCTTTTAACACTGCTTGACTATCAGATAAGATGGTTATTTCTTGTTTTCAATAGTTCCTATCTAAGATAAATTATACACATCTTTTGATAGCGTACATTTCTGCCTATAGAACGCTAGGGTAGGTGCCTATTGGTGTGAAGTATTTAGTTCTCTGGCGAAATACTCCGATTCCTATTTCTGCATTAGTTTTGGAAGCATCAGTATACCAAGTTATGGTATGTCTTTTAATTACGCAAACGTTTCTCTCTTCCAGTCCTTTTTATTGCTCAATACTACATTGAGGTGTTTCTCGAAGTTGCAAGTTCTTGGTATGTCATGTACTGGGAGGGGTGGTATTTCTTTTTTGAGCGTGTTCCAAGTTCCTGATCTGACAATTCTCACAGTACTGTTTCCGTTAGTGACCATTCTAATCATTGTCGCTTTGGCATATCTACCGATGACAATGTGCAGTGGTGTTAGATCTTGAATTACCTCCATTGCTGGTTTTGGATAGGTTCTCATGGTTCCTCTGATGCAGATGTATGCCAGTCTCTGGACTTAGCCAAGGTTTAACTTTGCCGAACGTTGCTCAACTTATGTGTACCAAGCAACTGCTCCATAAGTAATCATGGGTCTTACTATCATGGTATACATCCAGCGCAAAATGTT
Source organism: Sitophilus oryzae (assembly GCF_002938485.1). Taxonomy (NCBI): domain Eukaryota; kingdom Metazoa; phylum Arthropoda; class Insecta; order Coleoptera; family Curculionidae; genus Sitophilus; species Sitophilus oryzae. The sequence continues at coordinate 351,908 of NW_022146688.1, forward strand.
AGCGCTGCAGCCCCATCTATTTTCGGCCAGTCTTCTGCATGTCATAAGAGGCTTTGTAGCTTTGCTGGCTCTCATGATATAGATAGACTTAGATTAATACCTAATTTTAAGGTCCACTGACCGCCAAACCATTACTGCTTTGAGACTATTCTGACGAACTCATTTCGAAATAATAACATAACCTTTATCTTTTCCATTTCGATTAGGTGATAAAATAGTTCGTTGCTTGCTTATTTTGTATCTTACTTATCAAAAATGTTTATATTTGTATGAAATAAAATGTAGTAGCTAACGATCTCTGTGTTCACATCAGTTTGTTAGGTCTGGCTTAAGTGGCGTTATTCCCAGAAGAATATCGTAGTGAGAAAATATTATAAATAGAAATTACAAAAGAAAAAACGTTTTATAGATAAAAGCAAGGAAATTCACAAAGCTGAATCACAATCTGATACGGTACAGTATAGGTAATTTCCCTTGACTTGAGCCGACCGTGAAGGCTGCGAAATTCGCGAAATCGTTCGAATTCCAAAAACGCAAAAAATCCACTAGAACAGATAGATTCTGCCACAATACTCTGCCGCCGTTCTCAGGTATTCCGCGCAAAAAATTCTCCAACGATGACAAATCGCTCCTTCATGGTTATTGGATGGGGCGAACCGACACCAGCGACAAAAAATCTGACAGAAAGACAAGAAATTATTTGTGTAAATTAACAGTGGAACGTTAAATTATGACTTTTGAAATGGTTATTATAATACTAGTGTTGCTCTTGTGCCGTATGATCGAAAAAAATACGGCAACAAAGACGGCTGGGGAATGACAATTAGTGATGAGCGGTGGGTAACTACCCAACGCATAGAGGAGTATTCCCGTCTAAAATCCATAAAAGGAATTTATCAAATGGTGTAAACATGTACTAGTGTCACATATTATTCAAGCTCATGAGCCAATCCATCCATCCACTTTGACTTATGCCACCCAGCTTGTCGAAATTTGTCGCAGAGGCCATGGTAAGCTAGACATTTTTTAAACCGCATTTGTTTATTACTGGCGCTTAAATTTATTTTCTATATTTGTGTTGTAATTACCTGATATGAAGATCATTATGAAATAAAACTTCATTTATTTTGTATTGCATGAGTACATGTACAAAATAAAATTAAAACGGAACCGAAAAATTCAGATTAATTTGTCTAATATACTCATAAAATAGCGTTTTTGTTTATGAATCGGAATTGATAGGGCCTTTATTTTGTCATTAACAAGTTAATTAGAATACCTATTTGTTGAGGCAACAAAAAAACAATGCGCAACCGTGCGCCATTTTTATTTTTAATGACTTAAAGATGGCAGATAGGTGGAACGCATGTGCATGAGAATACACACTACAGGGATCTCGTAAACCATAAGAGATACAAAGACGATTATATTATGAAAAATTGCGTCGTGCTGACCTCTATAACGCTGTGTTTCGACGTTATAGACTAAATAATTTTTTAATTGTAAATAATGACATGTATTGACTATTTCCATTCTAAATATATATCATTTTTCACGTAGAAAATCACGGAAATATATATTTTTTACTCAGTAGTTTTTATAAAGGTAGGGACGAAAAGTTATTACTCTTCAAAACAGTTAAAACTCATGTAGGTGGCGCTCCCATAACTAGGAGTCATACTGACAACAAAATCAAATTGCTCATGACAAAAAACTTCCAGACACAAATTTTCAATCAAATATTGACGTTACTTCAGAAATTATTTAGAAAAAATCGTAATAAAAATTAAACTTCTACACCCTATATCTTCGAAACTAAGCATTTTAGAGGATACATTTAAACGAACTGTTTTACTTATTTTTCTCTTTTCTGCAGAGTATGCTGCCGATATTCGGGTATACAGTTCGGACCACCCTGTACAATATGTTTCGCAATTATTGTAGTTACTTTTACCCTCAAATTTTCATTCGAATCGCTAAAAGCAATTGGAACAAAACTAGTAGTGGGAACTATCGAATGAATACTATCGAAACATTCGATAGTTGCAATTCATCCGAATAATTCGATAGCTAGTAAGAAAACATTCGTCGAAAACTTATTCTTAATCTAAGTCGAAAACTATTCGAATAAAAATTATCGAATAGATGCGTCATCTGCCTTGAAATATTGTATTCTAGTAATTCGGCAGCAAAAACCATTCATTTATACAATTCATTCATTTATCAAATTCATTTATTCGTCAGGATCGATTTTAATAAAATATAAACTGGATTTTAGTTGTCGTCCGGCGACGTAGGTTTCTTTCCTAGAATTCCTAGAAACCCGACAGCGGTCGGTGGCAATGCTATGAAAGCAGCCGGCATCTTTGATTTTTTGCGGAGTCAAATAAAGAAAAGGGCACATTATTTTTTTTATTGAGGTGCTAGTATTTACACAGAAAATACATTATGAAGGGCGCTGTTGCCATATATTCGTATTAGTTGGTATTAGCAAAGAATATTATTCTTTAGCATTAGTTAGTTAGGGATAGTATGTCTATATGTTTTGCATTTTTTATTAATATTCTGTTGTTACACTGTAATAATACTTTTTATTTTGGATGTAGGAAAATGATTTTTAATGTTTTTAAGCAAAGACTGGTTTAATAAATAATAATAACAGTAATAATTTGTTATACCTATTAACAACAAAATTTAAAATATCATTTAATAATATAAACATTTTTTTTAAGTAGTAGCAAAACATAAACAACAAATAGAAGTCAAAAGTCTTTATATTAGATCCTATTTAAAAATAATATACCTAGTCTCTAAATGGCAACGTTGGTTTATTAAATAATAATAATTACAGAACTAATTTGTTATATTAACAACAAATTTTAAAATCATGAAATATAAACATTTATTAATTTTCTAAGCATGCAGTGTAATGGAAGGAAAAAAAATTGAAAATTAGAAATCAAAATTATTTATATTACTTTTTATTACTTTATATTACTATTTAAAAATAATATTTACTTTTACTGGCATTTACTTTAAAAAATAAATGAAATATTTCTTCGCAAAAAACTACATGTAAGAGAATTAGCATAAACAAAATACAAACATTGTTAACTTTTTTTTAAATTGGCACGTGTAAAACTTTCAATTTAATTTTCTCACCCCAAAATTTGAGTTCAATAACCCCCCATTTACTTAACCACATTACTTAAATATGATTATTAAGTTCAACTAATTCATATTATTAAAACATCTAAAATACAAATATGTATTTTTAAAATTAATTGTAAGTTCATATCATCTCTCTTAAAAATTGCTACTTCTCAAAATTTCCTATTAAAAAAATGCAATCTAACCTAACCATAATATACCTTATAAAATTAAATAATTGTAAGATCGGGCTACGGAAAATCACACAAATTTTCAGAAAAATTTTGACCACTTCGCACACAATCGTCAATTAAAAAAAACTACTATTTTTGTATTTTAATAAACGCAAAAATAGCACAGTATTTACAAGGCGAAGTTATAAAAATTTGGAAGAACTAATAATGCCACTGACGCACACAAAAATCAAACGAATACTAAATTTCATTTATCAAAAGCATTCGATAGTCGTGGCGCAACGATTACCATTTAGTCGCACGGCGAGGTTGTCACATATGCTTTAGTATACAAATGAATGAATGATTTTATTCGAATAAAACCATTCGATAGTTGAAATCATTCATTCAGTAACCATTCGATAGTCTAATTCATTCGATAGTTCCCATCGCTAAACAAAACTATAATGAATCAAAAAAAAATTGATTTTAACCCCCTGTCGATGTCGCTACGAAACAAAGCAGAATCGAACCTATGTTGATATAAAAGTAAATCTCATTTTTACGTGAGGAATCTCCTCACAAGAGATGGCATGTATTTTTTGAAACACCCTGTAAATAGCTACTGAAAAGTTTCTATTCGTGGATTCGAACCCGAGTGTAATTTTACAAAAAACAAATATAGATATTTATTTTTTGCAGATAGATAAAAAGAACACTTTTGTAAAATGGACATTTTAATAGTAAATGTAATGAGTATTATAATCTGCTTGGAAACTAATAAATAAAAGCGACTCATAATTTATTAGTAATTTTGATTTAATAGCAAAATAATATCAAGCCTGTAGCGGTTTTTGTATATTTCTTATGGTAAATTTAATGTATCCAGTAAATATACATAATAACCGGTTATCGGTGAATAATCGCATTGAATAAAGTGTTATATAGATATTGCAGTTTATAAAATTAACCGACTCTTGAAAAACTCTCACCTATCTTCGCTACCTACACAATAATTGTGTTTTTTTTTAATATAATTATTATATTTTAAATATCAGATGAATTTATAAAAAAGAAATTAAAAATAAGCGAATGACTTTTTAATTTTCTGGTTTGTTTTTGGAATGATGATTGTAATATTTTGATGTATCTTTTCAGCAAAGAACGCTTAGAAACTGATGCAGTTAACACTGGGGTAGCCCAGCGATTTCTAGCCTAACGATCCGACATTTATCGCCAAAGAGAAACACAATTTTCAACAACAACAATTTTGAAACAAGAATTTTCCAACGTATCAACATAAAAGCCAGCCCACCAATGTCTGACATTACTTCAACATAGATGTCAAATTAGTCAAACTTTAACAACTAGTTATCAATTTGTGTCAGTTAAAACAAAAAGGATTCTCAGAAATTTGCCGAACATGGAAACTTACTCCATATCAGAGAAAACTGATATGATTCTATTAGTTAGGGACTGCAGTGTGCATTCACCAATTCATAGAATACTTAAATGCTCTCGATTTATCTAGTCTGGACTTATTTTTTATCGGAATATGCTAAAGACAATGCTTTGAAAACTCGACCAACTATTGTTGACAACAAGAAAGAAATGATTGTGGCTGCTTTTCGCAGTAGAACTTCATATATTCTTAACATGAAACGATCTTTTGGAAAGGGTATCATTTTATGCAGCGAACAGGAATGGAAGAATTTTGAGCATTTGATTTCATCTAGCTAATTTTTGTTACTTAATTATACGTTTATATCTAGTTTCAATTCTGTAATAATTAAATTATATTTTAAACGTGTATCGTGTTTTATTACCGTTGAATATTTTACTCTACATACATTAATTTTTGTTAAATTAACAAAAGATGTATTATTAATTATTACAGCCACCTAGATTTATCAAGTAATAAAGATCTACTGTCACAAAATCATAAAAATGAAAATATCTAGGAAAATCGTTGTTTATTTTGAACATGTATGAATTCTCCATTGAGTATTGAAATAATATACCGGGTGTTCTATTTAAAATAAAGGAGTAAATTGCTTTTAAATGTGATCAATGTTCAATATTAATTTTCTCTCACCCTGTATAACTTTTCGGGTAAAATTTTAATTCGATTTGAAGTACAATAAACGTATTTTAACTACATAATAGGCTATACAGGATAAATTATAATTTAGGTAGCATTTATTGAAACTATAAATTTGTTATTCATTTCTAAAAATTGTAAAATGATAAATATGTCAAAAATCTTACATTTTAGCCATATACTTCTCTAATGAAACTTACCTTTATTTTTCTCCTAGAATCCGAAAATCAATTAATACATAAGGTGTTCCATTACAAAAAAAAACACAACTTTGATGTGTAACTTGGGAATACCCTTGTAGAACTCTTTATATTTAAAAAAATAAATACGTTCACGAAATTTCAATTCAATACAAGCTGTAGTTCTCCTTGCAGCATATGTATATGTCCTTTTATTAGAACGACAGTTCTGCCGTGCAATTCAGAAACCTAGTAACTCGACTTACTTGGTTCTTGCTTTGTATGAATTTTTGGAATCTACTCGATGTGCTTTATCCATAGGTATTGTTACTTTTTTTATATGACCGATCATTACGAAAATATAGCCTATCATATATTAGTAAGTATAGTTGCTTTCGCTGTTTGTAATAGTAAATTGACTTACATGGTCAAATTTGCAATTTAAAATACCATTTATTCAAATTACAATTCAAAAACAAAGTAGGTTGGTTTACTGGTAGGTCTTTGTCAAATTTACAACTAAGAAATAAAGTAACTCGACTTGCTTTTCTTGCAGCATGTATAATACAAATTAAAAATAAAGTATATCTATATACCTACTAAATCCTTTTTTTGTTTTCTTGTCAAGCAACTAGAGTTACTTGCTAGGATAATCTCAAAAATTTTGTTTTGCCCTATTTTTGATTTCATATCTTCATATAATATTGCCGCTTAAAACCAAACAAAAAGACGGTAAATATACTTACGTCGGCCCATCGACCGCATAGGGGGGGTACCGTCAACCTTGATTCCACGTAACTCCACAGAACTCGGTCGAACTGATCGATTTTTATTTAGTATCTTCCAGATAGCGAAAGGGTGGATTTCTTAAGAACGATTTTAAAATAATTATTACGTTTTAAAATGTTTCGAGGGCGCAGAATGGTGGATTTAGCCAAAAATATGAATAGCACAGATTGTGAATCTTTTGCCAGGTAAGATTACCTAATAAAAAATATATTATGCTTATTATTCTATTATCCGTCATAATCCAAAAGGATACATAGAAATTACTACAACTTTGTAAATGTAAGCTATAGAAGGGTGATAAAAACTAAAAATATATCTGTCTAAAATAATATAGGTATTATAAAAAATAACCCTTTACATCATATATTATTGAGATAAACTGCTGGAACTTCGACACATTTATTAAAATATTTTTAGTCTGTATGTGTTGAGTTCAATATTTTGTAAAGTACTGGAAATATTTGAATGCGATTTGGGGCGTATTAATAAGAAAATAATGCGCTTTAATATGCTTTAAACCGAATTTAAATATTCTCGGTACTTTACGAAATATTTAACTTTAAAACAACAGACATAGAATATTTGATATGCATATCAAAGTTCCAGCAGTTTAGTTAAACGAAAAAATATTTTTAACATAACAAAGGGTTCTTTTATAAATTATATTTTTTAAAAAGTTAAATATTTCAAAACATCAAATTCACGCCAATGTAGGTACTGGAAATATGCTTTTTCCTGAACGACACTTTTGTTTTCCTAGTTTACAACAACAAGAACGAACTCCATCTCCATTATTTGACGATAGTGATGCTGACCCTGACTTTGATCCTGTAGAAAAAAACTATTTTTGTCACACGGTTTTCCCAACCCAATATTAGATAAAAAAATAAAAGTTTTTACAGAACTTCAAAATGTGAACCTAACACTAACACCAATTACTTTAAATATCGAAGAGAACAATGAAAATAATTTAAGAAACATGTCACAACCCCACAGTTCAAAAAATAACCTAAAGGAAACAACCGATGAAATGGAAATCCACAATATGGAATCAGATATTGAAAATCCTTATTCCCCAAATTCGCTCCTCAATACTGACAACCAAATACAGCACGATCAAAATTCAGAAGAACAGTTAAATCCTATTTTACAAAAAAAAATTTTAAATCAAAACGAGGCAAGCAATTTTGAAACACACAGTAGAACTGCAGTACAACAAAAAAAAAATTAAAGGAAAGAACACCCCGACATTTGCTACCAAGCTGCAAAAAATCCAGCAGGCAAAAATGTTTTGAACTTTTTACCGAAGTAAATCGAACAAAGATTTTTCAATATTATATCAATTTGAATTTTGGCGAAAAAAGACTCTTTTTATCAAAGTATGTTGTAAAAAAAACCGTAAAGTATCGAAAAGCAGATGCAATGAGAAATAAGGAGTTTTCGCTTACCTATACTTTGCCAAAATGTACGGAAAATATGGCTGAAAGTATTTCTGAACAATTCCCTGTCTGTAAAACGATGTTCCTTAGCACTCTGGGGTATAAATCCGATGCTATAATAACAGAATTTTTAAAAGGCAATGAGATGGACTTTCCATTATTAAAGGATAAATGAGGAGAAAACACTAAGAAACGTATGAAACAAATAGGAGACAAAAACTATGAACTTGTAAAAGAACACATTAATTCATACCATCCACAACCATCACACTACAATCTATCACATGCCCCTAATAGAAGGTATTTAACAGCAGATCTTTCAATTCATAGTATGTATTTAGATTATAATTCTAAAAACATAGATAATAAAGTTACATACGAGACGTATCGAAAAATATTTAATAAGGAGAATATTGGATTTTCTGTACCAACGCAAGATGAATGTGGTAGTTGTTCAAAATTCAAGCAGCATAGCCATGATGAAAACGCAACTACTTTTGAAAATGGTGTGGTTGAAAGTGTTAAGTCGCCAGAGGATATGGAAAATAGTACCCAACTAAATAGCAAAACTAGCGATTGTCAAATATGCATGGAATACCAGAAACACCAAAAAAGGTATAGGGTAGCTAGTGAAAAATACATGGGCGGTGTTGATCAAAGTATTAATTCTACTACAGAAAGGTATGCTGTCGATATGCAAAAAGTTATAATTATTCCAAAAATGACTATAAAAAACTCCTATTTTGTCAGCAGGCTTGTAATTTTTCACGAAACTTTTGCAAATCTAAAAAAAGGTGGCGAAAATATGTGCATCCTGTGGCATGAAGCTATTATGGGCCGCAATAGTCCGGATGTTACATCAGCCTATTATAATATGATAAAAAGGCTACAGAATAAAACAAAACATGTAATTTTTTGGGCGGATAATTGTACCTCCCAAAATAAAAACTGGGTGTTGTTTACCTCCTGTGTAACGTTTGTAAATGAACCATGGGGCCCAGAAACTATTACGTTTAAATACTTTGAACCTGGTCACAGCTTCATGAAGGCAGACTCCGTTCATGGACAGATAGGAAAAAAATGGAAAAAAGCAGCAGAAATTCTAGATTTTGAAGATTTGGAAAACCTAATAAGGTCTTCAAATAAAAAAAATCATGTCATCAGTCTTCGTTATGAAGACTTTAGGAAATTTACAAATGGGTGCCAAGGAAGAAAAAAGGATAGCTGCTCTGTTCCAAAATTACAGGAAATAAAACAAGTCCAATTTAAGAAGGGATCGAAAAGACTTTTCTTTAAAAAAGAACTAGAACAGGAGGAATACTCTGAAGTTTCTTTTCTCAAACCAAGGTTTAAGGTCCAACTCCCAGAGGCAGTTTCTTGTTCCAGGTAAATCATAGTTTATCATTTTTATAATACGAACTTATCAAATATGTTTACAAATAAGTTACAACAAAGCATTTTTTGTAGGGGTATTAACACTGAAAAAAAAGAGAAGATTTTAAAGGATTTATTTTGGCAATACACATGAATCCACGGAAAAAAATTTTTGGGGAAGAGTTACCGACTGGAGAACATAGTAAAGACATTATACACGAATTGCCGGAGGTTGAGTGGTAAGATCATTTTTAGTTTTAAGATTTATTATGGAATAAAAGTTGAGTTTTTTATTAAGTTTATATCAATATATATCCACCGTACAAATATATTTTAATGCTAAACAGTTATTTTAAAAGAATAGTTTAATAATTAATAATTAAAACACAATGTTACATATATTATGTTAATAAATATAGGCAAATACATTTATTAGTTTTAGTATATTGAATTACTTTATTTCCGTTAAGTATATTTGAAGGATGTATTTTAAAAGAATAATATATGTTGACATGCTAAGATAATCGTGTGAAATTTAAAATTCTAAAGAACCATAACATGACTTACATGGTTTCTGAATTGAGAATGGCATAGCCAGAGACATAGCATAACAAATAAGTAAGTCTAAAAACCTTAATAACACCTTATATTATTTAAATACAATATTTTTTTGTAAACATAATTAAAAAAATATATAATGATATACTGTATCCTTGTTTTCAAATTTTTTATTACAAAAATAATGAAACTACAAGCTAAAATTCCTCAAAAACTTTAAACCTCGATTGCGAAAAATGCCGTTTTTGGACTTACTAGGTTTCTGAAATGTGCGGCAGAGTTGGGGTGGCCATTTTGTGACATGAAAAAACCCACTACCATTGTTTTTATGAGGCCTTTATCTGAAACCACACGTAATATGGGCACGATAAAATAATTGAAATATGATTTCTTCTTTCAATAAACAGGCGCGTATACTGCGAACGTATTGCGACATTATTTAATGGTTGCAAAATAGACGCCGAGCTAAATAAGTGACATATATTTTTTTTCTGAATTATCGTAACATTGTTTAATGATTAGATACACTGTGTCAGTTGCGTGTCAAAAAAGGTATGGTCTCCAAAAAATTACACAAAATACAATTTGCCAATAAATTAAAATCACAAACACAACTGTCAGGGATCCTGTTAGGATGGCCACCTTTTTGCAATGTAAAAAAAGGACATTGGATTATGAAAAACGAGGCATGAGAGGGAGGAGGCAAGTTGCTGATTGCGAACCGCCGATTACAACTGGCTACTTTAAAATTCTTAAAATCTCTTTTTAATATCAAAATGGTTAAAAATAAACCCTATACTATCATTTCAGATTAAACAGGGAGTTCTAAATAATGTTGCCGATTCTAAATAATAGTACAGGGTGGCGCCTCTCATACGCCGCGGAAGCTCCAAGGAGAACGGGAGTTTATATCCAAATGAAATTTTGGCAGCATATTATGTAGGTTAATTGAAAGCATTTTATAAAAATATATAGAATTATACTGGGTGTCCCCAAAAAAGTTACACATCAAAGTTGTGTGTTTTTCTAATGGAACACCCATTTATTAATTGATTTTCGGATTCTAGGAAAAAAATAAAGGTGAGTTTTATTAAAGAAGCATATACATAAAATCTAAGGATTTTGACAGATTTCATATTTTGTGAAAATGAAGAGTAAATTTTAAACTTCGATAATAGCTATCTAAATTTTAGTTGACCTTGCATAGCCTGATATTTAATTACAGTAACCTTTGGATTTTAAACCAAATTGAAATTTGACCAGAAAAGTTATACAGGGTGAGACAAAATTAATATGAAAAAATTAATCACTTTTAAAAGCACGTTACTCCTTTATTGTAAATAAAACACCCAGTATATTTTTCGGTGTTCAATGGGGAATTTATATATCTTCATAATATTATTCAGGTTGTCTACCCCTCAGACAAAGATTTTCCTAGATATTTTAATTTTTATGATTTTGCGTCAGTAGTTCATTATCATTTGAAAAATCTAGGTGGCTGTGTGATATACCTTTGGTTTATTTAAAAAATTGTAGAGTAAAATAATCAACGGTAATGAAAATATACACGTTCAAAACATATTGTAATTATTACAGAATTAAAACTACATATAAACCTATAATTATGTGACAAAAATTAGCTAGATGAAATCAAATGCTCGAAATACTTCCTTTCCTGTTAACTGCATAAAATGATTGTCTTTTCAAAAGAATCTTTTCATTTTAAAAGGCATATGTGGAGTTCTACCTCGAAAAACAGCTAGAATAATTTCTCTCATGTTGTCGACAATAGCTGGTCGAGTTTTGTAAACACTGCCTTTAACATATCCCCATAAAAAAACCAGACTAGATAAAATCAGGAGCATTTAAGTATTCTATTAATTGGTGAATGCACACTGCATTCACAAACTAATAATTAAACTAACAATTCATATCAATTCTCTCTGATGTAGGATAAGTTTGCATTTTCGGCAAATTTCTGATATTTTTTTTTGTTTTAACTGACACAAAATGATAACTACTTGTTAAAGTTGGACCAATTAGACAGCTATGTTGAAGTAACGTCAGACATATGACAGTCACCTAGATTTTATCGTATAATGGCCGATTTCCACTAGGCGCTCAAGTCACAGTACGCTCACTGTCCGCTCACGGTCAAAATTTATTTTTCAATGTAATTTATACGGAGCATCCACATTTGCAAATCCGCTCACGGTACGCTCACGCTCTTTGACCGCGGAATTTCTCGGAGACAATATTTTGAACAGATCGAGACCTGACTGTCGGATGACTGGACGGCAGTGTGAATATTAGTAGTGGGAACTATCGAATGAATACTATCGAAACATTCGATAGTTGCAATTCATTCGAATAATTCGATAGTAAGAAAACATTCGTTGAAAACTATTCGAATAAAAATTATCGAATAGATCCGTCATCTGCCTTGAAATATTGTATTCTAGTAATTCGGCAGCTAAAACCATTCATTTATAAAATTCATTCATTTATGAAAATCATTTATTCGTCAGGATCGATTATAATAAAATATTAACTGAATTTTAGTTGTCGCCCGGCGACGTAGGTTTCTTTCCGAGAAACCCGACAGCGGTCGGTGGCAATGCTATGAAAGAAGCCGGCATCTTTGATTTTTTGCGGAGTCAGATATAGATAAGGACACGTTATTTTTTTTTATTGAGGTGCTAGTATTTACACAAAAAATACATTATGAAAGGCGCTGTTGCCATATTTTGGTATTAGTTGATATTAGCAAAGAATATTATTGTTTGGCTTTAGTTAGTTAGGGATAGTATGTCTATATATTCTGCATTTTTTTTATTAATATTCTGTTGTTACACTGCAATAATACTTGTTATTTTGGATGTAAGAAAATGATTTTTAATGTTTTTAAGCAAAGACTGGTTTAATAAATAATAATAACAGCAATAATTTGTTATAACTATTAACAACAAAATTTAAAATGATTTAATATAAATATTTTTTTTAGTAGTAGCAAAATATAAACAACAAATTAGATGTCAAAATTATTTATATTAGATCCTATTTAAAAATAATATAGTCTCTAAATTTTTTGGCAACGTTGGTTTATTAAATAATAATAATTACAGAACTAATTTGTTATATTAACAACAAATTTTAAAATCATGAAATATAAACATTTATGAATTTTCTAAGCATGCAGTGTAATGGAACGAAAATATAAATAAAAAATTAGAAATCAAAATTATTTATATTAGGTGCTTTATATTACTATTTAAAAATTATATTTACTTTTACTAGCATTTACTTTAAAAAATAAATGAAATATTTCTTCGCAAAAAACTACATGTAAGAGAATTAGCATAAACAAAATACAAACATCGTTAATTTTTTTTTAAATTGACAGGTGTAAAACTTTCATTTTAATTTTCTCACCCCATAGTTTGAGTTCGATAACCATTTACTTAACCACATTACTTATAAATATGATTATTAAGTTCAACTAATTCATATTATTAAAACATCTAAAATACAAATATGTATTTTTAAAATTAATTCAAAGTTCATATCATCTCTCTTAAAAATTGCTACTTCTCAAAATTTCCCATTAAAAAATAGACCATATACCATATAAAATTAAATAATTGAAAGATCGGACTACGGAAAACCACACAAATTTTCGGAAAAATTTTTGACCACCTGCACATGCACACAATCGTCAATAAATAAAATTAAAAAATAACTACTATTTTAGTATTTTAACTATTTTAATAAACGCAAAAATAGCACAGTATTTATACGGCGAAGTTATAAAAATTTGGAAGAACTAATAATGCACTGACGCATACAAAAATCAAACGAATACTAAATTTCATTTTTCATTTATCAAAAGCATTCGATAGTCGTGGCGCAACGATAACCATTTGGTAGCACGGCGAGGTTGTCACATATGCTTTAGTATACAAATGAATGAATGATTTTATTCGAATAAAACCATTCGATAGTTGAAATCATTCATTCATTAACCATTCGATAGTCTAATTCATTCGATAGTTCCCATCGCTAGTGAATATAGTGCGATCAGGTGCCGGCCAAATTCTGTTCTGACTCGGCGTTTGGGGTAAATACTTTCGTCCCTGTAAATGTGTTTTTCAAATTTTCAATATAAAATGGACGAACAAATGATAGAGGCAGTGCGTGACAATGCCGAATTGTATTGAATTGTTGAACGCAAAAATTCGGAAAAATCAGAAACAGAAAAAGATCATTTAGATCTATTTTTCGATAGTATTAAGGCAACGGTGTGTAATTTTTCACCCGCCGATATTCACACGACTAAAAAACAAATATTTAATTATGTGTCCGATATTGAAGACAAATATATTTGGATGCGTGGCCGCCCTAATAATGATCGAGGCTGTGCTGATCAACCTGCTTCAAATTCCACTTCCCGTCGTACTTTTAATACGATCGAGCAGCCCCTAAGATACCAACAAGACTCCGTCCATGATTTCCAATCCACTTCCAGTTTCATTTGCATCGAGCAGCCGCAAAGACATCTACAAGACTTCCTCCATATTGCTCAATCCACTTCCGGTCGAACTTTTAACAGCATCGAGCATCTCCAAAGACACCAACAAGACTCTCTCCATGATTTTCAGTCTACTTCTGGTCCTAGTTTTAATAGAATCCAGCAGCCCCGAAGAGAATACCAAAAATTACCACTTCAAACAAACACTGATGGTTCTGTAACTACGTCTACCCCACTTTCCTCAGCAGCGTCATATTATGAAGATTTCTCGTGTGAAGAACAAATATAATATCACAGTTTTGTAGGTATTATTAAAAATAAAAGGGTTTTGTAGGTGCCTATAATCCGATTTGTATTCAATTTGGTTTTTAACAATAATTTTATATTTATTAAAATAAGTTATTTTCTTACCTTAAAGAAACACATAATTTCTCCAGTGGTGTGATAGATTCTCGAAAGGTGGTATTTTTTCTTATCAAGTCCGACGAAATTTTATTTAAAATATAATAAAATGCGCATTTCGTCATACAAAAGTATGGAAAAAATTTAATTTCGTCATCCACAAGTTCTTTATGTAAAGTGAAAAATTCACCTTCGGTTTTTTTTAACCTATCATGGACCCATATCTTCCATTTCTTTTTATTTTCATACTCTTCTTCATCCAACCATATTGCAATAGCAGCCAATTCACTATTCGAAAAGCTTTTAAACATTTTTTAAAATCAGTTTTACAACTTCGCGACCACACGAAATTGAACGACGTTTGATTGAAGAGTGTAAATACTGTCGAAAAAACTTGACCGTGAGCGGACCATGAGCGTTCTGTGACCTGATCGGCTAGTGAAAATCGGCCTTAATAATGATCTACTCAAACCAAATCATGTAAATGAAAATATCTAGGAAAATCTTTGTTTGCGGGGTAGACAACCTTAATAGTATTTTGAAGAGACATGAATTCTCCATTGAATATCGGAATGATATACTGGGTGTTCCATTTAAAATAACAGAGTAATATGATTTTAAAGGTGACCAATATTCAATATTAATTTTGTCTCACCCTGTATAACTTTTTGGACCAAGTTTTAATTTGAGTTAAAGTACAATAGTTAATTTAACTACATATTAGACTATACAGGGTAAATTCCAATTTCATAAGCTTTTATTGTAATTTAAAAATTGTTCTTTACTTCTAGACAATGTTAAATATGTCAAAAACCTTACATTTTAGTCATATACTTCTCTTATAAAACTCACCTTTATTTTTCTCCTAAAATCCGAAAATCAATTAATATATAGGGTGTTCCATTACAAAAAAACACAACTTTAATATGCAACTTTTTTTTGGGGGAGACCCTGTAGAACTCTCTATATTTTTAAAAAGTGCTTTGAATTAACCTACATATGCTGACAAATTTTCATCTCAATATAAATTATCGTTCTCATTGGAGCCTCCGCGGCGCCGGCCGCGGCGTATGAAAGGCGCCACCCTGTATAATGTCTTTTTAGGAGTAAAAATGTGTCTGGCCACACATTTTTACTCTTAAATAGACTGTAAGTAAAAAAGGCTGTAAGTTTGGCGACATTACAGGTAAGGCACAAAAAATAATTTTTACTCCGAATAGAAACATGCTATTTTTTTTCAAACGTTCACAAATCATTTTTTAAACAATTTTAAACGTTGGTAAAGTAATATAAAAAAGTAATATAAAAACAACTAAAAGTACCCTGTTACCCTGTAATTAATTATATATCAAGAAATTATGGTTAAACTCTTGAATTTGACACTATAACAGTTTAATAATAAATTTTCGTACAGTTGTGCTTAGGCGTAAAGTGCTTTACTTGTATGCCTAGACGTTAAAATGACTTTTTTATATTGCAATCACGTCGCAAAAATTAATACTTTTGTGGCGTTTGCAAAAAAAAACTTTTATTTATAAGTCTTATAACATGTCTAAATAAATTTGGACGAAAGTAATATTGCTGGTTTTTATTTACGTATTTTCCCTGTAATTCTTTCAGGGAAAATACGTAAATGAAAATGACTTTTTAGGTTAAAAGAAGTCAGAAGGACAATTTGTTTCAAAAAAGGACTGTTCTTTGCAAAAAGAGAGAGGTGGCAACCCTAGATCCTGTTGTTGGATAGACTATAATAAACGTAGGTATGTTACATCAAAATTAATAGTTTTTCATGTAGTTAGTCAAGGGATAGAATAAACAGGGTCCGGCAATCGGCAATAGTGCGTCGGGCATCTCTAGCATCTCTAACAATAAAAAACTTTTTAATATAAAAAATTTTTGTTCAAACAAACACACCCTGTATATTATTGCATTTTTTGGATTCCTTTCAGATCACTCTACATAATAGTAAAAACTGAGTAAGTATATTTCGATAGTTTCAGAGATATTAATAAATAGATAAAAAAATATAATATTTTCAGACTTCTTTAAAAAAGTTATTAAAAAGACAAGAGCTGTCCTGAAGTCAAAACTATATTAGGCAATTTCTTACTTGATTGATGATTGACGATCTGTACTTGTTTTATACTATAACTATCGAAATCTTAAATCATACAGGGTGTTCACAATTCTACGCCAAACTTCCTAAAATATAAAAAAAAATTCTTTGTTTTTTTTAATGATAAAATAAAACACTCGTGTATTATTTATTTAAAGTACAGAGATTTAAAAAATAAACATTTTTTGTATTTAGACTATTTCAACATTTTTAATGGTTTCGCAAATATTCACGGTTTTATATTTCATATGACATTTTCCACAGTAAACTTATATCAAAACCACCCAATGATTTTTCTCTTGTATTTTATCGTTGAAAGAGCCATATGAAATAATACCGCGAGTATCTGCGAAGCCATTAAAAATTTAGAAATACTCTAAATACCAAAGTGTTCATTTTTTAATACTCCATCTATTAAAAAAATAATATACAGGATGTTTCATTTAAAAAAAACGAAGAAAAATTATTTTATATTTTAGAAAGTTTGGTGTAGAATTTTGAACACCTTGTATGATTTAAGATTACGACATTTATAGCAAAGCAAGTACAGACCATTTAAAGTAAACGCCTAATATAGTTGTGATTTCAGAACAGTTCTCGTATTTATAATTTTTTTTAAAAAGGCCGAAAAAATGTGTTTTTCATTTATTTATTTAATATCTTTGAAATTATTAAAACATATTTAAAAATATCTTAGGATTATGTAAAGTGATCAGAAAAGAAGCCAAAAATGCAATAACATACCATTCCTTTCCATTAAAAAAAAACAAGAAAAATTATTTTAATATTTTTGAAAGTTTGGCATAGAATTTTGAACTTCCTGGTATGATTTACGATTACCATATTTATAGCAAAATAAGTACAGTCCATGTAAAGTAAATACCTAATATATAGTTTTGATTTCAGAACAGTCCTTGTATTCTTAACGAGATTTCTAATATTATTTTTTTAAGAAAAAAGAAATATTTTTATTTATTTAATAATATCTCTGAAACTATCGAAATGTAGAAGAAGAGAAATGTACTCATATCTTAGGATTATGTAAAGTGATCAGAAAAGAAGCCAAAAATGCAATAACACACAGGGTGTTTCGTTTAAAAAAATCATCCCGATCCACTCACACTTTTTTGAGCCACCCTGTAGGGGTTAAAATATTTTCCTGAAGTACATACTAGTACATACTTTAGGTTTGCACTTCAACAAAATTCATAAGTTTTTATGTTAGAAGCTACAGATCCCCATCAGGGCACTTTTGTCGAACCCTGTAGGTAAGAATATCTATCAATCATATTAAAACATTATTTTGTTACCTTAGTTTACGCCACTGGAACATCATTAATTCTGGTATGGTTATTTTACGTTCATTTTTGACCGAGACATTTGAAAAACACACTCCTTAAAACATATTTACTAACCTAAAAAATAAAAAAAAATAGTTATAGGTATTGTAGATACTCTCGTCCATTAGTTAAGATTAAGATGATATGTACCAAAACTTCATAAAATTATGTTTTACCTTATGGTATCTAGGGAAAAACCCCATCCTTTCTTTCAAACATCTCTTCTTTACTGTATAATCACCTCATAATAAGTCTCCACAAAATAAGTTTCCTGTAAAACATAAAATAAATAAACATAAAGTTACATAAAATGTTTGGATTTTAAAATGATCGATAATCTCGCTATTCGTAATCGTAAAAAAACAGCAAATTTTATTCAAAACAGATTTATGAGCGGCATTTGATATCCAGCCTCATCAAATTTGTCGATCGCTGCTGTGGGCTGAGCTTGCCATGATCTCGCAGCTGTCGCCAAACAGAAATTATGACGCGTCGCCGAATAGGTTAAAAATTCGATCACAAAATTACCAAAATAAACATAAATAAATAAAGTTTTCGATAAACTTACCCCTGTAACACACGTAATAGACTCCTAAGAAGACCACGTAACAAAACAAATCACTAATACACCAGTATTCCCGCAAAAATATCCAAAAGAATTTAAACGTTTTTTGACATTTCTTTTTACTCGGCTTTATAATCAGTACTGGCATAATTGCTGTTATTTTAAAGTGTGCTGGGACTGAATTGACAACCCAATAAAGGAATTTATTGTTATGATCTTAGAATAGACATATGTAATTGGGCGATTTTTACTTATGACAGAAAAATTTGAATAAAATTAATATATGTTTTCAGAACAGGTAATAAAAAGACATATTGTGAAAAATGTGTTTGTATTATTCGACGTAATAATTTTTTTAAATAATATTCTGGAAATTAGTAATATTTATGTAATCGTTTAATAATAATATAATGTTTTTTACTGAAAAATGTCACTGACAGAATTTTGAACATCTATTTTTTATTAATAACATGGGAAAATGTGTTTTTTTTTTTCTAATAATTATTGAATGTCGCTTAAAAATATTCAGTTTGAGTTAATTTTAAAATATATAAGATCACTCAGTGATATCAGGGCAATGGTAGTGCACTTTTTAAAAGTATTAGATAATTCAATACAAGGTGATTCAAATACACGGTCGCTGATATGTATGGGAACGGTCGATTATTAGCTAAAATATAAGAGATACCGCAAAAAGTTAAATATAAAAGTTATAGGCTTTTTTAATATCTATTAGCGGGTAATACATTTAAGTATACAGGGTCGGTCATAAAGTCGTGGCACATCGAAGTTTCATTTTTTTAAATGGAACCCCCTGTATATTATTCCATATTTCGGTTCTTCCTTCAATTCTAAGTAAAAACCGAGATACACAGAAAGTACAGGGTGGGTCAAATTGGACGCTTTTAAAGCGAAACGCCATTTTCTATAGGAAATAGACGGTGTCTGGAGCTCCATTTTCATCAAATACATGATAGTGGGAACCGCCAGGAGCGGATACAGGAATTTATTTTAGGAGGGGAGCGGGATTTATTTTAGGGGGGCGGGATTTATTTTAGGGGGGCAAATAAAAAGTAATCTAGAATATGCTTTTTAGAGCGCCATTATTAACCCAAAAGCCTAATATTTAATCCAATTTATATATTTTAGGAGGGGCCTTGGCCCCATGGGCCCCCCTCTGTATCCGTCACTGAAAACCGCACATCGATATCTGTTACCGTTTCGGAGTTACGGGGTGTTTTTCAAAAATATGCATTTTTAACGAATCGCTGTAACTTTTTTGCTATGGAAAATTTTGTATTTCTATTAAAACATTTCCAAAGCACCTTTTTACGTAGAATTTAATGGTTTAAGTATAATTTTTTTTTAAATTAATAGTTTAAGGGTTATCAACAGAAAAAATGATTTTTTATTTGAGACACCCTGTATATTTTTAATTAACTGAAAAGGACTTAAAATTACCTTTTCAAAAATATAGCACACTTGATATTTTGTTATAATCCCCTTCGAAATACAGAATTTTTAAAAGTTCGCCACTTAACTAGTTTGCTAGTAGGCTTTAGACCTCTTATTGATGATATGCCCTTAATAGAACTCGAAAACATATTTTTCCAGCAAGATGAGGTACCGCCTCAGAACGCTGAAGTTATCAGCAAATTTTTGCAGCCAATTTCAAGAATAATGAAATGAATAGCTTATCAAGGTCCCAGCTGTTGGCCGTCGAGGCCGCCGGACTTAGTGCCTATGGATCTAATCCTATGGATATCTTTGCGGAAGAATAAAGGTACTTATTTTTAAATTGCCCGTATAATCTAGACAAGAATAAGAAATACTTAGCAGTTATGAAAGGCTATCATTCATCCCCACTGATTTAATGAATTCTTATCTTATTAATGACTTAATGAATAGTTTAAATGGGTTATAGTTTAAATTGTTATAAAACTCTGCATTTCTCATTGCAAATATTTTTTTCGTTTTAATTGATGCTCACAGCTAGATGTTTTTTGCATTACAACCGGCCGGCGCCGCACAGTGGTCTAAATGGAAAAATTCCGGGGACACTCAATTTTGTTTTTGAAGGAAATAATTGTTATTTATAATGTTTGTATGTAAAATTACACTCATCAAAAATATTTTTTACATTTTTACCTTCCTATTTTATATACAGGGTGTTCAGTTAGTGCGATAAAGTCCAGTATCTCGTTTGCTATTAAGAATTTTAAAATAATGTTAATACAAAAGTTATAAGTAATAATGAATTGCTTCTTATTAAAATATTTTTAATTATACGGGGTGTGTAAGAAAAGTGCTACAGGCCAAACTTCAGTTTTTTTTTAAATAAAACACCCTATATATTTTTTAAGATTTCAATTCCTGGTACTTTTTCCAGCATTTTGGCATAGGGGTGAATGGTTTATATTATGTGTATCAAAAGTTACAGCCATTTTTATTTTTGACGCTCTATACCATTTACAGTACCTAATATTATTTTGTTTTATTGCGTCAGGATATTAACAAGATGGTATTTTGTCATCGTATTTGTTGAATTTACAAGTGAATATTACAACTTAAAACAATGTTGACAACGATATTGTCTTACTTGGGTATTTTAACTGAATGTATTTACTGGTCTACAAAATGTTATCTTTATCAAGGCTTCCTCTGGAGAAAATGGTCATCTCGTTAACCTTTCTAAATTTTTTATTTTTGCTAACTTTTCTGGACTAGAAATCGTAGCTTTTTTGATGGCAAAAGCAACATTTCTCTTTCCTTTTTTTGTATATCCAGTCTAAGTAGCAAACGCAAGTTCAGCAGGACATATTGAGAAACCAATTCTTGTGTACGTCTTCTCTTAGTTCTAGTACTAACAGCACTAAATTCTCAAGGAGTTCTTTCGCGAAGGCGTTTTTGCATGTTGCTGAAAGGTGCTTTGGCACTTAGATTTATAAACATATTCGTTAAGCGAAATTACATGTTTCTTTAATATTTCGGTAGCACCTTTTCCAACGTAAAGCAATTTGAGTTAAAAACCAAGATATTTTGTTGGTTAGGTCATCATTGTCAGCAGTAGGGATGAGTTGTTTGACAAAGTCAGCCATCTTTTTTCTCACAACTAAAGAAGTGGCACTTCCCATCCAGCCATTTTCATTCCAAAGCTCATATAAGTGTTTTCGCCCGAAACTATGCATAATAGAAAAAAAAAATAAAAATTTCACAAGACTGCACCTATCAGCAGCTCAGTATATTGTTACACGATAGGCAGATATACTAGCTTTAAAATAAATTGAGTTTGACGGTGAAGAAAAGGGTCGTTTTTTTGAGGCTTCCATTCTATAAACTTTAATAAAATTGTAAATACTTCTTTGACAACTAATTATATCAAAATTCGTGTTTCGAAATAAGTAACTAAACTTACCTAATAAATGAGTAGACAATACAAACCACGATATTCTAATCTCAACAAAACTACCAAAACGAACTTCAAGATACTCGAGAACAAATTCTATATAAATGAACATTTATATTTTTGTTTACTTTGTCCTCAATTTTATCGCATTCCGATCCACCAAATACAAAACTCTCATATACAAGTAAGATAGGACTTTATTCTATTTATAAAATTATACATACTATCAGTCTTCAATGAAGACAAACTTGTCACGTAATGTCCCCGTAATTTTTACAATTAGACCATTGTGCGCCGCGGCGGGCGCCGTTCAAAGCCTAATTATTTAAAATGGGTGAATTTTTATAAACTCTATATCTTGAAGAAGAATCGAGCAAAATATCAAGTGTGCTATATTTTTGGAAAGGTAATTTCAAATTCTTTTCAATAAATTAAAAATATACCGGGTGTCCCACATAAAAAATAAAATTTTCTGTTGATAATTCTTAAATTATTAATTTTGAAAAAATTATACTTAAACAATTAAATTCTACGTAAAAACGTGCTTTGGAAATGTTTGCATAAAAATACAAAATTTTCCATAGCAAAAAAGTTACAGCGATTTGTTAAAAATGCGCATTTTTGAAAAACACCCCGTAACTCCGAAACGGTAACAGATATCGATATGCGGTTTTCACCATCATGTTTTTGACAAAAATTAAGCTACAGACATCGATATTAGTTTTCGTCTATCTCCCATAGAAAAGGGTGTTTCCCTTTAAAAGCGTCCAATTTGGCCCACCCTGTACATCAACTGTACAGCCGTTTCCGGGTTATTGAATTTTGAAAATATCACTTAAAACAATTCGAATTCGATTTAATTAATTTCGATGTGTTCGGTATCATTTAACAACGACATTCTGCGGAAACTGTGATACTTAACTTTTGATTTGACATTAGTTTTCAAGTTAGATTTTAATTAGATTTTAGGTTCATAGATGTATAAAATGAGATTATATGAAGTCTGGAAATTACAAAATTTTTGTTTAACATTTCAAAATGATAACTTCATAATTCGGAAATTGTTGAATTTAGGTACATAATCGTAATACACATAATGTACAGGGTGGGTCAAATTTGACGCTTTTAAATGGAAACACCCTTTTCTATAGGAGATAGACAAAAACTAATATCGGTGTCTGGAGCTCAATTTTCGTCAAAAACATGATGGTGAAAACCGCATATCGATATCTGTTACCGTTTCGGAGTTACGGGGTGTCTTTCAAAAATATGCATTTTTAACAAATCGCTGTAACTTTTTTGTTATGGAAAATTTTGTATTTTTATGAAAACATTTCCAAAGCACCTTTTTACGTAGAATTTAATGGTTTAAGTATATTTTTTTTTAAATTAATAATTTAAGAATTATGAACAGAAAATTTGATTTTATATATGAGGCACCCTGTATATCTTTCATTTATTGAAAATAATTTAAAATTACCTTTCCAAAAATATAACACACTTGATATTTTCCTCGATTCCTCTTCGATATATAGAGTATATAAAAATTCCCCCGCTTTAAATAAGTAGGCTTTGAATGGCACCGGCTGTAATGCAAAAAAATTCTAGCTGTGAGCATCAATTAAAACGAAAATAATATTTGCTATTAGAGATGCAGAATTTTATAACAATTTAAAATATATTTAACCAACATCAATACATTTAAACTATATCTAATAACAATAAAAATAAATAGCAAACCAAGACATGAGATTTTGCTGCAGGTGTTCGACCGCCTTCTGTTATATCGACCATCTTCTGTTATGGACAGACAGGGCCGTTTCTGAAAATTTCTCACGGAATTCATTAACTCAGTGGGGGTGAAAGATACCCTCTCATAACTGCTAAGTATTTCTAATTCTTGTCTAAATTATACTGAAGAATAAGGAACCTTTATTCTTCCGCAAATATATCCATAGGATTAGATCCATGGGCACTAAGTCTGGTGGACTCGACGGCCAACGGCTGGGATCTTGGTTAGCTATTCAATTTGCTGATAACTTCAGCGTTCTGAGGCGGTACCTCTTCTTGCTGGAAAAATATGTTTTCGAGTTCAATTAAGGGCATATCATCAATAAGGGGCCCAAAGCCTACTAGTTAAAAGTGGCGAACTTTTAAAAATTCTGTATTTCGAAGGGGAATATAACAAAATATCAAGTGTGCTATATTTTTGGAAAGGTAATTTTAAATTCTTTTCGGTTAATTAAAAATATAGAGGGTGTCCCAAATAAAAAATCAATTTTTCTGTTGATAACTCTTAAATTAATAATTTTAAAAAATTATACTTATACCATTAAATTCTACGTAAAAAGGTGCTTTGGAAATGTTTTCATAGAAATACAAAATTTTCCATAGCAAAAAAGTTACAGCGATTTGTTAAAAATGCACATTTTTGAAAAACACCCCGTAACTCCTAAACGGTAACAGATATTGATATGCAGTTTTCACCATCATGTTTTTGATGAAAATTGAGCTCCAGATACCGATATTAGTTTTCATCTATCTGCTATAGAAAAGGGTGCTTCCATTTAAAAGCGTCGAATTTGACCCACCATGTACGTAAATTCAACAATTTTCGAATTATGAAGTTTTGATTTTGAAATTTTAAACAAAAATTTTGTAATTTCTAGACTTGATATAATCTCATTTTATACATCTATAAATGCTAACTTAAAAACTAATGTCAAATACAATTAAGTATCAGTTTCCGCAGAATGGCATCGTTAAATGAAACCAAACACATCGAAATGAATTAAATCGAATTTGTTTAAGCTATATTTTATAACAAATTTGGCGAACATTCTGGGTTGAATTTTAACATTGAGAATGTTTCTGTTATCCTATATAAGGGAGCCCAAATCGAATTAAAATGCTACATTTGCCACACCATGACGTCATATATACAAGGGTATAGGAAATCTCGGCGCAGCGGCGGCAGTCGGCCAGCGCGCGCAAAAACCATTACATCGCTAATTGTTTATTGATATATCTTTATTAGCTTAAAAGCAAAAAATATGGGGTTTGCTTTGATACCTTGTCAAGGCATAAGCGAAACTTTTAAATTGTTTCTTTTTTCATTTAGGCCTTCGTTTTTCGTTAAATGAAAGTTATATTAAAAAAAATCTATTTTTAAACCAAATTTTCGCATGATTGAAATGATTATTCATGTTTAAAGTTTTTTTTTTGGTCATAAGCGCTAATGGAAATGTTTTTTCGTAAATAATTATAAAAAATTACTCCCTACGAAGACTTTATTGTGTACTGGATCAAAAGCTAAGTATTTGTTTTCTCTATACGGTGGTATTAATATATCGATTTTTGATGATAGTGCCCTTTTACCCGGTCTAATTTTGTAATACTTCCGGAATAAGGGTCCCCATATCATGTACTGTACTTCCATCCCTGAAAAATTCAGCTTGTGACACCGAAGTGAGACGTAAAGTCAAAATAAGCTTTAATCTACCTACATCATAGGTAGGTGTAGGTACTCTAGGTATATTCTACCTAGACAGTAGCTGACAGGAGTAATTCATTTGTTATCCGATAAGTAGTTGTCATTATATAAGTTTAATCATCTTATACCTCCTACAACGGTAGGTTTTGGATTTTTTCCTGATTGGTTTTTCTTGATTGGTTTGGATTAATTTATTATACACCCCTTAACCCAAACACTCCAAGGAGGATATTTCGTGACCCCTTATTTAAAGTGGACAAGCTTTATTAGTCAATGTTTTAATTACCCAGCGTCTTTAATAAAAATCTAATGTAATTTTTCATAGAAATGATCTGACATAAAAAGCAAATTTTATCTAAAAACTTTTTGATTATCTACAAGGAGTAAACTGCTGACAAATGTCTGTATACTAATGCCAAAGTAATGCCAAAAATACAAATTAAATACCAATATTTCTCATATAATGTCCCACTAAAGCCAAGCTTAATCCAATATAATACCACTAATACCACGAATAATATGTAACACATTTGTTTAACGAATTAACCTGTAACACTAGTGGTAGGTACGTGCACAGATTTTTTCCTAGGTAATTTAAAAGTCGTTAAAAAGTGTAATTATATTTAAAGAAGATATAATTCCAACTAATTGCATTATAAGGCCAATAATGCACAAGTAATACCATTAAAATTTTAGCGTTTTTAATTTGTGTAACATATATTTCTTTAAAAAATTAACCTGTAACAATAGTGGTAGGTACGCGCACAGATCTTTTCGCTAGGTAACTTATTAAGTCGTTAATCCATACATATATAAAAGCTCAAAGGGTTTTTTTGTTGCATCCATCCCGCTGAAACCGCTTCACCAATCTTGATGATTCTTTTTTAAATGAAAGGTATATATGTGTAGATTTGTTATGAAGTATTTTTATAGTGCTTAATGGCTATTTCTTTGTGTAAAACGACTAAATACTACCTGAAAAACACCTACACACAATACCTCCAGAAATAAATTATTTGTCATTGTCAGTGGTGTGTCATTGTCAGTGGTGTGATTAGCACAAATGTTCGTTTAAACGACATTAGTGAATGAGCTACACAAAGCGATTTTAGGAAATTCATCCTGTTAGAGAGTAAAATTATGTCGGAACAGTTTGTTGTATGAAAATTCCTTACTATTTGGTCTAGAAGAATGAAATCCTACAAAAAGAATTAGAAGAAATTTTTTGAAATTCATCAACCAAATGGATAAAGTTAGTAAAAATTTATATAAAATTTGGTGACTTCTGGATTATACACATAAAAATTGGCACAAAGATAAAGCGAATTTATGAAATTTATACACTTAGGGAGTAGAATAGAGAATGAAAGTTTGCTGTACGAAAATGCAATACTATAACATTATAAACCAGACAGTATAAAATTTTATACAAGGGTTTATTTAGTGACATCATAACGAAATATATCTTCCTCAATTATCCTTCAAAGAATAAAAAATAACCTATAAAGAGAGTATTAGTGCTCTTAATAAATAAAAAAAAAATGAAAAATAAAAAACATCTATATGCTATATACATTAAAGCTACATCTATATAAAGAAGTAAAAAATCATTTAAATGAATGCATGAACGATTCGAGGTGTAACGCGAACGTAGTCGCGGGAAAAAGCTAGTAATTTATTAAATTATTTTATTTAACTCATTAATTTTCATTGAAAAGGAATTTTTGTAATTCGCCACTATATTAGTTAAAAACTAAGAAACTCATATCAAATTTAAGATTTGCGATTTTGACTTATACTTTTTACAAAATCTGAAGACATTTTAAAAGAAAAAAAGCTAGATAGTGTAGATTGACTACAAGTTGTATAACATAAATTGTCTACCTAGTGGTCTGCAGCATCGCCTTGTGGTGCAAACGTGGGCATGTTAATCTGTGACGTGACGCACAACAGCCAAGAAAAACAGAAGCGTGGCTAAGAATTTAGTAATTTAAAAAAAATATCTTTTATATACAGTAGTAGGTATTAAAAAGTTTTGTGTTTAAATGGGGTTTGCCTTTAACAGTTAAAAAATTATATCGTAAAGTGTAACTTTCCGTAAGAATTCTTTATCTGTCATCGATCATGATCTGTCAACATGTTAACCTGATATTTTGTATGTTATTTTTTTTTTTTGGTTGTTTGTTTTACGGATAGGTGCGATCGCATAATTATTATTGATAATGTTTTATTTAATGTTAACATTACTACTTTTTCAGTGAATCTTTAAATCTGTTGTTTTTTGTTAAGTTCGTTATTTAAACATATGTATGTAATACACTCATATTAACACTAATCATAATTTTACGTTTTTATTCATCATTTTCAATGCCCCCCCGGTTGCATCTTTGTAAAGGACTGTGAATTTTTTTTTGCGGAAAATTCCAAACTAGGCCTGTTTCTGGGGTTGAAATGTTGGAAGTTATACACCCCTAAAAATATTAGCACTTATTTAACACTCATCCTGTATATTAACATAAGATTTTTCAAAATCATAGGAACCTTACCAATGGGGTGGTAAGGTTCCTGGTACTTGTTTTGCAAGTTGAACTACCGATGTAATAATAATAAGTAAACCTTGCAGCAAGAATGCGATCCGAAAAAGCATAGATCAGGTCACTATTACAAGCCAGTTCGGTCATATTAATGAATATTTATTGCAAAATAATCGTAGGCACAATACGAGAGACCAATAACAGGAAAAATCTGCATATTGGCCGGAGAATAAAAAGAGCTCATCAGATATCGACTGAAATGCGAAAGTATTAACGTGGAAACTGGTCCGTTAAGAAGTGGTATAAATATATTTATTTGCTGCTTGTTGGGCATTTTATGCGTTAAATTTAACTGTTGGATACGGCCCACATTGTTAGCATTATTTTATTTGCCTACAAGTTTCAAATTTTTATGTTTTACTCGTTAAAAAACAACTCTCTCGATTAGAACGCCTACGCTGGTCTGGTATTACTCAAATAAACTTTGTTTGTCTAGACAATTTATGACATTGAAGCGGTGAAATATTTGCAAAAGTTACTAGAATTGTCTTTTATTAGTAATAGTGCAGTAAATAAGAACACGAAAAGACCACAAAGTCTCCTGTGTGTACCTATTGGCTACTCCCTAAATGTAGAATCTTGTAGAATGAACATTTCAGAACTTGTTTGAATTTTGTCATATTTTATGATAATAAAAAAAAACGGGCAAACATTCCTTCGCCCAAAAATTTTTACAAACTTATTCATATTTTCACTAATAATAGCTTATTTGCGAGCTTATTTGTCAAGCTTTTTTAACGGTTGCTCTTAGGGTCTATTTAAGCAACTCAGAAAGTTTGTAGTATTTGTTTAATCACATTTTATTAAAGAAACTCTTTGTGAGTGGTTTTTTCCGCCTTTTTGAGATATCCGGAAAGTGTCATAAACAAAAGAAAATTTTAAATAACTTTATAAGTAACCAACATCAGAAACAACAAACAATGAGGTAGAGGTAGACGGATCCATAAGATTTGAACGATGAGTCGTAAAACGAATCGTGAGAGTGAATCGGATCACAATGCGATCGTGCGTTCAAAGAGTCGTGAGATTCGATTCATTGCTTGCAATACGGTTCGTTCAAATGAATCGTGGCCAACACGGATCCATAAGATTTGAACGATGAGTCGTAAAAACGAATCGTGAGAATTGAATCGGATCACAATGCGATCGTGCGTTCAAAGAGTCGTGAGATTCGATTCATTGCTTGCAATACGGTTCGTTCAAATGAATCGTGGCCAACACGGATCCATAAGATTTGAACGATGAGTCGTAAAAACGAATCGTGAGAATTGAATCGGATCACAATGCGATCGTGCGTTCAAAGAGTCGTAAGATTCGATTCATTGCTTGCAATACGGTTCGTTCAAATGAATCGTGGCCAACACGGATCCATAAGATTTGAACGATGAGTCGTAAAAACGAATCGTGAGAATTGAGTCGGATCAAAATGCGATCGTGCGTTCAAAGAGTCGTGAGATTCGATTCATTGCTTGCAATACGGTTCGTTCAAATGAATCGTGGCCAACACGGATCCATAAGATTTGAACGATGAGTCGTAAAAACGAATCGTGAGAATTGAGTCGGATCAAAATGCGATCGTGCGTTCAAAGAGTCGTGAGATTCGATTCATTGCTTGCAATACGGTTCGTTCAAATGAATCGTGGCCAACACGGATCCATAAGATTTGAACGATGAGTCGTAAAAACGAATCGTGAGAATTGAATCGGATCACAATGCGATCGTGCGTTCAAAGAGTCGTGAGATTCGATTCATTGCTTGCAATACGGTTCGTTCAAATGAATCGTGGCCAACACGGATCCATAAGATTTGAACGATGAGTCGTAAAAACGAATCGTGAGAATTGAATCGGATCACAATGCGATCGTGCGTTCAAAGAGTCGTGAGATTCGATTCATTGCTTGCAATACGGTTCGTTCAAATGAATCGTGGCCAACACGGATCCATAAGATTTGAACGATGAGTCGTAAAAACGAATCGTGAGAATTGAATCGGATCACAATGCGATCGTGCGTTCAAAGAGTCGTAAGAATTGATTCATTGCTTACAATACGATTCGTTTAATTGAATCGTGGCTAGCACGGATCCATAAGATTTGAACGCTGAGGCGTAAAAACGAATCGTGAGAATTGAGTCGGATCAAAATGCGATCGTGCGTTCAAAGAGTCGTGAGATTCGATTCATTGCTTGCAATACGGTTCGTTCAAATGAATCGTGGCCAACACGGATCCATAAGATTTGAACGATGAGTCGTAAAAACGAATCGTGAGAATTGAATCGGATCACAATGCGATCGTGCGTTCAAAGAGTCGTAAGAATTGATTCATTGCTTACAATACGATTCGTTTAATTCAATCGTGGCTAGCACGGATCCATAAGATTTGAACGCTGAGGCGTAAAAACGAATCGTGAGAATTGAGTCGGATCAAAATGCGATCGTGCGTTCAAAGAGTCGTGAGAATTGATTCATTGCTTACAATACGGTTCGTTCAATTGAATCGTGGCCAGCACGGATCCATAAGATTTGAACGCTGAGCCGTAAAAACGAATCGTGGGAATTGAATCGGATCACAATGCGATCGTGCGTTTAAAGAGTCGTAAGAATTGATTCATTGCTTACAATACAGTTCGTTCAAGTGAATCGTGGCCAGCACGGATCTATAAGATTTGAACGCTGAGCCGTAAAAAAGCATCGTGAGAATTGAATCGGATCATCATGCGATCGTTCTTTTCTACGGCCGGCGCGGCGGTGATATAGGCATAAATGCAGGCACCAATATTTAGACTTGAACAAAAGCCTCAAACAAACATCATGGGCATCAAATACAAACGATAAGAAAGTTATTTACAAGAAAAAAAACTTATTTATGCTGTGCTTAGTACGGGAGTATCTGTAAGCTATTTAATTTTCAAGTGAATATTTTTGTTAAAATAATATTACCGACTATTAAATGTCGGGACTAAAAAACGAAATCTTGTTTTTATGCAACTCTAAATAAATATTGTTGGCCACCGCTCAATGTGATAAAAAGCTTGGTCAGGGATGGTTATAAAATGAAGATCGCTGTCATTTTATATGTAAAATTATATGGGGAATGTCATCGATGTTCATTTCCCAGCCAACTGGACGCCATTTTTTTCGATCATGCGGTATTGTAAACTATTGATTTTGATTATTAAATCAGAAATTAAAATATGGCTCTAAAAACATTAAATTGGTACTAAGAAGTCTTTAATAAATAGTCTATATAAATTGGATTGATAATTTAATATTATTGGTAAAATAATAATATATAGTAATAATAATAATATATAGTTTATTGAATACTAACAACACACGTCTACAATTCATACAATACAAAATCATAGTTTTTAGTACCCAAATGGATACTGGAATCATTTCAAAAATGTTCTAGTCCAGATCCATAAAAAATATATTATATCCATTCACTTATTGTACTGTGTTCTTAAATTCATAATTACAATTCTAAACTTAGTTTACCCTAATATAAACTATAAAAAAAAAACATAAGCATATACAGAGTGTTTCAAAACAAATGCGAAAAACTTTAGGGGGTGATTCCTTGTTCAAAATAAAGAGTAGTTTGCTTTATAAACGTTGGGTCAAAAGTCAACCATTAGGGAGATATCGCGGTACAAAGATGACGGAAAAATAATGTTTTTTTTTATCTTGAAAACGAAAAGAGATAGACTAATGAAATTTTATGGAAGTATTACTGTTATGAAAACACATTTTCAGGTAATTTTTTTACTTTTTTAAAATGAGTGGAAGGGGTTGAAATAAACTACCCCTATCATTCTTGTTAACGAAATTTAAAGAAAAATCTTATCAAACACATGCAAATGCTCTAATTTGGATAGTTTAGTTTGTTTAGAAACTTTTTTACCTCTTGTGTTTTTTTGATAAAACTCGCCGACTGGAAATTAAAAAATAAAATGTAAAGCATTACATGTCAGGACAAAAAAACATTTTTAGATTAAGAATCTAGTGATAATAACGATAATAATAATCATCTAGATAATAACGTATTGCAGTAGAGTAATGTCAAATAAAATAATATTAGGGACATCCTAAAAACTAACAGCGGCCGACTAGATTTTTTCCTAAAAAAATTACAGCAGCCCACTAGATTCTTTATCAGAAAATGTTTTTGTCCTGACATGTAATGCTTTACATTTTATTTTTTTAATTTCAAATCGGTAAGTTTTATCAAAAAAAATACAAGAGATAAAAAAGTTTCTAAACAAACTAAGCTATCCAAATTATGTTTTTTTTGCATGCGTTTGATAAGATTTTCTTTAAATTTCGTTAACAAGAATGATAGGGAGTAGTAAAAAATTACAGCAGCCCACTAGATTCTTTATCAGAAAATGTTTTTGTCCTGACATAGCAATACTTTACATTTTATTTTTAATTTCAAATCGGTAAGTTTTATCAAAAAATACAAGAGATAAAAAGTTTCTAAACAAAGCTTTCAATATCAAATTATGTTTTGCATGCGTTTGATAAGATTTTCTTTAAATTTCGTTAACAAGAATGATAGAGGTAGTTATTTCAACCCCTTCCACTCATTTTAAAAAGTGAAAAAATTACCAGAAAATGTGTTTTCATAACAGTAATGCTTCCATAAAATTTTATTAGTCTATCTCTTTTTCGTTTTCAAGAAAAAATAAAAACATTATTTTTCCGCCATCTTTGTACCGCGATATCTCCCTAACGGTTGACTTTTGACCCAACGTTTATGAAGCAAACTACCCTTTATTTTGAACAAGGAATCACCCCATGAAGTTTTTCGCATTTGTTTTGAAACACCCTGTATATGATCAAAGACGGGAGAAGCGGAACAGCAAAGAAACAAAAGGTATCAATGAAATAAGGTTTGGGCAGGCACTCCAGCCGGAACAAACTATAAAGTCTTACTTAATATTAATGACTTGTAGGAAAATTTGAACGATTCAGGTGAAAGATTTTTTAAATAGTCAGGTACCAAATTATAGAGTTTGTATATGTTATAAGTAAACGACCTCTGGAATATTTGTGTTCTATGAGCAGGAGGCGAGATGCGGCCTCCAAATCGAAGGTTGAGATTATGAATGTCGGTCCTATATGATATTTTCTGCACTAAATAGGGAGAGAGGGCAGTTATTAAATATAATTTTGTGAAACAATATAACTGAGTGA
This sequence comes from Sitophilus oryzae, assembly GCF_002938485.1. Classification (NCBI taxonomy): domain Eukaryota; kingdom Metazoa; phylum Arthropoda; class Insecta; order Coleoptera; family Curculionidae; genus Sitophilus; species Sitophilus oryzae. The sequence continues at coordinate 385,315 of NW_022146688.1, forward strand.
AGCTTGCGTCTCTCTAACGTTGACATCCATGATGCACTTTGCAGTTTATGAGATATTCGCGAGTATTTTCTAATTCCGTATATGAAACGGAGACACGAGTTTTGTGCTTCAATTTTAATCAATCCAATTAGGTCAAAAAGGTCAATTAGGTCAATCCAGTGTCATAAACTGTTGAAAAACAAATGAAAGAACTGTATATTTCTTTTTCTGGTCCCTTAAGTAATTATCCTACCAAATTATCGCCGGTAGTGATATTGCCAGTTATGATTCTTGTTTCTACGAAACGTAAATTGTACATGTGGTTCGTTCAAATGAACGAATGGTAGGAGTCGATTCAATATGAGAAATTGAATCATGTGATTCGATTCACTAAAAAGCATCGTAATGCTCATCACTACAATGAGGAGTTCGACATCAATGATGATAGTTCAAAATTACCTGCAATAATTTGCAATTCTTTCAGAATATATTTTTCTTGTCTATTTTCCCGGATATAATGGATTACCTTCACAATTTGGTCTGAAATGTCAGCATCCAAGGGACGTCCTACGTTCCTTGGTGGTCCAGGGGCTGTGGAACATGGCTTATAAAATTGTGTAGGACAATGCTTGTGATATCTTGCACCCGCAAAAAAATTGACAAATATGCTATTATTAGTGAAAATATGAATAAGTTTTGGAAATCTGAAAATTTTTGGGTCAAGGAATTCTATAAAAAAAAACAGGTACATTCAGATCTTATAAATCAAAAGTACCAGGTCTTCTATTAATATTTTAAAGTGTGTACCTATATTTCATTTTTTGTTCCTTTGTATACCCCTCGAATTACTTGTCTTAAAACCACTGCGTCTTTTAATGTTTTTCATAATTCCACTTAAAACCTTTAATTATTATGTAGGTCTAAAAGAAACTTCAAACTCTAGACCCGACCAAATATGTAAATATACATATTGTTAACAATGGCAAACAAATAAAGACGTTCCCAAGTTATGAAGGACGTGCTAAATGAATGGAGTCTCCAACAGTATATTGAAACAAAACCAAGACAATTTAGCTGTTGGAGCTGTTAGAGTAATCAGTATGGGAAGAACAGATTAGATGTTTGAAGCAGCATGTAAGTCATGTGTGTTTATGTAATTAGCTTCTACTAGACTCAATATTGAATGGACATACCAATTTGTGAGACATGAATGAGCCTTGGTAAAAAAATATACTGAAAATAGAAATATGCAATAGAATATATTTTTTTATGGAGAATACCGGGTGAGTTTCCTACGATGTTCTCTATGGGTATCTCGGAAACTACTGGTAATAGAGAATCGGTTAAACGGGGAAAGAATTGCAGTTTTGTGGGGTCATAAATAGGCGCCTTTCAGATTTTTCAAAAAGTGCATGGCTTACTAGATATTTCGAAAAAAACAAATTTTGGCTATTTTAAAGATTGTCCCTAATTCCATTATACTCTATTTTAGACAAAAAGTTTTTAGATAAAAGTTGTAAATAATCACATCTCTAATGAGTTGTGAAATTAGTCAAGATATATAAGAATTGGCTAGAACTCAGTAATTAAAAAAAAATTATTACAGCTTATATCGCTAAAAAACCTAAAAAATGGCGCTTTTTATGCAGTCATGGCCAACTATAGTTTCCATTTAAAAAAACATGTTTGTGTCATATGTCAAAAATGACAGGCTTTAGAAAAAATCGGAGGGCCTCAATAGGGATGTGATTATCTACAACTTTTATTAATTTGAAAACTTTTTGTCTAAAATAATTATAATGGAATTAGGGACAATTTTTAAAATAGCCAAAATTTGTTTTTCTTTCGAAATACGAATACTTATCCAGTAAGCCATGAACTTCTTCAAAATCTGAAAGGTGCATATTTATGACACCACAAAACTGTAATTCTTTCCCATTTAACCCACTCTCTATCTCCAGTAGTTTCCGAGATACCCATAGAAAACTTCATAGGAAAATCACCCTATATATTAATAGCGAGTAATTCCATCTCTATTGGCTATTGCTGCTTCAAGTCGGCGAGGCATTCCTAAAATTGAATGATACAAGTCAATTTGTTCGGAAGCATCCCATAAATGTGGAATAACTCGCCTCAGTGACCTTATAGGCCCCGAACAGGACGTTCATGGGTAACTGGTGCCCTTGTGAGTATATCCCAAGCATGTCTGATGATGTTTAAATCTGTGGTGCGTGACATGCACCTCCAAGTAACAATCCACTGGCTTGATTTGTTTCCTCTGCTATAAAATACATGTCATCGTTTTTATATCTGAAAAAATATAAATAGTTATGGGGTTGCAGATAGCCTAACCAAACCAAACTCCAACATTTAATTTCTTTTTTTCTAAAACCAATTTTGGAATTTTTAGAATTTAGAATGAGTAGAAAGAGGGTTAATCACTGAGACCTTACAGATCTATTGTGTCCCCCTTTCTTGAGTTATAACTCATCATACAGTCGCTGGGCTTTGACAAAAGCCAGTATCTGGGACGGTTTTATAGAGGGTAGTTCTCCATCTCCAATATCAGTCGTACCAAAGTTCATGGTACGAATGGTTGTCGTCTCGGTGCACTCAGTGGTGAGGTGTACTGGTGTTTCTCCACTTTCCCCACAGAATCTGCATTCGCCGTTTCTTCTTAGTTTCAATCTGCTGAGGTGTTCATTGAGGAGACAGTGTCCTGTTAAAAACCCCGTGACAATCCGAAGTTTGTTCTTACTTAAACCCAGGAAGATCTTTGATTTTTCTTGATCGTAAGCCCTCAGAAACTTCTTCGAGTATCTTAGACCATTAGCCACATATATGTTAGCAACAATAGGCCCTCGCGGCCGCAGTGGAGGGTCCCATGGGACCCACTCTTAGTCAATACAATACAATCTTAGACCGTTGCAGTTTACATTCCAGGTTGCGGATGGAGTCTTCCAAGTTCGTGAGTTCCGCCTTGAGTTGGTTACCACTTGGAAAGCAGAACGGTTCTGGTCCAGTTAGTGGAGTGTTCGCTCCTTTTCTAGCTGGATCATTTGCTTTTTCATTGCCTTCTATCCCTTGGTGTGCAGGCACCCAGAGTAGGAGGACTTTGTTTTCTTTACCTAATTTATTCAGCTTCTCTATGCATTCTTTGACCAATTTCGAATTGATTTATACTGAGTTGATCACTTTTAATGCTGCTTGACTATCAGATAAGATGGCTATTTCTTGTTTCCGATAGTTCCTATCTAAGATAAGTTGTACGCATCTTTCGATAGTGTAGATTTCTGCCTGTAGGATGCTAGGGTAAGTGCCCATTGGTTCGGGGTATTTAGTTCTCGACCCAAATACTCCAATCCCTGTTCCCGCATTGGTTTTTGAAGCATCAGTATACCAAGTTATGGTATGGTCTTTTAACTGCTGTGCAGACGTTTCTCTCCTTTTTATTCCATTATTTTTATTATTATTATTTTAATCCTTTTTATTGCCCAATACTACATTGAGATGTTTCTCAAAGTTGTACGCTCTTGGCATATCGTCCACTGGGAGATGCAGGAGTGGTATTTAATTTTTGAGGGTGTTCCAAGCCCCTGATCTGACAATTCTCCCAGTACTGATTCCGTTACCACTCTAATCATTGTCGCATTGGCATATCTACCAATGACAATGTGCAGTAGTGTTAGATCTAGAATGACCTCCATTGCTGCTGTAGGACAGGTTCTCATGGCCCCTGTGATGCAAACGCATGCTAGTCTCTGAACTTCGCACAGGTTTAGCCTTGCTGTCCGTTGCTCTAGTTTTGTGTATCAGGCAACTGCTCCATAAGTAATCATGGGTCTTACTATCATGATATACATCAAGCGCAAAATGTTAGGGGAGCAGCCCCATCTATTTCCGGCCAGTCTTCTGCATGTCATGACAGATTTTGTGGCTTAGCTGGTAGTGTTCTTAATATGCCTGTTCCACAGGAGTTTACTGTCAAGGGTTATTCCCAGATAATTAACGTGTGATGGCAGTATTTCCTTTCCATCTAGTTGGATTCTTTTCAAGTTTTTCAGACTTCGCTTTCTGGTGAATGGCACTATCGCGGTTTTGTCTGAGTTGATACTCAGCCCGACAGTCCTGCACCATCTCTCAGTGATACGGAGTCCTCTTTGGATAATATCACACAGGGGGCCTTCATGTTTCCCCCGAGCGATCATAACTATGTCATCTGCATACCCAATGCAGTGTATTCCCGCTAGAGTTAATTCGTCTAGTAGTTCATACACTACCAAGCTCCACAGAAAAGGGGAGGCTACTCCACCTTGTGTTTCCTTGCGTTGTTTTAACAGCTACAATTTTGGTGCCCATCTGAGCCTCTGCTGTTCATGTTGACAGAATTTCCCAAAACCAGCGAATAATAGTTCTGTTCACCCCTCTTGTTTCTAGAGATCGCCTGACCACCTTATGTGGTATATTGTCAAACGCCCCGCAATATCCAAGAAGGCACAAATTGCTGTTTCTTTGCTATCCAGACTTGTCTGTATTAGCTCCGTTAATTGGTACAGAGCAGTTTCTATGGATCTGCCCGTTCTATATGCATGCTAACTATAATGCAGTGGTTTAACCTTTAGATGATTTTCTCCAATATGGTTGTGAACTACTTTCTCTAGCGTTTTTAGTATGAACGATGTGAGACTAATAGGCCTAAATGACTTGGGATTTGTCCAGTCGGTATTGCCTATTTTGGGTATAACGATTACTTTTTCGCTTCTCCATGTGGTTGGTATATATCCCATCGCTAGACTGCTTCTTGCAATGCTTAGTAGATGATGAGTAGCTATTTGCTGACCTTCCTTTAGAAGGGCAGGAAAGATCCCATCCGCTCCTGCTGCTTTATAGGGCTGAAAGGTGTCCCCCAAAAGGTGCAAAATCGCCCATATCAGTTTTTGTTCTGTTATTACTAGCTTGGCCACTTGCCAATCTTCCCTGCAAGGATTGTGGGGAGATCTAAAGTCAGGCCGCTTTACCCTTCTTTTCTCCTTATTATACTCAGTTAATTTCTCGCTGTAGAGCTGCCATTCGCCACTGGATTTAGCTCTATTAAAAAGTCGCCGGACCTTCGATCTAAGATTGGCCAACTCCTTGTTCCACCAGGGCATGTTGTTACTTTTTTGTATGCCTTTACTTGTGAGGCAACTAGATTCATATGCATCCAATATTGCACCGCTGACTTCCCTTGAGTACCATTCTAGATGCATATGGTTTCTGGCCCTACTTGCATCTATACTGTTTAGGTTGTCTGTGAGATTGGTGTTATATATGTCCCAGTCTATTTTTCTTGGATTCCTTTAAGTTTCTGTTTGGAGTGTGATTCCTCCTAATTTGAACTCGGTGATCTGATAGGGAGGGTTCCGTTGAGACCCTCCAGTGTTTCACGTAACTGATTACACTAGCACTCCCGATTGTTAAATCTAATACTTCCGCCCGCGTTTTTGTCACGAACATTTTTGACACGAACGTCATATATATGATTTTTTTCCAGACAAACCTCTAATTTGACCCTGATACACCCAGGGTTCCTGGGCTAGTACCATTACATAATGATTCTTCTCAAAGAGTCTTGTTATTGTGGCGGAAGACCCTTTTGCAAGCTGCAGGTTTATTTGGGATATTACATGCATTGGGGCGGATGGGAGGGGAAGAAGGAAGGATAAGTTTGGGGTGGGAGGGTGTTTCTCCCGTTGTAGGGGGGATAGGGTATTCCCCATCCTCCTCTGACAACGGAAGTTCCTCCTCCGAGAAGTGGCCATCAGCCTCCTCCGAGGATATACACCCTTCCACGGTTGGGGTTTGGCCCTCCGTGCCCTTCACAGTCAATGAGCTTGCTTCCGGCTAAGGTACCTGTGAGGTAAAGGCTGGAGGATCTGTCTCCATTTTCTCTACCTGTTTAGCTTGGTTTGGATCTCTTCTTAGACCTGATACCGGTATTGTCCCGAATCTGTAATAGAGAATGTATCCCTCTTTCTCTATTGCCTCCTTGGATTTGAGGTCAATTCCTATTGTGAGGACTTGGCCGTGGCCCTCCTCCCTCGAGTTGATGATTCGCCAACACGACGTCCTGACATCGGAGTTCTGAGTAAAGCTCAGCAGGTAGGTGGCCTCGGCCCTTGTAGGTAGGTGGCCCAGGTAGGTGGCCTCGGTCCTCGGCAAAAAGACCGTGATGGTCGCTTCCTTAGATGTTTTCTCCCTTCAGTGCAACCAGTCCCGGCCCCTGCCAATTCTTAAGTTTAGGTGCTGTTTCCATCAACCAATCCGCCGATTCTAGAGATACACAGTCTATGAGGAGCATGCCCACCCGAAAGTGAATCCCCGCAAATCGCAGTTGACCCACATTTTGTCGGTCGGTGTGTTGCTCTCCTGTCGCCACTACTTCGTCCAGTATCGCCTCTTCTAGAGCCGTTTGCTGGTCGGTGGTCAGTACAACCTCTGGGTAATCCTTTGGTAGCACAGCCATTTTTACTTGTCCAGCAATAGAGGCAAAGCTGGTGATATGTCCCTGCTTGCCTCTCAGTGTTTGACGTCTTTCCATCCTGGCTTTTTTCTCTTTGCCGGAGCAGAGGTGAAAGGTTTTCGCTTTCTCTTTTGCCCTTTGATGGAGAAGGCGCTTCTTTGATGGAGAAGCCTGTTTCTTGGTTTCTTTACCCTCCCCTTTTTGGAGGAGTACTGTCGCTTTTGCTTCCTCTGGAGCAAGTCCTGCGTGGAGCAGTCGGAGGTATCTCCGTACTTCTGCTCCGGTAAGACTCACTCTCAGTGGATCGTCCAGCCCGCCTGGTTGACCCAGGCCAGGTAGACGAAACGGTAGTTTGTGTCACCTGTTGGGTTTAGAGGTAAGCTCCCGACCCTTGCTAGAGGAGGTGGTAGCTGGTGTGCCACTAGCGGAGGATGGTCCCGCGCAAGTGTCAGCCACCTCTCCTGTAGTTCTCTTTGGGTTTGACCCCTTGAAACTTTCATTGTTACAGTTCCCAGTATCGCTAGGGGGTTTCCCCACAGCTTCACCGGTAGTGTTTTTATTATTATTATTACTAGATTTCATAGTATTCCCACGAGTAGCTAGGGTTAGTCAGTCCACTTCTACAAAGCCCCGCATGTAGAAGTAAGGGGTAAATACAATGGGGCGCCCCCTGATGCCCCAAGGTTGAGACCAGTAATGGCTAGTCCTCTATCTAGCCACGTATCCCTTTGACCTGGCCCCGCTATCGTAGGATTTAGGTTTTTGGTGAGGCTGTCTCCTCTTGGTCCGGGCGGCTAAGCCAAGTCCCACCCACACCCGCGAGCCGTAACCACAGTCAGTAGAGGATGCCTGGTATGACGGACAGGGGTAGCCCCATACGGCATCGTTATATGTCTTGGTGCAATTCCGCCACGACCCTACAGTCAGGGACAAGACAATGAGTGAGATGCTTCTTAGACCAAGCCAAGTGCTAGGGGGGATTTCCCCAGCACCTGACCAGGAGCTTCCCCACCAACAACAAGGTCTGGCATCTCCTAGGGGAAGTCTTAAACCAATAGGAAAGCCTGTAGCTTTCTTACTAAATATATTTTAAAAAGGAAACAGTGAATTTTAGCAGTGAAAAAAACTTTATCACTCTAAAGTTACATTTGTTGCAGACTTTTTGACAGCCACTGTATACAACTAATATAATTTATTGTTACTCTGCGGATTTTACAGCTATTTGTATGTTAGTATGCGTAGGTGTAGGTTAGAAAATAGTCCGAAGACGCCAAAAATAACGGTCGAAACGATTCTATATTTTTCTTTACGTTCAAACGTGACTTACAAGATAACAAACACGGCAATTTTATCAGTCATATTTTTATAATGAATGTTTCGAAGTCTATTTTATTCTTCTTGTTAGATAATAAAGTCATTTACAACGGTATATAGGTTTGTCCTAAATAAAACTGAACATATTTGTAGCAACGGTCGTTATTTTTAGTTAACTTTAGCGTCTTGGCATATTGACACAAAATAAGATTAACGAAAAACAGGCAGGTAAATATTTTTTCAAAATACCTGCCGGAAAACGTTTTGGTAAATTGTGATGAACTAGGGCTGAATTTTGATGCACCACGGCCACTAGTGTTGCACAATAGTCTTGAAAAAGTCTTGCAAGACCAAGACTCTTGCAAGAAATTCAAGACAAGACTTTCAAAATTTCTTGTCTTGAATTTCAAGACAAGACAAGACTTTAATATGCAAGAAATTTCAAGAGTCTCGCAAGATTTCTTGAATTAAAGATTTCTTGAAAGTTAGAAATGATACATTTCTTTAAGTGATAATTAGGTCTTTGCTTAAGTTATGCCGGGTTTATACAACATTTACATAGTCGTAATCACAATCATAAAAGTTAAACTATCCACTTCTTATAAACCTGTTGACATCTACCATGAACTTAGCCTTTAATTATGTTACCCAACTTCACTGATACAAAAATTATGATTATGAAAATGTTCTATAAACGCACAATAAAATTGCGTTATGATTATGACGATGATTAAGACTGTGATTATGATTCCGACTTATGTAAATGTTGTGTAAAACCGGCATTAATATTGACCAGTGTTATAACAATAGCAGAACCAATATAACCTAACAGAACCAACATAACCAACAAAATAGAAAACCAACAAGAATTAACAGCTTTTTTTGGTAATGGCTCCTGTTTCGTCAAACGGGCGAGTTGACTTAGTTCGTTTGCCGTCCGTTAAGATTTTTTTTTGCTAAGATTAGAATCGTTGTTGTTCATTTTTCCGTATTACATTTTGTATTTAGCGTTGAGAATGAAATAAAATAAAGTCGAAGCAACAAACCGTATATTGGTTATTGGTATTATACACAAAATTATATTGGTATAATGGTATTATAAAAAAAACTAACGGTAGTTGAAACTAATGGTGGCTTCGTGGAGTACGCTATTTGCGCTATTTGGTACTACTTTTCATGCACGAAATAGCCCCGCGAACAAAAAGTAGTATCAAATAGCGTAAATAGTATATACACTCTAGCAAGACCTTTTCGTATACCCTGTGTCCAAACTTTTCCAACCAATCTTCCATAATAAAAAAATAAAATAATTACCATAAAAAATAAAAGTAACAAACGGGTAACCAAAATAGAATAACCAACAATAGCAGAACCAACATAACTAACCTAACAGAACCAAGATAACCAACAAAATAGAAAACCAACAAGAATTAACAGCTCTTATTTGGTAATGGCTCCTATTTCGTCAAAGGGGCGAATTGACATAGTTCGTTTACCGTCCGTTAAGATTTTTTTTCTAAAATTAGGATCTTTGTTGTTTATTTTTCCGTATTACATTTTGTATACGACGCTTTCTATCAAATAAAATATAGAAATATTATTACCTTTTTGTTAGAACGTAAAATTTTTCAAGACAAGAAATTTCAAGAGTCTTCAAGACTTTGCCATTCAGGAAACCTGCAAGAAAAGATTTTGAAAATTTCTTGTCTTGAATTTCAAGACAAGGCAAGAAATTGATTTTCAAGACACGAATTCTTGTCTTGTGCAACACTAACGGCCAGCATACAGGGTAGTCCGAACTGTATTCAGAAAACTTCGGCAGCATATTCTGCAGATAAAAATAAGTATAAAAGTTCATATAAATGTATGTCCTAAAATGTTTAGTTTCGGAGATACAAGGTGTGAAAGTTTCATTTTTAACATTGAAAATGTTTCTGTTATTCTATATAAGGGAGCCCAAATCGAATTAAAATGCTACATTTGCCACACCATGACGTCATACATACAAGGGTATAGGAAATCTCGGCGCAGCGGCGGCAGTCGGCCAGCGCGCGCAAAAACCATTACGCCGCTAATTGTTTATTGATATATCTTTATTAGTTTAAAAGCAAAAAATATGGGGTATGCTTTGATACCTTGTCAAGACATAAGCGAAACTTTTAAATTGTTTCTTTTTTTCATTTAGGCCTTCGTTTTTCGTTAAATGAAAGTTATATTAAAAAAAATCTATTTTTAAACCAAATTTTCGCATGATTGAAATGATTATTCATGTTTAAAGTTTTTTTTGGTCATAAGCGCTAATGGAAATGTTTTTTTCGTAAATAATTATAAAAAAATACTCCCTACGAAGACTTTATTCTGTACTGGATCAAAAAATAAGTATTTGTTTTCTCTATACGGTGGTATTAATATATCGATTTTTGATGATAGTGCCCTTTTACCCGGTCTAATTTTGTACTACTTTCGGAATAAGGGTCCCCATATCATGTACTGTACTTCCATCCCTGAAAAATTCAGCTTGTGACACCGAAGTGAGAGGTAACGTCAAAATAAGCTTTAATCTACCTACATCATAGGTAGGTGTAGGTACTCTAGGTATATTCTACCTAGACAGTAGCTGAACTAGCTGACAGTAGTAATTAATTTGTTATCCGATAAGTAGTTTGGTTTGGTTTGGTTTGATAATAAGACTAATTTGTTCTTATTGGTAATAAGACTAATTTCTTCTTATTCTTTTAAATATTACAGTGTTTCTTTTTCCTAAAATGTTATACTTAATTTTCGCTTAAAATTAAAAATCACAAATGGAGGAAAATATACGTTATTGAATAAAGTTTATACAAATCACTTTACCATAACAAAAAAGTAAAAACATGTCATGGCGGAAGATATTCAGGTGGCATTTCACACATTTATCTAATAAAATCGAGATTAAAATAATAAACTTGCGTAACATGTTATACACGAGATAGAAAGTTTCAGAATCGATTAATACGCAATACGCTACGCAGTCAACTTATACCTATGCGCGGATGAGCGTCTTCAAGACTCTTCCTTCGGCCAGGGTCACGACGCCGCCGAAGAGGAATCGGCCTACGTTTGGCTAAACAGGCTGGACACGGTGGAGTACGATATTGGCGAGTCTGAATATTTATAAAAATTTGCAAAGTAAAATATGTTGGAAAAATAATTAATCCATACATATATAAAAGCTCAAAGGGTTTTTTTGTTGCATCCATCCCGCCGAAACCGCATACCTCCAGAAATAAATTATTTGTCATTGTCAGTGGTGTGTCAGTTAGATTATATATTACATTTTTAGATATTTTAGAGTGAATTCATGCCGCCAGCTTTACATACATAAATATTAGCACAAAGGTTCGTTTAAACGACATTAGTGAATTAGCTACACAAAGCGATTTTAGGGAATTCATCCTTTTAGAGGGTAAAATTATCTCGGAACAGTTTGTTGTATGAAAATTCCTTACTATTTGGTCTAGAAGAATGAAATCCTACAAAAGAATTAGAAGAAATTTTTGAAATTCATCAACCATAAAAATGGGCACAAAGGTAAAGCGAATTTATGAAATTTATACCCTTAGGGAGTAGAATAGGGATAATACAGTTTGCTGTACGAAAATGCAATATTATAACATTATAAACCAGACAGTATAAAATTTTATACAAGGGTTTATTTAGTGACATCATAACGAAATATATCTTCCTCAATTATCCTTCAAAGAATAAAAAATAACCTATAAAGAGAGTATTAGTGCTCTTAATAAATAAAAAAAAGATGAAAAATAAAAAACCTCTATGCTCACTAGCTCTCTATAAAGAAGTAAAAAATCATTTAATTCAATGCATGAACGATTCGAGGTGTAACGCGAACGTAGTCGCGAGAAAAAGCTAGTAATTTATTAAATTATTTTATTTAACTCATTAATTTTTCATTGAAAAGGGAATTTTTGTAATTCGCCACTATATTAGTTAAAAACTAAGAAACTCATATCAAATTTAAGTTTTGCGGTTTTGACTTATACTTTACAAAATCTGAACACATTTTAAAAGAAAAAAAGTTTTTGATAATATTTGTGTAGATTGACTACAAGTTGTATAACATAAATTTCTACGACCGGTCTACCTAGTGGTCTGCAGCATCGCCTTGTGGTGCAAACGTTGGCCTGTTAATCTGTGACGTGACGCACAACAGCCAAGAAAAACAGAAGCGTGGCTAAGAATTTAGTAATTTAAAAAAGTCTTTTAGATACAGTAGTAGGTATTAAAAAGTTTTGTGTTTAAATGGGCTTTGCCTTTAACAGTTAAAAATTATATCATAAAGTGTAACTTTCCGTAAGAATTCTTTTTTTGCTTGCTTGTTTTACGGATAGGTGCGATCGCATAATTATTATTGATAATGTTTTATTTAATTTTAACATTACTACTTTTTCAGTGAATCTTTAAATCTGTTGTTTTTTGTTAAGTTCGTTATTTAAACATATGTATGTAATACACTCATATTAACACTAATCACATTTTTACGTTTTCATTCATCATTTTCAATGCCCCCCCGGTTGCATCTTTGTAAAGGACTGTGAATTTTATTTCGATTTTTTTCAAATAATTTCTGCAGTTACATCATTATTTGGATGAAAATTGGTGTCTGGTAGTTTACTGACATCGTAGAATGAAACAGAAAACACTAACAATTGCAAGCCGCTACTATGAACACTACAGACATTGTAGTTTCTGTCATTTTTTGAATGCCGTCTGTGGAAATCTTCTCTGACCCGGTGGACAGAATTTAGCTAATGAGCGATGAGCAAAAAGCTTCAGAGTATCTCTAATATGAAATATTTTATCGCAAAGACTTTTGATATAAATATGGTGTTTATAATCAAATAAGAAGCGATAGCTAAACGTTAGTACATGAGCAATAAATTTATTTATATTTGAATTATGTATATAGAAAAGAATCTTTTATTTTTCATTTAGCGGCTATCGGTTCTTTCACTATAAATTCCGTTAATTTTTTTAAGTTTTTAAGTTATTTTTTGCTTTATAATAATTATACCCTATTATTATTTCTATATTATCATATTGCAAAAAAATATTTTCTAATATTTTAGTTTTCTGTTTTAGCGATAAATTTATTAAACCGTCAAGTTTTAACCGGTAAAACTGAGAAATAAAAACAACGTCTGTGGGGTCCTTTACAGAGAGGCTTATACGGATATCGAATTAAAATTTTATGTTGTTTTTTTTGAGGTATTGACTTAAAGAGTATCCTAAAAAAGGAGAAAAAGAATCGGATATACCTTGAGTCAGTCACACCGATTGCGCAATCCTGTCCAACCGAAGGAATACAAGAGGCAAAACGATAAGCATGACTTTTTTGCAAAGTTTGGAAATAAAACTGGTTTTATTTTGGGTGTTTAACCCTGCCTTAGCCACAGGATTATGTAAGAGTAGAAATATTAGTTTTGCTGACAAAATTAGTTTCGAACCAGTTCAGGAATTGTTTGAATGTGTTTAAGTTAGATTGAAAGTTATACTCCATTATTCATAGCAGTAATATTGTAAAAATAAAATAACTAATTTCGCACGCTACTGAGTACAACGCCATGCAACACTTATTATCTTTTTTTTTTGTTTTAGGTACTAAACACAATTTATTTAAACTAATTTCAAGTCCGGCTCTGGATTTTTAAAATATTTGATCTATTCATCCTTACAATATTGATGAGCTTAAAACTTAGCTCCTTAATCTAGATTAGATTCTATTATATTAGAAATTTTGCCAAACCCAAAAAATGCCTTAAAGATGATCATTAAAAATATGCAACCAAAGAAATGACACCAATATGTCAGAAACTCTTGAAATGATTTGAGCAAATGAAACCTGCTAATGAAATTATTCTTGACAGTTAATGAGTAAATAAGATGTTACTTTATGTGGACATTAGATATACTGTTTGACCAGCGGATCTGAAGCTACGGAAGGAATGCGAGAAAAAAAAATCGATATTGCCACGTTTATCTATAAAATTGCAAAATTGCCAGACATGGACTATAAATTTAATATATTTTTATTATATATAATGTGTTTAGCATATATTCTGACGTATATTACTAAGGAATTTTAACGTAGTTCATATTGTTCGATATGTTTTATTTAATAACTTATTTCTTTCATTCTGTATAATCTGCTTATTATGAAAGTTGAAGATTTTTCAACGATATCATTGGCAAACCGGCATCGCCGCGCATGGCCGCCTATTCATCGAACATTATTGGCGAGAGTACGTCACAGGATTTGTTACCACGCGGTTGCCATGGCTTTTACGCCTTTCCTATTCGCTTGCTTTATGCCCAACTTCACGGTCTCTTCTGAAAAGAGTAGGAATATTGAATACTATTGAAATATCCAGTGGCGGTGTCATTTTTTTCATCATTATTACTTTATTTCATTATTTTATACCGGTTATCCTAAACTTTATTCCTATATTTTTAGTATATTTGATAGTTAAGTTGTGTTTTATTGTTTTGTTATCTTGTTATAATGTTTTTCGTTCGTAGTTTTTAATTATTAATATCAAGTTTGATCATATATTTGTGTTTTAAAATGAATAAATTTGTTAAGGGTAAGACGCTACATAGTCAGACAAGAGAAATAATAGCTAATTTATATAGGTAAGTTAATAATAACGTGGATGAAATCTCATTTGGTTTATTTCCTTGTGTTCATAATGGGGTTTGCGATGAAGAAGCTACAGAGAGTTCGCTTAAGTTGCCGCTTAAACGTAAACTTGAGCGGATATTTCTTTGTACCGGAGTTAGCGTATCGGCTATAAAAAAATTCACACAGAAGATAAAAAAAGGCTGAAAACTAACCCCGATAAAATGATATCCTCTCTAGAAAGAAACGACCACGTGAGACTGCTGTCGAAAAGCTCAACGACTTTTTCGAAGTGGTCAGGAATTTGATAAATAGATTTTATCTCGAATTCAAACTCGTCCCCACAATTAGAAAGCTTTTGCAAAAATTGCAGGAAGAATCGAATTTTCCTTTTGCAGTGAAACGCTTAGGGGGTTATTAAAATCAAATGAATTTTTTTGGCGTAAATGTTTAAATAACAGATAAATATTAATGGAGCGGCCCATTATATTGCAGAGAGAGATATAAATATATACGCGAAATTCGAAAATATAGCCAAGTATTATCTATTTGGATGTAACATATGGGTAGACAATGACCTAACCTTTAAAAACTGCTGGCGGAGCGATACCATATCTGGTGTAATGGGCAATATCAGATCTACTGATGAGTAAAATTATGTTTTGTTAGCGCTTCCAAAGTTAACTATTTTCAAGATTTTTTTTTTGCTGGAAATAGTTATTTCTAAAATTATGTATTATAGAAAAAAATATAGTTAGTATAGATATATAAATAAATATACCTCAAGACTCAGTCTTGATCATCTGCTGATGGCAGACATGGTTAGCGAAACGTGCGTCCAGTGTAAAATTAAAAGTATTTTGGTGTATTGTACTGATTTAGTGTTTTATTTTGCTGTGTAACACCAAAGGTTCCAACCCCCAGCTGTAATTATTTCTTCTATTATATTAACAACACAATAATAAAATGATTCAAAATATTTAAGGGAGCTTTAATAAAAGCTTTTAGTGTTTATCTGCTTACTCAACAGTAACGATTCAAACAGCATAAAGTTTTTTGAAAAAAAATATTAATCTGAGTATTATATTTATGATACATATTATTTTCATATAACACCGTACGCCCATGCCTATTTTATGAATGAAATTGGGCGTGTTTTGTTTACAACTGCGTTCCCCTGCCGATACCCCGTAGCTACAGATCCGTTGGTCACACTATAGTAAGTTTGGTTTGGGTTATTCAACGATTTACAATGGTGTAGCCTCCCTCACATATTTAGACGCTCTCTTTGTAGTTGGGCCCATTATTTTGTATTGTTGGCTATACGGGCCCAAGTTATACCTGCTAATTTCCTAATATCATGGTCCCATCTCAGGTTTGACCTTTCTCTATGTCTCTTAATTCCTCGTGCATTCTGTAATTTTTGTCGTCTATCTGTTGTCCGTTCTTCTTGCCAGGTGTCCTGTCCATTGTCATTTGAGGGATTTGACTCTGTGGATGACATCTATTACCTGGGTCTTTTTTCGTATCCACTCTATTCTTTTACGGTCTCTCTTGGTTATTCCCAGCATATTTCTTTCCACTGAGCGTTGTGCATGCGACCTGCAGTTTACTTTTGATGTCAGTTTTAAGTGTCCAGGTTTTGCATGCATAGGTCATGACTAGTACACATTGGTCGAATGTTTTCTTCTTTAGTCCGAACCAGGAAATTAGCATTCTAGATATGAACATGATTACTCCTGTAATAAAATGGCATAGAGAAAGTGTGGAATCAAAAATAAATCAACCGATTTTACTTTAGTGGATTTGGTAAACTCATTCACATACTACTTTCTAAACGGTTTTATAATTATTAAGTACGATAGATTAAGTTTCAAATTAGAAAAGACACGATGATGGTAAAATAAAACACATAAAATATGGCAATCCGGTCAACTTAAGTCATTAGTTTTAGCTTAACTACGCCGATAAATATTATGTTTCAGTGATATTACTTTTAATTATGTTGTAAACAATATTTTTAAGCTATCATTAATGCCCACGTGGATTCCGTGTTTTTGTTCTGTGATCATAAAGGTTTATATCTTCTTTATTTAATTAATATAATTACGAGTATAGGCTTGGTGCATTCTCCGCCTGTGCTGCCACCATTGGAGAATATCGTAAACAAATAGGATATACAAATACACGGGTTTAAATAGTGGCGAAGTTTGGAGTTTAAACATTAATAGGTTTTAAAACGAAATATTTTAACGGTACATAATTATAATTTTAGATATTCATTAAACATTTAATCACTAGTTGATTAAAAAAAGTATACCATTAATATTGCGAATTATATTTTACCCTCTCATAGTTTATGTCTATTTAATTTTTTGATTATGTAACGAGCACTTTGTTGAATAGTTGAGTAGAACAAGTAGAATAGAGCACTTAGTTGAATATCCAGGAAAGTTTCGATCGATTTTTGGAAATTCGCCCTCTAAGGGGGTAAAATAAGGGGTTAATGTATACAAAAAAAATCTGTCCTAACAGTAAGTAGTACCTTTTGCACTGATGCAAACTACTACATACCTATCATAGTACCTTTTGCACAGAGGTCCCTTACGTGGCGTCATTGAACAGTTTGGTTTGAAATGGCAGAGAAACTTTGTATAATTTTCTTTAAAATTAGTCCTAGGAGTTTGAAATTTTCTACAGATGTTCCTTAAGTGACGAAAGTGATGACCTTTCATTTCACCCTTAGGGGATGAATTTTTAATTTGAATGCTGTATACAGAAAAAAAATTAAATTTCTCTTAGCGGTATGAAATTTTTCACAGAGGTCTAATGCGATTATTAAGGTAGCGATTTTCGGAAATTCATCTTCTAAGGGAGTGAACCTGGTAGGTGAACTTATGTATATTTTTTTATTAATTAGTCCTATATATATATAGTATGGTGTTTTGTATAGAGGTTTCTTAAGTGACGAAAGTGAGTACCCAGAAACGTTTTTTTTTGGAAATTCCCTAGGAGGGTGAAATAACGGGTGAAAGTCTTAAGAATTTGTTAAACTCTGTTTTTAAAAGTATGAAATTTTGCATAAAATTCCCTAGATAAAGGGGCAATTTTTAGAAATAATTCGTCTTTTAAGGATGTGAGATGAAGGGTGAATGTTAAGAAAAAATATTTTTTAGGAAAATGAAAATTTGCACAGAATATTGTGCCCTTAAGTGATGAAAGTAAGTACTCAGAAACGATTTTTTGAAATTTATTCCCTAAGTGGGTGCAATTAGGTTTGAAATTTTCTACAAGTAAATTTTTTAATATTTGTACAAAAAGTTGTAACGGTTCTAGAAGTATTAAATTTACACACAGAGGTCCATTAAATGAAAAACGTGAGTACCAAGAATCTGTTTTTGAAAATATACACCTTAAGCAGGTGAAATTAGACACAAAGTTTTACAGCAGTTGACAAAATTGACAGCAGTACCAAAATCAGTACAAAGTAATCAAAGTACACTGTACACAATTAAATACCCACCATGTTATATGGGAGCGAAACCTGGGTGCCGTACCGCCGACACATGAATGCATTAAACAAGTTGCAACATTCTACAACTCTTAAAAATCCGGTGGTTCCATTATGTCTCAAACGTATCGGTCCTTGAAAAAGCTAACTGCGAAAGTATTGAAGCCATGGTTACAAAATCTCGCTTAAGATGGGCTGGTCACGTATGCAGAATGCAAGAAAACCGCATACCAAAATCTCTGCTTTACGGTGAGCTTGTAGACGGTAAGAGGAGGTCGGGTGAACAACTGAAAAGGTACAAGGACATTTTCTACGAAAACTTAGAGGGGATTAACATGCAGAATAAGTGGGAAAAACCAGGTCATAATAGAACTCAATGGAGAAGAATTGTAAACTCAGTTAACAGCGACAACCAAAAAGTAAAGAGGCAACAAAGCAATGAGATTTTTGAATGTCCGGAGTGCGGTCGGGCTTTTCAGTTACAGAAAAGCTCATGAAAGAAAACGCCTTGCATGACCATTTTCCGATGCGTGTCGAATACTCGTCAGCGAGTAATGGCAGTATGTATATGTATAGTAGTAACCAAAGTAACTAAATCAAAGTAACTCAAAGAATATTTGAAATGATTACTTGGTAGTTGAATAACGATTAGTAACGAGTAATCAAAATCCACGAAAATCAACATCGCTAGTTAGGCGTTAAAATGTCTTTTTTATATTGTCAATTACCTCGCAAAAATTAATTCTTTTGTGACGTTTGAAAAAAAGATTCTATGTATTAGCAATTTCTCAATGCTATCAATAAAGAAATACTATTTTATACATCATTTCATGAATCTACGACGTTTTTTAGCACAATTTGTGGACCACTACCAGACCTCGAGCCAATCAAGACAAACGTTTTGAAACATTCAAAGAAATCAGATAAAAACACAACCAACAACAACATCAAACATGGAACTGTAATAACTGATCACTATCTCAGTTTTCGGTGCGTGTTCGTGAGTGTGTGTGCTCGCGTCGGTTTTTTGCATTCAATATCTTCATCGAACTATTGTCTTCCACGAAAGCAGATCGATCCGAAGATGAATAGACGTATTGTGTAGCCGTAATCAGAAATGAGTTTGGCCGGTAATCGTAAGACACAGAAGAATCAATTGTTGATTAATGTTTTTCAATTGCGGACCATGCGTAAAAAATATATATAATTAATTAACCAGAGAGCACAAGGTGTTATTGTTTAATAAATATACGTTAAAATTAGTTACATAGTTGCTTCGTAAATAATTTGAAAATAAACGGAGTTATACAGGGTAATGCAGCGTAACAAAACAAAAAAAAACAACTAAAAATACGAACTTCCACTAGTCATAGCCTTTATAGACTTTGAGAGGGCTTTTGACTCAATATATCCTAGGGCAACATCAGAAGCCCTAGCAGAACAAGGTATTGTCAGGCCTATATACGAGGGTGGTCTGAAAAGTTTCCGACATAACAAAGATACAAGACATTTTTTCTGAATATTTTATTTTATTTTTCAACATAGTCCCCTTGTAACTCTACACACTTTTCCCAGCGTTGCTCCCATCTCTGTAACCCGTCCAAATAGTACTCGGCGTTTTTCTCTGCAAAATAGTGGTTCACGAAGGTGATTGCCTCTTCATTTGACGAAAATATCTGTCCTCCGAGCGCAATTTTTAAATGAGGGAACAAAAAGAAGTCGCTAGAGGCTAGATCTGGTGAGTAAGGCGGATGGTCAAGCAGTTCAAACCGTAATTCGTGGATTTTCGCCATGGCAACCGCTGAGGTGTGAGACGGTGCGTTATCTTGGTGAAACAGGATTTTCCTTTTCTGTAAATGAGGCCGTTTTTTCCGTAAGTTCTGCTTTTAGCTTGTCAAGTAATGATGCATAGTATGCTCCTGTGATGGTTTTTCCTTTTTGAAGATAATCAATTAAAATAACTCCATGACTATCCCAAAAAACAGTCGCCATCACTTTCCCAGCCGAAATAACAGTTTTTGCTTTTTTTGGAGCCGGTTCTCCCTTTGCCGTCCACTGTTTGGACTGTATTTTTTGTTTCTGGTATATAGTGGTGTATCCAAGTTTCATCTAGAGTAATTAATCGACGCCAAAACTCGGATTCATTGCGCCTAAACTGCGCTAACATAGCGGTAAAAATGTTCATACGAACACTCTTTTGGTCTAACGTAAGCAAACGCGGCACCCAACGCGCGGACAGCTTTCTCATGCCTAATTCTTGATTTAATATGTGACAAACACGTTCTTTTGATATGTTCATAACCTCTGTTATCTCTCTCACTTTAATTCGGCGGTCGTCTAGCACCATTTGGTGAACTTTGGCGATGTTATCGTCGGTAGCTGCAGTTTTTGGACGTCCCGAACGTTCATCGTCTCCCAAGCTCTTACGGCCACGTTTAAATTCAGCTGCCCAAAATTTCACTGTGGTAAATGATGGTGCAGAGTCCCCATACACAGAATCCAACTCATGTTTAATTTGTGTAGGCCGTATTGCCTTTCAAAACCAGATATTTAATGACAGCTCGATACTCGATTTTGTCCATTTTCACAAAAACACTGACATCAACTCACTCAAACGACTGTTACATAACAACTGCGCATCCAAAATGGCTGAAACTTTGGTGAATAACTGAGAACAGATGAACAATAAAAATTCACTAGCTTTTATCTACGAGTGCTGCCATCTTCACGTTGAGGTCGGAAACTTTTCAGACCATCCTCGTATAAAAACTGTGAACGATATATACAAAGAAGCCAAAGCAAGAGTAATGATATATAAAACAACCACAGAGTTTCCAACTGGCAAAGAAGTACTACCGGGAGACGCGATATCCCCAAAGTTGTTTACAGGAACCAAAGAAGAAATCTTCCGTCAACTGGACTGGACCAGCAAAGGATTAAAAATAGACGGAGAATATCTTAACCATCTTAGAAGATTCGCTGAGGACATAGTTCTAATTGCCAATAGTCCTGAAGAACTACAAGCACAAATTAAGGAACTAAATACAGCCAGCAATAAAGTGGGTCTCAAAATGAACTTAGCAAAAACTAAAGTAATGTACAGAACTAGTAGACAGAAAATACATTCTAATAAATATTGGAAACAATACTGGAAATACTAGAAGAATACATATATTTGGGACAACTAATACACAGCTCGGGATCTCTACTAGCAGAAATCAACAGAAAAAGTAAGTTAGCATGGAGTACTTATGGAAGAAGCTCAATCATATTCAAATAATCTAGAATGCCACTTTATCTAAAGAAGAAAATATTCGACAAATATGTGTACTACCAGACATGACCTATGCAGGTCGCATAACGCTAAATGGAACGAAATGTGCTTATAGGAATAACCAAGAGAGAGCGTAGAAGAACAGAGTGGATACGACAAAAGACCCAGGTAATAGATGTCACCCACAGAGTCAAATCCCTCAAATAGCAATTGGCAGGACACCTGGCAAGAAGGACGAACAACAAATGGACCATAAAAATTAGAGCATGGTACCCACAAGGAATTAAGAGACCTACAAGAAGACTGAACCTGATGTAAGAAAATTAGCAGGGATAACTTGGGCCCGCATAGCCAAAAATAGGCAACAATGTGCCCAAGTACAAATAGAGTATCTAAATATGTGAATGAGGCTACCACCCTAATTGGAAATGGTTGAATAAGCTGAAAATGATGATGATACGGGTAACAAATAAGAATAAAATAAATAATACAACCTAACCAACTTCTGATTTTTAAATGACACCCTCGGTATATTTCTACTTATTCGATAAAAAATGACTCTAAATAGAATGACATAAATATTATATGTCAACTTTTGACATTTTCGCTTAAAAACACAAATCGTATTTCAAATTTCAATCTAGAGGGTCATGGTTGTGTTAAAAACACTAATTTTTAATCAAGATCCATGGAAAAATAGTTATGATCGTCTAATGTTTTTCGTACCATGTCCTGGACGCATATTCGGAATTCGCCGACACATCAGCCGCTCGGATTAGATCGGGCACTGTGACGGACGGTTGATAAAGTACCGACGTATTAGGCTAGTCCCAACCCTTATGCGACGATGATTTACGAAAACGAAATACTGTTGACTGCATATTGCATTACAGTATAGGTTATATATCGAGAACTGTTAGAAAATGATCCAAAACAGACTTGAACAGAAATTATCTTTAATACTAAAATTATACGGTGTATTCCATTTAAAATAAGCAATATGATTTTCAAAAAGTTCATGGAGCAGTTTTCAATTTGTTATTTTTAGTATAAAATTCTAACTAAAATTTTGTTAACTTAAACAAAATTCCTTCTGTTGGATTAATTAATGGCAAAAAAATGGATTACCCTATATATAGAAATTACTAAACAACTTAAGTCTCCTAGCAAAGCATATTATCAAAGAAATATATGAATAGAAAAAAATGAAGACATATTTATAATTTTTTTGGATTTATTCCCTCCTAATCCGATATTTTTTAATTTTGTGTCTGGAAGAAATTGTTTGATAGTTACCAATAATTTTACTGGACAGTCTATATTTTACGAAGTTCTTTTGCGGGTCGCTTCCCTATTTTTCTTTTGTTTGCCCTCAAAATGGCAGTGATCTCTTAAATGCTTATTAAACGTAGTCTCAGAGCCAATCTTATAATGTTTTTGAAACTCTTCAAAAATTTCTCTTCTAACATTTACCCAGGCAGTTATCCATATACCTGGGAGCTTGGCTTCACGAGGACTGGTCATCTGACAGGGACATTAAGTGCAGAATCGAGCAAGCCCGGAGCGCATTCCTGAAATTTAAAAAAATCTTCAACTGTAGCGATTTCGACCTTGAGCTTCGGTTGAGATTTGTGGAATGCTACGTCTGGTCGGTACTCCTCTACGGCGTAGAGAGTTGGACACTAAAAGCAAGTGCCATATGTTTATGTCATATGACTGGAAGCTTTCGAAATGTGGATATACCGCAGAATCCTCAAGATACCATGGACGGCCAAGATAAGAAACTAGGATGTACTAAGACTAATAGAGAACGTGAACTCTTCAACACTATAAAAAAAAGAAAGACCGCAAACCTGGGTCACGTCATGCGTAACCATAAATATACATTTCTCCAGTTGATTATCAAGGGCAAGATCGAGGGCAGAAGAGGTTTGGCACGGAAAAAAATGTCGTGGCTGTGGAACATAAGACAGTGGACAGGCATTAGTAACATACAGACGTTGATCCACACAGCCAGAGATAGGGAAGCCATGGAAATTGTGGTCGCAAACATCCATTAATGGATAAGTAGAGAAAGAAGAAGAAGAAGTTATCCATTCTATAATAAAATAAAAATAAACTAAAATTTACTCGTTAACCAGTATTAAGCTTCCCTGCCGATAATAGAATGATTGGGGCCTTAATAAAGGGTAAGTTAAGTTTTAAGACTTATCACAAGTACCGTATGATCGAAAAAAAAAACAGCGTCTAGATGGTTTGGAAATGACGATCAAACATTCTCTATATAATTTTACATACAAAATAACAGCGATATTTATTTCCAAGCCAGCTCTTACGCAATTTTTTCGACCGTAAGATATATTCACATGAACATGGAGCATTCACATGAAAGCGCACAAGAATTTCTTTACAAAAAGCAACATATCGAAGATTTGTTTTTATCGGTAATCTGCAATCTCAGTTTATTGAAGACTATCTATTTTTCAAGTACAGCTCGCAATGTATTAGAATCCATGTTTTTGAATTAGAAATCTGCATGAAATGGTGCTAATCACTGGAAAACAATGAAAACCAACTACAGACGATTACTGAATGAACATAAAAAATAAGAATTCCCATTACAGACGCAGATCAAATGAATACGATTTACAAATTTCGAAGAATGAAACAATATTTTGAGCGCATCGTAAATCGCCGATGTATTAGTCTACTACGTCGGTACTTTAGGCAGCACCCGAACTATCCCGAGCGGCTAATGTGTCGGCGAATTTCGAATATGCGTCCTGGACTCGTGTTTTTAATCATATCTTAATTTTTTCAAATGGAACAAGGGTGGCTCATCAGCATATTTGGAAAATGCTTTTTTACGAATAATTTGGTACCTACCACACACTATTTGTGTGTGGTTTAGGGTATTCAAATTGTAGATATGTACCGCATATTAGAATTTCAAATAAACCATATGTGAACATGTAAAAAGAATTGACATATGATATGTCATTTTATTCAGAGTGTCATTTTCTACCAAACAGAAATATACAGAGGGTGCCATTTAAAAATCAAAAGTTGTAGTCATTTCCTGTGAAATAGGAAGGGACCACAAAAACAATTGAATACGTCAATCAATCACGATTTATGTCATATACTAACATACCTAATATCGTTTTTTTTTATCTGAAAAAGGGTCAGCCCCTTTTGAGACCCACCCGGTATACCAAAAATTATAGCCTATAAGCTTACAGCTTCAATTAGTTCTAAAATTGTGGCAAGACATTTATACAGAATCTCTAAAACCCAAAAGTGTTTTAGAAATGGACATTTTTTTGATTTTAAAATTCTTTTTGTCGTTTAACGAGTTTAAAAATTTGCTAGTTTGATTATTACTGACACACCCCGTATAGAGGAACAAAGCTAGGAGATAGAAAGAAAGATCTACGACAAAATTGTAACCAATTTTCTCAACCCACAACATCTATAAATAAGGCTGACTAAAAGATAGTACCTACCAAAGGCACTTCTCAGCTTAGAACTATCGCGTAGTATTTGCAGTAATATGATCATACTCGGCCTTTACCTCTAATTAAGCTTGATAATATATTGTACGACGGGCACTTAGAAAATTGCCAACCGTGGAAAATTTATCGGAAACATTGGGATTATTCGACGCGGAAATTTATTGATAGGAAATTGGAGGTTGGGGGAGCAAAATTGACGGAACGATCTTAACAAAAGAAATGCAAATAGAGTCGATTCAATAAGATTTAATGGCTCATAAATTATCTAGCGTTGTTGCTATCGATTTCTAGGTTAAAAATACCGTACGATTGAAGAGCTTTATGTTGCATCAGGCTTAGATTATTGATTACTAGACCAGGTAAGCGTAAAACGTTCTTACCAAAACTTTTTATACATGGTGTGTCCTTTAACAATGACCAATACCAAATTTCTTCTTTTAGATACAAAATCCTGAATTTGTAAATAATGGTTTAGTGTTAATCATCTGCTGATGATGCTGACATGGTAACAACGCGTCCAGTGTAAAAAGCAAAGTAAACTCACCGGCATAAAACTCCGCCACCCTAAAATTTTCACTAAGCTTTGATGTTTCATAACTTTTTAATTTGTAATCCGATATTTACGATTATGGTTTAGTTTATAGATAAATTTGTTGGCATTACTTTTTAATATTGTAATATACATATTAATATACATCATAATTATAATATACATATTTAGGTTAGGTGGGTTTATACCGTTGCAAATCAAAACTTTGTTTTTTTGCACTAAATTCAAACCACTCTGTGGAAAAAATGAGACGGGAATTTTGGATAAAAAACACTTTCCTGTTATTTCAGATATATTCCTAACATTTTATTTTTTATCTCTATTCTTTTATGAGCTATACATTTTTAAATAGTGTACTGATATTTTCAGAGGTATAACGCAATCTCCTTACCCTGGGACACGGGTGAAGGCCACACCGGTGGTGAAGGCGCAGAAAACGCTTTTTCGAGATGGCAGATCCGGCGCAAGTGGCAACCCTGCTTTTAGGGAATGTATAAAAGACTAGTGGTGAGAACATTCAATATTAGATCTATGAACACCGATGAAAAAATTAACGAACTGGAAGAAGAACTCTCAAGAATAAAATGGGACATCTTAGGTCTGTCAGAGACTCGACTCGACGAAAATCAGAAAACCGAATGGATCTAAATTCCGGTAACCTACTATACTATAAAGGTAACGAAGAAAACACCAATTTCGGAGTAGGATTCATAATAAATAAAGCCATAAAGAAACACGTCCAAACTATTAAAGGAATCTCAGATCGTGTTGCCTATCTCATACTAAAAATGAAAAGAACATCGCTTAAAGTAATCCAAGTGTGTAATCCCCACTTCTACCTACGATGACGAGCACATCGATTTATTCTATGAAGATATTTCAAAGGCTATGGAAGAACATAAAACTCGCCTTACGTTAGTAATGGGAGATTTCAATGCCAAATTAGGTAAGAAAATTCACATAGAAGAAACTAAAATAGGGGATTTTGGATATGGAGAAAGGAATGATAGAGGTACGGCCTTAATGAATTACCTAGAGGAAAAACACCTATACGCAATGAACTCATTCTATAAGAAGAAACCGCAACGGAAGTGGACATGGCTCAGCCCTAATAGAGCAACGAGAAACGAAATTGATTATATACTAACTACTGAGAAAAAGATCGTTAGGGATATAACAGTCCTAAACAGCTTTGCAACAGGCAGTGGTCACAGGATGGTCAGAGCAAAAATATCTATTGATAGCAATTTCGAAATGAAAAAGAAAATTAATAGCAACCACGAACAACTGGACATGAATAAACTTGCAGAGAATAAAACCACTTACGAAGAAATGCTAAAGGAACAGTTAGAACAAACCTTAAGAAGTGAAAATGGAACTGTAGACGAAATAAACGATACACTGACAAGAGCGATGAAAAAAGTAGGAAAAAAAGTTGCACAAAAGGGCAAAAAGAAAGAAAATTACATCTCAGAAGATATAAAAAATCTCATGGATAAAAGGCGTAACCTGAACAAAGAAGGAAAAAGGACATTGATGGAATACACAGAAATAAATAAAACCATAAGAAAAATGATAAAAGAAAATAAAAGAAAGAACCAAGAAATACAAATTGAGAGAGTAATAGAAAATAACAAAAGTATGAAATGTCTAAAACCCACTCTAGGTAGATTCGAAATAAATAAAATAAAGGACACGAACGGCATAGAAACTAACATTAAAGATGACATTATAAAAATCACACAGATGTTCTATACAGAACTATACGAAACAAAACGGGAATCGCTGGTAGACACCGTAAAGAAACTCCAAACAAAAATAAGAAACGTAAACTCAGAACTACAACCTGAAATAAGCAAATCGGAAATTAAGAGGGCATTGAAGAAAATGAAAAACAACTAATCATCACCTGGAAAAGACGGAATAACAACAGAAATGCTAAAGTACGGCGGAAAAGCTGTAGTTAATACTCTTCATATTCTCCTGAATAAAATCCTAATAGAAAAAATAATCCCAAACGACGGGATAGGGTAGATCTAAAAAACTATCGTCCTATAACACTCCTTAACGTAATTTATAAGCTCTTCACGAAAATATTAACCGATAGACTAATAAGAAAATTTGATCGATACAAAGGAAAAGAACAAGCAGGCTTCAGAAAAGGATACAGTACAGTTGACCACTTATTAACTATGAAAATACTAATAGAACGAGCCAATGAATACAACATCCCACTATATATTGCATTTGTAGATTTTGAAAAGGCTTTTGATAGTATTGAGCACTGGGCAGTAAAAACTTCCTTAATAAATAGCAGGATAGACTACAGATACGCAGACTTAATAGCCAACATATATAGCGAAGCAACAACAACAATTAAAATCCACGAAGGAACAAAGCCAATTCGCATAGGAAGAGGTGTCAGACAGGGTGATACAATATCCCCTAAACTCTTTAACCAGGCATGGGAAGACGTTTTCAAAACTTTAGACTGGGAAGAAAAAGGTCTCAAAATATGTGGACAATACTTGAATCACCTAAGATATGCGGATGATATCGCCTTAATAACAGAAAAGAAAAAAGAACTGGTAGAAATGCTGGAAGAACTGGATACAGCAGCTAGAAGAATAGGTCTAAATATGAACTACACTAAAACTAAAATCATAACAAACACACATGAAAACATAACAACCAGAATAAACCAAGAAAAAATAGAACAAGTTGAAGAGTATATATATATCTGGGACAAATGATTAAACTGAAAAAAGAAAACCAAACAGCTGAAATAAAGAGACGAGTAAGACTGGCCTGGGCAGCATTTGGAAAATTAAGTTACATATTAAAAAACAAAAGATATCCATAGTACCTCAAAACCAAAGTATATAATCAATGTACTCCCTGTACTTACTTACGGATCCCAGACCTGGACACTGACAAAATCAAATATGGATAAGGTAACCAAATCTCAAAGATCTATGGAAAGACAAATGCTACATATAAGACTGGCAGATAGAAAAAGGAATGAGTGGATCAGAGGAAAAACTAAAGTAAGGGATGTTAGAAGTGAAGTAGCAAAATTGAAATGGAAGTTTGCCGGTCACAATGTCAGACAGAAGGATGATCGATGGAACAAATCCATCGTAAACTGGAGGCCCTGGGAGAATAGAAGAAGTAGAGAAAGACCCCAGATGAGATGGGCGGACGATCTGAGGAAACATGCAGGCACAAGATGGATGAGCATGGCGACAGAGAGGGAAGAGTGGAAGAGATTGGGGGAGACCTATGTCCAACGATGGACCGAAGAGGCTGAATAGATAGATAGATAGATAGTACTGATATTTTTACCATCTTGCATTTTTTGAAAATGGAGCTCTCAATGCCCACCGTTATATTGAGGATGTCCTCCAAGAAGTTGTCGTTCCATTTGCTCCTTTCATTGGAAATCAGTTTATACTGATGCATGATAATGCCAGGCCCCACGTTGCGCGGGGTAACGAGTTAGGAGTACGAGTATTTAACGAATACCTGAATGAGGTTGGACTACGAAGATTGGAATAGCCTCCTTGTAGTAGGGATGTTCGATCCCAAGGTTTCAGTACCGATCCTACAACCGGTATACCGGTTCTAACAATTAGATCGGTGGGACCGATACTCGGATGGACCGAAAGACCGGAAACCGGTTGGACCGAAAGACTGGATGAATCGAATATCGGAAAGACATTGTTGGACATGTATAACATCGGACATTGTAATAAACATCGGAATTGACATTTCCGTCATATTCTTGATTACTTATTTCTTGTCCAATATTCTCTTTACTTATGAAAATTTTAAAAAGTACTGGAAGCTGCTGTTCTTGGAGATACAAATGGAGCGAAAATAAGATGCTATTTACATATTTTAAATAATAAAATAGACGCTATTGAAGATCGGCCTGAGTTTTACGGACATTTTAATTAATATAATATATGTGAGTGATCCATGAGTAAGATGCTTTACTTGAATTTTAGACGTACTAATAAAAGAAAACTAGATTACTACACCAAACTAGACTAGCAATGCCTTAAATATACATCAAAATAAATTACATTTTATGTTCCTGACCGTATTATACCGAACGACGAAAAAAACGGCGTCCAGTTGACTTGAAAATGAACATCTATTACATTCCCCATATAATTTTATATATAAAATTACAGCTATCTTCATTTTATGGCCATCGCTGACGCAGTTTTTTTTTTCGATCATACGTTACATAGAGTAGGAGAACACCCAAACTGTAGTTGTTAAAACAACGCAAGGAACTCCACAAGATGGAATGACCTCCCCCCTACTGTGGAGCTTGGTAGTGGATGAACTACTGGAAGAATTAACTCTAGCGGGAATACACTGCATAGGGTACGCAGATGACATAGTCATCATTGCACAGGGGAAACATGAAGGCACCCTGTGTGATATTATCCAAAGAGGATTCTGCATCGCTGAGAGATGGTGCAGGACTGTCGGGCTGAGTATTAACTCAGATAAAACCGCAGTAGTGCCATTCACCAGAAAGCGAAGCTTGAAAAACTTGAAAAGAATCCATCTACATGGAAAGGAAATACTGCCATCACAGGAAGTGAAATATCTGGGAATAACCCTGGATAGTAAACTTCTCTGGAACAGGCATATTAAGAACATTACCAGCAAAGCCGCAAAGGCTCTCATGATATGCAGAAGACTGGCGGGAAATAGGTGGGGCTGCGCCCCTAACATTTTGCGGTGGATGTATACCATGATAGTAAGACCCATGATTACTTATGGAGCAGTTGCTTGGTATACAAAACTAGAGCAACGTACAGCAAGGCAAAACCTGTGCAAAGTACAGAGACTGGCATGTATCTGCATCACAGGTGCCATGGGAACATGTCCAACAGCAGCAATGGAGGTCATTCTAGACCTAACACCACTGCACATTGTCGTCGGTAGTTATGCCAATGCGACAATGATTAGAATGGTTACTGACGGAAACAGTACTGGGAGAATTTTCAGGTCAGGGGCTTGGAACACCCTCAAAAAGAAAATTCCACTTCTCCAACTCCCAGTGGATGACATACCAAGAATTTACAACTTTGAGAAACACCTCACTGTAGTATTGAGTAATGAAAAGGATTGGAAGAAAGAGACGCTTACTCAGCATATAACAGACCATACCATCATGTGGTATACGGATGCTTCCAAAACCAAAGCAGGGACAGGGATAGGAGTATTTGGGCCGAAAACTGAATACTATCCGATAGTCAAGCAGCACTTAACGCGATCAACTCAGTAACCATAACCATATATTTTCTATTTTATGATATCAAAATGGCATATATCCAAAAGAAAGACAGACGATTGATTGGTCAGTCAGTGTCAAAGACAAAGATAATCAGAGAGTCAAATGTCGCTGACGTGTATCATCACTACAAAAATTAAGCGAATTTACTTATCCACGAAGTTTATAAGATCTAAGACAGATACCAATTTTCAACCAAATACCGAATTTAGTTCAGAAATTAATAGAAAAAAAATTGAAATAATAATGAAACTTCTACAGCCGTTCTACATCTCCGAAACGAAGCATTTTAGGACATGAGTTTTAAACGAACCTTTTTACTCATTTTTATGTACAGAATATGCTGCCAAAGTTTCCGGAATACAGTTTTGACCACCCTGTATATTATGATTACTTATTGGTCATTCGCTTACTACATTGTCATTTTTGCTGGCTCCCTTCAATATTATATATTTTTCCCAAGTGTGTCTGTTAAACATCCTGCATAGTTACTTAGATTATGCGCCGTACTGCTTGTACCAGTCGTATAAAGTACCATTACAAACTGAAACAAATCTAAAATACAGCATCGTCTTATTCCTATCGACTATACCTGTCCTGAAAAATATTGTTTATGGGCCCTACGCACCACCGGGAGTTGGTCTGGAGCAACGAAACGCGGCGCAGTGAGCATCTTTGATTTATGGGAATAGAGCCTCAGATTAGAGGGAGGTCCCCAGTGAGAGGCTAGACTGACGCCACTGATTTTCAATTTATTGTCGACCAGCTTACTATAGTTTAAAATTTAATGCACACGGACAAAACAACTTTAAATATTTTTATGCGTATTCAAATCATTTGCAAATTATACTTGCTTGAAACAGAAAGTAACGGCTTGACATTTGCTATTTTATTTTTATTCTTGTGCTATATGGCATTTAGTTTTTGAAATTTAGCATCAAATTGGATTTTCTATTTATTTATAAAATGCGTTTAATGCCGATTGCCATAACGTATAGTCTATAAAATGAATAACTTTGAATTTTGACCGTTATTTTTTACCAACATGGAAAATATAAAATCCGTCTGTCAAAGAAGATACTGATATTCTTTAAATTGAGTGCCTGAACGAATCAGATAGGTAACTCTTTTTACTTTCGTGAAATAGAAAAGGAAAATAATAAAACAAGTGACAGTTCTTCCTCTTCTTGCAAAAATCAACACGAAATGTCATAATCTAAAAAGTAAAATGTCATCAGCTTTTGACATTTCTAAATATCAGACCAATGCCGTCTCTAATAGAACAGCCACGAAGCGAGATTTATGACGTCACGCTAGTTAGATACTACGGATTAATAAATATGTTGTAGAATACATGATGGAAAAAATAATTATTCTTCGTATTTCTGGTTTGTTTTTTTAAAAATGATATAGTTTACATGAAATATACATAATATACAGTTAATAAATACAATATTATTGTATTTATTAACAATTAATAAATAATTAAAAAAATAAAATTAAATAAATAAATAATTTTATTACAATAAATAGGTTATTACCATAACCTATTTATGGTAATAAATACTTTGGCAAATAAACTATGAACCATACAAATGCAGCAAATGTTTTACAATATACAAATAATGAATCGGTACATAAGATAATGGGTAAAATGTAAAATATATTTTAAATTTTGGGGTTTGAAAATCGATCTAATTTAACAAAAACATTCAATATCTACTAATAGTGATGTATTATTATTTGCATTCACAAAATTTATATGTATATTTTGCAAGTATCAAATGTTCGAAAAATTACATTTGCAAATAATACAATATCATAGAAAAAAAGGCGTCAGTGATGGCTATGAAATAACATGGCCGCAAGTTTCTAACCTAATAAAATTAACACTAGAAAAGCCCGCGGGAACCGTCAAATTCAAAGTTATTCGTTTCACAGACTATACCTAGAATTATTCACCAGACCTACTAAAAATAAACGGAGAATTGACATTAAAAGTACATTTTTAAGCAAACTTCAGCTATTAATGTTTTATTAAGGGTAAAAATGACAGTTTTTGAGACGAGGCTGTACGTTTTATGTCAAACTCTTATCAAATTGAAGGTTATTATTAGTGTCGAATTATGTCAAATTACCAGCAATAATAAATATTTGCGATATTGCTTTTGCATTTTGGTTTGTATTACTCTTTGAATAAGAAGACTAAGGAAGGAGCATATCAAAAATCTTAGGTCCACCGCGATGGGATTCAAATATGGCCGACTTAAATTCCGGTTTATTTGTGCCGTTCTAATTTTATTTAATAAATGTAAAACTATGATGTATGATAGACGTGGGGTAGACTCAATATTTTTTTTTATTTTACGTTGTTAATAAATGTTGGTAGTTATTAAAATTGTTATAAAAACATATTGTTATAATAAAAATAGAAAAGTTTTAATAATTATTTATTAACACAAACATCTGATACGCTACTGAAGCAGGTAAGTCAAATTGACGTATCTATAAATTCTCTGACATCTATTCTTTGACAAGTAGTAAATAAAAGCAAAAATGCAAGGAAAAATATATAATTAGTTAATTTAAGTGAATTTTATAAATAATCGGTTTACTACATGTATGTATATTATATAGTCACTTACTAGCGAAAAGTTGTTCCATTATTTCACTCGATTTTTGGCGAGATCTACCGCACGCTATACAACCAACTATTTTAGTATCTTTTTCGATAAATCGCGATAGTGTCACTGTTAATTTAAGTTCTGCCACAATTTCCATCTAGATTTACTACCTTTATACAACTATCAGTAGTAGAATAAATAATAAATAACATAAAATAAGCTCCGTAAAGACTGACAAATCCACAAAATTTGAAATCAAATTCAAATGTGTCAAATGAATCGTCAAACAGAACTGTCAAGGATCCCCACCCTAGAGTCCTTTTTCCGCCCACCATGCATGAATACATGGATAGCATTATGCTCCTTCCTTATTCAAAGGTATTACTCTACGTGTGTTTTGTGCTTTTTAAAGTTAAGTGGAGGAAAAATCGAGGAAAAAATAACTGTACTTACAGAGAGAATTATATTAACCATCAATAAAGAGTTTGTATTCCATCTCGTATACACTGTGTTAATTTTAAAACTTCTCACCCTTAATATCATTCTTGCAGTTAAAAATATGAAAAATCGGAAAACACGACAATTTTATTTTATAAGGGGGACACTTTAAATTAATATTTTTAGCCTTTTTCTTTTTCTTTGAATCCTCTAGGAGGGGTAGATGTCACCCTTAGATGGCAATGGAGGTCAAGTGGCACATCGTTTTAAAGGGCGCTTACTTCTCTTTTCAGTGGTATCCTACTCTGTTGCTTTTTGTCCAGAGGTTTTCGAACAATCGCGTTTCAAAGTTGCAGAAACAATTATTAAACATGCCTGCATTGAGATTTTGGTTTTCAAGCTATGATTAGAAGATTAGGTTACACCACTTACGCCCTATCTTATAAGTAGTTCAAAATGTTGTCCATTTTCCTGTAAACAATAATAAAGTCTTTGTTCAAACTCCTCCCTAATATTTCGGAAAAGTTCACCGGGAATTGACCGGCATTCTGCTGTAATTCGCCTTTTAAGATCATCACTATCAGTAGGTTGTATTTTATAAACAACGGATTTAAGATGTTCCCAAAGAAAGAAGTCTAAAGATGTTAAATCCGGTGGTCTTTGAGGTCATTCAATTGGTCCCCTTCTGCAAATCCATGTACCTGGAAATCTCTCGTTTAACCACTGTCGGACCAGAAGAAAATAATGAGATGGAGCCACCGTCTTGCTGGAATGTTAACAAATCCTCCTGTAAAACTTGATTACGCTCTGCATCAATTTGAGTTTCTAGCTCTTGGGTGATAAGAGGATCAATAATTTCTTGAAGCATATAAGAGAGAGATCACCTGTCAAATTTCCTTCAATAAATTGTGGACCAATCATGGCATTTCCAAGAATACCAGCCCAAATATTATGTTTTTGAGTATAGTGTTTATGCCCTTCTCAACAAATATGCGGATTTTCGTCACTCCCATATCGACAATTTTGTTTGTTAACATTTCCATTTCGAAAATATAAACATTCATCAGAAAAACAGATATTTGGCAGAATGTTAGGGTTGGCGTTGTCTTGATGACTCATGATTTCACGAATCTTTATTCTTCTATTAAAATGAACATCATAGAGTTCTTGAAGTATCTGCGTTTTATATGGATGGAATTTATGCATTTTCAGTGTTTTTTTTTTACAGTCTGGTGTGATATTCCTGTCTGTTGTGCTACTGTCCGCAAGGAGCTGGTGGCACTCTTCAGCAAATAATCCCAAAACCTCAATTTGTGCTCCTTCATTCATCACTCGTAGGTTATTTATCTTTCTATTACTCACCAAACCAATTTCGGAGAACTTTGCCACCAAATCCAGCACATATCTGTGACTTACCTCACGATTTTAATTTATTTCATTGAAAGCCAATGCCGTCCTGCGTGCGCACATTTATAAATGAAAATAATTTCAGACTTTATGCACTTTATGCACATAATAAAAGTTATCACTGAACAGTCCAACATGCAAAAACGAATTAACAATAGCAATATTACTGTTGACTACATCTTTTAAATTTGCTGATCATGTTTTTTTGTTAAGACAGCAACGTATTTTTAGAATTTGTAGATAGAATAGCAAGGAGTTTTGTAGAATTTCAGTGATAAAACATCGAATAAAAGCAAATTAACTAGGTAGGTACTCGTAATTTTTATAGATTAATTTTTGATATAAATTTTTTGAGTTTACTTTGCCAATCTCGAAACAAAGTTTCAAACGGTGCCACCCATGGCCGTAGCGAAGGGGCGACAGGGGAGAGCCATGCTGGAAACTGCCACTCATTCGAATTTGAGAAAAGTAACGTTAATGTGTATGATGTTTTCTGTTTATTAGTATTTCGACCCCCCTAGAAAAATGTAATGGCTACGTTCATGTTGCCACCTAATCTTCTAATCATTTGTACTACAAGGAGACCCATTTTTATGTAAACACTAGCCAAACCAAATAAACCAAAATCTCAAACGCGATTATTCGGAAACCTTTGGACAAAAAGCAACAAAGTAGGATATCACTAAAAAGAGAGAATTAAACGCCCTTTAAAACGATGTATCACTTGATCCCTCCCCATTCCTATTTAAAATTGTAAAGGTTAAAAGGACTCCTAGGGGGCTGAAAGTAAATATTCATTTAAAGTGACTCGTTACAAGTAAAATTGACGTGTCTTTCTGATTTTCCATATTTTTAACTGCAGGAAAGATATTAAAGGTGGGAAGTTTTAAAATTGACACAGTGTATGTACTAAAAACTGGAGTACCTGTAAAATAAAGACATGACACTCTAGATAAATAATAATAGTGTGTTGTACTGTAGGAAGATAAGATCAAAAGGTATTGGTTTAAAAAAATGAATAACTGGAATTAATATAATTGACCCAATGTGAGTTTATTTTAAATATAATATATAAATACCATCAATTTAGAGAATAAAAGTGACTTAGTTTTACAATCTCAATTAAACTTTTTTTTTGTTAAAACATTTATTTTACAAAGAGGTCGACTAGTTTCCAGATCGCTGCATGCCGTCCTCAGGCCCTAAGCTAACTAATGTTTTGAAATCTTTACCTACGTAATATTGTAATATATAGATTTTGATAATATACTTATATTAATTTAATATATAATGTTTATCTATCTATGTACCTATCGTTTGCAATAAAAAATTAATTGTACAATTCCTCGTCTTCAGTTTCAAGACAGAGGCGGCGATCCGTACCGATGAGGCACCACTGACTCGCATCGAACGACAAGTCGGTGACCTTCTCAAGGATACTTCGATGGTCGCGGAATGACCGTCGCCTCGTCTTTGTCTTTCTCTGTCGTTCTTTGTTTAACTGTTGCAGAGCCTACTTTAATGGTCCGGTAATGGCGAAAGTGACATTGCGCGCTAGGGGAGATGCAAACGTCCAAACTAGTCTAAACGACTCTAAACAAACATGTTTAATTCAATTTTATATTAAACATATTCTAACACCTATTGTGGCCATTATCATAATTTTCTTAATATAATTTTAGTCATTATAGCAAAACACGGTAATTTGTACTTAAAATGTTCCTTAATTGCTGCTATTTTATAATTAATAAAAATATTAGTATAGCAAAAAAAATTAAAGAAGATTATAGGAAATTGAGTAATATAAGATTAACGAAGATTTTTAAAACAAAAATATGTTCCAATGAATTGCATTTTCGTAGGCATCTGTTGATGTTACCTATTAATGGATGGTTGTCGCTTCTTTTATTTTTCAAACAATTCTACATAGATTATGCTAGGTTAACTTTTTGAGGTGACTAATTAACATAGGTAATTACCACATTGATTCGATAGCGATTTTTTCAGATCAATGTGGTCCTCTTCCGATCTCTAGATTACATTCTCTAATCCCTATCCTTTTCAACAATATTATACCCCAAAACATAAATACTAGGTAACATAATTTTGTAGTAATTGCTATAATTTGAAATTGGATTTTATGTAATGTCAGTAATAGACGATAATAGACGAATCTGTGCTAAAAAAATTATGTGTTCTCGAAGTAGTGACATTTTTAGATATTCTTTTTTTTTGATGTTTTGAATAGTCTTTTTTATTTTTTTGTTTTTTTTGCTTCAGAAAAAAATTGTTGTTAATTTCTGGTACCTAGAGTGTTCTTAATGGATGAGATCAGTTATTTCGTATGTAAGAGTCGATTTACATTTTTTTAGCATTTAAATATGAAACAATCAAATATGTAGATACTAGTAAAAACTAGTACTTGTGATAGCGAACCATCCATAAAATAAATTAAAGCATAAATAGTATAATAAAATAATATTGTTGACTAAAACTGTGAACAACCCTGAGACGTTAATCGTGATTATGATTAAATTACTATAAAGTGAAATTTAAATGTAAAATCCCCTGATAATACCAAGTTCACAAACAATCGTATAATATTAAATTCAATAAATCTGAACCAATCATAAACGCAATTAAATAAGAAATGATAAAACTCTTATCTGCTATCCAGTGGTCATTCCAGTCAGTCCTTGGATATGTCCAAATTGCTGTTCTTCAGTGTTACAGTGGCATTCCACGTCACAGTGGCATTCACGTCACAGTAGCATTGGTTACTTCGATCCAGTAATTTAGTACCCAAATCCAGTACAAGAAAATTACTTATAAACTACGTCTTGAATTTAATACTAAAGTAAGTACCAATAAAGAATAGAACCCTAAAATATGATATATTTTAGTGGCACATTCCATTTTTGGACTTAAAATATCTTTCCACTATGCGGACCTTCCAAAACAAAATGGTGTCTCAACGCATATTACTCCATGGAAAAGGGTTCTTTAGCTGTCCTCGTACTCATTCAGTACGTCCACACACCCATTTACAGCTCCTGTCCTGTAAAATAAACAGTAGTAGAAGAGAACCTTACACCTGTGCATATCGCTTACCAAACCAACAAAGATATCCCTTTTCAAGGTTTCCTGGAATTCCAACCACACAGACCAAACTCAATTTCGTGCCAATCGTTCTTCTCGACCCTCAACGAATTCCAAGACCGTAATTTCAATGACAATCCCAATCCAGATCGGTAACAAGCCAAAATTTCACTAGAATTTTCCTTAAGTCGGCAGAGATCAAAAAGGCTTCCCTGCTTTCACCAAGATGGCTTGAAGTAGAAAACAAGAAAGATGCGTGCTTGCAAAATCTTGCTGGATTTCAAGTTACCAACATAAAAGTTCCAAAATTTAACACTGATAACTGACAACCAGTAAAAAATACGGATCCCAAAGTAAAGTGTCACCCAAAATTTATCTGCATATATATTATATGCATTATAATTGAATAAAATATTAATAAAACTATATTAATCAATAGGTGTGCATAATATCTTCGGAAAATAATCAATACATTTTCCGATCATATAAAAAACGATTAAAAACATTGAAATAGAAATATACGAAGATCAATCTGTCAACCTTAAACGCCCGCGCCGCGCCGGTGTCACACGATCAGCTGACAAACAATTGAAACGTCAGTCTGTAAATCGTAATATAAACAAAGACGAAATTTGGGGAAAAATCAAACCATAATCATGTAAAACCAATTAATTACACACAGGAAAAAGACATAATAAAATCCTTAACCCATGTGTATATTGTAGACCCAACATTCCCACTTGATGCGTTGAAAACAGACGAAACATAAAACCACATCAAGTCTATGTTAAAGAATCCTCCGAAGAAATATGCAAGCCTTAATAAAGAGAACTGTAGACAGAAAGGTAGATTTTAAACAGTCGATTTGATATTATTTGATATTATATTAATGATGTTTTATATTACAGCTATCGCAGACAAAACTATCCAAAGATATTATTGTGATGATGAAACTTCTAGATAAGATATTATTAGAAATTATATGTACAGTTAAGAAGTAAGCTAATTTAATGTTATTATTCAAGTTATTCAAGTAAGTTTTAGTTTTATTCCTAAAAATAAGCAAAATAAATATAATAAGTTACGGTGAAATTTTGAACCGTAACAGAATGGTATTTTTATATTTTCCTTTATATGTTGGGTCGAACCAAACCAATGTATCTATTTAATCTATACAATATACAATTCTATACTAAGCCCGCGTAAGCCGTCCTTCCTGCCCCACCTTCCCCCAGACCAGTCCGTTGTCTGCGCGACATAAAACTGGCTCGCGACCCGGTGGCGGCCACCTGGAAAAAATACCGGAATAAAAATTACATAACATGCAGAACACACGGCCGCCGGCTAGGGGTCTTATTCTCGTAGAGGAACCCGGGGCAAAAGAGGACTAAATTAACTGGATTAATTGGATAAACGCAATTAATTTGATAAAATTAACGCCTTAAATTTATCCAAGATGGTAAAAATTAGCAGATTAATAGCACTTTTTGCTTAAGTAGCATTATAATTGAGGATGCAACTTAAGTGAAATGGTCAAACTACCAGTGGTGGATTCTCAAGAAGGGCAGAAGTACAGGTGAAACCTAATGCTTCTTCAGGAGAAGAAAACTAATTTAAAGTTTATTATTCTTTAGTTAATTCTGTTTATTCCAAAAACGATTCGTTACAATCTTGCTTTTGACAAAAACTTCGGTCAATTTCATTGCTGGCCGTTATAAGCCAGCAATGAAATAGTACCTATTAGTAGAGTGTTAAAGTATATTTGACTCACCCGGGATATCACCCTATAATCATAAATCATATTTTATAAAAAAGCATTTAAGTGAAAATCTGAAACAGAAAAGGTATGGAGATAAAAACACTCATTCTCCAAATATCTCAGAAACTTCAATAGTCAGTTAGACGAGAAACCCCTTATGAATTTATGAGTTGACAATATTATTTTCAAAAAATACCATACGATAAAAAAAACCGTCATAGTTTTCATTTCAATAAAAATAATTTTTATTTGTAAAATTATATGTGAAAGATAATTGATCGTTATTAGTAGCGATGGGAACTATCGAATGGTTACTGAATGAATGATTTCAACTATCGAATGGTTTCATTCGAATAAAATCATTCATTCATTTGTATACTAAAGCATATGTGACAACCTCGCCGTGCGACTAAATGGTTATCGTTAAGCCACGACTATCGAATGCTTTTGATAAATGAAATTTAGTATTCGTTTGATTTTTGTCTGCGTCAGTAGCTTTCAGTGCTTTTTTAGTTCTTCCAAATTTTTATAACTTGCCTTCTAAATATTGTGCTATTTTTGCGTTTATTAAAATATTTAAAATACTAAAGTAGTAGTGTTTTTTTTTAATTGACGATTGTGTACGTGTGCAGGTGGTCAAAATTTTTCCGAAAATTTGTGTGATTTTCCGATCTTTCAATTATTTAATTTTATACGGTATATGGTCTATTTTTTTAATGGAAAATTTTGAGAAGTAACAATTTTTAAGAGAGACGAGGTAAACTTACAATTAATTTTAAAAATACATATGTATTTGTATTTTAGATATTTTAGTAATATGAATTAGTTGAACTTAATAATCATATTTAAGAAATGTGGTAATGTGGTTATAAGTAAATGGTTATCGAACTCAAATTTTGGGATGAGAAAATTAAATTGATTGATTAAAGTTTTACACGTGCCAATTTAAAAAAAAAGTTAACGATATTTGTATTTTGTTTATGCTAATTCTCTTAATGTAGATTTTTGCGGAGAAATATTTCATTTATTTTTTAAAGTAAATGCCAGTAAAAGCATATATTATTTTTAAATACTAATACAAAGTAATAAAAAGTAATACACATATATAATTTTGATTTCTAATTTTTTATTTATATTTTTCTTCTATTACACTGCATGCTTAGGAAATTAATAAATGTTTATATTTCATGATTTTAAAATTTGTTGTTAATATAACGAATTAGTTCTGTAATTATTATTATTTAATAAACCAACGTTGCCAAAAAATTTAGAGACTATATTACTTTTAAATAGGATCTAATATAAATAATTTTGACTTCTAATTTGTTGTTTATATTTTGCTACTACTTAAAAAAATGTTTATATTAAATGATTTTAAACTTTGGTGTTAATAGGTATAACAAATTATTACTGTTATTATTATTTATTAAACCAGTTTTGCTTAAAAACATTAAAAATCATTGTCCTATATCCAAAATAAAAAGTATTATTGCAGTATAACAACAGAATATTAATAAAAAACATGCAAAATATATAGTTATACTATCCCTAACTAATTATAATACCAAAGAATAATATTCTTTGCTAATACCAACTAATACGAATATACGGCAACAGCGCCGTTCATAATGTATTTTCTGTGTAAATACTAGCACCTCAATAAAAAAAAATAATGTGTCCTTATCTTTATCTGACTCAAAATCAAAGATGCCGGCTTTTTTCATACCATTGCCACCGAC
Organism: Sitophilus oryzae; assembly: GCF_002938485.1. Classification (NCBI taxonomy): domain Eukaryota; kingdom Metazoa; phylum Arthropoda; class Insecta; order Coleoptera; family Curculionidae; genus Sitophilus; species Sitophilus oryzae. Next base: position 427,022 of record NW_022146688.1, read on the forward strand.
CGCCGACCGCTGTCGGGTTTCTAGGAAAGAAACCTACGTCGCCGGGCGACAACTAAAATCCAGTTTATATTTTATTATAATCGATCCTGATGAATAAATGAATTTTACAAATGAATGAATTTTACAAATGAATGAATTTTACAAATGAATGAATTTTACAAATGAATGAATTTTATAAATGAATGGTTTTTGCTGCCGAATTAATATATTTCAAGGCAGATGACGCATCTATTCGATATTTTTATTCGAATAGTTTTCAACGAATGTTTTCTTACTAGCTATCGAATTATTCGAATGAATTGCAATATATCGAATATCGAAACATTCGATAGTATTCATTCGATAGTTCCCACTACTAGTTATTAGTATTATTACTAAGCAATATTTACAGTTTCTTGTTACAAGTGTTATGATTATATTAAATACATTAAAAATAATATTAATGTTTCCGAAATAGTGTATACAGGGCGGTTCATTAGTGCGTGTAAGTTCAATATTGTGGTCATTGTCGAAGATTCTTGTCGAAAATTTCATACATTTTGCACCCCCCCCCTCCCTTTTTCTCTGTAGATGATCGGATTCGGTATAAAATTCTGCATATAGTACCCTTTTTTTATTTGAATCACTCTACAGTGTTGCCATTTTATTAAGTTATAGAATTTGTTCGTTTTCACAAAGTGGTGACCCATGGTAAAAAACTTAATGTTAAAAACAAAAACAAAGTCCGAACCACTGTCAAAAAATTCTTTATTAGTGACCGGTCTCGGTAATTCCAGCTATCGTCACACCTTTGTCAAAAACAGCTGTTCGTTTGAGTTTATATGTAAAATAAAAATGAAAATTTGCCATTCTATTACTTATTTACTAAAACTTTGTTTAAAAACATTATATCCGAAACGTGGTAAACAACTGGAGTGAACTTTATTAACACTTGGCTTCAGATGGTATAGTACGAGAGCTGCTGGAAGCAACGTCGGATAAAACAAGCATTTTAAGACGTCTGGCTCTTTGATATATCTTTTACTATGCTCTCTAGAACAGCATGCGGCCCGTCTGGCTGCCGGTAAACGTTGCGTTCTCTACTGCGCATTGAAAGAAGATCCTGTATTTTTATTAGTTCTATAAATTCTAGTATTGAATATTAATCGAACATGTCTCCATAGCGCAGTGCGTAGAGTTTCCGACCACGAACCGAAGATTCAGAGTTCGAATCCGGGTCAGGACAACGACTTTTTATTTTATTTTCGTTTATATTCTGATAGTAAAGTATTAAATATTTGTTTTTGAATCACCATAATTATTTTTTAATACTTTACTATCAGAATGTAAACGAAAATAAAATAAAAAAATTTTTGACCTGACCCGGATTCGAACTCTGAATCTTCGGTTCGTGGTCGGAAACTCTACGCACTGCGCTATGGAGACATGTTCGATTTATATTCAATACTAGAATTTATAGGACTAAATTAATAAAAAATATAGGATCTTCTTTCGATGCGCAGTAGTGAACGCAACAGGTATCGGCAGCCAGACGGGCCGTATGTTGTTCCAGAGAGCATAGTAAAATATATATCAAAGAGCCAGACGTCTTAAAATACTTTCTCGAAAATGTTGCTAGCTCTTAGCCCACGGCCACACAGAAAGCGTTTTTAGCGTTTTTTGCGCCTCAAGCGCTTTTTGCGAGTTTACCGTTTTAAGCGCTTTTTTCGGTTTGTGTCCATTAAAAACACGCAAAAGACGCGGCAGGTCTGCAGTTTCTATCAATATGTCAATTAGTAACGTCGCAAGCTCGTGGTTTCCCGGCCCGTCCAACAATCAATCCTGTGAGAAAGAGATAGGCGAGATCGGCGCCGTTAGCGTTGAAGAGACGAAGATAAAAGATGCTAGGATTGAATTGTGGACGGGCCGGGGCATATATTCGGAGACAAACACAATCTACTGCTAGTGCCAGTGGTGTGTGTAAAAATAATAATTAATATTTGCCATTTATTTTACGAATTTTAGTTTATGTACATATGTTGTAGTGTTGTAGTGTTGTGACTTGTTATAATTATAATATTATATAATATACAGGGTGTCCCAGAAATGAGTGCAGATATTTTAACTGGTAGTATAGTTCAACCCCAGAAACACGCCTATGAGGTTTTTTTTGCGAAAAAAAAATGTTGAAAATTTTATATTTTTCTTGACATTTTCCGGAAAATGTTGAAAAACTTTTGAGTGCCACTGTTCACTCCCCGGGAAATTCGTTTACCGGGCATAGAGAGTGTCGGAGAGAATGCAACGTTGCCACCTCCTACCATACCCACATTCTGCATGTTTATCTATAAATTCAATTATTTTAAGTTGCTACAGAAAAAAATACGAAAATTCATTTTATTCATATTAGTTTTGATATATTGCTCTACTAATTCTAGAGAAACGCGCAATATTTTAAATACTTTTTACAGTGGAGTAAACTGAAAAAATAAATCTTAACAATTATAGCTTCTTTTTTCGCCATATTAGGAAATATTTTCAATCGTTTCAATAAACAATTATAACCTTTAATGTTTAGTTAGAGCTTACCCTTTTAATGAAAGTGTTTTTTATCCAGCACACATATACGTAAACACATACACACAAAATATCTATTAAACTGAACATCACAAACCTATCACATGCCTATCACTTTTAAAATATTATTTAAAATTTTCACATGATAATAATCAAACACTAAACTCATAAATACAATAAAAATGTTAAAAACTTGCTTTAATAACTACTCATATCCGGAGGCTGATGGTAGACAGTCCGGGGTTTTCTTCGACATTTCTTCAAAACCGACGCAACCCCGACAACGATTTCGAAAATACTGAAGGAATTACAAATTACAAATTTTTATTTAGAAATTTTTTACCTTAGCGTCCTCTACTGGACTGATGTATTACTATTATGGGTCAACGTTTTGGTGGTTGTATAAAGATAGATAAATCAATTTTCTAAATGTTTAATGTATGGAGTAGGGATATCCCAAAAATAAAATAAAAGTACAAGAAAGGGTATACCCAAGAAAGAATTAAGGTAAAATCAAAGAGTATTCTACGTTATCAAACCTGATATCAAAGTGATAAACAAACATCGGCGCATGCGGCAGCGAGCACTTACACTTAATTTTTCAGTTCATTGCTAGATGGCCTTTTACTAGGGATGCACTGCAAACAAATATTCCAGCAAAACTAAAGTGTTTTTTCTTATTCTAAATTCTAACAAATAAATAAACCTGTAAAACTGTATAAATAAAATCGGTCTTCGATTTAAAAAAAAAGATCGATTATACCAAAAAATCGTTTGATAAAAATCACGTCGATTTGATAATAATCGATTCGAATCGTACATCCCTAGTATGGTGTGTAGTTTAAGGTTATGTTTAAGGTTAATCGTGGGTTATTAAACTCGCACAAAAACAAAACAGAAAACAACAAAAAACAATGCAAACAATGCCAAATAAACCTGTAAAAAAGTACTTTTATTATTCAAAATGAAATATCATATAATTCAGTTGGTATACGAATATTTTTTTATTTATTTATAATGTTTCGAGTCAAAAATATGTGAGAAATGAGGTAAACAGATTAAATGTCTTAATAAATTCGTTTTTAATTTATTAACCTTTCAGGTATCTACCTAATGGTAGGAAGAAATTATTTATATAATGGTAGGAAAAATAATTTCACTTTAATTATGTATTAGAAAATCAGTAATCTTAAATTAGGATGCAGCAATGGAGAAGGCAATTGTAATCACAATACAATAATAGATCTACAAATACCAAGCAATACATTAAATCAAAAATCTCAGTAACACTGTTGTAATAATGTACTCCCTGTGGTCTTATTAAGTATAAAGTTTTGTTTTACATGAAAATAATTATCCCATTTAATTATTCATTAAATTTTAGTGTCAGCTTATTGATAGCTCGATTACCAGTCAAATAGTTTCGATGTTTTCTATACTATGAAGAAAATTTGATCTGATTAGATTAATTCAGATGTAAATTTATGTTATACGGTAAGATATTTTTAAACAAACCAAGAAAGTTCTCTTCAGACAAGTTCTGGTCTGAAATTGCAAATATTAATGAAAAAGTTATACATGTAGTTTTCTATTCATAAATGATATTATTGATTTTATTCTAGGTGAATGTATCGAGTCATATTATATTCTGCAGAATATATTGAGAAAAATGGTAAACTAACTAAAAGTGCTAACAAAATTTCTTAGGAAGTTATCGATATACCTAATTATTAGAAGCTGTAACAAATGTTCAAAGAGTCAGAGTATACTTTATTAGAAGTGTGTTAGATAGAATTATACACTTTAAAGAAAATATCTTTTATTATTGCAGGTAATGCATATTGTGTAATGCATATAATATGTGAAATCTATTATTACATACAAAGATTGAAAATTATTTAAACAGCTACCTGTATGTTGTCTCACAATCTCATTTAGTGAATGGGTTATTAAAAATTGAACATATTTACACACAGAATATTGTGGATATGGATATCTGGAAAGCATGTTATAACCATTTTTATTTTTAGGATTTATGAAATGATTACATAAATATACTAACAACAAATTGCAATGCATCTGTATATTAGAGACAAAGATGAAAGAGAGTAACAAGAATATATGTATTCAAAAGAAAAATATCAAGACCATTTGTAGTAATTAAAATTAAAGAATAAAATACATAAAATGTACCATATGATCGAAAAAAAAACGGCGTCCAGTTGGCTGGGAAATGACGATCAATGACATTTCCTATATAAATTTACATATAAAATGACAGCGACCTTCATTTCATAGCCATCGTTGACGCCGTTTTTTCTCGATCATACGGTAGTTTATGTGTGAACAAATTCTCATTTCATATAAAAATTGGAGCTCTATCTAGAGTATATTTGAATATAAATGTTTTTATGTATTGGAAGGGGGACTGTAGTTTTCAAATATAATAAAGAAAATAGACTAAAAAAACATGTGTGTAAGTTCTTTTTTAAACTATTCTGTAGTTACGTAAATGTGTTTCAAATAGGTTGCTTTTCACAATAAAGTCAATACACAGTAATTATGCTTTACTTTTTCAAAACACACTCTTGTTTTTTATTATCAGAGAGTTATTAATATTAGAAAATTTAGTTACATGAATATAATAGGAGTAAATATTATGTTTCAAGTTTCAAATAATTAGAATATGATATGAGTCATAATAGCTTAAATATGATTGCTAATAAAATACCTAGTTTATACACATTTAGATATATCTCTTTAAATATAAATTGGTATTGCCACCATGCGATTAATGGGAAATACAATATGGTCGTGAAAAAAAAACGTCAGCGATGGCTATGATATGAAGATCGCTGTCAATTTATGTGTAAAATTTTATGGAGAATGTCACCGACCGTTATTTTCAAGCCATTCTGGACGCCGTTTTTTTCGAACATACGGTATTTCTAGGTATGGAATTATGTCTCTAATATGTAGTTAGGTAATTTTTTCCATTTGCCTATTGTTAATTATAACGTCGTCAAACTATAAAATTTGCTATATTTTTTTACTTAAATTTTTTAGTAATATCAGAACATGTTTTGAATAGTTTAATTAGTAATAAAGCTACTAATATGTTCAGTTATTTTTTTCTATAAAGCTTTTTGATAAAAAATAAGTATACCTGCTAAGACGTTAAATTGCCTGAGAAATTACGATCGATGCCATTTACCATCCACTTTTACACAATAAAATGCCATCGATCGTAATTTCAAAAGCAGAAAACTTGCCGCCGTTTTTTCCAATGAAATGGGCGGTGGGGAGAAAATTACAGATTCCTGTATTATATTAACGTCATTATTAATCGCATGTACACAAAGCATGTACACCAATGTACACTATTAGAAATCGATCTAATTTCTAATATTATCGAGCTTTTAAAATTCGAGAAAGGGATCGGAGATTGTGTTTAAAGTGTTAAATGTGAAATGTTCGTTAGTGCATATTTTTGTGTCGGTAATCGGTATCGGTATAGGCAAATCGCGATGGAGTATACAAATCCGAAGAAGGTGGATATGCTAAGAGCATAGGTACTTTCTGGCAGGGGAAAGCGCTGTAGAAGCTCGGAGACTTATTCCGAAGAGTATCCGAATAGATAAATCCTTAATGCTCGAACCTTTGTAAGTATGGTTCAGCATTTGAAGGATTCGGGAAAAGCAACGAAGAATTGCTACAAAACGTTAAAAATTCCATGCTCAGAAGAAGGAGAGCATGTATTGGAAATGGAGGTCGTCATGTTGAACAATTATTGTAATAGCATGCAGTCAAGAAGCGAAGGGTATACCGGGTGATGCATCGTTGGAAATATAGGATATCCCATGCAAATTTTGAACTGTCGAGATATTGGATCCCCTTGTGCAAATTTGTAATGTATCTTTAAAAACCATTTACGATTTAGCTCTAAAATTAATAGGGGAGCCAATATTTCCACAGTTGAAAATTTGCATAGTGTTGTTAAGAATTGTAGTGAAGTGATGTTATTAAGTGTAGTGTTATGTGCAGTTTTAAGAGTGGTAAAATGGAAAAAAAGAAAGCTCTGCAGTTGTATCTCTCTGCTATAGGGATATCTTTTTTTATTGTTTGGTAAGTTTTTTTTCTTTTAGTTTATTTTGTGTAATGTGAAAAGTAGGGCTACTGGCGATCACCCACTTAAAAAAAGTAACGCACCTCTGCAGAACCTCTTGGATGGTGTGGGATTTTGCAAGTACTTTTTAAGTCTTTCTAGTCGATGTGGCAACAGCGGGCGGCGAACAAGCTGAGATCCGCGAGATCTCTCCCCCGCGCCGGGGGATCCGCGAGATTCCCCGGCGGCTCTCAAAATGTCGCAATTTTTTTTTTAAACTTTCAAAGTTAAATAACTCGGTTATTTTCAATCTATTTTAAAAATGGTAAAGAGAAAATATGTTTCTTTTGGCCAGATCTACCACCCCTTAAAATATCTGCACTCATTTCTGGGACACCCTGTATAGAATAGTAAATAGCTCTAGTTGCTAATGCAATTTTATGACATGATTTATGAAACATTTTGGAGTAAAACGCCGTGGTCTTTACGCGCGCTGGGAGTAAAAATTCATGGCCGTGACATACGAGCTGGTGAGACGCCCCTGACACACGACCTCGTTGTAACGAAACGTGTTAACGGCTAGAGATACGTAGTGACCCGACGTGTATTTGTGAGCAGTCCACGTGTTTATCAAAAATACTGATATTACAAATAATACAAATTTTGTAAAAGTGAATCAAATTATTACGCGTAAAAAACATTTGTTACACGTAAAAAACTAGTTTTATTATTTTACGCGAATAAAACTGTTACACTTAAAAAACTATTTTTTACGCGTATAAAACTATTTGTTACGTGTAAAAATCTATTTGTTCACTTAAAAACTCTTTTTTTAGGCGTCAAAAACTTATTGTTTCTGGTGGAAAACCTTTCTTATGCCAAAAAAAGATTCCGTGTAAAAAACTATTTCTTACACGTAAAAAACTAATTTTTACGAGTCAAAAACTTATTGTTTCTTTAAAAAAAACTTTTTTACCCAAAAGAAAATATTTTTTTACGTGTAAAAAACTATTTGTTACAAGTAAAAAATTACTTTTCTACGTGTCAAAAACTTATTGTTTCTGGTAAAAAACTTTTTGTTACGCAAAAAAAATATTTCTTACGTGTAAAAAACTATTTGTTACACGTAAAAAACTATTTTTTTACGCGTAAAAACTTATTGTTTCTGCTAAAAAACATTTTTTAAGCAAAAAAAAATTACGTGTAAAAAACTATTTGTTACTCGTAAAAAACTATTTTTTTTTCGCGTCAAAAACTTATTATTTCTGGTAAGAAAACTTTTTTACGCAAAAGAAAAAATATTTTTTACGTCTATAAAACTATTTGTTACACGTAAAAAATATTTTTTTACGCGTCAAAAACTTATTGTTTCTGGTAAAAAACTTTTTTTACGCGTAAGAAAATATTCCTTTAATTTATTACTTTTTCAACATTTCAAACTACATTTTTTCAAACATTTCCTTCAAATTTTTGAATTTAATAGAATCTTCCTAAACAGTATATGTTCTCTATAAAAATATTTTTAGATAATATCCTAAAATGAAAAAAAATGCATACTATTTAATTTAATTTTTATTGCATTATTAAATATTACGTCCGCCTATGACGAGGTCTCATAGAAAACGCTAAAGACGCTACAGAAAACAAATTGATTTGTTTTCATTTGCGTTTTTTTGCGAGATACGCCGAACGCTAGACGCTTTTGGTGGGGCCACTCCTATATAATCCTGTTATTTTGTTTTAGACGCAAAAGACGCTTCACGCTAAAAACGCAAAAAACGCTTTCTGTGTGGCCGTGCACTTAGACTAGTAGCTCTGCTGTAAAAAATTAAGTTGCCACATTTATTTATTTATTTCCTGACATTGTCATTCGTTTTGACACTTTAGTTTTGTATTACGAGTTGTTGGTTTAAATGAACTGTGTTGTGATACTTATTATATTATAAGCTTAGACATTTTTACTAGCAAACCTTGCAGTCGAACATTGTTCTTTTTAGAACCTCTTTTAGTGCAAAGTGTACAAGATAGCTTAATAGCCGTAAAAAACTTTTTTAGAATATTTTGAATGGGAAAGCGGTAGTAATATGTCCCCTAAGTACTGTTAAGAAGGTGGGTTTTGTTAATGTAAATAATAACTCTTTATATATTTATAATTAATTGATTTTTGTTTCCTAAAATATTTTTATTAAAAGATAATATGTAAAAGTGGACAACGCTGTGCAGGTCAAGCTTAATCACGTGACTAAAAGTTTATTTGATATGAACTATACATTTTCTACTACAAAAAGCCTATCCACTTCTATGGTAGAAATGACATGATTTGCCCATATAAATTGTAAAGTAAATATAATATTGCACCCAATTACATACTTTTTTCTTTCCTTTTATCTGGTCCTTCAGGAACAGCCGCCACTGCTGTTGCGTATTAACACATTACAGAAAATATTGTCTCCTAAGCTGGCAGAACTGAAATGTTTTTCTCCAATATTTACAGAAAATGTTGTATTCTGTAAACTTCGCCTTCTATAAAGTGTAATGGAAAATTACCGTGATTGCATCATTGTCTGGTACACTTATTTTCCGACACTCCCCTCACTGTTTATCTACTACAAAAACAAAAGCAAAACTTGAAAATATCGTCTGCGATAAATTTCCAGACAAAAAACTTATAATGTAAACAGAAACGAAGACAACGGCAAAAAGTGTGCGAGAGGGGCATCATCAGCGGTCCGAAATTTATGTTATAATCAAGGCGGCGAGAACGAAAAAAAAATGGTCCCGTCTAAATTACGGCCTACCATAACTTATGAGCAATTTACGGCCAACGCCTACTTGAACGCGCGCTGATAATAATTAGCCAAGGTCGTGCACGCCGGCCGGTGGGAGCAAAAAACAATCGAGGCACAGCGACGCCGTCGTCCGACGCCATCTTGATAGCCACCCTCACATTTTTTTAATTAAGATTTTTTTTAAGTTTTTACATAAACATATATTTTACCAGGGCAGCCGCGTTACTCCCCAATAATGAGTTATTTCGCTGCATCTTTATGCACCCTATAACAGTCAGCAATGCAGTTACACGGATAGGGATCGATATTCAGTAGGATCTACATCCATCAGTATCGACACCGGAAAGAGCTCCGTGGATTCGTATCCATCCGGACCTATTCATCTCGGTAGCCTACTGTCCTCAATCTTCTTCTTCCTCTTAATTATGACATATTCCTCATTTTGAGTTTAGACTGTGTCTTGGGAGTGCTGACATCCAACTTTCATATTATCTTTTAGTGATCTACCTGATGGCATTTTTTGACTTAGATTTTGTGTACAGAGTATTCCAAATTCGAGGGTGACTAGGGTAGAACACCCGGTTGTGACCACTTAGCCGGTTGTAGCCACTTCTGCATAAAATGCCAAATATTAGGGTTTTTGGTCGATTTGGCAAATTTGCAACCACGTAGATCATAACATACAATTATTAGCGACCTCTAGGTTGAAAAATGAAACTATAGGTGCATAATGTGTCTGTGTGTAACGGCTTTCAAAGTGCAGTGTCTGTAAATTGCTCAATTTGCAAAATTTGTTAAGGATCACAATGTTAGTAAACAGGCTATATTTTGCATTTTTTAAACTTTATTGCTTCAACTTTTGAATAGGTTAAGTGAAGGTGTTTAAGCCTTTTAAATTCTGTATTATAGGTTAGGTTTTTTCTTCTCATAATTTAAAAAAATAAATGGCCACACCTGGAATAGAATTTTTTGTCAATCTGCTAGTTGTGGCCATGACATGGCCAGAACCGGCAAAGTTAAAGTATATTTGTGGCCACGTACTAAAAACCGTGTAAAAACCGCACCTTTTCGATGTTGTCTTTCTGAGTTAGGGTAATTTCGGAGAAAATGGCCATACGGGAAAAAAGGCCAGTCGAATTTTTTTTTAAATAAAGAACCTATTTGTAGTTTTAAAAAATAATATTTATTTGAAATATGAGAATTATAGCTATTTAGGTATGATATAAAAACAATTTGACTAACCATCGCTCCCGTATGACCATCTCCCCCGGAATTACCCTATGGTAATTTAAAAATTTTCAGATAGCAGAAAAAATGGTTCTTTTCAACTACTCCCAAGAAGATATGGAAAAAAATTGTTAAATGCCATCGGTGAACAACATAATATGGCTGTGTCAACGGCGTGCAAACAGTTTAAAGTGCTCCGGACTTCGGTGCGGTATAGATTGTCAGGTAAAACTTCAGATAGCTGTAGAAGAGTTGGCCCAACTGCAGTACTTGGGTTAGAAGTTGAAAAAAAAAATGGTGAAGTGGATTCTTCATCAGACGGCAAAAGGGTTTCCGATTAATCGAGAAGGTCTTCTATATTCGGTACAAAAGCTAATAGAAGAATTTAAAATACCGACTCCCTTCAAGAATAATGTTCCAGGAGACAAGTGATTTAAGTCTTTCTTAGTTAGAAACCCGAAAGTATCTAGGAAATATTAGGAATACATAAACCAAGCAAGAGCGGCTGTTACGGAGACAAAAATCAGGCAATGGTTTGAAGAGGTGCGGCAACAATTAGGTCCTGACATTGAAATTCTGAACCACCCAAATAGAATTTTTAACCTGGACGAAACAGCAATTTTTTTTATCACCTAAAGGCAATTTAGTCCTAGGAGCAAGAGGGAAAGGTGTCTATGACGTTACTACTACCTCTGAGAAAGACAATGTAATAACCCTGATGGTTGCCAGCGCAAATGGTCAATTTGGTCCTCCCTTAACATTACCTAAAGAATATTTTTGCAAGAATGTGGCCACAAATGGTAGTAAATGTGGCCACATTTGACACAAGGTGGCCACAAATGAGAAAAATCGTATGTTTTCATAAAATGCTTATTTTCTGTTTATTAAGAATACAAATCTTTACAATAAAAGCCGATTTTGAAAGAAAAATGTTTGGAGAAGCACCAAAAATGTTGCTTTATCTCCAAAATTAACTACAAATATTTTTTCTGATAAGTCAAACTCTAAAAATCCCTTAATCTGGCCACAACCGGTACTTCTACCCTAGGGGAAAACTACTTGTTTGTTGGCAAAGATGATTCTAAGTTCATAATTTGTATCGGCTATTGTTGTTTTAATTGAACATGGTATGCATCAACTTTTGGACTTAAAAATAATATCTGTTAGAGTAACTGCAACAAACTATAATAATATGCCTTTTCTGTGACAGTGACATTTGAGAAACAATAACTACTATTTCATAGGCATGTTGATAAGGACCAAAAGCAAAAGCATGTTTTAACGCTAACAACTCAAAAATCAAATACTTTGGCTACATAGTCCTTAAAGAATCATCAAAATCGGTTGACTAGGACAAAATACAGTCCGGCAATAGTGCGTCGGGCATCTGTAGCTCCTAGAATAAAAGAACTTAGTAATTTTGTTTAAGTGTAAACATAAAATATGTACGAGGATGTATTTCAAGAAAATATTTTAACTTCTATAGGTTGGCTCAACACAGTATGAGTGGATTTGGATGATTTTTTTATATGGAACCCCCTGTATAGTATTGCATTTTTGGCTTTCTTTCAGATCACTTTACATAATCCTAAATTATGAGTAAATACGTTTCGATAGTTTCAGAAATATTAATAAATAAATAAAAAATATTTATTTTTCAGCCTTTCTTAAAAAATTACTAAAAATACAAGAGCTGTTCTGAAATCAAAACTATATTAGGCATTTACTTAAAATTGTCTCTACTTACTTTGTTATAAATATCTAATCGTAAATCATACAAGGTATTCAAAATTCTTCGCCAAACTTTCGATATAGATATAGATATAAAATAATTTTTCTATGTTTTTTTTTAAATGGAAAACACCCTGTATATTATTTTTTATTTGATGGAGCCAAAAAAATGAACAGTTTTTGTATTTAAAGTGTTTCAAAATTTTTGTTTCGCAGATACACGCAGTATTATTTCATATGGCTTTTTGAACCGTAAAATACCGGAGAAAAAATATTGTGTGGCTTTAATAAAAATTAACTATGGAAAATGCCATATATGAAATATAGAGCCGCGAATATCTGCGAAACCGTTTAAAATTTTGAAATACTCTAAATACAAAAAAATGTTAATTTTTTATTTCTCCATCTATTGAAAAAATAATATACAGCATGTTCCATTTAAAAAAGGAAGAACAATTATTGTATATTTTAGAAAGAGAAACAGTTTTCACCTTCTCGATACCTTTTACAGTAACAGAGATATGGGGGGTGTCCCAAATTGTAAAATTTTCAAAAATACCCTGTAGCTCGGAAATCAAGAGGGCTATGAATATTTTGTTTACACCATCTTCCGTTTAACAAAAAAGTCGGACAGGTTTGTGCAAACCGCATCCTCCTATCTTTGCTAATAACGGAGATAGGGTAGCGCGGGGCAATAAGAGCCACCTAAGGAAAACCTGAAATAAAATGCTACTTATTCCACTGCTGGCAACAATTTTCTTTTTCTAGATAGTTCGTGATGTGTAAAATAAAATATAAGTATCAGTTCTCTGTTTTAGATAAACATTACTGGGATGCAAAAGAAAAACTAAAACCTATCATTGGCTCTCATTACCCATAACAGTGGGGAAATTGAAGTCACTTTATTTTACATATTTAAATCTGTTATTAACATTGTCAAACAAAATTTGAATTATTTTAGGTAAAACACAAGAGAAAAATACATATATCTGAAATATTTTAAAATAAAAATTTAAGTTATTTCAGTTGAAACCAAAGTTACAAATATGTTTGGAACATCCTAAAACAAAATTTAAATTATTTTAGTTAAAACAAAAGACACAAAATATGTCTGGAATATTCTGAAACAAAATTTAAATTATCTTTTTTAAAATAAAATAAGGAAATATGTTTATAACATTCTAAAATAAAATTGAACCACCATGGGGGATGAGAGCCACTCTGGCTCCGATTACCCCGTTTGTTTACATATTTGCAAGTTAAAAATAACAAAATTAAATGCGCTAACAGAAGCAACACAACTGCACAAATCGAATCTACACTTCAGTAGATTTTGATTAACACCGCTATTTTGATCTAAAGCAAAATATAAATACAACTTACACTAATTTTTTAAAACGTGCACGCTATAAGAAAGTCCCGTAAACTCGATGCGTTCTCTAACAGACTTTGAATCGTACCAAAACAAGGCGGTGGTGGCTTTAGGAAACATTTATGGGGATCCCGCATTTTCAAAAATACCCTGTAGCTCGGAAATGAAGAGGACTATGAATATTTTGTTTACATCATCTTCCGTTTAACAAAAAAGTCGTACAGGCTTGTGCAAACTGCATCCTCCTATCTTTGCTAACAACGGAGATACCGTATGATTTCAACCAAAATGGGACACCCTGTACATTTTAAATACATTTTAATACGCTCGTCAAAAGGTAGTTTAAACGATATTAATATTCTAAATGATTCCCAGCATCAGCGTATTTTGAAAATTAAAAAATTAAGATTGTTCCATTTTATGTTGGCTACAGTTGAAAATGATAAACAATTTTAATGAGCAATAAGTAGGTACGTAGGTTTTAGCTTAATCCTATTGTGAATACGTTTTACTCTTTAGCAGTGCGTATGTCAGATGTTTCTGGAATGTTAATTAATGACACGTGGGACGCTCCACTGCATCCGACTTTTTTAGCATTCTTTTATAGACTTAGCGCACATATCCCCAACAAGGCCAATTACAACGACCTCTAGTTAAGAAAGGCAGAAGAAAAAGACGAAGAGAAAAAAGAACCTGAAAGCGTAGATAAAAGTTTTAGAGCCTTGTCGTCCCACCTATATACCAACGTCATTAGTAAAAAGCTTGCAGTTGTGCTATTGAAAATCCAGCTTGCAGAAATGCCACGGACAAGGCGGGGGAAGATTACTATACAGAAATTAGTATTATGATGCGATGTTTCCTACACAATAAACTCCTAGACAGTTTAGTTTTATTTTTTGCCTGTTCAATAATTAATTTGAATAAATTAGTCTAGTCAAATTATATTTTTGGGGGAAAGTTTTGGGGTAGTTGTAATTTATTTTTTGTGTTTGTGGGGGCGCTGAATCTTAATCTGATGATTGCTAACAAAATTTCGCGAGGAAACATTGAAAACAATTCAAAAAACGTAAAAACGTTTTCTGTGCTTTTTTTGCTTATAAGTCCTATATAATTATAAATTTTTCAGAAATAATACTTTTCTACAAAATAAAAGTAACCAAAATTTCCTACAACTTCAGTTCTTTATATTTTTTTCCTGAGCCAATCCGATAGTAATATTTGAATTTGTTTAAACAAATATTAAGAATTCAATGTTGTAAAAAATTGTCAGTGATGCCATTGTTTATGAAGTTAGACTACCAAAATTGGTAAAAGAGTTTTATAGAGATGGAGAAAAAAATATATGTAAAGATATTTTAGTTAAATGCTACAGGGTGTTCAAAATATATTCATGAATTCCAACTACTTAAAATTAAAAAATCTCATTTTTTTCCAAATGGCACTATGGAACTATGCACTATTTTATATGGCATACTATAAGAATAGATGTAGATTATCTAGAAAACATTTTCAGTGTGTAATGGAACGGTTTTAAAAGTTAATATTTTTAAAGTTATAAACATAAAACCGCAAAAAGATATTTTTTTTTTCACTTTTTTGCATTTTTCTCCATGTTCCGTCGCGAAATTTTGTTAGCAAACCTTAGATTCGTATTCAGCACAACAAAATACATAGTATAGTCTGTCCAACGAGAAGATCCTTGACAGTGATAGATGTGTCTGTCATATTTTACAAAGAAATAAGTTGGTACAACTGGAACGCATAGCAGGAAATATTTAAAATTTGACTGACAAGTGATTACTTCAAAATATTGTGAAAAAAACTGCATAAAACTGAAAAAATGTAATCGAGTTATTTTATTTA
This sequence comes from Sitophilus oryzae, assembly GCF_002938485.1. NCBI lineage: Eukaryota > Metazoa > Arthropoda > Insecta > Coleoptera > Curculionidae > Sitophilus > Sitophilus oryzae. The sequence goes on from NW_022146688.1 coordinate 442,665, forward strand.
ATCAAAACGGTATGTGTTAATACAAAGCAAACACGAACAAGACACCATATACCAAAAGAATAGAGAAAAGAACTATTTCTTACTTTCAAGCTTTATGAAACTTCCCACATTTATGATTATATTTAACAATATAACTTATATATACAAATACAAATGTTGTTATATTCCACAGGAATAAATAAAACAACATAAATAAAACAAACTATTTTATTAATAATAACACTTACCAAATTTTATACCTTAAAGGTTGATTAATTAACATTAATCTTAATATTTTTAAACCAGTACCTTTTGACATTATTTTTCTGCAGTACTAAAATCCATTATTTACCTATCGTGTGATGTCGATATTTTACAGCTACTCCAGTTTTTAGTATGGTCCTACCATATTCGAGATGCATTTATCTACGACGAGATGGTATACGAACTTTATTGAGGGTAACTTGTAACTTTATTGGTGTATAAGACTTTCTGCTTGGGCAGCGAGTATTAACCATACACTGTGCTCTGGGTCTACAGTTAATTTTCACTCAATTTTTCCTCCACTTGACTTCAAAAGACACAAAACACAGGTAATAACACGAATCAAAATGCATCATCTTCCAAAACGCAGGGTATTTGACAAAAGTTGACACAACATTATAACCTATAATTTGGCAAGACTTTGACAAGCGTCAAAAATCTAAAGGCGAGTTCATACGCATCGGCGTCCGTTTGTCGTTCATCGTTCCGTCAAACCAATAAAATTGAAATACGATCTCTCATTTTTGAAATAAACCAATAAAACTGGTTAAAAACAACAAGAGACGACGCATGACGGATTTACATTTAAACCCATCCATAGTTAACTTAAAAATTATTAGAAACTTTTTTTAGTAAAATAAATAGATTGGTATGGGACTTCATCTGTTTTTCTTCTGTCATCGTCTGTCGAAATCTTACCTGAGAAAAAAAATAGAGTATACATAGAATAAATTAACTAGAACTACCCAAAACTTTCCTCCAAGAAGCATTTTTGAGTACAATTTGACTAGACCAAATTGTATAGGTACTTAAAATTTATCAAAATTATAAACTTTTATTACTAGAATATTTAGGTAGATACGTATCGGATCTTATATAAATGATCCTAAGTCGACTGGCTGTGTAATTAATAGGCTGTGCTAAAACTACAGATTATTTATCAGTCTTGTAAGTTCAACAAATTGTTTGTTAAAAATAATTGTGTCCATGTCCTTATACTAAATTGGTTTTTAGAAATAGCTAGACACATCTATCATTCTACGCCGCAACATGATATTAAAAAAGTAGATGCTTAAAAGAAATTATGGAATCTGTTTCGCTTTATTATGCAATAATATTTATTTACTTCCTCATTACTAATCACGAGAACTTGTGGACATTATTTTTTGATGAAGGATATCTGATATAATACTTAAAAATACTATTTATATTTAATATCAATGTACTGTAATATTATTGAGATAAAATTAGCTACATGACTTGTACCTTTCTAGTTATGTTGTTGTTGGCTTATTACCTATAGTGCAATATTTTGTAAAAACCATAATTACAAATAAAAAATAAATAAAATTTTAATTTCTCCAATAAATTTATAAAAAATTAATTATTATATATTTTAAAATGGTCATTGATTTAGGTACCAATTAAAAAAAATAGTTGCCTTCAAAATTAAAGGTAACTTGGTATGAAGTTTATTGTACCAACATATTTTTGCAACTAACTTGTATTAGAATAGTAAAATGCTGTTTTCCGAGATATGTCCCCTATTAGGCCATGACCATGTGTCACAAAAGTAATTTAAAAAATTAAGATTTCAACAAAAATTCGCAAGATAGTACCGTATGATCGAAAAAAAAACGGCGTCAAAGACGGCTAAGGAATAACAATATGGGTGATAATTTTGGCGAGATCAATCTCTAAACGTCGTTTACTAAAAAGTGACATAAAATTTGTTAAAAATTAACACTAATTATATCGGATGGCTGTAATGTTCTACAAGCAGATGTTTACGTCATAAAGGAAGCGGCCACTTGTATACGAGAGAAAATCGCTGATAGACCAATAGGGAATATCGTGATACACTCTGACAGCTTGGGCGCTTTAAGAAGCATCACCATGCAATCAGTGAGATCGAAAACTGTGATGGACTGCCAAGAAGCACTGTTCTGGCTGCGTCAAGGCGGGGCTACTCTGTGCTGGGGTACCAGGCCACAGCAATGGGCCAGAAGCAGACAGGCTCGCCCAGGTTGATGACACTTCTTATGGGAGAACTGGCAATGGTTGAAAACTTGACTACAAGCGATTTTCTAGGAATCTTCCTTACCGATAAATTATTGACAAGAGTGACACATAAAACCTTGACATTCCTTCAGTATAACAGTTCATCTCTTTTTCTTTCTAAAGTGTGCGTTGAAAGGAGACCAAAACAATTTTTGGTGACCCATAATTTGTTATTCGAACACCACTTTTCTCCTTGTGGGGTCGTTGACGTTGACTTGTCGCCATTTTATTTCTTTTGTTTACACGCTGCAGTTTGCTTTGTAAATTTAATACATAAATTATTTAGGCAAATATAGGTTTTTGATAAAACTCCTTGGACTAACGTGTAGGTAAGTATTGATAAATAAGTTTTTTTTCATCTTAACATGCTCATTGTTATTCTCATGATTTAGGTGACAGAAAAGGATCATCAAATCAAATTGAATTTTATATTTTTTCATCCCAGGACCCATAATAAAATATATATTTTATGGATACCTTCCTAAATATCAAAGAGATGAGCCATCGGAAGAAAGGGGCCATAGTACAAAACAGAAAGGTGATCTTTTTTCTTTCCACTTAGGATATTGAAATTATTATATACTGTAGTCGTGTTCGGCATTATGCTCTGAGAAATATAGATAAACAAAGAACAACAGATATAAAGCATCCCAGAGGAAAAGAGAGGCAATATCTGTACTCTGTCTCTGATATTTGTGAAAGTTACGGCAAAGTATTGTTGTAAATGTCATCTTTTTAATCAACCCGAAAACTTCGAGCAAAAAGATGACACTTTCAACAATACCCTGACAGATATCAGAGATGATACAGGTTTTTCCTTTCTTTTCCCCTGGAATACTTTTAATTTATTATTCTTTGTTTATCTAGATTTCTAAGAGCACTGTGAACGAACTCAGCTTGTATGTTTGAAATAATCGTCCAGTTGGCTTAAAAATGATGATCGATGACATTTCCTATATAATTTTACTTTCAAAATTATGATATATATATATCTTCATTTCTAAGCCATCTATGACGCCATTTTTTCAGTTTTGTTATAATTAATTTTGTCTCTTGATCTACTTGTAACATTATATAACATTCTTTTAATTTTATTAATTTATTTTGGTGAAATTAATTTCTGTTGTATATTTGATATTGATATTAAACATATTTTTAAAAAATGGTGTATATTTTGTGTTTTTATCTATGTCATAATTAAAAATAAATGAAGAATGAAAATTTTTTATTTTTTTTAAACTTCCCGCCATGCGTGACAATCTAGTCCGTAGTTCCTACAAGCGATATTGGGGGCGCTAGTAGCAGTAGACTTGTCAACAGTGTCAAATTTAAACGTCAATTTCACTTACCAATATTTAGCAAGGCGCTCGCACTTCTCCTTGTGTATGTGTTTTGTGGACTCGCCAAAGAGGGGGCCAGGGGAGAAACCGTGGCAGATGACCCACCACTTATGACGATCAACACACTGAAGAAAGCTATAGGAACTACCATCAAGGCGAAGCAGCAAGAGACGTGGCAACACCGTGAGGACTGCGCTACAGCTCGAAGACTGTGGCCATTTGTAGATAGCAAAAAAACAAAACAACTACTAAAGCACAAAAAGAACCTAGTACGCATAATTGTATATGTCATTACTTAAGAGTGGGAAACTGCCCCATGGGGATAAACCTCGTGAGGTGGAAGATTTCCAACGACGACTACTGCAGAGAATGCGGAGAGGAAGAAGAAACCATAGAGCATCTGTTGTGCCACTGTCCGGCACCGGAATACCGACGCTTTAAAACTTTAGGACAAAGTTTTTTGGAAGGACTAGAGGAGGCAGCAGAAGCCAACATCAGCGACATCGGGAACTGGAAGTGCTTTAACGCAAAGGAAGAATGAGAGGAAGGTTTGGTATAACAATACAGGAGTATCGCAATGGGCCCAAGGCCTCCGAGTAAGGGATCAAACATGATCCCAAACCCCAGCAAGCTAACCTAACAATAATTATAGAAAGATTAAAAAAGGATAGAACGTTTCCAGACACACAAATCCATTTGTAAAAAAAATATTTTTTCTCGAATTTTAAACTAAACCATTTAAAAGTCATTTTTACTTAATTTAAAAATAAATTACAACCTTCATAAAGCCAGTTGGCAGTAGGCGCCATTGAGAAATAAAGAATAGGCCAACTAAACGATACAGTTTTTGAAAACTGTATATTTCATAAATATTAAGAGTTATATTTTCAAATGAAAGAAAATTTTTTACATGCAAACATTGGTATAAATATTTTTAAAAATCAGATGTATTACTAAGACCGTTTGTCAGAAGTGCTTGAAATATGGTTTCAATTTTTTTACATTTTATTAATTACTAGATAGACTAATTCAAATAAATAGATCGTCTCTTCTTTAATACCTTTTTTTATTCAGATACAGAAAAATATAATATTTGATATTTAAATATCTTGTAAATAAATACACAAATAATTCATATTTTCTTATATCCCTTTTTGTAAATGATTCTTCTTCGTGCTACCATCAGCCAGCTTAACACCAAAATAAACAAAACATGTTTAAAACATGTGTAATTTTAAACATCAGCTGCTGGTGCTGTAAATCCTAGCTGTTTATGAAGCTCTGGCACCGAGTCATCGTACTGAGCTTGATAAAAGTTACCAGCCTTTAAAACCAATTTATATTTCTCAGTGAACTTCCTAACAACAAACGACATCCTTTCACCCATTTCAGTTTCGCTCTCATGCTTCTCATCGAAGGTTATCTTTCCTGGTTGCTGGTAGATCAAGAAAATGTATCTGTGGAGACCCGAACCTTGTGAAGGACCTGATCCGATATAAGCAGAAATCACCTGACCTTTAGATACATCTGATCCAGGGATGTTCCCAACCAACCAATGACGAGCTTCCTTTCTGTCTGGGCTGGTTCTACTGGGCGCATCAGGATCGGTCATTATTAACGTATAGTATGCATTTTTATCAGCTGGATATGTAACTTGTGGTTGTTGGCGTACGTTCACTGGTCCGATTTCATTGCCTAGGTTGACTTTGGCTTTGGGATAGGTTACAGTAGCTGCTTGCGTTGGTGGTTGGTCAATGACATCGGGTACAATCTGGTGTTCTGTAAAAGCCTGTAAAAATAAAAAAAATATACATATAGAAGGTATTCCGTAAGTAAAATGTTTTTTTTTATATTTTAAAAGTGATTTTTGGGAAATTTTTTAATATCCGAATGCCCAAATTTTCAACTACGTAATGGTGGCCTATTATTAGTAGACTTCCCAAAAATCGTACTAACTGACTCGTAGTTAAAAATTGCTATTAATCTAAATGACACTTTCAGTTTTAAAGTTAAGTTATTTTTAATCAAAAATTGTATTTTATCTAAAATAGCTATAAAAGAGTTAAAGTTGAAAGTACAATTAAATAGCTACAGTATTAGGAGTTGGTATAGTTTGTATGAATAATATTCCTAGTAGGTAGTTGTTACAACCAACTAGTTGGCTAGTATGTAAATTAGAGATAAGAAAATGCAAGCCTGAGGCTCCTTTGCTCATGCTATTGCAGTTCAAGTGCCATTAAAAAATGAAAAACAGTATGGGCTAAGTAAACGACCCCTTGAATTTAACATAGAAAATATTCAAATAAATAGTAGATATTTAAGTAATTTAATCCAAATACAGCTTTAAATAAGGAAACAATATTTGTCTGATGATTTTGTTTTATTTCTCAATACAGGCAATGAAAAAGCAAAAGATCTAGGTAGAAAAGGAGCGAACACTCCACTAACTGGTCCAAAACCGTTCTGCTTTCCAAGCGGAAATCAAATTAAAGCGGAACTGAAGAACCTGGAGGACTCCATCCTTAATCTGGACTGAGAATCCTCCAACGATCTAAGACACTCGAAAAATTTCCTCAGAACTTACGACCGAGACAAATCAGTCAGAACCATAGACTTAAAATAAAATATAGACTGAGCATCTCATTCATAAATAGCTGGAACATGCGGTCAGACACTGTCTTGTTATTGTTGTGTTATTGTTTTAGGTTATAACGAGTGCGACACGAGCGATAGATAGGTTGTCTCTGTCGTAACGGTCGTTCCCTGACGACTCTGCCGAGAAACACAACACTGTCTTTCGTTTCTCAAGTACACCTGAACTCTCCGTATCATAGCCGGGTAATTTTTTTATTTTAATGAAGCTATAAGTAAATTAAAAATATATCGTATTTAAACGTTTTTATATTTTATTAAGATTTAGGACAGGTTTTTTACATAAAAGTTTAGAAAAAACGTCTTAGAGTCCGAAAAGGATAAACATAATAAAATACACGTTATAGAAGAAATTTTATAATCGAAATTACGTAATTTTTGAAATTAATAATAAATTATTAATTTTAGTCAAACATTTACAACCCCTAATATTAATCAAAACCGGATCTATTCCACAGATATAATAGAATCGGCGACAGGGAGAGAAAAAAAAATGATTGTTGTAATTTTTTTTCTAGTTAAGTGATGTCTTATTATGTAAATTAGAGAAAACATAAATCTGTTCCATTAAAGCAAGGAAGGTGATAGGAAGTGGATAAAATAAAAACTACATTTATTTAACTCGGTACTGTCTTTATTATACCGGGTGCGGCTCAAAAGTGGCTCATCCCCATAATTTTTTTATATTTTCAAATAAAAAAACAAGATTTAGTATGTTAGTATATGAAATAAATTAGGATTGATTGACGCATTCAATTGTTTTTGGTCACTTCCTGTGTCACCGGAAATGACTATAACTTTTAATTTTTAAACGGCACCCTCGGTATATTTCTACTTTATTCGATAGAAAATGACACTCTGAATAGAATGAAATATCATATGTCAACTTTTGACATTTTCGCATATGGTTTAATTGTAATTGTAACACGCGGTTCATAACGACAATTTGACTCGAAATACCAAGTGTGTGGTATCAATATATTCATAAAAAAATGCTTTTTCCAAATATGCTAATGAGTCACCCTTGTTCCATTTGAAAAATTGACATATGTATGATTAAAAATACGATTTGTACATCTTTTAACCGGCCTAGACAAGACACGAAACCTATTAGACGATCAAAACTATTTTTCCAAGGCTCCTTGATTAAAACTTAGTGGATTGAAAAAACTGGATTGAAATTTAAAATAGGATATGTTTTTAAGCGACAATGTCAAAAGTTGACATATGATATGTCATTCTATTCAGAGTGTCATTTTTTATCGAATAAAGTAGCAATATACCGAGGGTGCCTTTAAAAATAAAAAGATGTAATCATTTCGGTAAAACAGGCAGAGACCAAAAACAATTGAATACGTCAATAAATCCTAATTTATGTCATATACCTACTAACATACAAATCTGTTTTTTTATCTGAAAAAAATAAAAAAAGTTATAGGGTTGAGCCACTTTTGAGACGACCCGGTATATTAAAAAATATTGTTTCATAATGTAATATCATTTTAAAATTCTTGTATGTTATTTTAGATTCTGAAGATAATTTTAGAATAAACCGGAATATATTTTTAATAAAAACATTATTAATTATTAACAGGGTTATAATTATGATTTTGTTACAATGTAAGTAAGTAAATAATGTAATGTAAGAGAAAAAATTCAGATTTTACATTTTACTAAAATATTATCTAAATAAGCGCCTTTCTACAACAACGCCACTGACTCCCAATGGGTAAATTGAGAGTTGCCTACCGGTCAAAAGTCGTTTCAAGACTTAAATGGATTATTTAAGTCAAATTTCTTGCAAATTTGGCACTGGCGAACCATATTTTATAGTTCTTGAACAGAAAAAGTCAATAAAATAAACACTTAAGCACTACAAGCTAAGAAAATGCGTTAATACAGCCGGGGAGATAGCGGCAACAAAGCTTTACCGCACACGTGCGACACGTACTACAAGGTAATAAATGAATGAATAGGCTCCCTCGCCTCTAATCGGTGTTGTCATATTGTAAAGAACTTATCCTTTTTAAACAGTATCCGACTTATAATTTAGTAGTATAAGGACTATTTAATACATCTCTGGAATATTAAAACCTACTTTTTAAACTGTAGTATTAATATCTCAATATATGTGTATAACAAGAAAAAAAATATTGATAATATTAAAGACGTGACAACATAGGCTGGATGAGGAAGGCTCGGTCGACTGTACCCAGAAGTAAACATGTGTACAAAAAAGGTTGTTTGTCCGCGTTGAGATGTAAATAGTGTAGTCTATATTTTATTTTAAGTCTATGGTCAGAACCATCTCAAATACTAGACTTAGTTATGATGAAGAGATGTATGTTGAGATAGGGCTCTTTGTTATATCAATTATTATTATACCAATTGTTATACTACAAGAAAGATGTAATTTGAGATAGGTCCTTTTGTTTTAAGTTATGAAAATGCATGCGAGAGAAAATCACACCATTCTACCTAATTATTTTCTGACAGTTGCTTGGGACAAAATAAAATTTCTATCATGGCAGCAGCTCTCTTTTACAGTGTGATTTTAGAGTCTGTTTTTTCGCCAAAAACCATTGTTAGAATGAGTTAAACTCTGCACATAGCTGTATCGGGTATGCAAAAGACTGTCCTAGAAAAAATGGACCGAGAAAAAAAGGAAAATTTTTATCGAAAGCAAAACAACGAAACGAAAATTACCCTAATGGAAAATTTCTCGAAATCATAAGTTCTCTAAGAACATTTAAGCGAACCAAAAACTTGCCCGAAAAATACAATAATTTTCATCTCATTATCATTGTCAGGCTATTGGCATTGTCATCCCTGCCAATTTTTGGAAAATCTTATTTATTGTGCCTATCGTCATCCAGCATAAACACGTAGAATGGAAGTCGAATTTGTTATCATTGAACAGGGAAAATAGAAACTGTTACTCCACAGTTATTTGTATAAAAAAACGAATTAAGAAACATATTTTGTTTCTGTTTGGTTTGGTTTTTATTATATGGGCCGTGAGTTTAAATGCCCTGTATTAATGCCCTCAATTAACTAAATAATTACTAAAAATATAATAGTTAAAAAAATCTTATAAAAAACAATATTATTAAAATAAGCTACATAAGAGTATTTTAATTGATTATTTTCTTTGCTTCTGGAATGAAAATTGTCTCTGTTTTCAGTTAATCTAATCCAACGTGAATAAAAGTACTTAAAAATATTTGTTTCTGATTTTTTGGCGATTTTCAGATTTTTTCTTGTATGTATGTGTTGTATTTTCTTGCAAGTATTCCATAATGTGAATATTGTATTATTTTTTCTCTTATTAAGAACACTTTACCGTCATTTTTAAATTTATTTTACATGGGCTTATGCATACTATTCGTTCGGAAATAAATTTATTATTATTATAACAAAAATGCCTATCTCTATTAAACAACTAAAAATAAATTATTTATTAGAATTAACGCTCAATTTATCTTCAGAGCGTTTACTCGATGTCTCCGTTTAAGTGTTAATACAAAAACACTATTAAAAAATTAAAGACTTTACATTTATTGGCCAAATGAAGTAAGTAATTTTCAATAATTGCTCTCCTAAAAAGTAGCAAAAATCGAGATACGCCTTTTCGTCATAAAGCCGACGATATGGTATTTGAGATAGATCAATTGTTTTCGGGCAATTTTACTAAATCCGTTGTATTGCTCATGCATTAAAAAAAACAGGCGAATTATTTATGCCCAACCAGCTGTTACCGGTAATTCGTGAAAGTTATAGAACAACAGTAACCCTAAACAATAGTTAATTCTTTAAGCAGCACATTCTAAACTAAACTTAGGGCCAAAACCCATAATATTACGAAAATATAAAGATCACAACCCTTGTGCACTAGTGATCAACCTGTCATTCAACTCAATTAACTAAATAATTACTAAAAATATATTAGTTAAAAAAATATTTTTAAATATATAAAAAACAATATTAATAAAAGTATTTTACTTCATTATTGACTTTACTTCTAGAATGTACAGGGTAGGTCAAATTCGAAGATTTTAAATGGAAACACCCTTTTCTATAGGAGATAGACGAAAACTAATATCGGTGTCTGGAGCTGAATTTATATCAAAAACATGATGGTGAAAACCGCACATCAATATCTGTTACCGTTTCAGAGTTACGGAGTGTTTTTCAAAAATGTGCATTTTTAACAAATCGCTGTAACTTTTTTGCTATGGAAAATTTTGTATTTCTATGAAAACATTTCCAAAGCACCTTTTTATGTAGAATTTAATGGTTTAAGTATAATTTTTTTAAAATTAATAATTTAAGAGTTATCAACAGAAAAATTGATTTTTTATTTCGGGCACACTCTATATTTTTAATTAACTAAAAAGAATTTAAAATTACCTTTCCCAAAAAAATAGCACACTTGATATTTTGTTATAATCCCCTTCGAAATACAGAATTTTTAAAAGTTCGCCTCTTTTAACTAGTAGGCTTTGGACCCCTTATTGATGCTATGCCCTTAATGGAACTCGAAAACATATTTTTCCAGCAAGACGACGCACCGCCTCTGAACGCTGAAGTTATCAGCCAATTTTTGCAGCCAATTTCAAGAATAATTGAATAGCTAACCAAGATCCCAGCCGTTGGCCGTCGATGCCGCCTGACTTAGTGCCCATGGATCTAATCCTATGGATATATTTGCAGAAGAATAAAGGTTCCTTATTCTTCCGTATAATCTAGACAAGAATTAGAAATACTTAGCAGTTATGAGAGGGTATCTTTCACCCCCAATGAGTTAATGAATTCCGCGAGAAATGTTCAAAAACTGCCCCGTCTGTCCATAACAGAAGACGGTCGATATGTCGAACACCTGCATCAAAATCTCATGTCTTGGTTTGCTAGTTATTTTTATTGTTATTAGATATAATTTAAATGTGTTGATGTTGGTTAAATATATTTTAAATTGTTATAAAATTCTGCATCTCTCATAGCAAATATTATTTTCGTTTTAATTAATGCTCACAGCAAAATTTTTTTTTGCATTACAGCCGGTGCCGTTCAAAGCCTACTTATTTAAAGCGGGCGAATTTTTATATAGGTACTCTATATCTCGAAGAGGAATCGAGCAAAATGTCAAGTGTGTTATATTTTTGGAAAGGTAATTTCAAATTCTTTTCAATAAATTAAAAATATACAGTGTATCCCATATAAAAAATCAAATTTTCTGTTGATAATTCTTAAATTATTAATTGTAAAAAAATTATACTTAAACCATTAAATTCTTTGTAAAAAGGTGCTTTGGAAATGTTTTCATAAAAATACAAAATTTTCAATAGGAAAAAAGTTACAGCGATTTGTTAAAAATGCATATTTTTGAAAAACACCCCGTAACTCCGAAACTGTAACAGATATCGATATGCGGTTTTCACCATCATGTTTTTGACAAAAATTGAGCTCCAGACACCGATATTAGTTTTCGTCTATTTCCTATCGAAAAGGGTGTTTCCATTTAAAAGCGTCGAATTTGACCCACCCTGTACATTGTCTTTGTTCTCAGTTGATTTAATCCAACGCGCGAATGAAAGTGTTTAAAAAATTGTTTCTTATTTTTTGGCGATTTCTAGATTTTTTCTTGTATGTATCTAGAGGGAATATTTTATTAGTTTTTTATTAACACTTTACCATAAATTTTAAATTTATTTTACATTGTCGTATGTATACTATTCGTTCGGAAGTAAATTTATTAGATTAAAACAAAAAGACCTATCTCTATTAAACAACTAAAAATAATTTTTTTATCAAAATTTACGCTCAATTTATCTTTACGCTCAATTTATCTTTACGCTCAATTTATCTTTTAATTTATCTTTTTTTTTTATCTCAATGTCTCCTTTTAAGTGTCAATAAAAAAAACTATTAAAAACTTAAAGACTGTACATTTTTTATTGACTGAATAAAGTAAGTGATTTTCTTTAAATTGCTCTCCTATAAAGCCCCATACTCACACTTCGCTACTTCACTTCCTTCCTTCGTCGCGTCCCTTCGTCCAAAATCTTATATTTACTATGGGAAATGTCGATTTTATGCGACTGTGTGTTCCTTCGTCAAAACGCTACTTCGTCCGTTTACTTCCTCGAAACGCTCCTTCCCCGTATTGTCGGTTTTTGGACGAAGTAGCAAAGGAATTATCACGAACACAAAAAAATATGAAAATATATAAAATATATAAATCGATCTTAGATTTCATTCGTAGCTGATTTCTTGATTTGGCAGTACGTCTGTACAGGGTGTCCCATTTTCGTGTGTTTTGCAGGGTTTCTCTTTTATGAGTCGAGATACAAAGATGCGGTTTTCACATTACGCTGTTACTTTTTTATGAAACTAAAGATGCTACATACAGATATGTCCTAACTCTCTTACTTCCTAAAATACAGGGCGAATCTGAAATTATTGCATTTTTCGATCCCATTTTTGATACAACTTATCGAAAAGGTGAAAACGGTCTCCCGTACAGTTTTTCACGTAGAATGCAGTGACGTAACTATTTCTTCGTTGGAATCTGTCTTTTTTTAAATTGACTAAAACTTTTTTTTAAATGCGATATTTTGTATATTATTTTATTTTCCTTGATACGGGCTTTCTAAAATACTTATTAATATTAATACATAATTTCTAAAATACCATAAACGGGGTAAAAATGCATTATTTAACTTTATTACATTGTCGGCCGGTTTAAATTAGGTAACAAAAACAATCAACTAATTTATTCGACGTAAAATGTTGGTTATTGGCATGTTATTTAAAAGCAGCACAAGTTCAGTTTCCGTGTAGTTTATCAAAATATCACGATGCAAAGCAAAATTATCTGGTAAAATTAAGTTAAATAAAATAAGAGCCGTTTAGCAGTTTAGCAGTACCTAAATAAATAAATATAGAGTATATTATAATTTTCGAAAGCTCATAACAAGGCAAATAAAATAAAAAATAATATATAGAGTGTCCTGTTTAAAAAAAAGAACATAAGTTTGAGTCATTTTTCGAAATAGACAGCTCCCAACGAAAAACCACTTTCGTCACTGCCGTTCTACCTGAAAAACGAGACACGGGCGGTGAGTAAGTACCCAATGGGTAGAGCAAAACAAAATCAGGGTATCCGGTATATACCTGTACATTTAGATGAACAGTCTAATTTTATAAAAGGTATTTCCAACGACCGCATAGTAAATACCCGGTATAATACCAGTAATATCACGAATACGAGTATATCTACAATATTAAAAAATTATATAATAAACTTTGCTCTATTGTTGACTCGCCTTGTACATTCATACTGATATACCTTGTACATGATACTGAAATATTCGGATTTATTAAAAAAATATATATATTATTAAAATTCAATTTTTATTTTTGACACGACAAAAAATTGCAGTTTTATAAAATAAAAATTATGCGCCTATCGGATTTTTTAAAAATTTTAGAGGTTACTAGATATTTCGTATTAAACATGTAGCTGCTATATTAAAAATATTTTGTGGTGCGTTGTTGCATAATTGACTAATTTCCAAGCATCGAATGGACGAAGGAACGAAGCGAAGGGACGAAGGAACGCGAGGAAGTAAAGCGAGGAAGGGACGAAGGAGCAAAGTGTGAGTATGGGGCTTAAAGTAGCAAAAATCTAGATACGCCTTTTCGTCATAAAGCCGACGATATGTTTGATTAGTTTGTATACTATTCCATCTAATGTATAAACTGAACCAGTCAACGCTTTAACTATAACCCATACACACTTTCTTTTTGAACACTAACACAAAATTACACATATCGCACAAAATAAAATAATTATCATCTACGAAACACCATACATAAAATCAAAAAATATAGTTTGGATATTCACCTGAGAAGTCATTTTTATGTATTCGTCTTTTAATGATGTTCTATTACTAGCCCGTACCACAGTGAAGGAAAACTAAATTAGTAACTACAATATAAAAGGAGATAAAAGCACTGATAGGTAATCAGGTGAGTCTATGAAGTGGTAAACAATTCAAAAGCACGACGATGACTCAGTAAGAGCACAGTTACTTATTAAAAACCACTTAAAACTTTTGTCGTGTAACTGCTATTCACACAGACTGATATTTTTAGCAATGGACGTATAAAGTTATTGTTAATATCCGTATATACCGGGTGTTTATCAAAAGTTGTTCCCTTCTTTATCAAAAGTTGTTCCCTTTCGTCCCTTCTATAACTTTTATATTTTTTTTTTCACATAAAGACACGAGATTTGGTATATTAGTATATGACATAAATTAGGATTGATTGACGTATTCAATTGTTTTTGATCACTTCCTGTTTCACCGGAAATGACTACAACTTTTGATTTTTAAATGACCCGCAAAATAAAACACTAAATCGCCACAATACACCAAAACACTTTTACTTTTACACTGGACGCGCGTTTCGCTAACCATGTTAACATCATCAGCAGATGATTATAAACTAAAGTACAATCTACATCACTAGTTGATAAATTAATTAGAAAGCGTAGGTATAGGTTAATGATTTCTGAAAATTCGACTTTTCAAGTGGAGAAAGATATGTCTAAATATTTTTCAATACCGTTTGATAGAGAGTTATCCCGTGGTCTGAAGGAATTTTTAAGAATGTCAATTATAAACTTGTGTATAGTGCTAATAATAAATTACAACAATTATTAGGTAATCCAAAGGATAAAACACCTCCACTGGAAAGGTCGGGTATTTATGAAATTTCTTGTAAAGATTGTAATCAGAAATATGTTGGGCAAATTTGAAGATCAATATTACTTTAAAGAACATTTAGCTCAGATAAGATGTGGTAGACCGGATAAATATTGCGTTGCCGAACATATTGTTGATAAAGAACATTGTATAGATCTTAATAATTTAAAATTAATTAAACAAGTTTCAAATTACAAGCAATTAGATGCATATGAAAGCATCAAAATCAATAAATGTAAAGATAGTATGAACAGAGACAACGGTCCAATTCCTTTAAGTTCTTTGTTCCTACTACTCTAGTGGCGGAAATCTAACTGTTACGCTCAGTGGGCTTTGACTCGGTTGGCTAGATTTTGCCACGCCCACTCGGTGCCCACTGAGCGAGTATATAAACGCTCAACTTGTAGATTGTACTTTAGTTTATAATCATCTGCTGATGATGCTAACATGGTTAGCGAAACGCGCGTCCAGTGTAAAAGTAAAAGTGTTTTGGTGTATTGTGGTGATTTAGTGTTTTATTTTGCTGTGTAACACCAAAGGTTCCAACCCTACTGTAATTTAAATGACCCCCTCGTGATTTTTTTACTTCATTTGATAGAAAATAACATTCGGAATAGAATGATCATATGTCAACTTTGAACATTTTCAATTAAAAAAATAGCATTTTAAATTTCAATTTGTGAAATGCCATGGCCATAAATGTAAAGACAATTTGATTCGAAATACCAAATGTGTGGTAACAAATTATCAGTAAAAAAAATAGTTTCCTAAATATGCAAATCGTTTCATTTGGCCAGGAAAATACGAAACACATTAAACGATCAAATCTATTTTTTCCAAGGCTCCTTGATTAAAAATTAGTGTTTTTTAACACAGTCATGGCAATCTAAAATACATTTTTTAAGCGAGAATGTCAGAAGTATATATTATGTGATATGTCATTCTATTCAGAGTGGCATTTTCTATCGAATAAAGTAAAAAATACCGAAGGTGCCATTTAAAAATAATCAAAAGTTTTTTTTATAAAATTTCCGATGAAACAGGAAGTGACCGAAAATAATTGAATCCTGTCAATCAATTGTGATTTATGTCATCCTAGTAACGTATCAAATTTCGTTTATTTAAATAAAAAAATAAAAACGTTATAGAGGTTAGCCATTTCTGAGAAACACCCGGTAATCCGCGTATTTTTTGTGACCTCTAAAATCGCGATAAGTGCTTCTCATTAATTGATACTTGTTGATTCATTCAGTTTTACAATAATTAATATGAAAAAAAATACAAATCATATTCATCGAATTAATTTTATAAAAGATGTGTAAAATTATCTTACAAATAAATAAAAAAAATAAATTTATGAAAGAAATTCAAGTGGTTACTTAGACTTACATCACATTATATTTTGTTTTGCAATAAATTATGCGTTATCTGTATTGATATAAATAGAAGTGTAAATAGGCGTTTTTTATATGCAGATAATGCACTTGTTCGGAAAATAGCATTTTCATGTAAAGAATAAATGAAAGGGGTGGCTGCAGTAACCAGGCAGCTTTACCTTTTTTTACGAAAATGAGATATTTAATGAATTGCCCTTTAAAAAATAGTCCGATCGTTTTTTACAACAATCAGGTACCTTCATTCAACAATACATAAATGGCAACATTATTTGGAGCTACCTTGCTTTCGGTTGTAGCAAGAACAAGGCAGCTCTTCGAGCTCCCTACTTTGGCTAACAGAATTTGTTAAAATGGTGCTGCCACCAGGTGCAATAACCATATTGCAGTCACCTCTTCAAATATCTCAGGATTTTTTTGTACAGTTTATAATCTAGTAGATTATACCAAACACCGCATATGGACCACATATGAATGAAGATACCAAGTTATTCCTACTAGATGAAAACAATTTTCAACTTTCTTAAAAAAATAGTTTATCCACAAAGGTTATGGTATATGATTATTATCATACCCAAATTACAAAAGCAAATCAGCAAACAGGAGGGCAATAACCGGTATATTTTGACAAAAAGTTTATCTAGAATATGGCTTTATGTTGATGGCTACTATTTATAAACCACGTTATTTGCTAGCAACAGTGATGGGCATACTCTAACCATAACACCTAACGGGTATATACAAATATAATCTGAGTATTTCGACTCTAGCATGGTTCTAAGAAGGTAAATGGCAGTTAAAACGCCCCGCTTGCCGAGCGTGTTGGCGAGTATTATCTCAGCCGCCCACTATGGATACAGCCGCTGTTTGCAGCCGCTCACTTTGAGTCAGACGCTGCATGCTATGTACTTCCTTAGCTTCACCTTCATCACTTCGAGACCTTACCGGCATGGGTGGCCCTACCAGTAGCTACGCTACCGCCGGCATTGCTCCCTGGATATTGAAGGTTACTGAGCCCTCCCACCACGACAAGGTGAAAGTCTTGGGAAGGTATGGGAAGGCGTTGGAAATATGAGCAATATTTTCAAGGATAAAAAGGTGCCCATGAACCTAAAGAAAAAGTCTAACGACAGCTGCATTCTACTTGTGCTTACATATGGCTTAGAGACTATGGCAATTACCCGAAAAACAGCAGAACAACTACGAGTAGCACAAAGAACCATGGAAAGAATCATGTTGGGAGTCACCATTAGAGAAAAAATACGGAATACCCACATACGTCAAAAAACAAAATTAATAGATGTCGTTAAAAGAGTGGCAAGTCTGAAGTGGCAATAGATAGGACATGTGGCAAGACAGGATCCAGACCGATGGCTCCAAAAAGTAATCCTATGGAGACCTAGGGGAACAACAAGAAGTGTGGGCCGACCAAAAAAGAGATGGGTCGATGACGTCAGGTCAGAGGCGGGAAGACAATGGATAAGATTGGCTAGAGATCGCGAAGCATGGAAAACCTAGAAGAGGCCTATATCCAACACTGGATGGAACCAGGCTGAGAAAGAAGAAGAAGAAGAAGAATCTGAGTATATACCTGTATATTTAGATGAACACGCTAATTTTATAAAAGGAGTTTCCGACTACCGCATTGTAAATACCCAGTATAATACCAGGAATATTCGAGTATATATCAGGAATATATCTACAATATTGCTCAATGGGTATATACCCTACAACATCTGGGTATATTATTGAAAAAAATAGATCGTACTCATTTCAAGCCTTGGAACCTTGAGGTATACTCCAACGAATGTCATTCTTTCAGAAGTGGTAGAGATTCCTTTGCAAATTGGGCGTAATGGGTTATCAAGTTTACGATTTCTAAAATATGTCTATAGCTCTAAAAAATTCACAGTCCTTTACATAGATGCAACCGGGGGGGGCATTGAAAATGATGAATAAAAACGTAAAAATATGATTAGTGTTAATATGAGTGTATTACATACATATGTTTAAATAACAAACTTAACAAAAAACAACAGATCTAAAGATTCACTGAAAAAGTAGTAATGTTAGAATTAAAGCTTAATTCTTAGCCACGCTTCTGTTTTTCTTGGCTGTTGTGCGTCACGTCACAGATTAACAGGCCCACGTTTGCACCACAAGGCGATGCTGCAGACCACTAGGTAGACCGGTCGTAGAAATTTATGTTATACAACTTGTAGTCAATCTACACAACTATTATCAAAAACTTTTTTTCTTTTAAAATGTATTCAGATTTTGTAAAAAGTATAAGTCAAAATGGCAAAACTTAAATTTGATATGAGTTTCTTAGTTTTTAACTAATATAGTGGCGAATTACAAAAATTCCTTTTCAATGAAAATTAATGAGTGAAATAAAATAATTTAATAAATTACTAGCTTTTTCTCGCGACTACGTTCGCGTTACACCTCGAATCGTTCATGCATTGATTTAAATGATTTTTTACAAGCTCTGTATAAGCTTGTGAGCATAGATGTTTTTTATTTTTCATCTTTTTTTTATTTATTAAGAGCGCTAATACTCTCTTTATAGGTTATTTTTTATTCTTTGAAGGATAATTGATGAAGATATATTTCGTTATGATGTCACTAAATAAACCCTTGTATAAAATTTTATACTGTCTGGTTTATAATGTTATAATATTGCATTTTCGTACAGCAAACTTTCATTCCCTATTCTACTCCCTAAGGGTATAAATTTCATAAATTTGCTTTACCTTTGTGCCCATTTTTATGTGTATAATCCAGAGGTCACCAAGTTTTATATAAATTTTTACTAACTTTACCCATTTGGTTGATGAATTTCAACAATTTCTTCTAATTCTTTTTGTAGGATTTCATTCTTTTAGACCAAATAGTAAGGAATTTTCATACAACAAACTGTTCCGAGATAATTTTACTCTCTAAGAGGATGAATTTCCTAAAATCGCTTTGTGTAGCTAATTCACTAATGTCGTTTAAACGAACCTTTGTGCTAATATTTATGTATGTAAAGCTAGCGGCATGAACTCACTCTAAAATATCTAAAAACGTAATATATGTATAATCTAACTGACACACCACTGACAATGACAAATAATTTATTTCTGGAGGTATTGTGTGTAGGTGTTTTTCAGGTATGTTTTAGTATTTAGTCGTTTTACACAAAGAAATAGCCATTAAGCACTATAAAAATACTTCATAACAAATTTACACATATATACCTTTCATTTAAAAAAAGAATCATCAAGATTGGTAAAGCGGTTTCGGCGGGATGGATGCAACAAAAAAACCCTTTGAGCTTTTATATATGTATGGATTAATTATTTTTCCAACATATTTTACTTTGCAAATTTTTATAAATATTCAGACTCGCCAATATCGTACTCCACCGTGTCCAGCCTGTTTAGCCAAACGTAGGCCGATTCCTCTTCGGCGGCGTCGTGACCCTGGCCGAAGGAAGAGTCTTGAAGACGCTCATCCGCGCATAGGAATAATTTGACTGCGTAGCGTATTGCGTATTAATCGATTCTGAAACTTTCTATCTCGTGTATAACATGTTACGCAAGTTTATTATTTTAATCTCGATTTTAATAGATAAATGTGTGAAATGCCACCTGAATATCTTCCGCCATGACATGTTTTTACTTTTTTGTTATGGTAAAGTGATTTGTATAAACTTTATTCAATAACGTATATTTTCCTCCATTTAGTGATTTTTTAATTTTAAGCGAAAATTAAGTATAACATTTTAGGAAAAAGAAACACTGTAATATTTAAAAGAATAAGAAGAAATTAGTCTTATTTTTAAAGGAAAATATAGAAAAAACTCTTTTTATAGAAAAAGTCTTTATACTAACCAGAATCCGGTGACATATACGCGGTCTCACCGGAAACATTACTTATTACTTCGCATAACTTGAAGAATATCATCTACTTTTAATAATGAACACTTCAGAAATACACCAGTAAAAACATTTATTATTTGAGATTAAAACTCGAATTAAATTATAAATATTAGTTACCTATGTTGTTATAGCTTTTATAGGCCTGTTTAACGACTTAATAAGTTACCTAGCGAAAAAATCTGTGCGCGTACCTACCACTATTGTTACAGGTTAATTCGTTAAAGAAATATGTTACACAAGTTAAAAACGCTAAAATTTTAATGGTATTACTTGTGCATTATTGGCCTTATAATGTAATTTGTTGCAATTATATCTTCTTATTTAGTAATTACGTCAATATTAATTAATTGACTTTCTAGTCTATTTTATTTTATGTACAAATATATTATTAAATTTTAAGCATTAAGTAATAAAACACTTTGTGCCCTCTTATATCGTAAGAGGTTACGAAATATACTCCTGGTTACACCCCTTACAGAAAACAGTGTAAGGGGTGTAAATAAATTGTATAAACACTGTTTTTATAATAAAAACTATAAAACATTTCTTATTTGTGAGATTAAAAAAACAAAACAATTCATTGGTTAAAACAAGTACATTCAATACATATGTATGTGTTATAACATAATATAGCCATTACTATTATACTATTATTATTAAAATAATATGTGTGTAACATATTTCTTTAACGAATTAACCTGTAATAGACATTTATATGCCCAGTATATTTTTGTTTAACAAACCAATCAGGAAAAATCCAAAACCTACCGTTATAGGAGGTATAAGATGATTAAACTTATATAATGACAACTACTTATCGGATAACAAATTAATTACTACTGTCAGCTAGTTCAGCTACTGTCTAGGTAGAATATACCTAGAGTACCTACACCTACCTATGATGTAGGTAGATTAAAGCTTACTTTAACGTTACCTCTCACTTCGGTGTCACAAGCTGAATTTTTCTTTGAAAGCACTTTGTATATGCGAAATAGACTTTTTTGGCAAATTTATTCAAAACCACTTTCATTTGAGACAGTTTTCGGAAACGTCAAATAAAAAACATAAAAGGGGTGTCAATGTATAAAAGAAAACCCTAGTATACTAATCCAATCGAACTTTAATTCTACGTAAAACACGTTATGACAATTTTACAATAATTTTTGACAGTAAGCTAAGGTCGTCCGATTCAATTGTTATAATACTGTCACTTGAATGGAACGCCTACTATTTAAGAAATTGTAGAAAAAAGGCAGTTATTGGACACAAATTAACTGAAAATGTAGGTTTTGCGCAAAGTTCGTTTTACAGCCCCTCGAAAGAGACTCCGAATATGTTTTTATGTTAGTTTTATGTGGTTTCCTCTTAACTAATATGTTTCCAATCTAATGTTATTGCCATAAATGCTAACTGTGGATGTTATTTTTTGCAACTTGGTTTGGACATATTGCATACTGTGCGTCGGAAGCAAAATAAAAAGACAAAGAACAAAGAAAAAACTACTTAAAATATCTAAATGCAACTATTCGAGAACACTTTAGTTTCTTTTTAAAACAGATACGTCTACAAAAACCGTTGACGTTCTAAACTATTTTATTTTGTAGATTTTCTTGCAGTGGCGAAATACTCATAGGACTTTTTTGTTTAGGGTGAAATATTGGAACTCCCTGTATATTTTGTAAGTCTGCTTTGGAAAAATACGTTTTTCGAAAAAATAGTTTTCACAAAAACTATGCGATGTGGCGTTTTTTTTACCAGAGACAAAAAATGTAGTAAATACTAGAGGGACCATTTTACGAAAAGAATATCTGTTATCGATAGAGTTGGAAAATATTTATACTAAAATTTATGTAGGGGTGGGGGTAGTTTTAACCCTTCCCATATTTTTTCTTGATATTTGTAAACGCCAAATGTTAAAGCACTTAGCAAAACATATACATCCAAAATCTGATTCAAATCGGAATAATGGTTCTTAAATGTAGTAGTACTTTTGTACAGTGGTAAATTGTGTCCAATAAACTTATTTTGAATCCAAAAATACATAGTAGTTCTATGTCCACGGAATTTTGGGACACTCTGTAGATGTATCTGCACGTCATATTCATCCAATTCTCATTAATGCTGTTTTCCACCTTTTAGAACTTTGTAATTTGCAAATGCAGGTTTTTATTTGCTTGTTTTTAATACAGTTGTAAGTATGATATTTTACTATTATTGGATTTATGGATGTTTTAGGGTGTATTCGGTTGCTTACCTTGGTTATGCATGGTTTTATGTTCCGTTTCTATCGGTTTCCTGAAAGTTTTCTTATTACAGAACACGGTTCCTGAAAAATTCGGTTATAAATGTCACCAAACTAACCAGCGCGCTGCAGCGCGAGAAGGCTGGTTTTCCTGGTTTTGTTTGCCAATCAATGTCATTTATGTGAGAGAAATCAAGCAAATATTGGATGTTCGAGTGAAATTCTCATTTAATTTCTAAAATTTGTTATAATATTTTGTATTTCCATCCAAAAGCAATGGAGATAGGCAGTAAAGGTAAATAAATTTTATTAACTAAATAATATGACTTTTTAGGACCATTTAAACTTATCATCATGCAGCCATTGTTTCTTAAAGTCAGGAACATTTAAAGAAAATATGAAAAACAAGACAACAAGTAAGCGTAAATGTTTTGGAAGCTATAAAAATATAAATATTGATTAGATTTGTGTATTTTTTATTGATCTGTTTTTTGTTTTAATACTGTTTAAATCTTCACTTGAGCTGTCTAACGAGTTTAACAGTTAATGAAGTACTTTTCAATATTAAACTCCATTGAAAAGAAGAAGCAAACGTAAAAGCAGAGAATAGATACTTTAAAAATGCATAAAAGATAAATTTTATAATAAAGGTATTGAACTTTATAATGAAGGTATTTAGAAATCGTCAACATTTGACGTTTCCAGTATTTTACCAAACCGTTCCGTAACAAACCGATGTTTTTCAGGAACCGCTCTTTACCGTAGTTTACCTGGTCTGGTTCGCCTGGTTTTGCAACGGAATACAGCCTTAATCAATTCTTATATTATTTCGCAGATTAGCATCATCAACGAATCTCAGCATTAATTATAAACACTCAACCGAGGGAGGCAACTTTACTTTTAGGTCAGATAGTCTTCTTAGCAACTTTTCAAGCAAGATAAGACTTGGAATAAAGATTGAATTAAAATGACAGACAAAAATTGTCATTGTCAAATATATTATATAAGTTTCATTCGAAAAACCCTACATTGAGTACTATTGACAATAAAATAGCGATTTTTGTTGGCATTGGTGTAAGCGAGCGAACCGTAGGCCGCGTCGGTGCAACAACGACGCAGTCAATGCACTTTGGGCATCGTCTTCTGCGGTCGTCCGCCCCCGGGCTATCGCCAGATTGTTGTTGTTTCGTGTTCGGCCGAGCTTTACCGGCCGCTCGCTCAAACTCCTGAGAAAGATGGGATTTCGTCGATACTATTCAGCTTTAAACGTCATCCCGGTTTTTTTTTCGGCGGTCTTGAATCACGGGTATAAGTTTAATGCAATTTTTCAAACTAAAAACCAACGAATTATTAACCAATTTTGTTTATACACTAGATATGCAGTTGAGGTTGGATCTTTTGGTGTTACAGAAACAAAATAAATTACGCTAAAATGATTTGTGATTTAAATCTTTATTCCGAAATATAAAAAGATTTAAGTATTTTTAGAAAAGACGTCATAAAAAGATTTAGGACTTTTAATAAAAGGCTTAAGTGAGATTTTTATATATTTTTATGATACATTTTCAACAGCAGCCTTTCTTTTTAAACTGTTAGGCGGCAGCCAAGCAGAATAAAAAAAATAATGCTCAATACCACTAGTAAATAAAATGTTAGTTTTTTGGAACCCGTTTTGACTATTTGCATTGTTACGCGTGCGTAGTGAGTCTGTTGTCTCTTAAGTGAATCCCCGACTCTGTTATGTAGCCCGAAAGACGAACGAAAAGAATTTATCTCGAATATATTGAAGAGTACCTTAAAATCCTCCAGCCCTTATAGCTTATGCCATCCATATACTAGTGATCAAAACACACCACCATCACTTTTTGATAGATATATATTCGATGATATATATTAATGGATACAGTACTACAAAATCGGTTAAATTTTATTAAAAAAAAACATATTTTTGTTTGTATTAACTTGCAGATCATCATGATTTAAGTCAAAAATATAGACTTATGCCATAAAAACGACTTAAATAAAGTTATATTGGTTTAAATATTTACAAAAATGACTTGACTCCAAATAAAATGACTTAAATCATTTGAACTTTATGTTGAATTTTACTTAAGACTTAAATCATTTTGATTTTTGAAATAACTTACGACTTAAGTCTTTTTAAAACTGACTTGTTGCAGCTCTGCGTTCAAACTGATTTCCGTGGTCTTTAATGAATGTCATGATCACACATGGATGCTTCGTAGCCATCATTCTGCAATAATAAATAAAAATTTCATTGATTATTCGATTGATATGAAGAGAAACTATAATTTAGGTTATGACACAAAAACAAAGAATACAAATTTCCATAATTTTATAGAATCTATCAACTATAAAGGGTATTTATAAAGTTCAAAAATAAATGTACTTACTTGGAAAAACACAATTATCTCTTAGAAATTAGTAATGAAATAATAAATTACGAAAAATCGGATTAACCCATTAAATTTAGAGATTAGAGGGCTTGTTTGGATTCAGCGACAATTGACCTTCCGCAATATGACGTCACCACTAATAGAACGTATAATTTTATGTTTTAATCTTATTTACAGATAAATAAGCAATTCGCTGAGTTAATCGTTTCTCCTACTCGTTACTGTTTATTTATAAATAAAGAGTGAATCAGAGACTAACAAATTATGATATTAAAATTTGAAAACTAAAACAGTTATTCTTTGACAGTAATTAGCATCGATACTGGTTCAAAACAATAAATAAAAAAAGACAAAAGTAAGAGGAAATATTTAACAGATTTGTTTAAAAATGTTTAATATCTGCAATTGTTTAATTTCTATTTAGGCATCCGGAAAGAAACAAACCAAATCTATTATTTCTTTAATATAAGAAAAAAAAGTATTATTAGTTTAAATAATAACACTGCATAGAACAAACTGTGTGTAAACTCTCATTATCATCCAGTTAAATCACAAGAAGTAGCACTGTTTGGTGGTTGCATATCCTACTGACGAAATCATCTGTTTAATGCAGTAATTTTTACCAACTCACACTTTTGGAGACCGCCCTGTACTAGTTTTCAAACTAGACATATTTTCCTAAAATACGCCTAGTGCGCAGTTTAAATATGTAAAAGAATGAAATATTTAATCTTATTATAGGTTATATTTCATGCTATTTTTATAAAAAAAAATATTTAGAGAAAGCAATAATCTTTTGTTGAAACGAAAAAATTATTACCGAAGTTTTAAGATTGTATTAGATATTAAAAATATTTAATTCATTATTAACCACAAAGCTATGTTGTTATGTAATATATGCTTGGAATGTGTAAGGTATTATATTAACTACCCAACCATTGGATTTAACAACTAAATCATATATGAACCAACGTATTATAGGAGGTACAAATTGCTGCGGTTGATAAATTAGAGTTGAGATCAGTACCAGAACGATCTAATAAATACTATCTTGAGTCGAAACTAAAGGAAATATGTAGCGTATCATATGAGTTTTTTATTCCTAATGTAATCCAAGTGCAAATGTGTTAACAATAATAAAAGACACAAGTGTATATGTTGATTTGTTGTATTCATCAGTTAATATCAATTACGGAATGGAAATGCAGTCAGGTTCCAGGCATGAAATATGAAGACAGAAAAAAACTTTTTTTCTGTATGGGACATAGGTGCTGCTAATATTATTATTATCAATTACCTCGGCAGTATGACTTCGGAAAAGGCCAATGTCGACTCTACAATTCAACACAGGATTAGCGGTGCCTCAAAAACATTCTGGAAACTAAAAAGCAGGGTTTTCTACAATCACAACTTGAGCAGAAAAACGAGACTTGTAGTGTACCGAGCAATAATAATCCCCACCGACATATGAACGCATTAACCAAGTTGCAACCGAGGCACCGTAGACAACTCTTAGAAATCAAATGGTTCCACCATATTTCAAACATATCAGTCCTTGAGAAAGCTAGCTGCGAGAGCGTTGAAGTCATGATTATACTAAATCCCGCTTAAGATGGCCTGGTCACGTCTGCAGGATGCAAAAAAAAACGCCTACCAAAATCTTTTCTTTACGGTGAACTTGTAGACGGTAAGAGGAAACCGGGTGGACAACTCAAAAGGTACAAGGATATTTTCCACGAAAACTTAAAGGGGATAAGCATGCAGAATCTTTGGGAATGGAGAGGAATTGTAAACTCAGTTAACCAGCGACAACCAAAAAGTAAAGAGGCAACAAAGCAATGAGATTTTAGAATGTCCGGAGTGCGGAAGAGAGATAACATCACGTGTCGGTCTATTCAGTCACAGAAAAGCTCATGAAATGAAACGCCTTGCGTACTACCTTCTGATGCGTACTACCTTCTGATGCGTGTCAAATACTCGTCAGCGAGTAATGGCAGTAGTAGTAGTTGTAGTAGCTGATATTATTGGAATCATCAGTAGAGATGTTGGTGTGTGTTTACACTGTAAAAAAATGAGTGAAATTTCACTCAGATTTCACTCAATACTTTCTCAATTTCTGTGCACACCCGATTGAGTGAAATTTCCACTCTACAGAACTGAGTGAATCTTCAATTCTCATAGTGAAAAGCACTGAGTGTTTTCACTCAATCGAGATTGGACGAAAGACTCCTTTTTTACTCATTATGGTTCACCTTGAGTAAGATTTTGATCGATTTTGATAATTTATTCACTTTAAAATGAATGAAGTGTTGGGTTCAAATACACCTTTTATTGAGTGACTTTTACTCAAATTTGTGTTACACTTAACTCGATTAGTACTCATATCTGAGTATTAATTTCACTCAGTATTGAGAAATATATTCTAAATGATTTTTTTAAAAGCTATCTGTAAGCTAACTTGTTATTTTATAACAGGTGGGCCGGTGCCTTTCAAAGGTAAGTTTCAGTTTAGGACATGTCCATTTCCTAAAATTCACTTTTGGGAGACATATGTTCACTTGTAATAAAATAATAAGTTAACTTACATATATAGCTTTTAAAAAAATCATTTAGAATATTTCGTTTTTTTTAACAAACCAAATGAAAAACTGTAGAACCTTCAAAAATATTTTTATTTGTCATTTTCATTTGACAAAAACAAATAAAACCAAATATAACATCATTATTATAATATCAAAACGTTTTAAAAAATTTTCAACTCTTTTTGGAAAAAATACAGGAACTTTTTAAGCTAGACGTCTAGAAAAGATGCATCACATCGGAAAAATCCGCTTTATTAAGAGCATTCGTCAGCTCGGCTACCAACATTCTCGAATATTTCTAATTTCTAAACTAATTTTTAATAACGAAAATACCTCGAAAAATACAGATACTTTTCCTCCTGAAAATTAAAAAAAAATGTTATTCTGCTAAATGTTCCAGTTCCTAGTTCCAGATTGAGGGAAAGTAACTAGATTTTCGCTACGTTTGACTAATTATCAAGGAAAAACCGAGCATTGCGGCAATGAGTAGACGCAGTCGAATTTGAATACATGCTATGTTGGGCAGATTTCTGCGATGTGAAAAAAATGTTCTTAACATAAAACATATCTAGGAGTTACGAGTTCGTATTCGCTTCACCAGGCTACGCGACCACAGTCACACTTTACACAGACTATGGGCTTGTGACCTGGCACTATGGGCTTGTGACCTGGCATTGGCACCTTCGAAGGGACAAGAGAACCTACGACTCGAACAGATAATTAAAAACTGAGGAAAAGGGGAATAGCTTATTCGGTATCGAAGAAACGCGTATGACGTATGATTAGTAATGAGCGAAAATACTCTAAACTGGGAGATTTCACTCAAATTTTTATTGTGTTAAACTATAACATGAGTTTTTAAGTGAATTTTTCTATTCCATTACTCAAAGATAGGGGTTATAACTCGAACATGAGCTTATTCAATCGCTATTGATTAAATAGAGACCATATTTGAGTAAAATGATGAATTTACTCTATTTTAGATGAAAATGTACTCAATTATTTCACTCAAAAAATTCATTCCCTAAGAAATATAAGTTCACTCAGGCTGATTTTTTACAGTGTAGCTGTATGGTAGAATTCACTCTCTACCTACTCTTACAACCTAACCTAACCTAACATAACATAACCTAACCCACAAAAACAATGCTATACGTTTTCATCGTGCACAGAGGTCTCTTAGTGAATGGATGTAAAATTACATTGGCCCACAAAACTGACTCCAACTTTAACAGACATGCGTAACTCATACTTAAAATAAAAAAAGGCTCGCAAAATTATCTCTTAGGACAATTAAGATCAGTTCTAACATGAAAACAACTAAAACATGTTTATTTTGTAAATATCGATACAAGGCTTAGATATAAAGTTTGTTTTGGAACCTCTAGTAATTCTAAGGTATTTATGGTAACTGTCCCAGTCATCGTCACATTAAGGGAATATCTCAGTGCAGTTAGCTATAAAATCCGAAATATTAATATAAGGCTTACAAGAAAATTAAATATGACACTAGGGGATGTTTTTATTTAAAATTTAAATAAAAGTTTAATAACTTGACCGATATTTTCCTTTATTTTCAAGGAAAATTAAAAAAACTACAATTGTCCTAAATATCGTCACCTCTCTACCTATATATCGTCAACAACTTGTCCCAATTTTCGTCATATTTTTATATGTGTCATTTCACACAAAAAACATTGTTTTTTACAAAAGTTAACTTAGGAATTGCAACACATTGCAAAAAATAAAACATAAACAATTAAATAATTAAAAAAATTAGCATACAAAATAAAATTTTAATTAAGTATATCTCCGATATCAGCTCAAAAATAATAGTGTAGTAATACTAAATGTTTGTATTAAACATTTTTATAAAAAAAAACAAAAAAAACAGTAACATCATATTAGTAAATAAATACTTTTTAATTAGTAAATAAAGTTTTAACTTGAGAAATTAGTTTTACTTTGGCATATCAGTTTAACATATAATATCAAGTATATCAATAAGATATAATATCATAATCAGGTATATCATAAACACCTCTTTTATTATTTTTTAGTTTTTGTAACAATATCGTATATACATAATATGACTTATCCTATATATAATATGGCTTACATGTTTAATGGCCTAAATTCCGTCACAGACATCCAGTTCTCGTCATCCATTTTTAATTGATAATTTAAGGTAGAATTAAGGATAAAAGTGAGTGACGGAAATTGGGCACATCAAATAGCGCATCTTCATACTCCCATTTATAGAAAAAAATTATTGAATTACAGAAAAATGAATTTTATACTGAATAAAATATCTCTGCCTATAATGACTCAATCTTCGTCAATGGTGACGATAATAAGGCACGTTCCGTTGCGACGTGTCCCGAAAACCGTCACCCATTTTTTTTATTAATATTATAGAAAAACCATATTTTTTATATGAATACATATAATAAAAAACCTTTTACACTGGTATTTAATTATATTTAAACCTTAGTATTCTAAATTACATTATTGTGAAAGAAAATCAGGAAGACTGTTGTTCTGCTTGGCTTATAAGAAATGTGTGGATTCTCGTCAACGTCTAACTTCCAACTGAAATAATCATTATTCCACATAAATGAAGTGCGCCATTTTAAAAAAGATGTATTGCAACGTTTCCAGATATATAAAACAACTATTTAAAATTATTTATTATGGATTTTTTTCTCTGAGTTTCTTAATTTTTTAAAAAATATAGGAATATGACGAGAATTAGGACCAGTGACGGTAATTGGGCATTTACCATACTAACCTTCCTATTAAACTTAATACAGTAAAAAACTAAATAAAATTTTAAGTTTATTTAAATAATTTTTGTTTGAGATGAACTTTTATACTGTGGATAAATAATTGCAAATTGTAGTATGAGACGTATCATGATTTTGTTATGGCCTTATTTTGTCAAACTATCTTCCCAATTCTTTCAATCAATGATAATATAGAGGGTGGGGCCTCCCATGCGACGCGGAGGCTCCAAGGAGAACAACAATTTGTATTGAGATGAAATGTTGTGAACATATTTAGGTTAAATAAGAACAATTTTTAAAAATATAGAGAGTCCTACAGGGTGTCTGCAAAAAAGTTACACATAAAGGTTGTGTTTTTGGTAATGGAACACTCTATATATGTTATTTTAGAGTTTTATTGTTTTTTAAGTTCATCTAGTTAATCTAATTATTGTACTTTAAATCAAATTAAAACTTGACTCAAAAAATTATACAGGCAAAGTCAAAATTAATATTGAAGTGAGGATGAGGAAAAATTATATGAAGTTTGGGTCATATTTAAAAAATTATGTCTCCCACCAAAACTCTAATTACGCCACTGAATTCTACGTACAAAAACTCTATGAGAATCAGTTTTCTTCTTTTCGATAAGTTATTAGATAACCGAGATACGAAGGGGGTCGAAAAATGCAGAATATTCAAATTCGCCCTGTATTTCAGGAACTAAGAGAGCTGGGACAAATCTGTTGTAGCATTTTTAGTTTCATAAAAAAGTTACATAGTGATGAGAAAGCCGCATCTTTGTATCTCTATACTCATAAACGATAAACCTCCGTAAAACACACGAAAATGGGACACCCTGTATATGAGTGATCTTCTTCTTTACGTGTCGTCTCTTTCGTGGAGGTTGGCGATCACATTGGCAAAATCTATACGATTCTCGGCTTTCCTTATGAGTTCTTCAAAAGTTAGGTGAGTCAAGTTTCTGATGTTTCTCAACCAAGATAGTTTCTTCCTGCCGAGACCTCCCTTTCCTTCAATCTTACCTTTAACTATCAATTGTAAGACGTGGTATTTTTCATTTCTCAATATATGCCCTAAGTATGATGTTTTTCTTATTTTTATTATATTGAGCAATTCTATTTCTCTGCCTATTCTGTTGTAGACTTCGGTATTTGTGATATGGGCTGTCCATGGAATTTTAAGCATTCTTCGATATATCCATGTTTCGAACGATTCGAGGCGATTCATCTTTTGAACTTTCAGTGTCCATATTTCTGCTCCGTATAATAGGATTGACCAAACATAACACTTAACAAGCCTAGTTCTCAACTCAAGGTCCAATCTGGGGATCTGGAAGATGTTCTTCATTTTTAAAAATGCATTTCTCGCTTGTTCTATTCTAGATTTTATTTCCACGTCGTTGTTCAAGGTGTTACCTATCCAGGACCCCAAATATTTGAATTTGTAGACCTGTTCTAAGGTATTACCCTCTATTTTAATAGGAATTGGTACATTTTGGTTCTTTCCAAATAGCATGACTTTCGATTTAGAAGAATTCATCTTCATCCCGTATTTCTTACAAGAGCCTTCAAGTCGTTCCACTAAACTCTGGAGACCAATATCAGAATCGGCAATAAGAACTATGTCATCGGCAAATCTAATGTTGTTAATGACTTCGCCGTTGACTTTAATACCGCAATCTGTTGAAGAGAAAGCTTCCCGAAAAATCGCCTCAGAATAAACATTAAATAACGAAGGAGACAGCACACATCCCTGTCTTACTCATCTCTGTAAAATATGAGGGATGCCGTTGTAGAAAATGCAAATATTTGCGAATCTATTCTTCTTCGAGGCACCCAACGGTCACGTGCCCCGGTACTAAACTGAAAATTTCCATTGAACCTGACATTGTCTCGCGGAACCACCGCGTTCTGTGTTCCCCTGTGATTTATTAACGTGGGGAACGGCCCTGCCGTTCGCTTTTCTCGTTTTCCGTTATGAGGGAACGAGACGTGTTACATTAGTAGGTTGCACCCACCAGGAATCCGAGCATTCCTTCTTCGAACCCGCGAAGACGACGACCTGTCGCTGAATATTGTGATAAGAGACGCATTTTGGTATTCAAAGGAAACATTTGTCATTTAAAAATCGATTACAGAACAGGATTAATAGATATTTATTATACAGGGTGAACCGAATTGTATTCGAGAGACTTCGCCAACATATTTTGTAGATAAAAATAAGTAAAAAAGTTCGAATAAATGTGTGTTCTAAAATGCTTCGTTTCGGAGACACAGGATGTAGATTTTTTCGATTTTTTTCAAATAATTTCTGAACTAACGTCGATATTTGGATGAACATTGGTGTTTGGATGCATTTTGACCTAAAAAAATTGATTTCGACATCAGTATGACTCCTACTTGTATGGGTGCCACCAATGATAATTTTTTTAAGTGGATAAAATGCTAACTAAAATACGAATCTACTACAAAGTTTTATCCATAAACACATGTAAGTATTTAGTAAAAATGGTTATTAAGAAAGTAAGTCATTAAAAAGCTAATTTATCATTTGGTGCATCGTTTCAACATCGGTAAAACACCGGTCCCCAATAAATCACCGAAAATAAGTGTCGTGAAAATAACTTTTCTTGATTTTCCTTTCACAGTAGATGCCACAGGTTTTCTTTTTTTTATGAGCTTGTTTTGATATTGAGCTGCCAAGATTTCTTTTAACACCTGATGTTGACGGTAATTTTTTCTTTTCAATGCTTGGTTCCAACTCGGTTTTGTGTGGTGTACCAGTGATGACAAGCGCTTTCCCAGCTCTGGAATTTTTTTTCAGCATAATACTTTTTGTTATGGAAGGTACAGGCATTATTACTGAAGGAATTTTTGGAGTCACAGGAACCATTTGTTTCTCAGGCATTTTGTCTTTTCCGTCTTCTTGATCTGGTATTTCTTGTTCCACTGTTTCCACGACCTCTGTTTCACTATTTTCAGCTGCGAAGTCATAGTCTCTAAAATGTCAACCTAACCTAACCTAACCAAATACCGCCGTTTCCATGGTGGCCGTTCTCATATAAGCTTTTCCAAAAAGTTCTCCTACTTGATAAGCGGTCACCACTCGCTCTGGATTTGATCTAAGCCAGTTGGATATTTCCTGAACATAAAACGTCTTGAATGGCGACATAAATGCTACATCCAGAATGCTACATCCATTAATACAAAAAATAGCAAGATATGACCTAATATGGGGTACCCAAAAAAATTAGGAACTGCTATCTACCTCATATTAGAAGCAAATAATAGCTAGGTTATGTCAAAAGTTTATGCAAAAGCTGCTAGGATCATCCAAAAGCTACATACACTACCTTAAACTATGTTCAATTTGCTATCAAATGCAATCAAAGTACTGTGAAAAACTTACCTATGAGTCTTTGAATTCTCGCAAAAAAACACCTGCTCAAATATGATTCACTTGCAGATAAAAGTTTTGGCGTGTCTAGTGTCAAAAGGATGGAAGTTCTTATGTCAAAATCTGGATAGGAAACCTACACAAATTTGCGGTTACTACATCCTAAAGGCAAATGATGGCACTCGCAGTGCTTCGCGTAGAAAACGTGCGGCATATTAGGAAATATTCTCATATTAGGAGACTTTCCTCTAACATTCTTTTATATGACTTTTCTCAAAAATATTTACCTAGTTTGACTATGTTTTACGATTATTTTAGCTTTTGCGCCTGATGATGGGAAGTAACTTTTCCTGAAACATGTTGCACCTATTTAACAAAAAATATTTTTTGAAATACATAATTTGAAAAGATTGTTGGGGTTGAGTCCCCTTCCCCTCGCTAGAGGTTTTGCATTTATGATGAACTCCCACTGAGTTAGAGAACGTTTAGTTTGTTTAGTATTTATGTTTAGTTTTGACCACAAACTAAAAATATTAACATAAGATTTACCGGTAAAAATACTTCATTCGACTTTTTATTTTTTAGTAACATTATTCCCAGACTTCGAAACCGCAAACTTACCACGTCCAATTGAGATGACCTTTCATGTTTCTACCATCGACTAGCTTGAAATTAATTACGAAATTGGCCGTTAAGCTTATATTAATTTATGAAATTGAATCATCACGACTCATCTACCGCTCTAATTCGTTTCTTATTACGCGCGCAACAAAAAGGCAAATATCGGCCCGACACATCGGTCTCCGTTATTTAAAAAAAAATGGCGCGCTCATTATTTTCGCTCGTTATTTCTGACGATAGGAGGCGCTACGGTCGCGGTTTGTTTATCTGATAAATCTGACAAATCGCGAACTAACGTTACTTGATTTTTGCGTCCGAAAGAATAATAAAGCTCAGGGTAACAAAGGACTTTAAAGACACCCATACACTTCGATTATTTTGCTCGGTTTTAAACCACGAGCAAGTACTATACATACTGTCTCATTTTGTTCACTTCATTTTATCCGCGTCTTAGTTAAGAACGACGGATTAGAGAAACAACTTGCTAACAGTGACGACACACAGATCTGCTACGTATTTTTGGACTCAAAATAAGTTCATTGGACACAGTTTACCTCTATACAAAAGTGCTTTGTTTGTACGTTAGAGGGCATCTAAGATTAAAAAAATAAACACATTTTTTAGATATTTTAAGAACCGATATTCCGATTTGAATGAGATTTGGTGTGCTCAAGAACGGTAAACTAATAGTATTGCTCATCCTCATAAGACGTGCACTCAGCTGACAGTTGTGACGTCAGTGTTGCCCTTGTCATAATAGTGTGTATTATTGGTTGCCTATGGTATACTTATAAAAATGACAGCTGAGAAATTTGGAGTTAATTATTTTTTCGACTTTAAATGTGAAAAAGGTGTTTTTAAAGTTTTTAGAGCAATAGAGTGTATAAGTACTGTCATTTTGTGTTGTGAATTGTGATTAACTGCCTACGATATTGTTTATGAATTATTTGGCAATACAATTATTTTCTAAGCAAAATATGGAAGTACTCTAAAAACAACACCTGCAAAAGGTGATGTTGGAACTGATGTTCTTAAAAATGCATTATCCGAGTAATTAATACAATTTATACAGTTCATTTTCTATACTACATACATATGAGGTGTTTAAATAAATAAAGTAAATACTAAATGTTTTGCATACGGCAGCCAATAATACACACACTATCATGACAAGGGCTACAATGACGTCACAAAGCGAAGAGTTTTCGCATGCACCTGGGAGACACTTTCGGCTGAATAAGCAGTCCTATTAGGCTTAAATAATAATGTCACAAAAATATAAATGTACCGGGTGTCCCACTAAGAATAGCTCTCGGCTGTATCTCGGAAAGTATTAGCCGTAGGGGCTGCGGAAAAAATATTTATAACTAAGGAGGCTATGAGAAATTGCTGGAAATTATTTTCAAGTTTGTAGAACGACCGCTAGGGGGCGCAACCGCAACAAAAAAATGAGTTTTACACAATTTTGCCCCGGATAAGGTGTACTATAAGTAATAACTTCATAATCCTCAGTAAATTTTGAATATTTTTTGTTAGAGCCATTTTCCCCTATCTACCAAAATAAAGTGGTGGGGGAAGGTTAGATCTGTTTTTATTTAAATATTAATAACTCTGGACTGGATGATTGGAATCCAACAAGCTAGGGCTCGTTTAAAAGAGCGTTTCTTACTCTATATTATACCACATAAACAATAATAATAAGCTTTTGAACTTAGACGGTAGGGGGCGTTGTCTTACAATTTAATTAACATTGCGCGTTTTTTCAAAAAAATTAAATGCAAAAGTATATGTAATTTTAGCTGGTCGGAAAGAGTAGAAAAAGCTTAAAAATCAGCGAAAACCGCATCTTGATATCTTCTTTTAAACCGAAGATATTAACAAAATTATAATAAATACCAAAAAATAAGCCTTTAATTACCTTATTTTTACAACACGGTTTCAGTAGCCCTCTTGATTTTGCCCATTCTAACAAAAAATAAGATAGAAACAGTTAGTTTATTTTAAAATCGACGAAATACCAGATTACCATAATACCAGAGGTATTAATATCTAATAATTAAGATATTAATAACAGTGGAGGAGAAACGATGATTCAGTGAAGTCATGGTAGGCTTTGGAACAAAGTTGCTTTTGATGTAATAGTATAAACGTCAAATTATTATTAGATCAACATTTTGACAGCAGCGTTTTTTTTTACTTTCATTATTTGAAGTAGTTGAAGTTGTTGGCATTTTGAAAAAGCAATCAAAAGATAAAAAACATTGCTAAGACTATCAAAACGTTGATCTAATAACAATTTGACGTTTATACTATTACGGCAAAAGCAATTTTTTTCCAAAGCCTACCATGACTTCCATGAAATCATCGTTTCTTGTCCACTGTTATTAATATCTTAATTATTAGATATTAATACCTCTGGTATTATGGTAATCTGGTATTTCGTCGATTTTAAAATAAACTAATTGTTTCTATCTTATTTTTTGTTAGAATTGGCATAATCAAGAGGGCTACTGATACCGTGTTGTAAAAATAAGGTAATTAAAGGCTTATTTTTTAGTATTTATTATAATTTTGCTAATATCTTCGGTTTGAAAGAAGATATCAAGATGCGGTTTTCGCTGACTTTTTAAGCTTCTTCTACTCTTTCCGATCAGCTAAAATTACATATACTATTGTATTTAATTTTTTTGAAAAAACGCGCAATGTTAATTAAATTGTAAGACAA
Source organism: Sitophilus oryzae (assembly GCF_002938485.1). Taxonomy (NCBI): domain Eukaryota; kingdom Metazoa; phylum Arthropoda; class Insecta; order Coleoptera; family Curculionidae; genus Sitophilus; species Sitophilus oryzae. The sequence continues at coordinate 479,824 of NW_022146688.1, forward strand.
CGCCCCCTAGCGTCTAAGTTCAAAAGCTTATTATTATTGTTTATGTGGTATAATATAGAGTAAGAAACGCTCTTTTATACGAGCCCTCGCTTGTTGGATTGCGATAATCCAGTCCAGAGTTATTAATATTTCAATAAAAACAGATCTAACCTTCCCCCACCACTTTATTTTGGTAGATGGGGGAAAATGGCTCTAACAAAAAATATTCAAAGTTTACTGAAGATTAAGAAGCTATTACTTATAGTACACCTTATCTAGGCAAAATTGTGTAAAAACTCCATTTTATTATTTTTTGTTGTAGTTGCGCCCCCTAGCGGTCGTTCTACAAACTTCAAAATAATTTCCAGCAATTTCTCATAGCCTCTTTAGTCATACATATTTTTTTCCGCAGCCACTACGGCTAATACTTTCCGAGAGACAGCCGAGAGCTATTCTTAGTGGGACACCCTGTACATACAGATTTCTAAAAGTTTTATGTATTTCACTTTTTTTTATATTTTAAGTCAATGCGGCCTTCTTTCTCTAAACGAAATTTAAGCAATTATTGTTCTCTTTTAACCGCACGATTTCACAAACTAAACACCCCCAGGATATCTATTTTAAAATATCTCTTCCAGAATCAGTCAACACAGTTCATCATTTATCCATAACTAGAACATTATGAATTATTACATACACAAATTTTGCGCTGCACTTTAAACACTCGGCTACGAGAAACTAAAACTAGATCGGATTTCTTTCGATATTAAAAATTTAAATATTGCTTTATATTGACTAAACCAAAATATATACTTGATGCGCGATAAACGATACAAAAACCTAAGTTGTTTTATAATTTGAGTTTTTATAAACACCCAAACTGCCCAAACGGCGAAATTTTTCCAGCGATATGACTGAAATCCTTTTATGAATGACACGGTCAATGGTCAATATAAACTATATCTATCGCATCTTAACTCATATTTTCTATATGTAGTATACCTTACCTTTCGTCACGAGCATTTGGAGTTTAATACGTGTAAAACATAGCGGGAACGAAGGACAAAATGATATTTTGACCGGCAGTAGAGAAAATGATTAAAATAAAAGGTTATCAAGCGAAAATTTGACTAATTGAAGATTTTTGGGAATAGTTTTGGGAATATCTTAGGATGAAAAAAAGTGATTTACAAAAAGTATAATTTAAATCGGTTTTTATATTTTTTTCTTGATTTTTTGAGGGGGCCATTTGACCTCATTGTTAAGCCACCACTGGTTGTTTTATGCCCATAGAATATAAGGTCTTTCTGTATATGTTGTAGGTCCCCTTTGGAAGGAAACAAGAAACTCTATTTTTTCCGAAAAGCTATGCGAGTTGACGTTTTATTATAAGATATAAAAAATGTAGTAAATATAAAAACTAGAATACTAGGACCTTTTTACAAAAAAAAAACAGTCGTTGGTGAAGTTGGAAAATATTTGTTATCAGAAATCTGATTCCATGAGCTCTAAACCAGTTAGAGCTTTTCATATATCATATCAGAACGACGCTTCTGATAAACGTCTTCACTGTGAATTACTTTTTTCTTGGTACATATTTTATTTTTCCGCTCCTTTTCCGTCTTGTTTCGTTCTTTTTCAATCCGGGCCGGACGAAAAAGTATCTCGGCCTTGGTCCAGTGTCATGTTTATTGTTCTGGCGGATACACAGTGCCGCGGTGTGAAACATCGAGGGCCCTAAATATGTCGAAGCTGGCGATTTAAAACGTGGTCCAGAACACCGACAAGTAAAATCTGCTTCGGGAATTATACGTTCTCGTTCGCCTAAATAAAATAAACGTTTGTTCGGAATTATAGCTAGCGTCGGTTTGTGTAACAGCTCATTACGTCAAAGATTCTGGTTATCGGGAAACCGAGATGAAATATACAGGGTGATAATAATATAAGAAACTAGCAATCGGTACTACAGGGTGGCGCACTCCATTCACCTCGGTTGATTATACGAAAACAGAAAGATGTAGAAACAAAATATTTTATGAGTATATGTGGGGAGGCAATGTGGTACAATTTAAAATTATTTTCAAATGTACAAGGTGTTTCAGAACTAAGATCCATACCAAAGTTATATTTTTTCTTATGGAACACCCTGTATTTTATTTCATTTTTGGATTCTTGGACATAAAATAAGGCATTTATTATAAGGGTTTAATATGTTTAAAATCTTTAGTTTTTGAGATATTTAAAGATATTTAAAAATGCATACTACAATAGAATATATTATTAACACCCTGTACATTACTTTTCAGAGCTAATTCTTGTGTTGACTTTTAAGCCAGAGAAATAAACTTTACTGAAAAATTTGATTGGTTTCTTTAATGTATACAGGGGTATCAAAAATTGCTGGTCTTTTTTAAATATTTATTTTACATAAATACTTCGTTATTTCAAATACAACACCCTGTATTTTTTAAATAAATCGAAGCAGATTCAAATACTCTTTCAAACTATATCAGGGTTTCCTATACCTATCTAGCTCAGATTTTGAATAAAGATCCATTTTTCAATAAAATGGCAACCAAGACACAAATTACCTATAACAGATGCGAAAGAACACCGAATTAGGCGTTCAGGTTTCTGTGATCTTCAGAAAGAGTTCATAGACAATCCGCATCAATGTATAGTTTGGGTTATGCACCAATATGTTATCGAGGCATACAAAAAGGTCCACAGACTTCGAGACATACGAAAAATCAAGTCCATTTAGGTAGTCGCAATTTTCACACCTTAAAAAATTAGTTTTTTTATAGCTATAGCAACTGCAGCGACTATGAAAAAAGCTGTGTGATTTTCATAGAAAATAAGGGCACCTGTAATTCATTTGAGAATGTTATAAATCGCTAAAAGAGGTTTCAAATCTCTTGGATTTCTATTAATATTAAATAAATTTTATTAAAAATTGAACTAAAATTGTTAGTATCATTAAAAACAATTCAAATTCAAAAATTGTATCAGTCAAATTCCCTCATTTAAGGTGAATATTAAAGTAAATATAAATACAGCTCATTCTAAGCTCTACTTATCTTTAAGAAAAATTTAAATCATTGTTGCAATTGGGCCTTAATGCCATTTCGAATGAACAATAGTATTAATAATGTACATTATAATAATAATAAATTTTATATCATAGTGTGTATTAAAACTACTAAAACACTTTTAAATTGGTATTATATTAACAACTTTTATTTTTTAATCCAAAAAAAGTTACCAATTTTCTCAATCAAAATATTTGTGGTCCTGAAAGGACCTTCGTTTTCCCATGTTCGTCAAGGTAGGTAATGGGTAAACGGTAAAAAAACAGGATAATGAAATTTAAAAAAATACAAAAATTATTCAAAAGTGCCTCCCTTTTGCATTAAACAATAACCCAAACGATCATCAAATCCCCTCCTCACATTGGATAACATATCGGGGGTGACAGTGTCAAAGGGATTAAATATTTTCTGCCTTAACTGCTCCAAGTTTTGAATTTCTTCATGGCCGTAAATTTTAGATTTTATGTACCCCCATAAAAAGAAATCATTTACCGAGAAGTCAGGTGAAATTAAACGTCAGTCTAAACAAAACTGTCATTTTTGAAAACTTGTCAACATTTGGACACACGCTAAATGGACTTGATTTTCCTATGTCTCGAAGTCTGTGGACTTTTCTGTATAATCTCACAGTAATTTAATAGATTGCTCGTCATATTATATCAGCTCGTAGGAGGTTAGGAAAAAAAGATATTTATAGTATAAAAATTAATTTATTTAACAAAATTTAATTAAAAGATGTGACAAAATAGTTACATTTCTATTGGTTCTATCGGACTTTTTCGACTATATAAATCTTTATTTTTTGTAAACTTTAATGCATAAAATATTTTCAATCTAATAAATAATTTAATGATGTAAATAAGAGGAAATTTCTCACATGGGTGGTCAAATTCTATAGTTTTCATTATATCAAACAGCCTCTGAATGTTTTCTTCAGTGCAAAACTCATCAAAATTTAATATAAATAATTTTTCCAGCCTGTAAATAAAATGAACAAATTTTTCCACTTTCATGATCAAAGGCTTTTAAATGAGTAAATAATTTCGAGTTATCCAGAGATTCGGATTCTTTTGCAAATTTTAGACAAATATCACATTGATGTATTTGAAGACCCTTTTTAATGATGTAGTCAAACATAATTAAAGGCATTTTGAGTTGAAAACATTTCTCAGAGGCTGTTTGATATAATGAAAACTATAAAATTTGACCACCCATGTGAGAAATTTCCTCTTATTTACATCATTGAATGATTTATTAGATTGAAAATATTTGATGTATTAAAGTTTACAAATAAAGATTTATATAGTCGAAAAAAGTCCGATAGAACCAATAGAAAGGTAACTATTTTGTCACATTTTTAATTAAATTTTGTTAAATAAATTAATTTTTTATACTATAAATATCTTTTTTTTTCTTATAAATAAACACATTTGCATCCCATTTTAAATAAGATATACAAATTACCAAAACTTAGAAATAACAGTTTAAAAGTTGAACAAAAAGCCTACACGCGTTTTTAAAAAGAAACAAATAACCACGCACTATGTCATTCCAGCAAGCGAATACGACACAGCATAGGTTTCCGGACTTAACGACTGGTGTATTTACACCACTCAATAGGCGTGTCCGGTTTGCCGAGCGGTTTCCGATGCAGTCGCTTTCTTTCGCATCTGTTATAGGTAATTTGTGACCAAGATGGCTGATGTCAAGTTTCTAGAGACAGTTAGTAACTATTTTCAAAATCGAAATTAGTTTATGGACTTTATTTAAATTTATGGCAGTTTACTTTTATTTAATTTGCCACAGTAGTTTACTAAATAATATTTATTAAATATATATTTATTATTCTATCAAGAAAAGCGAAGAAGTAGTTCTCTCATTTATTTTACGATCAATTATAGATATATGGATTTTCTATAAAAGAGCCAATTACGGCAAATTCATTTTCTTTACTTAGAACGACAGGTTTCTGCCTAATAGTTTTTTTTATAAACCACACTAAGCTCTGCGACATAGAAAAGTATTTTTTCAAGGAACGCTTATCAGGAAGATTCCTATTTGGATATTTTTAAACATAAGCCCTTGAGGCCAAGAAGCAATTTTCCCCACAAAATAAAATCACTAGTAACATATCCATTCGTTCCGCCAGCAGATACTGCTTTATTTTTCTTGATAAAATAATGAACCTACTTACTTATTAAACTATCGTAGCTAAATTTAAGTAAACTGTTACAAATCTAAATAATAATGTCCATAAACTAATGTCGATATTGAAAAGAGTTACTAACTTTAACTTAACGAAAATTACCATGGCGACACCAGCCATCTTGATGAAAACCCTAATACAGTTTGAAAGAGCATTTGAATCTGCTTCAATTTGTTTAAAAAAATACAGGGTGTTGTGTTTGAAATAACGAAGTTTTTATGTAAAATAAGTATTTAAAATAGACCAGCAATTTTTGATGCCCCTGTATACATTAAACGAAGCAAATCAAATTTTTCAGTAAAGTTTATTTCTCTGGCTTAAAAGTCAGCACAAGAATTAATTCTGAAAAGCAATATACATGGTGTTAATAATATATTCTTTGTAGCATGAATTTTAAAATATCTTTAAATATCTCAAAAACCAAACATTTTAAACATATTTAACCCTTATAATAAATACCTTTTTTTGGGCCCTAGAATCCAAAAATTAAATAAAATGCCGGGTGTTCCATAAAAAAATATAACTTTGGTATGGATCTTCGTTCTAAAATACCCTGTACATTTCAAAATAATTTTAAATTGTGCATATTCCCTCCCCACATATACCCATAAAATATTTTGTTTCTACATCTTTGCGTTTTCGTATAAACAACCGAGGCGAATGAGGTTCGCCACCCTGTATACAGAGTGGTCCGAACTGTATTCCGGTAACTTCGGTAGCATATTTTGCAGATAAAAATAAGTAAAAAAGTTCGTATAAATGTATGTCCTAAAAAGCTTAGTTTCGGAGATATAAGGTGTAGAAGTTTCATTTTTATTTCGATTTTTTTCAAATAATTCCTGAAGTAACGTCAATATTTGGATGTAAATTGGTGTCTGGAAGTTTTTTGACATGAGATATTTGATTTTGATGTCAATATGACTCCTACTTGTAGAGGGCGCTACTTACATATTTTTTTACTGGTTTGAAGAGTAATAACTTTTCGTTCGTACCTGTATAAAACTACTGAGTAAAAAATTATACATTTGTGACGATAGTTTCCACGTAAAAAAGGTCTCTTGGTAAAAATCGCTACGAGTAATGGTTCTCGCGATATTTGGAATCGAAATTATCAATACTTGTCATCATTGCCATGAATTAAACATGTTGACTAAATAGTTATTAGAGTGAAATCATAAATTTGAAATGTTTTTGTAACAAAAGTCCTTTATTGTCATTTATTAGAAAAATTTCGCAGAAAAATTTATGATTAATTTAAAAAACTAAAAATTTCTTTTATATATTATATAAAAGATAAATGGTAAATGGTAAATGGTAAAAGGTAAATGGTATTATGGTATTCCGGTATTTCGTTGATTTTAAAATAAAGTAACTGTTTCTATCTTATTTTTTTGTTAGAATGGGCATAATTAAGAGGGCTACTGATACTGTGTTGTAAAAATAAGGTAATTAAGGGCTTATTTTTTGGTATTTATTATAATTTTGCTAATATTTTCGGTTTGAAAGAAGATATCAAGATGCGGTTTTCACTGACTCTTTAAGCTTTTACTAATCTTTACTATCAGCTGAAATTACATATACTATTGCATTTAATTTTTTTGAAAAAACGCGCAATGTTTGTTAAATTGTAAGACAACGCCCCCTAGCGTCTACGTTCAAAAGCTTATTATTATTGTTTATATGGCAATATAGAGTAAGAAACGCTCTTTTAAACGAGCCCTCGCTTGTTGGATTCCGATCATCCAGTCCAGAGTTATTAATAATTAAATAAAAACAGATCTAACCTTCCCCCACCACTTTATTTTGGTAGATAGGAGAAAATGACTTTAAAAAAAATATTCAAAATTTACTGAAGATTATGAAGCTATTACTTATAGTATACCTTATCTAGGCAAAATTGTGTAAAAACTCCATTTCCAAATTTTTGTTGCAGTTGCGCCCCATAGCGGTCGTTTTACAAACATGAAAATAATTTCCAGCAATTTCTCATAGCCCCTTTAGTTATAAATATTTCTTTCCGTAAACCCTACGGCTAATACTTTCCGAGATACAGCCGAGAGCTACTCTTAGTGGGACACCCGGTACATATAGTGATTGCTCTATGACTTAATGTTTTAACTATACCTCATTTGGTTGTTTTAGAATGGTTCGACTGAGGATTTAAATAATGTCCCGTATGTGTGGGTTTCCTATATACAGCAATGCTAATGGATCCATCGCTTCTGCTGACAAGAGCATCCAGAAACGGTATAGACAGAAGGTTTTCTCTTTGTCAATCGTGAATCTGATTAAGTTACTTCATGAATTAAAATGATTGAGAAAGGAATCCAACTGTATATCGGTTCCATTCCAGATTATAAAGGTATCATCAAAATATCGAAGACAAATTTTGGGTTTGACGACTGCTGTACAAATGGCATTGGTCTCGAACCATTCTATATACTGGATGTCCCAGAGAAGTATTTTAACTGGTAATATAGTTCAACCCCAGAGACACGCCTATGAGGTTTTTTCCGCGAAAAAAAATTTGAAAATTCGGAATTTTTTGAAAAAAAATTTGAAATTTTTTTTTAGTTTTTATTTAAAAAACATAATTTCTTGACAATATGGCAACAGAGGTAGTAGATTAAATTTACAAGAAAGAAAATCCAGAAAAGATCCAGTGGTTCTCAAAATTTTAGCAAAATATTATTTTTTTGGAAATTTTCAAAGTAAACTAACTCCGTTATTTTGGACTTACTTGAAAAACAATAGAGAAAAAATATTTTTTTTGTCGAGATCTACCACCCCTTAAAATACTTGCACTTATTTTTGGTACAACCTGTATAGATAGCTAGATAGATAAGCTTTTATTTATTCCAAAATGTAATGCCCCATAGGAGCGTGGAACAGTGTCAGAAAGAAACAATAGAATTACTTAAACTACATGAAAATACTTAAATTACTAATAATTAAAAAAATATATATTCACTATCACTAGAGAGCGCGAGGAACCCGTAGGTAAACTATCATTTTAAGCATAAAACTTTTCTTTAACTTGAAAATAAGAATTATGCAGACAGCACCTCAAGAGCCACCACCACCAGAGCCACCAAGAGCCACCTCCAGAGCCAGCCTAACCATCACTCTTCTAAAGCGGCCCATATGTACATTGTCAAACAAATTGCGCAACAGAAGCTGTTGCGCAACGAGATGCCAATGTATGACCCTGTTTGATGCGTTGCGCAATTGTTTGATACGTTTCAAGAATGTTTGAATTCCCTTATGCAACGGGACTGTTTGCGCAACGCCTTGGTAGTGTATGTGTGTGTTATGCTTCGTTATGCTATATTTTAGTTGTTTAGGGAGGTCGCTTTTTCTCGAACAATGCACAGCTTTTAATAAAAAGTTTGATCAAAATTTTTCCAAGTGTATGGGTGATTTAAAAGTTGTGCAACGCAACGTTGAGCATCGCTTTGTTGCGCAATTTGTTTGATAATGTATGGGCCGCTTAAGAGGCAGCGAAGTCCTTTCGGCAAACGTTACGTCATCCCTCAATCTAGCCTCAACAGTGTCTAACGATTTCTCTAAAGTGACGTTGGTGTATAAATTTTCTACGTCAAAACTGACAAATTTGTCTGAAGGACCTAATTCTACATCCTTTTATAAAACACGTTTAGAGTTCTTAACTAATAAAGATGTTTTTTTCTACCAATGGTTGGGCAATTTGAAGACAAATTTGTCAGTTAAAAAAAAGTTATTGGCGACAATGTTAAAAAGAACAATTTTTGTGGACTATCAACCACTCAATCTAAGGCAAGAAATAATAGTCATAGTTGTAGTGTGTTGTTTATGAAATGAAAACTACGGAATTGACACTGATAATATTCCACAATTGATTTGTCGAATAATATCAGTGTCAATTTGGTAGTTCACATAAAAAACCAATGCGGATATTTTCGTCTACATACTAAAAATTAATATTAAAAACAAATTGCATAAAAGAAATAACTTCTCTAATGATTTTCAAGATCTCAGGAGCAGAATTAAAGCTGAAACTAAGGCGGAATTTGTGCAATATCAAAAATATTAAACACAATGCGTTAGTTCATCCGAGTGGGTTTTGGAAGCTTTCGGAAATATGTACCGAAAAACCACAACGCAGTGTCCAGATCTGGCCAACACAGCGCCGACTTTACGGAGCGCACTTTCGCTATCTATCCATCTTGTCTCCTCTTCTTTTTCGTTTTTTCGACGATCGGCTGTGGCGGCGGTTGCCGTTGCAAAAAAGCACTCCGGCCTTGGTCCAATGTCATGTTTATTGTTCTGGCGGCGAAAGAACGGCACGCCGGAGGCAGTTACAACCGGGCCCGTGTGGCTACGCTCCTCGACAGAAGACCAGAAGAAGAAGAAGAAGACGAAGAAGGAGAAGAAATAGAGTTGTGTAGTTCTCGATCGAACTAGTTCAAAATATCAAATCTCCCATGTTAACTTAATGATTCAATTAGATGGATCATTTAGTGTTCACTAGGGTTCAGAACCGGGAAATCGCGGGTACCGGGTCTCAATTCTACAATAATAATTATTTAAAAAAACAATAATCAAAAAATTACTTTTTTGTTACGTGAGAAAGTCCTTTGATACTTTCTAGCGGTCGAAATCAAACTCTTCTAAATAAGTAATGATCCTATTTCATATTGTTATTGCTTCTTTTCTCTTTTGAAGTTCCTATAATATTTATTAGGCTGTACTTAAACTGGCGTTAAACGGTAGCTTACTAAAATGCCGTTAATAGGTATGACGTCGTTGATGTGGCGCACTTGACGGCTTTATGAAATATAGGAATTTTATAAGGACTCACCAACACTATCCACCCCACCAAATAACCAACTTAACCAACGCAACTAACCTCGACACTGATAAAAAGATTTAAAAAACAAATATAAATTAGTAAAAACCAACCAACCCCACCAAATAACCAAGTAACCAATAAATTAAAGAAAATATCTCTCCATATTAGAGGTATGGATTCGCAAACATCGAAAGAGGAAATACAAATTGTCCTGGAAGGATACCTCGGGCCTCTAGAAAACAAAGATGTCAAAATAGGAGAGTTGAGACCAAACTACGCTAACGCCCAGGCAATTACGGTAAACCTAATAGAAGAAGATGCAAATATATTGGAAAAGTCCAGTTATATAAAAATAGGAATGGTTAGATGTGAGGTGGAAAGGAGGATTGGCCTTAAGAGCTGCAGGAGATGTTGGGCATACGACCATGAAGTCATGGATTGTAAGGGACCAGACAGAAAGGGAATATGTTTTAAGTGTGGAAAGGAGGGACATAATGCCAAAGAATGTTCGGGGCAGACTTACTGCTTATTTACGAAAAGGAGGACACAGCGCGAACGGCAGTAAGTGTGATGCCTTTAAAAGGCACTGAAAGAGGAGAAAGAAAGAAAAAGACAAGTAAATATATCCCGTATCTGATGAACTAGAAAGATGACAATCCGGTTTCTCCAAATAAATATCGACAGACGAGGAGCAGCGTATGACCTCCTCCCTACAAAACATAATCGAAAAAAAATATCGATATATTACTAGGACAAGAACCAAATTTGATTGCTAAAAAGCAAAGAAATCTGTGATACAAACTGTGATGCGTTTATTTACACTGGAAATAAGTTGTCTGTGATAGATTATATATGTTGTGAAAGTTTTGTTTGTGCTGAAACTCGTGATGCGTTATTCTTTTCATGTTATTTCTCCCCTAGCAAACCTAGCCAGTTGCTAGAGGGCGTGCTGACAGAGATAGAAACTATCATAAAAGGAAAAAAAAGAAGCCATTATAGACGGTGACCTAAACGCTAAGTCTAGATTGTGGGGCTCCACCACAATAAACGAAAAGGGCAAGATAGTGGAAGAGTGGATAGAGGCTAATGACCTGGTTGTAATAAACCAGGGCAATATCCCCACTTTCAAAAATATGAATGGCGAGTCGATGATTGATATAACATTGGCCACAGCAAGTATAAGCCTCAAAATTAAGAACTGGAAAGTGGCTGAAAGCGAGAAAATATGAGCCTCCATAGAAATATCTACTTTGAGATCACGAATGATACAACTGTGGATAAACCAAAACCAATTGCGTACAAATGGAGGGTCACACAATCGGGTATGGAACGAATTAGGTCTCACTGCGAGTGAGGGTTTGCGTATGAGGCGGCTAATCCGCAGAGTCTAAGTAAATCCCTAAAGAGTTTATGCAATCTCTATCTTTTACCCAGAAATAGAAAACGGCAAAAATGACTTATTGGTGGAGTTTCCATATAGCGGAGGTAAGGGCAACGTGCAACAGTCTGCGTCGAAAGATCACTAGAGGCAGAAAGGGGCAGGAGAATCAACGGATGTAGACACAGCAATATCCAACTACAAAGAGGCAAAAATCAATCTGAAACATGCTATTAAAAGCGCCAAAAAAACATGCCTGGGAAAATCTCTTAAATGACCTGAACAAGGATATATGGGGCAAAGCGTACCAAATAGTCACCAGAAAGTGGAGTACTGGAAATAAAAAAAGTATATCAGAAGAAACAACTAGAGAACAGATACGATTACTATTCCCGACCGTAAAGATAATACAATGGCAGACTATTACCATTGAGAGAGATAAAATTCCATATTTCTCAGAAGAGGAGATAATAGAGGCGACTCAGAGTCTAAAAGTGGGAAAAGCTCCGGGCTGTGATGGCATTCCTATTGATGTTATCAAAGCTGCCGCCACACACGATTGTAAATCGGTCATGGATGTCATGAACTTCTGTCTCAGGGTAGGACATATTCCAATGGAATGGAAAACCGCGAAACTGGTACTAGTAGAAAAGAAAACCCAAGATAGTACATCAAAGTCGTACAGACCGATATGTTTGCTAAATTCTGGAGCTAAATTGTTGGAGACCCTTTTAAAAAATAGACTAGAAAAGGAGCTTACAGAGAAAGGTGCCATCCATGAAAACCAATATGGATTCAGAAAGGGCAAATCCACAATAGATGCACTAAATAAAATCCTAAACATAGTGGACAATATAAACGCCAAGAGTTACAAATCCAGAGGAGTCGCAACACTCCTGACATTAGTATAAAAATGCATTTAACTCGGCCCAATGGCAAGAAATAATAAGACAACTTGAAAACAAGGGAATCAGTGGGTACCTAATTAGAATGCTCCAACAATACCTCCATAAAAGGTACATTATTACGGAACATGGAGAACGTCTCAGAATGGTATGTGGCGTCCCGCAAGGATCTATACTTGGACCGACACTGTGGAACGTTTTCTATGGCCAAGTGCTTAGAGAGGATTACGGAACGGGGTGCAGTCTTATTGGATATGCAGACGATCTAGCCCTAGTGACAAGTGCCCCCAGCAAAAGCATGCTTATAGAAAGAATGACTGCTGCAGCATACACTATTAAAAATAAGCTGGATGAGATGGGCATAGAGTTAGCTACCAATAAGACTGAAATGGTCATTTTGGCGGGAAGACAGAAGATGAAGGAGGTAGAATTTAGCTGGTGCAATACCAACATTAAAAGCACAAGGGCGGTAAAATACATGGGAGTTTGGCTAGATAAAGACGCTCGGATGACCACCCATATTCGAAAACTTCAGGAAAAAACAGAGGCAATCATAAAGCAGTTATCCAGAGTTATGCCCAATCTGAAGGGACCGGTGGCAGAAAAGAGGAGGACATTGGCCTCGGTGGTGTCTTCCACGATTCTGTATGCGTCTCCCATATGGGAGAGAGCCCTAAAATACAAACTCTACGAAAATATCTTAGACTCCATAAATCGTAAAATAGCGCTGAGAGTAACATCGGCATATAGAACATCTCCAACTAAGGCCATCCTGGTCCTAGCCGGTATCCCACCGATAAAGCTCCAAACAGAACAAAGAAGTCTAGTGTATAAACATGGAGACCAATTCAGATTTGAGGCCAGAAATATTATACTGGACAAATGGCAGGATGCGTGGTCGCAATATCAAGGATGGGCTAAAACGTTTATTTTAGATGTAAGGTTCTGGGTAAACTGCAAGGCAATTAATATAGACCATTTTGTGACACAAGCCATTACCGGACACGGGGTTTTTGGCACCTACCTAAAAAGAATCGGCAAAAGGGACAGCGACACTTGCACTTACTGTAATACTGTGGACAGCCCGGGTCATACAATATTTCTCTGCCCTAGGTGGCAAACAATAAGGGAAGAAACAGAAGAAATATGCCAAAGGAAGCTGGAGGAAAACACAGTTGGTATCACCATTAGTGAGGATGAAGAAAAGTGCCGAGCCATTATATCAATGCTGCATACCATAATGAAACATAAAGTAGACGATGAGATTAAAGCCAAAAATTCGTGATACTGTGATATTATTGTCTGTGATAAAGAACTAAACTGTGATAAAAAACTGACTGTGACTTGATTAAAATAATAAGGAAGATTTATGTATATATATACATATATGGAAATGAATGTTAGATAGTTTAGAGAATATGAGATAGCTGAGAATCACCTACTATCCCGATGTCATGCTTCGCGGCAGTTTCAGGATAGTTAGGGTTATGTAGCAAAGATGGGTTTTTAGTGGGTAGGCCCTCCCTCTGGGTAGAGTAGGGAGGGAGATTCCCACACCCGGCCCTAAAGGCGTTTCCCATCTATAAAAAAAAAAAAACCAATGAATTAACACCCTCCAAATAATCACGCTAACCAACCCGCCAAATAACTAAACCAATCCAACCAAAAAGAGTGAAACCAATGCAATAAGATCACGCTATAAGCAAAAAAAATATAAAAAAGTCTTGGTCAGCGTGAGATTTGAACCCCGGACCATGCGCTCACGAACCCATAGCCTCAGCCACGGAGCCACAGGTGCTCTTGCAATATGCTTATGGCTAGGCATTACTTTCCGCCGACATGAACGACGTCACAATATCTATTAACGGCATTTTAGTAGGCTACCGTTTAACGGCTGTTTAAGGACATCGTATTTATTATGTTATGTTTTAAAAGATATTTGCATTTTTAATTCAATATTTCGGGGCTTTTGGGAAATTCTATTAAGTTGGTTTATGTTGTTTGATGTGAAATTTAAGTTACCTATACTTTTTCCTTTACTTGAGTTCATGTTAATTTTTTCATGACTGATTACTTAATAAGTTGATATTATTTTCATTAAAAATCTCAATTTTTTATCCATTTTACTTTGAAAAACCATCCCTTGCTTTCTGATTGATGAACTGCACCACCACTGAACAAAAATTAGTCAGTACCGAAAAGAGGCGCGGTACCGAAATTCCCGATTCGGAAAAACAGCTCCGGTTCCGAAAACCTTAATCTCGATCAACAGTGAACTGAATGAACTAAACGAACTATTCGCTTTAGTAACCAAGATTAAATGATGAAAATCAGTAAAATGAACTAAACAACCCACCTCTACGCTCCTCTATAGAAGAGCAGAAGAAGAAGAAGAAGATATTACCAAAGTTTATTGCGCGAGAAATATTTACTTTAGCGGGCTGCGATACGGGGAACGTGCGTTGTTGCGCGCTTTGTGGGAGGCGATCGTCCACAAATCACGATCGGTTCGCTGGTTTATGGGCTCGAGTCGGTCCTGAACGGGACGATGCGGCCGGTGTGGGGATGATGGTCTGTGGTTTGGTCGAAAGTCGTGAAGCCATAAGGTCGTTAGATTTTTTCTTTAGGGTCAAGTGGTGTAAAAATTAGACCTTTTTCGAAACTTTTTAGTCGACTATTTAAGGTTTATTACAGGATGGGGCACCTCATTCGCCTCGGTTGATTATACCGAAAGGGAAAAGGAAGAAATATTGTATGGTTATATAATATAACAGAAACAGTTGGGTGTACGGTGTTCCACAAGGTACAGTATTGGGCCCACTGTTATTTATTTTATAATATGTAAATAGTTTAATATCCATATCAACACAGGGTGAAATTGTCAGTTTTGCGGATGATACTGCTAGTTTATATAATAGTAGTGACTGGTTAAGTTGGAAAAGAATGGCTGAAAAAAACTTTGCTAATATACAGGGTGCTACAAATTCGAGGTACGAGTATTGGTATCTCGGTAACCGTAATAGATACACGAACATAGTTAAATCGGGGCAAAGTTGCGCTTTGGGATGTTCACAAAGATGCCATCAAAAAAGTTTTAAAAATGCCAAGGATTGCTGAGTTTTTTGGAAAAAACGGATTTTTTTGAAAATCAATTTTATTTTTTCCTGTCGTTACTTTTTAGAAAATCAAAAAACTAATTACAGATTCTAATAGCCACTTTAAGTTGGTCTCTGCATCTCACAAATTATCAGCTAATTTGAAAATCTAAAAATACTATCGGATAGCCCTAATATTTGTTTAAATACGGACCTGCATTTTTTATTTTAGATTTTGAAAGAACTCGGTCTCCTGAGTACAATGATGTACCACACTTAATATTTTTTTTATTTCGGACATTCGAACACAATTTATTTAAACTAATTTTATGTCCGGCTCTGTTTTTTTTTAAATATTTAATCTACTCATCGTTACAATTGATTATCTTTAAACTTAACAATGACGTGGGGTAAAACATTCAAAAAGAGAAAATCAAATGCAATAAAATAATAAAAAATAACGTAAATATAATATAAACAATCAAATAAATTCCATGGAAGATGGATTGGGAATGGTAGAGAACGAACGAACGGATTGGGAATGGTAGAGGAATGGTAGAGACCAGCAAGTTTTCCGTTCCGTCGCCACGGGGTGAAAGGGGATTGGCATTACTTGACGCCATTTGTAAAAGTGAAATCAATACATTTCAATATTTACAATAAAGAGTGCAAAATGCATTCGGAAGTATAAGAAGAAGATATGTTCAAAGAGCTATAAGTAAGATTGAACGAAAAATAAATTTGTGCATTAAAGTAACTCTGTGCACTAAAGGTAACCCTTTCGAACATGTAGAGCATTAGAAACTAGTTTGTAGAAGTTAGTTAAAAATAATATCTTTAAATTTCTGACCTGGATATTATTTATTTGAATCTTTAAGTTGGCTCGATTTTTCTATTCAATGTTAATTAGCGATGATCAATATTGTTGCGATGAATATAATCAGATTAAATAATTTAAAAAAAACCAGAGTCGGACTTGAAATTATTTTAAATAATAATTAAATAGTTTTGATATGAAGGTACCCAAAACAAAAAAAAAGTATCAAGTGTGGCATATCATTGTACTCAGGAGGCCGAGTTCTTTCAAAACTTCAAATAAAAAATGCAGGTCCATATTTAAAAAAAATAATTTGGCCTCTCTATCTCACAAATTATCAGCTAATTTGAAAATCTAAAAATAGTATCAGATAATCTTAATAAAGTGGCTATGAAAATGAGCAATTAGTTTTTTGATTTTCCAAAAATTAACCACAGGAAAAAATAAAATTGATTTTCGAAAAAAACCGTTTTTTCCAAGAAACTCAGCAATCCTTCAGATTTTTAAAACTTTTCTGATGGCATCTTTGTGAACATCCTAAAGCGCAACTTTGTCCCATATAACCATCTTCGTATCTATTACGCTTTTCGAGATACCAATGCTCGCACCCGGAATTTGTAGCACCCTGTATAGGGTTGTTCACCACATACGACACGGAGTATTCTAGCTAAACGATTAGATTTTTACAAATTGTAAGTTTTGGGTTCGTTGAAGGACTATTAGACCTACAATTTAAAAATAATTTTACAAGATACAGAGTGTCCCAAATAAGTCAAAAATATAGTTGTATTTTTTTAAATGGAACATCCTGTATATTATTCTATATTTAGATTCTACGAGTCAAATAAATGCAAATTTGATTAAGGTTTATCACACTTAAACCTTACCGTTTTTGAAATATTTTCAATTTTGTGAAATTGCAGTAAAAAATTTAAGGCTTCATTTCTCCAAGGGTATTAAAGTTTTTAATACTAAATATTTACTGGAGATTATTTATTGATCAGATATTGTGTTGCAATAATAAAAATTATATTACCTTATACAGAGTGTCAAAAAATTGATTTTAAATAATTACTAGGTTTAAACGGCAATAACTAGTTTAATTTAAATGGAACACCGTGTATATTTTACGTGAATCAGATGCATAATTTAATTGTCTATCAAATTGTATTATACTATTTTTTACCTATCTCTTCTAGTTTTCGTAGAAAATGCATTTCCTTATAATTTAGACCTCATTTATCACTATACCCATGGAATAATGACATTTCAGATTTTTTAAAGCAACATATGTAGAAAATGTACTGGTAGTAAAAATAATGATATTGCAAGCCTATTTGTTTAAAAAAAGAAAACTATTTAAATCTTTGTAAAAAAGTATACCAATTATTACTAATTAGTAATATACCACCATTATTTCCGTCCAAAATTTAGTCAATTACATACTTAATTGTTTTAATTAATAAATTATTCTAAATAAATGTGGATTTGACTCAGAAATCAATACCATAATAAGTTATGAAAATGAACGTCTCTGTTGTTATAAATAAGCATTCATCAAAAAATTAAATAAAATTTATAAGGTGTTACTTTTTACCACACTGTCTAATACACATACAAAATTCAGTTTTTTAGTATTTGGAGCAATTATTATTAATCAGCGTAAACAGTCAATTAATGTACTTTGAATACCGGGATCATATTAATTAGTCCTCTTTAACAAAAAATATTTAAACTGCTTTTTATCTTTTAACGAAATAAGCGTACTATATCGACAATATTCGTATCTGTACTCTTTGAAAATTTGTTACATCATTAAAAAAATCTAAAATGTCAATATTCCATGGGTATAGTGATAAATGAGGTCTAAATTATAAGAAAATGCATTTTCTTCGAAAACTTGAAGAGATAGGTAAAAAATGGTATAATACAATTTGATGGACAATTAAATTATGCATCTGATTCTCGTAAAACATACAAGGTGTTCCATTTAAAATAAACAAGTTATTGCCGTTTAAAGCAAGTAATTATTTATAATAAATTTTTAGACACTCTGTATAAAATAGTATTTTGTTTATTCTTGCAACACAATATCTGATCAATAAATAAACTTCAGTAAATAGAGTATTAAAAACTTCGATACCGTTGGAGAAATGAAGCCTTGACATTTTTATTGCAATTTCATAAAATTCAAAATATTTCAGAAACGGTAAGGTTTAAGTGTGATAAACCTTAATTAAATTTACCTTAATCAATCGTAGAATCTAAAAATAGAATAATATACAGGGAGTTCCATTTAAAAATACAACTATAACATTTTTTACTTATTTTGTACACTCTGTATCTTGTAAAGATATTAATAAATTGTAGCTCTAATAGCCCTTCAACAAACCTAAAATTTATAATTTGTAAAAATCTAATCGTTTAGCTACAATACTCTGTGTCGTATGTGGTGAACAACCCTGTATGTGTAACGGGTTCAAGAACAGTTAACCTAATAGGACTGCTCATTCAGCCAAAAATGTCCGCCAGGTGCATGCGAAAACTACTCCCTTTGTGACGTCATGTAGTCCTTGTCATGGTTATTAGCCTTTATCCGACAACCAATAATACACACACGTGCATTATTAGTTGCCGAATGCAAAACGTTCATTATTTAGTTTATTTATTTAAACACCTTTTATGTATGCAGTATAGAAAACTAACTGTATAAATCGTATTAAATACTCGGATAATGCATTTTTAAGAACAGCCGTTCCCAACATCACATTTTGCAAGCATTCTTTTTAGAGTACTTCCATATTTTGCTTTAAAATAATTAATAAACAATATCGTAGGCATTTAGTAAGCACTTTGTCACAATCCACAACACAAATTGAACGTATTTATACATTCTATAGCTCTAAAAACTTTAAAGACACCTTTTTCACATTTAAAATTGACAAAATAATTAACTCAAAATTTCTCAGCTGTTATTTTTATAAGTTTACCATAGGCAACTAAAAATACACACTATCATGACAAGGACTACAATGACGTCACAACTGTCAGCTGAAGCGCGAGAAGAGGCGAACGTACTATGAGGATGAGCAATCCGATTAGTTTACTGTTCTTGTAACTGCTTTAAATATAACAAATTGACAGTAAACTATAAAATAAATATTTTATGTCTTTTACAATCTACAGTGATAAACTCCCACATTTCGGACCACTCGTGTGAAATATTTAGGAATAAAAAAATAAAAACAACACCATAGTTGACGCGTCAACAATTCAATTGTCGACTTAACATTCTCGACGTGGCGCGTCGCCTTCGGCGTCGCCCAATTCTGGCCGTTGATGGAAGGACCAACATCAATAAAAACAGCGGTGTGGTGGTATATATTTTTTATTTTATCTTTTGCGTATTAAAACTTGTAGAAATTTAACTAGTTTATGTATTATTCTTTTTATTCTTGGGAATATTGTGTTTCCTTCTGGTGGGTGATATAGGGTTCGGCCTGATGGTAACCAAATCGTCAAAATTGCTTTCAGTTATTATCGGCATATATAACGTAGGTCTCCTCTTATATATACTTAGTGCCTCAGGAGGCGTAGTAACTTTTGCAATTGATACACCTTCCTTTACATATTTGTATTTCGAGCTAATTTTGTTCGATACATTTACACCTTTGCTTCTTAACATTTTTCTTTTTTGTATCTCGTCCATCATTTTCTGTTTATTTTTTCTTGCATTTCGTACCTGAACGATCGTTATATCGACATCTTTCTTGCAAGCTTGCAAGTCCTCGGTATATTGTTTGAATTGACGTTGGACTGTCTGCATGTCACTCAGGAGATCCATATGAGCTAGAAGACCACCGTCGTAGTCTTTGAACCTTTCAATACGCTGCCTCGTAGCCACTTTCTTTTTCTTGATTTCGTTTACGTAATATCGATTCTCCATGTATTCGTAAGTCATTCTGTCCAATTCGTCTCTCAGATCGAACAAATCGCAGTCTAAAGCGGCCGACTTTTCGCGCATATGAGCCAAAGTTTGGATAATGTTGTGGCCTTTGACTCTCAACCTCGTCAACTCTTCTTCTCGTTCCTCGATCTTGTCCGAGTAATTTCGATTTTCCGCCTTCAGTTGCTCGAAGTCGACAAGCTTATGCTTACTACTTATGTTATTTACTTCTTCTATAGCGATCAGCTTTTCTTGTATCATTTCCTAAAAAAACAAATAATCAAATCAAAATCTTATTAGTATAATGCAATTTAGCATTGCTTTACTTCGTCAATAGATAAAGAAGAATATAAAATACAGATAAGTGCAAAATTGTAAATTCAGTGGAGGCAAAATACAGTAAATTTTAGTGAGGACTAGTGAGGACATCGCGCCCAATACACACACCCTGGTTCCCGTAGACTGTGTTAGATACGGCAGTTAGCAAAAAATTATTTATAAAATAAAACGGATTGACTTCGAAATAAGATTTGAGAATTATTTAAACTCATGTTGAGACCGCCAGGCGGCGTGTGATTCAAAAATTTGGGACCGAAATTTAGGCTGTAGCTGATCCTCTTGTATCATGACTATGTATGTTGTTATTTTGTAAATACATACTGTAATTTGTATATGTAGCCAACAGAGTATGATAAATATATAGGGATAGCGCTGTTAAAACTTTGTTTTCCCTGAATTTTTTCCTAATATCTTCCCTGTAAGAACAACCAAATATAATATGAAGAACCCTTCTTTGCAACTCAAATATTCTGCTCATATGCATAGAGTGACCCTTATTGCATACGTAATACGAGATACCACAAGAGAGTAATAAGCTCAAATGAGCTCCCTTTTATCGGATATTTTTTTCAGATTTCTTATGACAAATATATATGTTTTTCGCAATATTTAAAAAAAAACTAATCCAGTTTGGGCACAAATATGGCTATCAGTTGTTGACCTAGAAGGGCAGGATTAACTTGAACGCCAATCCTGTGGGCGATCCCAGTAACTAATGAGAATGAGTTAATTATTTGGCGTAGTCTCTCAGACGACGCCGGACCAGTTAAGGGTTAAGTCAGTAAAATGATTTAATCAATATAATTACCTTCAAGTCAAGACAACCAGAATTCAATTTAAGTACGCTTTTTTAATGTTAATATTAATTTTCTTGTATTACCGATTTTCTTAGTATACTAAGGGGAAGGGGGTATCATATTATTAATTTATTATTGTAGATACAATGTATTGTAGATACATGTGAGACTTAAAACAACATAAAATAAAAGGGTTAATTTTCATAACAACTACAAACACAAAAATATGTTTTTTTTTATAAAATGTAATCGATTAGTACTTTATGGTGCGTTTAGACTTGAGCACGCACGAGCTGAGCGTGCGCGCACGGCATTCCTTCGCGCTCGCGGCTCCGTTCAAATTAAAAACTTATTTTTCGACGAATGAAGTGATCCATTTGTGCGCGCACAGCAGAGTTGTGTTGGTGAAAATAATGGACGACCAAGAAATAGTCGAGGCTGAAGTCATTGTTATGCACAGCTTAATTATTAAAAAGAAGAAAAATCGAAAACATCGTCGCTGATGGCAAACCCAAATTTTTAGAAACCCATATAATTTACTGCAACAACTTAATATCTGAGGAGGGCTAAGATCAGTTCAAAAACTTTACAAGAATGACCAGGCCCGACTTTAAATATTTACATAATTTAATAACACCAAAAATTACGAACAAAAGATACAAATTTTAGAATAGCAATTTCATTAATATCGACATATTCAATATTAATTTTATTTACAAGGTTTTGCCATGCGTTATATTTTTTTTTGATTTTTTAATAATACAAAGAATGTTTAACTAATTTAATTAACCCATAATATAAGCAACTTTTCATATTTTTCAATTAATAATAACGAAGATTCATTGATCCACTCCATAATTTTAATAAAGAAAACGAAAAAAAATCACACACGCACGCACGAACGCAGACAAAGCAAATTGCCGGTCCAAATTGAGCGTTCGCACACACATAAAATCCCTTTGAGCACGGACGAAAAACCGACACCCGACGGCTCACGTTCGCGGCTGCTCGCGCACAGACATATTCAGAGTGAGCGTGCGCGCACAGCCGTTTACACTTGAGCATTCGCGGAGGATCAGTGCGTGCGTGCTCAAGTATAAACGCACCATTATATGTTTCCATTACAGATAGATGTCCAGAAGTCCAGAATCCAAGATGGCGGCCAAAAACTATTTTTTCGTATATCTCCATTGTTCGTTGACTTAAAATAGTGTTTTAAACGTATGCTTAAGGTTTATTTTGAAATATCAAAAGCTTAGAATTTACTCATCTTAAGTTTGCAGAGCATAGGTTTAACAATGGCGCCCAAAATGGCCGCCAAAACTGAGTAGGTTCTTAGCTCGGTTCTTAGTTTAGAACTATTTTTGATTTAAAATGGAAAATATGGATATTTTTTAGTGGTTGACTGCGTTCTCTTAAAAATTATTTTTATTTAATTCAAAAGTGAAAATGGTTACAGGCAGCGCCGTCTATCTGAGGCAACCCAAACTAATGCCATAACTGCGCTCTGTCACAACTTTTTGATTTAGGATATTTTTTAGTGGTTGGTTGTGTTCTCTTAAGAATTCTTTTTATTTATGGAGGGCTTTAAAAAGGAGATTTATCGACAATGGGCATATTTGAAATTTCTGTCCCTACTTTAAAGCAAGTTTCTCGGTTTGACACCAGAGGCACTGTAAGCGTGTGAGATTGATCATTTTCATGGTTAGTATACGATTTAACTGTGTTTTTACTAGTTTTTTTAAATTTAGAGTTAATTTATTGAACTATTAGCAATGTACCAATGAGTATGATTAAAAAAATCCTAAACGATAGATCTTGCTTCGTACCTGGCTGCATAAGTGGAACTTACAGTGGAAAAAAGACAAATAAAGAACGGGGTGAAAGAAACCCAAGCCTTTTCAAAGGTCCTAATGTAAGTGGTATACCTAATTAATTAAAAAAATATGGATAGATGTTAAGAAAAATATTCAAATTATAGTACGTCTGTCCGTTCTGTAGCTACGGGGTATCCGTGAGAGGGGACACGATATTCTCTTGATGTTTTTCGTAAAAAATAGACGATCAATAAAAATTCAACAAATTTGCAAGTAGCCAATAAAATCAGTGGGCGGAGCGATTTGCGGTGACGCACTCGTCAAATCGACGTATAAAATATATTGCTGTTTATTTAAATGTTTTTTGACCGCATTCCTTTCATAGACACAGATCCAGCAGATGTACTGTATATACTGTCAGTGCACAGATTAATTTTAATTTAACTCTTTTGAAATAAATTGAGTTCATTATTTATTCATTAATATTTTATTTACGAAAATTTACCTTTACAATTATTAGATGATATTGAATATAATACATCTTGAATTTAATTGTCTACGAAACAGTGACAATTTGCAAAACTTTGCTAATGACATTAAAACTTAAATTCAGAAAATCTAAAGAAAAAACACTATCGGACACAGGAAACATTTCAGCTTAATGTGCATATTCTCTGATCAAAGGGTGCAACAGTAGTGTTCATCTTCACTTTCCATTGAAGTTATTCCTGATAAAATACTTTTAATTTTCGTGATTCAGTTTCTGTCAATTGCCGTAAAACCACTACTAGTTTGTTACGAAAGTTTTTAATGTTTTTAAAATGCTATCACACTGGCATGTAAACATATCAATTTTAAATGTTTTTATGAAAAACTATTAATAAATCACTAACATAAACACACCATAAACTATTTAATTCGCATTTGTCATCAAGAAACAACTCTGGAAGCAATTACTGTTTACATCAAATCAAAGGTTGAACTGGTGATATTTGTGGCTGGAACTTCTATCTTTTTTGTACAATAGTAATAAGATTTATTTTAGCAGCTTATATTTTTCTTCGGCCGTGTGTGCACTAAAAAGAACCATATAATGAAACAATTTTATAATAACAACTTAGAAAAAGAATATCTAAAACCGGCATCTGATATAACCTAACTTCTAACTTACTTTTCAAACTCAAATTTAAGGTTTTGTATTTACAATTTTAGCCACGCACATTGTTCAATTAGAAAAAAACACGTTTCTAAAAACTAAATCTGGTAAAAATATGCCCAAATATTAACTGAACTCTATAATTTCTAACAAAATAGTAATTCTTGCCATAAGAAGCTGTGTATTTTTCAATCTCTTTGATCACATGCGCCCCTAACGGCGATTTTCGAACTTCATTTATATCATGAAATCTGGGCCCAAAATTTTTGCGTTCGATTCGCCTCCCCCTTTTAGACTCCTTATTTTTATTTAATTCGGAAGTAAAAATCATTACAAGTAGCGCCATCTATTTGGCGCAACTCAAACTAACGCCATAGGTAGCTGCGCTGTGTCACAAGCGATTGGCTAAGTTTGTACTGGGGTTTACACAAAAGTTGTAAAATGGGGACCTTTTACACCACCTTGCTTCGAAGTAGTGACTTTTAGTATTTTTTTCTAATATAATGCCGTTTTCGCAGGAAATGGCGTCAACGATGTGCTCTTTAGCTGATACAGCTGAAACGTACAATCACCTCCTATGCATAATTTGCCAGAAGAAAAAAAGTTCGAAAGAGAAATTATCAAACACATGGCAAAGAGACCCTTCTGAAGTATGCTGGCTTGCGGAAAGAACTTCATGATGCTGATTTTGCTGCCACTATTTTGAGGATCGAACAAATGTTGACAGTGAATAGTGAAGAGAAATTTAAGTACCACCGCGGATGCTACTCAAACTTTATCAATCCTTGCAGATTGGAAAGGTTGCGGAACAAATCGGCACCACCGCTAGATGCAAGATGTGATGAGACCCAGTAGCGGATCGTGACCATTAGAACCATAGACTTAAAATAAAATATAGACTACACTATTTACATCTCAACGCGGACAGACAATATTTTTTGTACACATGTTTACTTCTGGGTACAGTCGACCGAGCCTTCCTCATCCAGCCTATGTTGTCACGTCTTTAATATTATCAATATTTTTTTTCTTGTTATACACATATATTGAGATATTAATACTACAGTTTAATAAAATAGGTTTTAGTATTCCATAGATGTATTAAATAGTCCTTTGACTACTAAATTATAAGTCGGATACTGTTTAAAACGGATAAGTTCTTTACAATATGACAACACCGATTAGAGGCGAGGGAGCCTATTCATTCATTTATTACCTTGTAGTACGTGGCGCACGTGTGCGGTAAAGCTTTGTTGCCGCTATCTCCCCGGCTGTATTAACGCATTTTCTTAGCTTGTAGTGCTTAAGTGTTTATTTTATTGACTTTTTCTGTTCAAGAACTATAAAATATGGTTCGCCAGTGCCAAATTTGCAAGAAATTTGACTTAAATAATCCATTTAAGTCTTGAAACGACTTTTGACCGGTAGGCAACTCTCAATTTACCCATTGGGAGTCAGTGGCGTTGTTGTAGAAAGGCGCTTATTTAGAAAATATTTTAGTAAAATGTAAAATCTGAATTTTTTCTCTTACATTACATTATTTACTTACTTACATTGTAACAAAATCATAATTATAACCCTGTTAATAATTAATAATCTTTTTATTAAAAATATATTCCGGTTTATTCTAAAGTTATCTTCAGAATCTAAAATAACATACAAGAATTTTAAAATATATAATATTACATTATGAAACAATATTTTTTAATATACCGGGTCGTCTCAAAAGTGGCTCACCCCTATAACTTTTTTATTTTTTCAGATAAAAAAAAACAGATTTGTATGTTAGTAGGTATATGACATAAATTAGGATTTATTGACGTATTCAATTGTTTTTGGTCTCTTCCTGTTTCACCGAAATGATTACATCTTTTGAATTTTAAAGGCACTCTCGGTATATTGCTACTTTATTCGATAAAAAATGATACTCTGAATAGAATGACATATCATATGTCAACTTTTGACATTGTCGCTTAAAAACAAATCCTATTTTAAATTTCAATCCAGGGTGCTATGGTGTTGTTAAAAACACTAAGTTTTAATCAAGGAGCCTTGCAAAAAAATAGTTTTGATCGTCTAATGGGTTTCGTGTCTTGTCTAGGCCGGTAAAAAGATGTACAAATCGTATTTTTAATCATACATATGTCAATTTTTTCAAATGGAACAAGGGTGACTCATTAGCATATTTGGGAAAAGCATTTTTTTATGAATATATTGATACCACACACTTGGTATTTCGAGTCAAATTGTCGTTATGAACCGCGTGTTACAATTACAATTAAACCATATGCGAGAATGTCAAAAGTTGACATATGATGTGTCATTCTATTCAGAGTGTCATTTTCTATCGAATAAAGTAGAAATATACTAAGGGTGCCGTTTAAAAATTAAAAGTTATAGTCATTTCCGGTGAAACAGGAAGTGACCAAAAACAATTGAATGCGTCAATCAATCCTAATTTATGTCATGTACTAACATACTAAATCTTGTTTTTTATTTGAAAATATAAAAAAATTATGGGGGATGAGCCACTTTTGGGACGCACCCGGTATAATAAAGACAGTATTGAGTTAAATAAATGTAGTTTTCATTTTATCCACTTCCTATCACCTTCCCTTGCTTTAATGGAATATATTTATGTTTTCTAATTTACATAAGACATCACTTAACCAGAAAAAAAAAAATTACAACAATCATATTTTTTTTTCTCTCCCTGTCGCCGATTCTATTATATCTGTGGAATAGATCCTGTTCTAATTAATATTAGGGGTTGTAAATGTTTGATTAATAATTTATTATTAATTTCAAAAATTACGTAATTTCGATTATAAAATTTCTTCTATAACGTGTATTTTATTATTTTTATCCTTTTTAGACTCTAAGACGTTTTTTCTAAACTTTTATTTAAAAAACCTGTCCTAAATCTTAATAAAATATAAAAAAGTTTAAATACGATATATTTTTAATTTAGTTATAGCTTCATTAAAATAAAAAAATTACCCGGCTATGATACGAAGAGTTCAGGTGTACTTGAGAAACGAAAGACAGTGTTGTGTTTCTCGGCAGAGTCGTCAGGGAACGACCGTTACAACAGAGACAACCTATCTATCGCTCGTGTCGCACTCGTTATAACCTAAAACTATAACACAACAGTAACAAGACAGTGTCTGACCGCATGTTCCAGCTATTTATGAATGAGATGCTCAGTCTATATTTTATTTTAAGTCTATGAGTAGAACTGATGAGGCGACGCAAACGTGGACGAAATAAAAAGACGGGGCGGGGGGGTCTAAGCTGCAAACAAATTTAATTTTTTTTGTTCCTCAGATATAATATGTTGTGAATGAAGGTTTAACCTACTAAAAATGTCATAAGAACTTTTTTTTGTTTTTATGTGTTTATTTTCTTTTTGTTTTTTTTAAGCAGCTAAGCAACAATAAGCTAGAGATTTTTTTGCTCCTCATATATCAAAATAAAACACTAAATCACCACAATACACCAAAACACTTTTAATTTTACACTGGACGCGCGTTTCGCTAACCATGTTAGCATCATCAGCAGATGATTATAAACTGACTTAGTTTGTAATCATCTGCTGATAATGCTAACATGGTTAGCGAAACGCGCGTCCAGTGTAAAATTAAAAGTGTTTTGGTGTATTGTGGTGATTTAGTGTTTTATTTTGCTGTGTAACACCAAAGGTTCCAACCCTCAATTGTAATCCTCATATATAATAAGTTTGTAAGCATAACTTATTAGAAAAGTCATCATCGGAACTGTTTCTTTTTTTTTTCTTCAGAGTATAAATATAACTTAAACATTATATTAGGTATTAGCTAACTAATCTAATGATCGTAATATAACAGCTCTAATTTGAGGTTTTCGTTCGGTTAGTAAGACGGAATTTGCCACATCAAGCTCTACGACTAAATAAATTAAAATAAATAAAATATTAAATATTAATAATTAAAATATATAAAATAAAATAAAATAAAAATAAATCACTAAACTCTGAATTACGGCTAGATCATACTACTTGCTACTCACAAAAGCATAAAACAAACCCACCGAACAGACGTGCCGTTTAGTAATTCCCCGAAATATCTAAAGTTAAATAGTTTGACCAGTATTGCGTGGATGCCAAGAGTTCATATTATTCAAATTTATTCTACACTCTCTTCGATATACGATATTATTTCCATAATTATTGATGTGGTTATGTCGTGAAGATCAATTAATAGATTAATTTTAATTACAAAGAGCATTATAATATCGCATTATCCAACCCATAGACTTAAAATAAACTATAGACTGAGCATCTCATTCATAAATAGCTGGAACATGCGGTCAGACAATGTCTTGTTATCGTTGTGTTATTGTTTTAGGTTATAACGAGTGCGACACGAGCGATAGATAGGTTGTCTCTGTCGTAACGGTCTTTCCCTGACGACTCTGCCGAGAAACACAACACTGTCTTTCGTTTCTCAAGTACACCTGAACTCTCGTATCATAGCCGGGTTAATTTTTTATTTTAATGAAGCTATAATTAAATTAAAAATATATCGTATTTAAACTTTTTTATATTTTATTAAGATTTAGGACAGGTCTTTTAAATAAAAGTTTAGAAAAAACGTCTTAGAGTCCAAAAAGGATAAAAATAATAAAATACACGTTATAGAAAAAATTTTATAATCGAAATTACGTAATTTTTGAAATTAAAATAAATTATTAATTTTAGTCAAACATTTACAACCCCTAATATTAATCAAAACAGGATCTATTCCACAGATATAATAGAATCGGCGACAGGGAGAGAAAAAAATATATGATTATTGTAATTTTTTTTCTGGTTCGGTGATGTCTTATTATGTAAATTAGAGAAAACATAAATCTGTTCCATTAAAGCAAAGAAGGTGATAGGAAGTGGATAAAATGAAAACTACATTTATTTAATTCGGTACTATCTCTATTATACCGGGTGCATCCCAAAAGTGGCTCATCTCCATATTTTTTTTTATATTTCCAAATAAAAAAAAAAGATTTAGTATGTTAGTATATGACATTAATTAGGATTGATTGACGCATTCAATTGTTTTTGGTCACTTCCTCTTTCACCGGAAATGACTATAACTTTTAATTTTTAAACGGCACCCTCGGTATATTTCTACTTGATTCGATAGACAATGACACTCTTAATAGAATGACATATCGTATGTCAACTTTTGACATTTTTGCATATGGTTTAATTGTAATTGTAACACGCGGTTCATAACGACAATTTGACTCAAAATACCAAGTGTGTGGTATCAATATATTCATAAAAAATGCTTTTTCCAAATATGCTAATGAATCACCCTTGTTCCATTTGGAAAAATTGACATATGATTAAAAATACGATTTGTACATCTTTTAACCGGCCTAGACAAGACACGAAACCTATTAGACAATCAAAACTATTTTGCCAAGGCTCCTTGATTAAAACTTAGTGTTTTTAACAACACCATGGTACCCTGGATTGAAATTTAAAATACGATTTGTTTTTAAGCGACATTGTCAAATGTTGACATATGATATGTCATTCTATTCAGAGTGTCATTTTTTATCGAATAAAGTAGCAATATACCGAGGGTGCCTTTAAAAATCAAAAGATGTAATCATTTCGGTAAAACAGGAAGAGACCAAAAACAATTGAATACATCAATAAATCCTAATTTATGTCATATACCTATAACATACAAATCTGTTTTTTTTATCTGAAAAAATAAAAAAGTTATAGGGGGTGAGCCACTTTTGAGATGACCCGGTATATTAAAAAATATTGTTTCATAATGTAATATCAATTTAAAATTCTTGTATGTTATTTTATATGCTCAAGATAATTTTAGAATAAACCATATTTTTAATAAAATCATTATTAATTATTAACAGGGTTATAATTATGACTTTGTTACAATGTAAGTAAGTAAATAATGTAATGAGAAAAAATTCAGATTTTACATTTTACTAAAATATTATCTAAATAAGCGCCTTTCTACAACAACGCCACTGGCTCCCAATGGGCAAATTGAGAGTTGTCTACCGGTCGAAAGTCGTTTCAAGACTTAAATGGATTATTTAAGTCAAATTTCTTGCAAATTTGGCACTGGCGAACCATATTTTATAGTTCTTGAACAGAAAAAGTCAATAAAATAAACACTTAAGGACTACAAACTAAGAAAATGCGTTAATACAGCCGGGGACATAGCGGCATCAAAGCTTTACCGCACACTTGCCACGCGTACTACAAGGTAATAAATGAATGAATAGGCTCCCTCGCCTCTAATCGGTGTTATCATATTGTAAAGAACTTATCCTTTTTAAACAGTATCCGACTTATAATTTAGTAGTATAAGGACTATTTAATACATCTATGGAATATTAAAACCTACTTTATTAAACTGTAGTATTAATATCTCAATATATGTGTATAACAAGAAAAAAAATATTGATAATATTAAAGACGTGACAACATAGGCTGGATGAGGAAGGCTCGGTCGACTGTACCCAGAAGTAAACATGTGTACAAAAATTATTGTTTGTCCGCGTTGAGATGTAAATAGTGTAGCCTATATTTTATTTTAAGTCTATGATCCAACCATATCAAGCACGAACTATTTTTGAACTTAACAATCAAGTTTGTAAAGAATGGATTTTTTTCATGAATCTGGCAACAGCGTTGCACTTAAGCGATTTGGCTGTCGCCTCTGCAGCAGCTAATTTCACGCTTTCCCTCCGCTTCCCCGACCCACTGATTTCAATGTGTGACGTTTTAGTTCATTGATAAAAAAAGGTCGGCAGAGGCGGCAAAAATTACGCCTCGGGAACGCAGAACGAAAAGATGCATTGTAGTCCAGTTAAAACACAAACGATATGTCGCGATCGTAGTGATGGGCAAAACTGTTATTTTTAGATAACAGTTGAAACTGTTATAGTTATTTATAAAAAAACAGCTTAAAATAACAGCTTAAAAATAACAGGTTTCTTTATTTTATTGCTAAATATCTGAAAGAGTATGAAGCGGTCGCCGCCAGGCGTATTAACGCAGTTGCAAGTTGCAACAATGACGTGCTCGGTGGTAGTATTTCCAGGGTGTCAAAACATTTCTAAATATCGATTGTTATCTAAAATACCTCTCTAAAAACGGTGGTTGTTTACAAATAAGCGCTGTTTAGAAATTGCGATATAAAAAAAGCCAAAATTCCGCCACTCGTCTATACCTATACATTCCGATATACCTACGCCCTGCCCCCCGATCCGCGTAGATCCTGAATTGCGTAGCAGTGTACAGGGTGCATCTCACTCGACGGGCGAGAAGCTCTTAATTATGATTTTACCATTTGCGGTCAAAAAATAGCAATATAAGAAAATGTGTAGTATATTCTTTATAAGTAAACCAACTACACACTAGAGTTCGAATTAATTTTATACTGAAACTAGCGTGTACCCGCGACTTCGTTCGCGTCGAATTAATAATTTCTAATGGTGATGATAAAGCAAAACAAGAATTTCCATTAATATACAACCTGGATAAAATTTTCTCACATTTGCCAAAAATAAGCTTTAAACGTCGAGCAGTTTAAGCAGAATCGTGGTTAATCAATGACTCAACTTTTTGGAACACCCTGTATGATTTTTTAAAAAATTTCAAAATATGTAAAAAAACAAAATAAATTATGCGTGTCCAGGCGTTTTCCCGAAAGACTAACCGTTTTTTAAATAACAAATATTGTAATATTTGAGGGGCGTTTTCACCCTCTTGGAATTTAAGATTCGAGAAACCCCTCCTTATCGAACCTCAACCCCACAGTCAATCCGTTTGCCAAAAATCAGCTTTAAACGTCAAGCAGTTTAAGCAGAATCGTGATTACTCAATGGTCACATTTTATGAAACACCCTGTATATATTTTTAAAAAATCTTAAAATATGTAAAACAACGAAATAAAATATACGTGTTTAAGAGTTTTTCCGGAAAACTCACCGGTTTTTAAATAAAAAATATTCTAATATTTGAGGGTGGTTTCACCCCCTTTGAATTCGAGTTTCGAAAAATCCCTTCTTATCGAACCTCTACACCCTAAAGTCAATCCGTTTTCCAAAAATCAGCTTTTTACGTCAAGGGCTTTAAGCAGGATCGTGATTAATCAATGACCAGATTTTTCAAAACACCCTGTATACATTTTTAAAAAATCTTAAAATATTATTCTGAAAATTTTTCAGAATAAATAAATACCTAAATATTGAAACTTAATAACGTACTGAAACATACAGCGCCATAATATCTCGACCTCCGCCCGTTATGCTCGTAACAGGTTGAAAAACAATATATCTAAAACAACTGATGCGTTATTCTCCAACCTGTTTCGAACTTCCATCGACAATCGACCGATGCAGCAGCCTTCCTTTCCCACTCCTGTTATCTCGACCGCCAGGCGTTATGCCCGCAACTGTTTCAAAAAACCTGCTTCTTTTATATCCTATTATTTTTAAGCTGTTATAAGCGCAATACGACCGTCGACGGGATCGACCGAAGCAGCTACGTTCGCCGTAGCGCATTCCCCACTCCGTTGTCCGTTGTCTCGCCGCCTGTATCGATGGTTGACGAAATAACAGGTTTTCCATCCATACTAGTTGTTTTTTGGAATTGCTTCGAGCAGCATAGAATTTCGGGCGGTGCAGAGCGCCGACTTCGTTTTTCGTTTCACGTGCGGCCGATCTCTACGTGTCGTTATTTTAAATCTGTTATTTTTTAGAAGTAGTAACGGTTGCGTTATGTTATTTCTAAATAATTGTTATAAAATAACAGATAGTTAAATAAGAACCCATCACTACGCGATCGGTTGGTTTAAGGTACGGTTCCTTCCACGCGGTCGTCGCATGTGGCAGCCGCAGCGCGACTGTCGCTTGCGGCCGCCGTTGAATCGAGTGGTTTCTTAGCTTCGCGTCGTGATTCAAGCTGGCGACTTGACTTCGATCAGTATAGAGACAACTATCTTTGGTGAAAATCGTGATGGATCATCTCATAATGTACTTATTACTAGAAGAAGAGGATGAAGAAATATTATTACAATTAGCCAATCTAAAAAATGGAAATGCCCCTCTAAAATATTTAAACAAAGACGGGATGAAGAATGTTACCCTACATTGATAAATCTGCATAAATTGGCACTTTCGACATGTTTAGATAGTTTTCTAATTTAAGAAATGCCAATTGAATATTTACTAAATAAAAAATCAAACCAAAAATTTCACACAAAACAACCCAAACGCTCTCGCGGCTGCGGCTATACTGCTTCTCGAGCAGTACAGTCGCGGCGATCGTAGTCGCTCGCGGCTGACGCGCACGACAGCCGCTCGGAAGGAACCGGGTACATTTAAAAGCATGTTAGGAGTGCGTTGCGGCTGACGCAGTGCGACGGCCGCTTGCGACGGCCGCGTGGAAGGAACCATACCTTTAGACCGGTCGAAAAGTAAAAAGCTTGGTATATTTTAATAAAATTATTCAATATTAATATTGCTATAATATAAATATACGATTAGCTGGAAATAAATTTGTGTACTACTAAAGGCTAGAATTTCAAGGTGAGGCGGCGCCTCAGTTGCCTCACCTGACGGGCCGCCACTGATGAGACCGAACTCACGAAACCGTCGTCGTCGTAATCGCGATACGTCATCAGACTAATCGTGTGGACATTAACAAGTGTATTTTCTGCCAAAGTGAGAGAAACGAGGCAGCTGATGTCAGATCCAATGAATGAGACTATAAGGCAGCTTGCTAATTATGACCATGAATTGTTTGATCGTATCAATTGTGTGCCGTGCCTGATAGCATCAGAGGTAAAATACCATAGTCTGTGTATAGTGAGGGCTGAGGAGTGTAGCAACAGTAGTAATTTACCTATGATCCAAATTTGCAATGAGCTTAAAGTCTCAGCCTCACTGGGTCATGTTTTCAAACTCTCAGATGTTTGGCGTTGGTACGTTCACTTGGCGAGAATAATCAACAGTGACATACCGAAGTCATTTGAATCCCGCTTGTCAACTTGCGGGGCAACAAAGAGAAATTGCAAGACATAATTAAAGACTCGTTCCTCTTCTTCCAGCCCTTAGACAAGGATATCACAGAAAGACAAACCCTTCTTATTCCTCGGAAGTTTTCGTCAACAGTGGTTGCAGAAAATATGGAAAAATTGTGAGAAAATGCCCATCATGCCCGACCGATGGTGCTGGATCCTGACTCATATGAGTGGAGGTTTCACCAAGAAACGTACATTCCAATTCTTATGACTCTTGATCCCATCCCTAAAGCTTGCACGGATATTCTCCTTTGTAACTGTGCATCCCAATGCCCTACAACAATGTGCACATACATAAAGAACGGGTTGAATTGCATCAAGTTGTGTCACCGTACTAAACAATGTGCATAAGCTAAACATAACATGTTACTGCTTTTTATTTTTTTTAATATTAAACAATATTTGGTTTGGTTTGGTTTGGTTGATCTCTAAAATATTCGTTTTCTCAATTTCGTCGCTTAAGTCCCAGCAAAAAAAAAATTCAGCGGCCATCTTGGGCGCCATCTTGAAACCTATGTTTTCCAAACTTAAGATGAGTAAATTCTAAGAATTGCAATGTGTTTGGTATCCGAAAAAAATCCCAAGCAGACGTTTAAATCACTATTTTTGGTTAACGGACAATGGAGATATACAAAAATATAGTGTTTGGCCGCCATCTTGGATTGTGGACTTCCGGTCAAAATTCGCTTTGGCAACAGGCAGATTCGTATTCAGCGAGGTCTAATTACCCTAATAACGTTGTTTTTCCAATTGTTACATGAAATGCTTCCTGCAATGTAGTTTTTTGAAAATATTCCTGCTCTCTATTCGCGCTCTGAACGCTAGTCTAACCCTAAACTTACCCCCAGTTTTATATATTTTAGCCTCATAGAGCTCACTTGATCCATCTGGTTCCTCTGTCTACGCATCAGTCTATCTACGACCTTATCGGGTATAGCGTTTCCAGTTTTCGTATGTACCAAGCCGTGTCCGATTTGTCCCTCTCTTTTCTGCATGGATTCGAACATGGTCTTTAAAACGCTACGTTTCTCGTCCCTGCGGACCCTCATAGAAGCCACCTCGACGGTTGCCGTTTCACGTTGAATCTTGGTTTGACGCAACATTTCTCCGTACGCTGTCAATCTAAGATGGTACTTGTTCAGTTGTTCTAAAGGCGGTTCGCCCGTTTTTAGAAAATTCTGCATCTTCCTCCTTTTCAGTAGTATCGCGAGTTTCTTCTGAAGGAAGTTGTTCTTCCATCTGTTTTCTGTTAGTATCTCAATTATGTTATCGTATTTTACGTAGTAAGGGTTCCGATCTATTCTTTCTTCTTCCTCTTGGCATACGGACGGTGGCCGTGCCGCCTCCTCCTCCTCTTCGTAAATGTCGAAACGAACCATTTCGCTTCTTTGCGAGAAGTCGAACAAAGTGTCCAGTTCAGTGTCGGATTGGTCCATTCTGCTGGGAAAACTGAAGAAGACGCTGGGTCTTTGTGCGGTGGTACCTGTCGACTCTCTCTCGGGCGCCAGTGTGTTAATAGATGCCTATGAAATGAATATAAATTAAAATATCAAAATATACAGCGTTCCAAAAAAATATACTTATTACAATTCCTACATAACTAATAATAGAAAGTAGGATTTTCGGAACCGGCGCTGTTTTTCGGAACCGGGAATTTCGGTACCGCGCCTCTTAAGTCTTGTTCATGTAGACGCGAATCGCGAATCCCGATTTTGCGAAACTACTCTCATTGGTCCAATTTTACTGATCACGGCGGCGCTGTTAGAAATTTTAAGATTTTGGCGATTCGCAAGATTTAAAATTTGGAGGGCCGGAAAGTTAAAGTGTTATCAACTTTTTGCGGATATTCGCGCGATTTTAAGGTTCGCGTTTGCGCAGAATGGTGTTGTGATCCGTTTATCGATTATTTTGACGACGCTGCCACAAAGTAACTGAAATACAGCTGAAAGCATTTTACATAAAACTGAAAGCATTTCTCTAGTTGAAATGGGTTCTCGTGCATAATTATGTTTTTGATATACAGGGTGGTCCGAACTGTATTCCGGAAACTTCGGAAGCATATTCTGCAGATAAAAATAAGTAAAAACGTTCATATAAATGTATGTCCTAAAATGCTTAGTTTCAGAGATACAGGGTGTAGAAGTTTCATTTTTATTTCGATTGTTTCTAAATAATTTCTGAAGTAACATCAATATTTGGATGAAAATTGGTGTCTGGGAGTTTTTTGACATGAGAAATTTGATTTTGATGTCAATATGACTGCTACTAGTATAGGGCGCCACCTATATGTGTTTCGACTGTTTTGAAGCGAAATAACTTTTTGTCTGTACCTGTATAAAACTACCGAGTGAAAAAATATACATCTCTGTGACTTTTTACCTAAAAAATATCTCTTTGTAAAAATCGCTAGGAGCAACCTTTCTCAAGATATTTAGAATGGAAATAGTCAATACATGTTATTATTGACGAAAAATTAACACGTTGAGTTAGATAGTTATTTCACTGAAATAATAAATTTGGGAAATTTTTATTTTTTTAAAAATCATAAATTTTTCTGACAAAAGATGACGATAAAACAGTTTCTGTTAAACTTTTAGCACAAAAACATTTCAAATTTATGATTTCAGTCTAATAACTATATAGTCAACATGTTTAATTTATATCAATGATGACAGGTCTTGATTTCGATTCCAAATATCTCGAAATCCATTACTCGTAACAATTTTTACCAAGAGACCTTTTTCACGTCGAAAACGTCGTAAATGTATATTTTTTACTCGGTATTTTTATACACGTACGGGCGAAAAGCTATTACTCTTCAAACTAGTTAAAAAATATATAGGTGGCGCCCTCTACTAGTAGGAGTCATATTGACATCAAAATCCAAATTTCTCATGGCAAAAAACTCCCAGACACCAATTTTTATCCAAATATTGACATTACTTCAGAAATTATTTGGAAAAAAACGAAATAAAAATGAAACTTCTACACCCTGTATCTCTGAAACTAAGCATTTTAGGACATACATTTATACGAACCTTTTTACTTATTTTTATCTGCAGAATATGCTGCCGAAGTTTCCGGAATACAGTTCGGACCACCCTGTATATGGTGACAATTTTTCAACCAAGTTATCAAACTCCTGTAAAGACAATCTGTGAAAATTCCTAAATTTTTTCTCATCTTTTGTCCTCATTTCTTGAATTAAATTGCGATAAGCACCTTGTTGCTACAGTGCTTGTTGCTTACGAAATTTAAATATTTCACATGTCTCAAATGACCTATAAACCCGTTCTCTTCTACGTTTTAACAATAAGTAAATATCAATTTTGCGCCTTCTGTTCCAATCCCACAATCGTAATCGATATTCATAATCATTAAACAAATTTAAACTCTTATTCTATGCTATAAAGTATAATATAAAGATCGTAAACACGAATAAAAAACAAATTAAGTTATCTCAGGTTATGATTTTTTTTGGTAACTTTCAGTGGAGCAAAAATGAAATGTCCCCTTTTTGGCGAATCGCTTTCCGCAATTCGCGATTTGCGTCTACATGAAACAAGCTTTAGGAACCGAGATTTCCCGGGGTTTTTTTCGGTACTTTCGGTACTGACTAATTTTGGTTCAATGGTAGTGCAGTTCATCCTCGAGTTCATCAATCATGAAAAAATTAACATGAACACAAGTGAAGAAAAAAGTATAGGTAACTTAAATTTCACATCAAACAACATAAACCAACTTAACTGAATTTGAAACAAAAGCCCTAAAATATTGAAGTAATTTAAATATTTTGCTGACAAACCTTGAAGCTCCTCATCGTCGACGAATGCCTTATATAGCCCATTTTTGTTAATTTTTCATTTGCATTTGCCATCTCACTAACTTCCTCCATACCTGCTATTGTACTCAGGATTTGATAGTTCTGTCCAAATTTATCGAAAAAATCTTCTTCCAGGTCTTCGTCAACCACAGTCACTTTTCTTTTTCGTACATCTTCTTGACTATCATCACTCATAAGGGTATGAGTATCTTCCAGCGATGAAGATACATGAATAGCCTGTCTATCTCCTGAAAATATTTGCGGAATGAGGTGCTCATGACCTTCTGTTATTGGATATAGTTCCGGGCTTATAATTTTATTTTGAGAGTCAATGAGTGTGACTCTTTTCTTCCTACTATCAACATTCGAGGTTTGACTTTCTATTGATTTCAGTGATGCCTTCTTGTCTCTTGACGGTGTATGCGGAAGACTATATTTCTTACTTTCTGTTTTTGGAAGTGATTCTGATGTTATATCTTTATCATATTCGTCAGCCAGGGTCACTCTTCTTTTTGAATTTTTTTTGATATCGACACCGATAACATTTTGACTTTCTTTGTCTTCTGATGGTGTTTGCGAACTGAGGATTTTACTAGCTTCTGCTTCTGGAGTTGTACTTTGATTTTCTTCGCCAACCAGAGTCGGTTTTCTACTAGCATTTTCTCGACTACTATCAGCGATAAGATTTTGCCTTTCATCTGGTTCCAATGATGCAGATACAACAACATTCTCCCTGTCTTCAGAGGGTATTTGAGAAATATTTTTTTGACTACTTTCTGTTGCAGAAATTAGTTCTTTGTTTATATCTCGATTAGTTCCGTGTATTGTATCTTCTATACTAGCACCAACATTAAAGCTTTGACTTTGTTTTGATTTCAGTGATGGAGACAAATCAATGTTCCTCTTGTCTTCTGAAGGTGTTTGCGGAAGGATGTTTTTACTACCTTCTGTTTTTGGAGGTTGTTCTTCTGGTGCTAATTTTGAAACAGACTTCGCCAAAGGTTGAGATGTTTTTGATTCATCAGGATCTGCATTATGGGGAACCAAACGTGGCTCACTCATGCTTTAAACAAAAAAATACCAAAAGGAATACAAAAAAACATTAAAAAAAATTAAAAAATATGTTACTTTATCACGACATTTGACAACATTAAAGTAATGTCATACGACAATTTGAATTTTGTGGTACGTCCAACGTCAGACATTTGACTTGACAATAAATGTTCTGTAACATTCTTGAGCAAATTAAAACTAACTAATTATTTGGAATAAAATTAGGACCTGTTGCTTCTAAGTAACTAAATAGTAGTAATTTTCTAAAGAAAAGAAATTATTTTAGTTGTTATTCAGTGAAGAAAAATAGATATGACTGAATATGAAAATAGATTTACTGGGTGTGTCTGAAAAGTGGCTCACCCCTATAATAACTTTTTTATTTTTTCAGTTAAAAAACGAGATTTGGTATGTTAGTATATGACATAAATTAAGATTGATTAACGTATTCAATTGTTTTCGGTCACTTCCTGTTTCACCGGAAACGACTACAAATTTTGATTTTTAAATGGCACCTTCGGTATTTTTTTTTACTTTATTCGATAGAGAATAACACTCTGAATAGAATGACATATTATATGTCAACTTTTGACATTTTCGCATTATATGGTTCATTTGAAATTATAACTCGCCGTTCGTAACAAGAATTTCAGTCGATATATACTTACTAAGGGTGTATTCCGTTGCTTACCTTGGTTATGGTTTCATGTTCCGTTTCTATCGGTTTCCTGAAAGTTTTCTTATTACGGAACACGGTTTCTGAAAAATTCGATTATAACTGTCACCAAACTAACCAGCGAGCGTGAGAAGGCTGGTTTTTATGGTTTTGTTTGTCAATCAATGTCATTTATGTGTCAGAAATCAAGCAAATAAAGGAAATTCGAGTGAAATTCTCATTTAATTTCTAAAATTTGTAATAATATTTTGTATTTACATCAAAAAACTTCCCCTAGGAGATGCAAGACCTTGTCGTTGGTGGGGAAGCTCCTTGTCAGGTGCTGGCAGAATCTCCTCTAGCACTTTGGCTCGGTCCAAGAAGCATCTCACTCATTGTCTTGTCTCTGGCTGTAGTGGCCAGGGAATTGCACCAAGACATTTAAACCAGGCACCTTCTACTGTCTTGAGCTGTCTAACGAGCTTAATAGTTTATTAATAAAGTACTTTTCAATATTAACCTCCATTGAAAAGAAGAATAAAACGTAAAAGCACAGAACAGGTACAGGGTGGGTCAAATTCGACGCTTTTAAATGGAAACACCCTTTTCTATAGGAGATAGACAAAAACTAATATCGCTGTCTGGAGCTTAATTTTTGTCAAAAACATGATGGTGAAAACCGTTTCGGAGTTACGGGGTATTTTTTAAAAATATGCGTTTTTCACAAATCGCTGTAACTTTTTTGCTATGAAAAATTTTGTATTTTTATGAAAACATTTCCAAAGCACCTTTATACGTAGAATTTAATGGTTTAAGTATAATTTTTTTTAAATTAATCATTTAAGAATTATCAACAGAAAATTTGATTTTTTATATAGGACACCCTGTATATTTTTAATTTATTGAAAAGAACTTAAAATTACCTTTCCAAAAATATAAAACACTTGATATTTTGCTCGATTCCTCTTCGAGATATAGAGTATATAAAAATTCGCCCGCTTTAAATAAGTAGGCTTTCAAGGGCACCGGCTGTAATGCAAAAAAATTCTAGTGTGAGCATCAATTAAAACGAAAATAATATTTGCTATGAGAGATGCAGGATTTTATAACAATTTAAATTATATTTAACCAATATCAACACATTTAATCTATATCTAATAACAATAAAAATAAATAGCAAACCAAGACATGAGGTTTTTCTACAGGTGTTCGACAATATCGACCGTCTTCTGTTATTGACAGACACAGGGGCAGTTTTTGAACATTTCTCGCGGAATTCATAAACTCAATGGGAGTGAAAGATACCCTCTCATAACTGCTAAGTATTTCTAATTCTTGTCTAGATTATACCGAAGAATAAGGAACCTTTATTCTTCCGCAAATATATCCATAGGATTAGATCCATGGGCACTAAGTCAGGCGGCCTCGACAGCCAAAGGCTGGGATCTTGGTTAGCTATTCAATTATTCTTGAAATTGGCTGCAAAAATTTGCTAATAACTTCAGTGTTCAGAGGCGGTCGTCTTGCTGGAAAAATATGTTTTCGAGTTCCATTAAGGGCATATCATCAATAAGGGGTGCAAAGCCTACTAGTTAAAAGTGGCGAACTTTTAAAAATTCTGTATTTCGAAGGGGATTATAACAAAATATCAAGTGTGCTATATTTTTAGAAAGGTAATTTTAAATTATTTTCAGTCAATTAAAAATATAGAGGGTGTCCCAAATAAAAAATCAATTTTTCTGTTGATAACTCTTAAATTATTAATTTTATAAAAATTATACTTAAACCATTAAATTCTACGTAAAAGGGTGCTTTGGAAATATTTTCATAGAAATACAAAATTTTCTATAGCAAAAAAGTTACAGCGATTTGTTAAAAATGCACATTTTTGAAAAACACACCGTAACTCCGAAACGGTAATAGATATTAATGTGCGGTTTTCACCATCATATTTTTGTTGAAAATTGAGCTTCATATTAGTTTTCGTCTATCTCCTATAGAAAAGGGTGTTTCCATTTAAAAGCGTCGAATTTGACCCACCCTGTAAACTAAAAATGAATAAAAGAAAAATTTTATAATAGAGGTATTGAAATTTAGAAAACGTCAATATTTGACGTTTCCATTATTTTACCAAACCGTATCAAACCGATGTTTTTCAGGAACCTTCACCGTAGTTTACCGGTCTGGTTCGCCTGGTTTTGCAATGGAATACAGTCTAAGTATGTGGTATGAAATTATTTAAAAAATACTTTTTCCAAATATGCTAATGAGCCACTCTCGTTCCATTTGAAAAAATTGAGATATGATTAAAAATACGATTGGAGCATTTTCTAACTGGCCAGGACCAATATATTTTTCCAAGGCTCCTTGATTAAGAATTAGTGTTTTTAACTCACTCTAGATTGAAATTTAAAATACGATTTTTTATTAAGCAAAAATGTCAAAAGTTGACATATGATATCATTTCATCATCGAATAAAGTAAAAAAAATACCGAGGGTGCCATTTAAAAATAAAAAGTTGTAGTCATTTCCGGTGAAACAGGAAGTGACCAAAAACAATTATATACGTCAATCAATCCTAATTTATGTCATTTATTAACTTACCAAATCTCGTTTTTTATCTGAAAAAATAAAAAAGTTATAGGGGGTGAGCCACTTTTGAGTCGCACCCGGTATATAGTGTTCTAGGGTTGATTGAAGAAATGAATCACCAAACCAATCCTTTCAATCAACGGCTCTAGTATAAAAAATACATAGTACAGGGTGAGTCTTAAATAATTAATAGCTTAATAGCCCTCTTAATAACTGCTTCCACCTACACGATCCTTGAAAAAAAAATTCAGACGACTGCGATAGCGATTAAAAATAAGTTGTAAAGCATGGGCGTCAAAAGGGCCCCACAAAAAACTGAGCTGGTCGTTCTCGTTGGACAACGCAGAGCAAAGGATCTAAGCACAAAGCTGGATAATTAGTCATAAAACCTCAATATATGGGGATTTGGTTCGACTCGGGCATGCGAATGACCTCACACGTCACAGAAATCAGGGATAAAATGACAGCCATCATACAGCATCTGACAAGAATCACTCCCAATATCGGAGGACCTCGCGCGGAAAGAAGAAAAAAAAACACTTCTGGCT
The DNA here is from genome assembly GCF_002938485.1 of Sitophilus oryzae. NCBI lineage: Eukaryota > Metazoa > Arthropoda > Insecta > Coleoptera > Curculionidae > Sitophilus > Sitophilus oryzae. Next base: position 522,966 of record NW_022146688.1, read on the forward strand.
TCGGTAGTTTATTCGACCATACTCTACGCATCGGCAATCTGGGACAGATCGATGCGCCTCAAACATTATGAAAACATGCTAGAAAGGATAAACAGGAAGTTAGCACTCAGGGGTGCATCGGCATACTGCACAAATCCAGCAGTAGCGATACTGTGTCTTGCTAAGATACCTCCGATCAGTCTTCTGACCCATAATCAAATCCGCAACCTAACCAAACATTGGATAAAATGCGACTAGTCTAACACGGACTACGTCACGCAAGCCATGATTCGCCATGGAGTATTTGGCGAGTATCTGCACAGGATTCGCCACAAAACGCATACACAAGAAGAAGTGCTAGCGCCGCGCCGTGCTAAATATTGGAAAGTCAAATTGACGTTTAAATTTGACACTGTTGACAAGTCTACTGCTACTAGCGCCCCCAATATCGCTTGTAGGAACTACAGACTAGATTGTCACGCATGGCGGGAAGTTTAAAAAAATAAAAAATTTTAATTCTTCATTTATTTTTAATTATGACATACATAAAAACACAAAAAATACACCATTTTTTAAAAATGTGTTTAATATCAATATCAAATATACAACAGAAATTAAAAGAATAATGTTACAAGTAGATCAAGAGACAAAATTAATTATAACAAAACTGAAAAAAATGGCATAATAGATGGCTTAGAAATGAAGATATATATCATAATTTTGAAAGTAAAATTATATGGGAAATGTCATCGATCATCATTTTTAAGCCAACTGGACGATTATTTCAAACATACAAGCTGAGTTCGTTCATAGTGCTCTGAGAAATCTAGATAAACAAAGAATAATAAATTAAAAGTATTCCAGGGGAAAAGAGAGGAAAAACCTGTATCGTCTCTGATATCTGTCAGGGTATTGTTGAAAGTGTCATCCTTTTGCTCGAAGTTTTCAGGTCGATCAAGAAGATGCCATTCACAACAATACTTTGCCGTAACATTCACAAATATCAGAGAGAGTACAGGTATTGCCCGTTTTTTCCTCTGGGATGCTTTATATCTGTTGTTCTTTGTTTATCTAGATTTCTCAGAGCATAATGCCGAACACGACTACAGTATATAATAATTTCAATATCCTAAGTGGAAATAAAAAAGATCACCTTTCTGTTTTGTACTATGGTCCCTTTCTTCCGATGGCTCATCTCGTTGATATTTAGGAAGGTATCCATAAAATATATATTTTTCTATCGGTCCTGGGATGAAAAAATATAAAATTCAATTTGATTTGATGATCCTTTTCTGTCACCTAAATTAGGAGAATGACAATGAGAATGTTAAGATGAAAAAAAAATGTGTTTATCAACACTTACCTACACGTTAGGACGAGGAGTTTTATCAAAAACCTATATTTGCCTAAATAATTCATGTATTAAATTTGCAAAGCAAACTGCAGCGTGTAAACAAAAGAAAAAAAATGGCGACAAGTCAACGTCAGCGATCCGACAAGGAGAAAAGTGGTGATCGAATAACAAATTATGGGTCACCAAAAATTGTTTTTGTCTCCTTTCAACGCACACTTTAGAAAGAAAAAGAAATAAACTGTAATACTGAAAGAACGTCAAGGTTTTATCTGTCACTCTTGTCAATAATTTATCGGTAAGGAAGATTCCTAGAAAATCGCTGGTAGTCAAGTTTTGAACCATTGCCAGTTCTCCCATAAGAAGTGTCATCCACCTGGGATCCGCAAAGCTGACTCTCCTACATGCTGGTATTGCGAGGCTAACCATACTCTATTTGAGTGTCATGCGCACGAAGATATACGGGAAAACGCAGAAACAGTATATGGTACGAAGATTACTAGAGTAAACGTCAGAAACCTTCTAACATTATCGAAGCGATTTGCGGCATGTTATGAAGAAAAACGAGAAGGACGAAAAAGGCAAGATTTGGGTATAGACGAGACCAACATAGAAGAATGATAAGTCTCTAATCTCGATGAATTGCCTTGGGCGGTATGACGAGCTTAGAGCACAGACGGCTTTTAGTGGGTAGGCCCTCTCGCATGAGGAAAATCCCCACACTCCGGCCCTAAAAGCGTTTCCCATGTATAAAAAAGGAAGATAGACTGTAGTATTATTTCTTGGACATTAAATTCGTAACAAATGAGGTATCGTTATTCTTTCATAAGATGTATCGGGGCTACGAGTAACGGGTCGAAAAATGAAAAACGCTGCCGCGTCGGGCATAAACCTTACCGAGAAAATGGCTATCGGACCGATAGACCTACACGAATCCGCGTTCCGCGGCGTCTTTAACGAAAAGAATTTGTGCCATTGCCAGTCGGTTCGGTTCTGTTCTGGGAAAATCGCGAATGATGGCGAATTAAGTCGATTGCTGGACGGCATTTGACGAGAATTCGGAATTTTACATTTACTATGTCTAACGACGCAATTTTATTGTTTTGTTATCTCTGTCAATTTAGCTGTCATAAAGACGGAGCTGCAATAATCCCTTCTGAGCTACGTGTCGAGACATCGGTTCATACCGTCGTCGTTTAGGGTGAAATTGATCATAAGAAAATGCTTTTAACCGAGATTGGGTATTTGTGAAAAATGATATTTCTGTAAATAAGTTTTTTCGGTAGATGTTAGTGAGGATAACAACACCAAATAATCAGAGAATTTGATAAAAATATATTAAAGGCCTGGAGCGAACAAAATGTCCTGCTCTCATAATACGTGTGGGGTGTGATTGATCACGTTTTATTTAATGCATTGAATAAGCGTACCTATACCTACATAGAAACTGATTAATATAACCCCTGTCTATTTTAAAGCCATGGTTTAAATTTTATATGATTTTTTAGGATTTGTGGTGAGATTGTTAGTGCGGGTAAGAATGATTAATGAAAGATAATGATTGCTGTGATGTAAAAAAAATACAATATTAGACTTTCAAACTAAATATTTATTTTCTGAATCAAAAACAAGAAAGAAATACCAACAGTTCATTCTTGTTTTACCACAATTGACTCGCAGGGTGAGATTGTTCACGGGGTGAGATTGATCATTCGCTCATCAATCTCGCCCGTACTAATAGTACGAGAGTCACAACGTCGGGAAAACAAGTATTTTAAGACGTCTGGCTCTTTGATATATCTTTTATTATGCTCTCTGGAACAGCATGCGGCCCGTCTGGCTGCCGATACCCGTTGCGTTCACTACTGCGCATCCAAAGAAGATCCTCTATTTTTTACTTAGCGCTTTAAATTCCAGTATTGAATAAAAGTCAAGCAAGTCTCCATTAGCTCGGCGCGTAGAGCCTTCGCCTATGAAGCGAAGGTCAGTGGTTCGATACCGGCTGAGGGTGTAACTTGTTTTTTTTTTCGTTTATATTCTGATAGTAAAGTATTAAATATTTGCTTCACCAAAACGGATGGCGCTTATGGGTTTATGATCCGTAGTGTATATAAGTAGAATTTGATACTTTCATTTGTTTTGAAGGATTATTGTGGTAATTAATTATTAGACAGGTTTAGGATGGTCCGGCTGCTGCGCCGGTAGGTTGCGTTCACTACTGCGCATCACATGTGTACAGGGTGCCGCTGGTACGCATTTTTGTGCGTTTTTTGGGATTTCTCGTTTATAATTTCATTTTAAAGATTTAAACATAATATATAAAAATTAACGTTTTAATGCTTTATTAAGGTAATTTCTGCCTGACTTTCTTCAAAATATTTTTATCAGCTGTTGTTTATTATTTTAATAATCATTTTAATAATACTTTTTTTTAACAGATTGTTATCTAAAAGCTACACAAGTTTATTTTCAGTTCAGTTTGTTAAGATAACGATGGAAAACAAAATTATCTGGTTGAATTAAATTAAATAAAATAATAATACTTTGTAAACAAGATTGAATAATGTTAATGTGTAGAAAATACGCAAATCTAGGGGTAGAATATTTAGTTACATAAAAAACTAGCAAAGTAATATGAAAAAAAACGCATCATTGTATCTCCACTTATAAACGAGAAATCCCAGATATCCCAAATCCCAAAAAACGCACGAAAATGAGACACCTTTACCCATGTGATGCGCAGTAGTGAACGCAACCTACCGGCGCGGCAGCCAGACCATCCTAAACCTTTCTAATAATTAATTACCACAATAATCCTTCAAAACAAATGAAAGTATCAAATTCTACTTATATGCACTACGGATCATAAACCCATACACGCTATCCGTTCTGGCGATAGAAAAGCAAATATTTAATACTTTACTATCAGAATATAAACGAAAAAAAAAGTGGCACCCCCAGCCGGTATTGAACCACTGACCTTCGTTTCATAGGCGAAAGCTCTACGCGCCGAGCTAATGGAGACTTGCTCAATTTTTATTCAATACTAGAATTTAAAGCGCTAAGTAAAAAATAGAGGATCTTCTTTGGATGCGCAGTAGTGAACGCAACGGGTATCGGCAGCCAGACGGGCCTCATGCTGTTCCAGAGAGCATAATAAAAGATATATCAAAGAGCCAGAGGTGGAACTCTGTAACGAAATAGCGATCGGTAGCGATGAAGAATACTGTCGCTTGCCGTTTAGTTTGTACGGCCAAGGTCAGTATTCTTCATCTCTACCGATCGCTATTTAGTTACAGAGTTTCAGCCCAGACGTCTTAAAATACTTTCTCGAAAACGTTACTAGCTCTTAGACTATAAGCGATTAATCTGACCCCTTCGAACAAATTAAAGTATAACCTCATAATTCACGATCGAAAATAACTAAATTTCGGAATATGACTTGCAGAAACATTAACAAATAGCGCCATGTAATCAGTGTGTTCGTTACTATATCACAATTTGATTTACCAATCAAAGTTCTAGAAGTTGTAAATGAAAGCAAAAACAGTTAAACAATTTGAATGTATTTTTAGACAAAAAAGAGCGATTTAACGACGTGACCTGTACACATTCCCTTCGGTCATGTTTCTACTAAACACACTTGGCGGTTTAACATTAAACGAACCGACGCACAGTGCTTCGTCCCATGGACAAAAACCAAAAAAAAAGTTAAAATTTACTAATATCTGAATATGTAATTTTATACTTATAGCAATGTTCAACCATCCTGTATATTATTTTTCATAAACAGCGTTTTTTTGTTAGCAAATATTTTCACTAAAATTAAATTTTACGATCATTATCTTATATCAATGAAAAGAATAACATTCATAGTAGTTCTGTATATGGAGTTAAACGTAAACGAGTTAGTACGTACTTAATTGAAAGCCACTATGAATATTGTTAAACAAGGTATGTACTTTAAATTTATTTCTAAACAAGTTCGTGATTATTTAGTTTTTATTTATTTTTTAAGATGATTCTTAAATGGGTATAAAAATTTCACGTTTTCAAACTTCAAAAAGGCATTAAAAAAAAACATATCAAAACATATCGTATTTATTGAATATTTTTGTTGTCATATTCTTACACTTTTAATTTTTGTATAGTTCACCTGCGTCTGCTTGCGACGAACTTTATTTTATAATACTTTTCAGATGGAGTAAAATTGATAAGCAATGCCGATCTGGTTAATACTTGGCTTGATCATAAGGACAAGAACTCAAAATTATTTGTATTTCAAAAAATGTGTTCTTTATTAGATATTGATGAACCTTCCAGTCAAATGAGACCATTTGAGCCTGAAAAAGCCCACTATTTTGGAGCGAAACGTCGCATAAAAAGGTTTCCATCTTTCAATTTATTATAAATCTTCATACCCAAGAAAACGAAAAAATAATATATTGATATGGTCTATTAAAGAGGTAACTATTAACATCCGAACCCCTCATACCAACAAAAAGAACAGTAACAACGCGAAAAAGTAACATATTAGAAACTGATGTACAGAAATATCATATATGTGAGGATATTTCATCTACCTATGATTTGGATACTATAAATTTGGAAGATTCTGTCAGCAGTGATTCTTCTGAATCAGAGTAGTTACGATCTATGCATTTTGTTATCCTAAAGTAAATTTATAGTATCTTCAGTTTTTTTTAATTAAATATAGCATTAATGTTTCTTTTTCATTAAAGAAAAATATTTTTATCTTATATTGGCTTATATTGTAGGAATCATGTTCTAATGTTATTCCAATTCTTTTTTATCACAGAGATTTATTTAATACTTACACCGTTTTCATACTATAAATTATTATTTCTTTAGATGGAACACAGCTCCCACATTTTTATTATTTATAAGATTTTTTTTCATAGAAGTTGTAAATGAAAGCAAAAACAGTTAAACAATTTGAATGTATTTTTTAGACAAAAAAGAGCGATTTAACGACGTGACCTGTACACATTCCCTTCGGTCATGTTTCTACTAAACACACTTGGCGGTTTAACATTAAACGAACCGACGATTCGCGCGCTACATTTCAATTAATAAAAATGCAACCTAGTGATCAATCTCACCCCCGGAGATCAATTTCACCCCAAACGACGGTACTGTTAATGAGGTTGCAAACATATTGTCTTGTTTTCCCAGTCTTCTTCAAGGACCAAACGAATATTCATAATTTCGGCCATCTTCAACAAGATCAATCACTTTTGCACAATTTTCAACGCTAAGAACCATATTCGATCGTACACAACAATAATCACCAAAGCCACCTCCTCCTTATGAAGAATAACATCAAAAAATAAAGATAATTGAAAAATTGCAAAATGTTTGTGGCAAGTTCATTTTGCTCGATGTGTCGTAATGAGTCAAAAAACAAAATATTCAGGAGACATATGGTTCTGACCGAAAAATATTGTTTTAGGAAAAGTTGCTCACGAAATTATTGCACAGGGTGTTTTAAATATAGAGCATAAAAACAATTCTTCGATTAACTCTGTATATAATAAGTCAAATGCTAAAGTTTATAATAAACTGAGTTTACGAATTAAAGTTGATGTATTTATATACAGTTTGCTAAAAAAATCAAGTAAATAGGTCTAGAAATAAAAAAAAATATAACACACATTTTAAACTAGACCAAAAATTTTTCCGTTGCATTTTTTTGCATCTGAGTGTATTTTTAAACCAATCAAAATGGTTTATTTTGACAGGTCACCATAGCAACTCATGTGTTTTAAGTATCCCAAATTTTTCTTGTGGAATAATTTTAAAGGGTGTTGAATTGTGTAGGGTGGGTGTTATGTAGAAATAAAAAGGCTTACAGATCTAGGAGAAGAGCACCATGCGCTGACCGAATCCTTCTCAATATCTTTGTAGTACGAGAAGCGTGATCGTCTTCGCAACCTTTTTCGCCGAATAGACACGACGCTAGCCGTTAAATTGGCTCCGTTGAATTTATTCAGGAAGCGGAAATCGAGGATTGGCCGTCCCGCTGGAAAACGGCCGTTTCGCGATGACAGGCACGAAAACGAGATCCGTCTCCGTTTTTTCCGTTGCCCGTCTTTTGTTTAGGTCCCTCTCTATCGTGCCCATCGGTGATTTACGGTGTTGTCGGCGCAGGCAGCAGATGACCCGAAGGCAGAAGGGCAGCACACTCGCGGTGTCATTTAAATTGCTAAATATGGCGGAAAATAACGACGATTCTTGGGTAAAGAAAGGATAATACGTTCTTTCTTCTTGTGTAGTTATAAAACAACCGAATAAAAAGCCCTACATATATACTTCGATTATTTTGCCTGGTTTTAATCGAACGGGCAGGACTGTTCTAGGTGTTTCTTAGCTTCAATCTACTGAAGTATTCATTGAGTAGTCTGTATCCTCTCAAAAACCCCGTGACAATCCAACTTACTTAAATATTTTTTTTTTTTAATTTTTCTCGGTCATAAATTCTGAGAAATTTCTTCGAATGTCTTAGACCGTTAGAGGATTCCGTCCCAGGTTACGGATGTAGGTTCCAGGTCTTCTAGGGCCTTCAGTTCTGCTTTAAGTTAGTTATCACTTGGGAAGCAGAACGGTTCTGGGCCAGTACACTGAAAAATTAATTTAGGAATTTAATAACAATATTGATGGTTATTTCTTGCCACAGATTATTGTAGTAAATTTACCATCCGTTCTTTAATTTTACGACTCGTTTTTAAAATCGCAATTAAACACAAACACAACAACCCAAATAAGAACAAACTTTACCTTAACGCAGCATCTTCGAACTACAACTGGTATTCGCCAAGGCGACAGCCTCAGCCCTCTGTTATTCAACACAATCATGGATCAAGTAATAAAAACCGTCAAGAATACTGGATTAGGATATCGAATGGGAATGCATAAAGTAAACATATTATGCTATGCCGATGACGCAGTACTCCTCCAAAGAATGCTACAAGCTTTTAACAGACAGGCAGAAAAACTTACCATGCAAATTTCCACAAATAAGACCAAATGCATGACCATTACAAAGGAGCCTCTACGGTGCAAATTGGTAATAAAAAACAAAACTATTGATCAGATAGTGTCATTCGAATACCTCGGATGCAAAATTACAAGCTCAGGATTCCTGGAAGAAGAAGTAAGGAAACAAGCCAATAAAGCTGCCGCAATATCAGGACATCTTAAATATCCCATATGGAAAAACAAATATTTGAGTACAGAATGTAAGTCAAGAGTGTAGAGCAGAACAGAATGTAATTCAGCTCTGGTTTCCGCACCGGTCGTATGCAGGTTTTGTATATACAAAACCTGCATACGACCAGTGATGACATATGGTGCGGAAACCAGAGCTGAAACATCAGTAACAAAGAGAATCCTACGAACTACTGAAATTAAGACCTTAAGAATGATAACTGGATACACATTGAGGGACAGACAGAGAAATGTAGACATAAGAGAAAAGTGCCAAACAAACGACGTTGTCAGATGGATAAGGCAGAGAAGAAGAGAATGGAACCGGCATGTCAATAGAATGGGCCCCGACGAATGGCCATAATAATTCGCAACAACGTACCGGCAGAAGACCTACTGGACGACCACCTAAACGTTGGCAAGACAGTTGGCAGTCAACCTCGCAAGAGTTGCTTAGACGAGGAGGAAACCGGAACTAAACAGGCGATACGCCTTCTAAAAGAAGAAGAAGAAGAAGAAGTTTTTAAAATCGCTCTATGGCTAATTTGTGGCATATACCTATGTAAATATGTTATAATATAATCTTTATATTCACCAATATTCTTTGTGAATTTAAAATGTCAAAGCGAATGACAATGTCAGGAAATAAACTCGGAAATAAATAAATAAATGCGGCAACTTGACATTTCTTACAGCAGAGCTGCCTCCCGAATCCCCAGCGCGTAATTTAAATTCCAGTTAGTTAGCCCGGCGCCGAATATGTCCATGGTTGGCGACAATTAATTTAAAAATCGCGCCCTCGATGACGTAACTATAACAATGACGTAGTTTATTTGATATGAACCGTATAACACTTTAAACAACGAAAAAATTCTTCGTTGCGTTTTTTTTGCATCTCAGTGTAACTGGTGTAATTCTTATATTTGGTATTTCTTATAGTTTCCGAAATTCTAATGGTCACCCTCTAATTTGGAACACCCTGTACAAAGAAACATGAAAAAATAACAACACGCGCGTTATCTTTTTTGAATATTATTATGTTCGACGGCATTGCAAACACCGCGCATCATAAAATATTCAGAAATATGTAATCGGGAGAATCTCTGGTCAAATTTCTGCGCAATTGTAGATGCGGCGGGCACAATAATCTCGATTATTCCAGATTTATCATGCAAATATTCCGACCCAATTAGAAAAACATTCTCGTTGCGAACCTGTTCGTTCGATCGGTCCCCATAGACAAAGCCGATCGAACGCATCTTCGCCAGAAATAGCAATTTAACAACTTAATACAAACCGGATAATAAAGAACGTTTAACAAAGTCGCTTTTTTCCGCTTTACTCTCAGCGGCGACTCGTTGGGGTATTTACTTCGGAATACAACAAATCTTTAACAAGGCTTTAACTGAAAGTAAGTACCCATACAGCACATCAAATCACATTTACGATGTGTTTACATTATTAGATGTAGACACAGGGTGACACAATTCCCCCGATGTAAATATGCTACGTTTACACATTGTAGTTCAACACGTATGCGCACAGGTTAAACGTCCGCCTCACAGTGTAGCCACAGTATAGCATTAACGTATACACAAAGTAACGAATACACAGTGTGCCTTAGGATACACAGTGCTTGTGTATTACGTTTAAACTCTGTTTACACATTGCAGTTGTGACTACTGCGTGTATACGTATGTATTTTGCTTCGTATATACATCTTGTGCTAGATAAAACTACTTCTTATGAACGAATTTAGGAAATAATACAAATTTTGATGCCTAACTTTTCGTTCTTTTTAAGAAATATTTATTAAATGATACCAATTATATTTTTTTAGAACGAAAATTAGGAAGGCAAAACTTTGTATTTTCCAAAAGTATCACGATGGTAAGTTCAAGAGAAGTAGCCTTAAAATTGTTCCATTTTTGTTTTGTCTTAAATGTACCATTTTTTTTCCATAAAATGGATTAAGTGGTTAAAAATAAAATTCTTATATTTTTTTATATCATGGAACGCAATAGCGCAAATAACACAATAATAATAATTATTTACACTGCAGAAACCAAAAGTAAGAAAACACTGTAAAAAAACAGAATTTGTATCAAAATGTATTAAAAATATAAGTACCTAGTATAACAACATACTAAAATGATAAACACTGGTATATCGCCACGATTTGGTGGACCTCGTTTAGTCATTTTTTCTCTTTTTTCCTTCAACCAGTTGGTTTGTTAGCATACTCATTCATCGAGATTAACAATCTCAGATTGACAATCTCAACCTTAAATTTTATATGAAACTGATTATTGAATATTAAACATACCTGTATATTGATCCATCAATAACTTACCGAATATCAGTGTAAGAAGTTCTTTGAAGTGTTTAAATCTTTCTTTCTCTGGTCCATTTAGATTTTTATTATTTCCAAATTAAAAAAAATTATATTGCAGAGTTAACCTCTTTATCATTATACGATTTATTTTCATTCATTGGAGTCAAAATTTGGTAAATTGGGTATCGAGTAAGGGAAGAGTCGCTGCTATAATATTAATAATACTCTTAGGAAGGTGTAACAAGGTAATTAAAAACTTGTGCTTACCTTAAAATCTCTTTTAAACTACACACAAACAGAACATTTATATAGAGCTTCCGAATGATAAAACAATAATGGCTGCTAACACATACCACTCCTAGAAAGGAGGAAGGAGAGAGAACACATAAGATACACTTGGTTGGTGTGTATACGCTGAGGCTATCCGCGCATGCGCACACCTTCATTTCATGCTAGAATGTAGACACAACAGTACACTATTACAAAGTGTCTATATAGAAATTTATATTATGTGTATACGTCACATTTTTACAAGGTGTGTACTATAGGCACAACTATGATACGAATTATCACACATACATATGACATATACATTGTATGTCTCATATACCGACGTCAGATTTCATCATTTTAATAATTATTTGTTACGTTACAAAAACTCTTTAGAATCTTGAGTGCATACGGTATACAACTAGTAAACACTGTATCACACAATTCTATCAATATAAACCTGCGTGTATCTCATATGTACATGTTAGAAATAGATGAATACTTAGGTTCACTTTAACATAGTTGGTTTCTCATGTGTCTCCTTTGTAGAAACGTAATTTCATTTGGACGTGCTGTATGGGTACACTGATAAAAAAGATAGACTTGAACCAAAGTCGTCATCGTTCTTGCAAAAAAAAATGAGTGGCAAGAGAATTTATTTTAGCGTAAAAGAAAATATTTTGCCTGAAGAAAAACTCTCTTAACTCAAGAAAACTTGTTCTCTTGAAAAATTCGAAAATTTCTCTTGAATCTATTTTCATTCAACCAAGTGCAAGTTACTTTGTTTTAAGATAATAACAAAAATACGCTAGGAAGTACTTCATTCAAGAAACATGGCCATTTTTCCAATAGCTAAATACTCTTTTGATGAAAAATAATGACACGCAAAGACGATGACGAAGGAAGGTGCCTATATATACAATCAGTCGGCAGTCCGATCAGTCTCACATCGCATTTCCTAGGTCGCACATCATAGTACCTACGGGTTTTGTTGCTTGGAATTTTCCACTTGGAATTTTGCATAATTTGCTTTTTAAACGCATATCGTATATCAAATTAGTGATCGTTATTAACATGCATCTGTCATTTTTTATGGACAAATTTTAGGATATATGGATTCTTTAAAGGAGTTTCTGAAAAAAATGGAAATTAGAGCATTTATTTGCTATATTTGAAGGTAAGGGACATTTACCTAATGCACCTGTTTAGATAATGCATGCGTGACTATAGATAGAATAAGAATATAGGTATCGATTTTTTTTATGCAAATATTTAAACAAAGTGTGACCAAAGCTTATAATTTTAATAATTTGTTTGCTTTACTTTGATTAATCGTGATGTAACATTTTTTTTGTAATTTGTAGAGTGATGAACTACCCCAAAAAATACCAAGGAGTGAAGAAGCAGAAATAACTACCAACTATCGAGGAAAATAATATCACTTTACTTACTACAGACTAAGAAAACCTAAATTTATCAGAAAATAATAGACCTCGTAATATGACCTGTATATGATGTATAGACTTCTCTTAGATCAAAATAAATTTTAGTTGAGTCAATGGTATTCGCTATTGGTTTAAGAAAAGTGTCTCTTTAATCAAGAAATATCCCTTTTCAATCAAGAATTTTTGCATTAATCCAAGAGACTACTGTTCTTGTAGCAAGAACTTCTTTGCATATTAATTTTGGGTCAAGAGTAAAATACTTTGGACAGATAGATTCTTCTATTCTCTAAACTAATTTTTAAAAGCTTATGAAAAGATAGTTAATGCTTTGGGCAAAGAAACGTCGTTCTTGGCCCTATTGAATAGCGCCAATCTTTTGGGTCAAAGTCATATTCATTTCGACTGAGAGATCCTTTTTTTCAGTGTGTATATAACAGTAGAATTTTGCGTAAAATACAATCATAGATAAATGAAACATGTTTAGATTGGAAAGTCTTCGTAAAGACAACGTAAACACTATTTGGCGCTATATCTTGCAACGGTCGCGACCCAAAGTTTTTGAAAATTTCGCAGCGGTTCGGCTTTTTCCGGAATTATGTCGCCAAATATGATTTATTCAAATGTATAATTATTTTCTTTTAATTTTATAAATAAAATACCTACAGTATGTTGCAAACAAGAAACTTTATCTTTTTATAAGGACGTGTATGAAATACCTATGAAACATTGAAAACCGACTTTATGCCACGATCCACGATGGTTTTTGTAGTTCACAGTTTACCGCACAGCTTTTTAAGTTTTGAATGCCACTTTTTCACAATTATCACGGATTTGAGTAAATAAAACTTAAATTAAATTCACAAGATAGCAATAACTACTTATCGCAATTTTTTCAATGAGAGCGGTTTAGATTTTGAAACATTTTATAATTTTTGAAGATTCTAACTTTGACAAGAGATATGGACAAACAAAAAATATTTCTATTTTGTTTGCGGTTGTTCTTAGCAACCGCTATAGCAGCGCCAGATCGCGTAAACGGTAGCGACCCAAAATTTTGACGGGCATTCCAATCTAAATTTATTTCCTTTATCTAATGCAATGAGTATAAAATATTATTACACAATTATGTCTAATGGCATCAGCTAACTGTCATCAGGTACTATTGTTGGTTTGAAGTTTGATTTTATGTACTCCTACTGCCATTACTCGCTGACGAGTATTTGACACGCATCAGAGATGGTTACGCAAGACGTTTCCTGTCATGAGCTTTTCTGTGACTGAAAAGCCCGATACATGATGTTATCTCTCTTCCGCACTCCGAACATTCAAAAATCTTATTACTTTGTCTGTGACTTTGTTGCCTCTTTACTTTTTGGTTGTCGTTATTAACTGAATTTACAATTCTCCTCCATTGCGTTCTATTGTGCGCTATTTCCTCCCACTGATGCTGCATACTTATCCCATTTAAGTTTTCGTGAAAAACATCTTTGTATCCTTTGAGTTGTCCACCCGGTTTCCTCTTACCATCTACAAGTTCACCGTAAAGAAGAGATTTCGGTAGGCAGTTTTCTTGCATCCTGCATACGTGGCCAGCCCATCTTAAGCGAGATTTAGTAATCATGACTTCAGCGCTCTCGCAGCTTGCTTTTTCAAGGACTGACACGTTTGAGACGTGGTGGTACCATTTGATTCTTAACAGTTGTCTAAGGTGTCTCTGTTGCAACTTGTTTAATGCGCTCGTGTGCCGGCGGTACGGTACCCAGGTTTCGCTTCCATATAACATAGTGGGGATTATTACTGCTCGATACACTGCAAGTTTCGTTTTTGTGCTCAAGTCATGATTGTAGAAGACCCTGTCTTTTAATTTCCAGAACGCTCTTAAGGCGCTGCTGATTCTGTGTTGAATTTCAGAGTCGATATTTGCCTTTTCCGAAATCAAATTGCCGAGGTAATTAAATTCCGATACATATTCCAATAGTTCTTCTCCGATTTTTATAGCGCTGTTATGATTTTCCGGGGGAGTGCACATGATTTTTGTTTTATCGATGTTTAGTTTACGGCCCAAAGTCTCGTATGCCCAGGTATATGTGTTCAGCATATATTTGCTACTAGAGCGCAGTCATCAGCGTATTGGAGTTCTGCAATGAATTTTACACGTGTTTTCGCCCTGAGTCTTTTTATATTGAACAGACCGCCGTCATATCTGTATCTAACACCCATTCCTCTTTCTGCAGTTTGCTGTCCACTATAATAGAGAGCGCGCCATAAATTTGTTAAATAGGAGAGGAGCTAGGACACATCCCTACCTAACTCCTGTATTTGTCAGGAAGGGATCGCTCAATTTTATGTAATCTCACTTTATCAGAATGTCTTCTTCTTCTTGCGGTGCCGTGCCTGTCTTCAGGCGTTGGCGATCTCCATGACTATTTCGTGGAAGAGTTCTCTATCTTCTTCTACATGAAACAGCCTCTCCACTCCCAGACCGGTCCGGAACGTCAACAAACTAAATAGTTACTTAATATTTTACATCGTTTTTTTTTCTTTTATTTCTTGTGTTCTACTTCTGATGATGACTATTAGATATATGGATTTTCTATAAAAGAGCCAATTATGGAAAATTCATTTTCTTCGCTTCCAATGACAGTTTCTGACAAATACTGCTATATTTTGCTTGATAAAACAATGAATACTTACTTATTAAACTATTGTAGGTAAATTTAAGTTAACTGCTAAAAATTTAAATAATAAAGTCCATAAACTAATGTCGATTTGAATAGTTACTAACTGTCACCAGAAAATTACCATGACGACACCAGCTATGGATCTGCTCAAATTAACAGTATTCATCATCATCATCATCATCATCATCATCATTTTCAGCTTATTCAACCATTTCCGATTATGGTGTATTCTCTCTCACATATTTGGCTACTCTCTTTGTACTTGTATTACTTGTACTTTGGGCCCATTGTTGTCTATTGTTGGTTATGCGAATCCAAGTTATCCCTGCTAATTTCCTAATATCATGATCCCATCTCAGGTTTGGTCTTCCTCTAGGTCTCTTGATTCCTCGTGGGTACCATGCTGTAACTTTTTTGACCCATCTGTGGTCCGTCCGTCTTGCTAGGTGTCCTGCTCATTGCCACCTGAGAGGTTTGATTCTGTATATGACATCTATTATCTGGGTCTTTTGTCGTATCCACTCTATTCTTTTACGGTTTTGCTTGCGGTTATTCCCAGCATATTTCGTTCCATTGAATAAAAATAAAATGTATTTATAATATTGCAGTTTTCTTATAATGTCCGTTTTAACTATCCAGGTTTCCAGGTTTCACATGTATAGGTCATAACTGGTAGTACACATTGGTCGAATGGTTTCGTCTTTAGATAAATTGGCATTCTAGATTTGAATATGATTGAGTTTCTTCCATAAAACTTAATAGTATTATTACAACAAATTAATTTTTCGAACAGAGCATGCATATTCGATATATCGATATTTCCCTGCATAGTTCCTTAACCACGCCAAAATCTCGATATGTGCTTGACCTACGGCAATAGACTGGTGCAGGGCGGCGAGCGGCCGGCAGGAGCAGCGGTGCCAGCAGCAGCAGGCCGGGCCGGTCGACCGACAACTTTTTAAAACAATGGGGCCGTTCTGGCGAAAAAAGTCGGGGCCGTATTTCACTATGTCGCGCTGCAGGCCGACCTTGAATCGCCTTTGAATAAGACGAAGCCAGTGTTGTTGCTTTTAGTGGTATACAAACTGAAATTTGTAGCGATTTTTCAATTGGGTTTAGAACGTCCACTTATGTTTCATATTTTTTTTCATCTCATATCAAATATTATATCCCACATAATTTTATGCAACAGTTGTATTAGAATTTTTAGAAGAGGTGTTAAAGTTTCACTTTTGTCTAGAAGTTTGTTTTATTTAGAATTGGCAATTAAAAGTTATTTAAAGACCTATTATCACGTATGGTGTAGTTGCCTGGTGGCAGAAAGCCAACCAAACAACGGCAAAGAATAAATTGTCAAAATTACAACGACAAGCATGCTTAGCGGTGACTAGTGCCTTTCATTCTACGCCGTCAAAAGCTATGGAAACCCTACTCGACTTACCTCATCTTCAAGTTCTTTTGGATAGAAAAGCGAGATGAGCTACATATAGGTTTCTTTTTTCTAGAAAGTCAAGGAACAATCATGTTCATACAAAACCGACTAGTAGACGAACTACAATCGGCTGAGATTCTGGGAATGGTCTCGGATCTCACACCACCAGTCCAACTCTTGACACGCACCTACAACGTCCTGTTTCCGAATAGGGACGAATGGGATAAGCCGAGAAACGGCTATTACGTGCGGAAATGTATTGGTACACGGACGGCTCCAAAAACAATAAAGGATCTGGCGCAGGAATTTACTGCAGCAGTTTAAAGACGGATACCACAGTCTTGTAAAACACAGCACAATTTTCTAAGCTGGGCTATATGCTATTGAAACCTGTGTGCAACTGCTGGTAGAACAGAAATACACCGGGAAATAAATAAGCATATTTTCAAATAGTCAAGCCGCGTTTCATAATGCACTTGAGGCAACGAAAAGCACGTCTATGACGATTCATCATTGTAAGAAACTACTCAATATGTTAGGAGATAGGAACAAAGTGTCGCTAATATGGATACCGGGACATGTCGGCCTAGAGGGAAATGAACGTGCTGATTCCCTCGCCAAAACTGGTGCAAGCTCGCCATTTGTGGGCCCAGAACCGACACTTAGCGTGCCAAAAATCTCGCAAGAGACAGGCTCTGTGAATGGGTTAGGGGTGCGACGTTTCTGGACTGGAATGACAGTCCCGGAATAGAAAATGCCAAGAAAATCCTAGCAGGGCCATCCAAACATAGAACAGGATAACTCCCAAAGGCTGGTAGGAATGGAGCGCGTACACTCACTGTAATGTACACGGGCCACTGCCGGCTGAGATCACATCACCTACAGAGGTGAATATCCCTACCTACTACTGGTGGAAGACGCCGAATGCCGAATGTATGGAAGAATAGGCAACTGCCTAGCTACGTTGAAACACCGGTTCCCATTAGAACACCGAAGTTAAGCGACCGGTTCGAAACTCTGTATCGTGCTGTTGTCCAAGGGAAACGTGTAAAATCTATTGATACACACTGCTCATTCACGCCGGTTCGAGGCCAGATGAGATCGGATATCTCGTGAGTAAGAGTTGATTTAGACACTTCCTAAGTCGGTAGGCCATTGACCATGATATGGCCGAAGACCGCGGTTCGGATTCCGCGTATACAAAGTAGACCCCGTCCAGATTAGCCCTGGCAGCAAAAAGAAGACGTTAACTGAAATCTTTACTTTACATTCTGTATGAAAGATGACGAAACAATGAAGCACGTTATGTGTACCTGCCCCGCTGGGGGCAGAACCAGGTTTGAGATGTTTGGCAAACCCATGCTAGACCTATCAGACCTAGGAGACATATCACCCTCGGACATAACGACCTATGTCAAAAGATTGCACCACACGGTATATTGTATCTCTCATAATGTAGCCCAACTTAAGTATGTAACTAAGACATTAGTTATGAGGGGGGAGAGGATATTAATAGATATTAATATAGTTGACTTATAAATTCCGGTTCATCAATACCGTTCTAATTTTATTCAAAACGTGTAAAAATATAATGTAAGGTCGACTGAATATTTCGTTGGTTTTATTTTACATTGATTTTCTGACAGTGGGTTATGGACAGATAAAGACAAAAATTTCGGAAATTTTTATTTTTGATATGTACCTACAACTACGATCAGATAATATTCAAAAATAAATAATAAATATCTATGTCAAAAAGTAATTTAAAGCTATTGTTTAGTTAGGTTAGGCAAAGTGGATTTCCATTTCCTATTTAAAGTCATAACCGCCATACTGTATTCTTTACTGGTTTTTAAATCTGAGGTCAGATCACGTCCCAAAAATTTGGTATGCAAACCTCCATTCTATTCTGTTCTAGCTTGTATGGTATGATATATAGCGATAGAAGTGTCTTTCTGGCGAGTGTTTATCTAAAACACAGCCGTCCTTGAAGTCATTGTTGCCTATTCAGATGTCAGCCGAACGGGACGAGGCAAAAAGATCGTCCGCTAGAATAAGGACGCCGTAAAAACTGACGAGAAAGAAAATAAAAAAGAGACTACGGTCGCTTTGCCATGTTGGGCCGAGACAGTCAATAGGACATTGCATGTGAATGGTTAGGTGGTATATATATTTAAAAGTTTATTAATACATACATTTATTGAATTATTTTTATTATTGTTGGATTCATAATCATGTATAAAGGATAGATTCACCGTATATTAGGTTCGCTGACGACATAGTCCTGAAGAACTACAAGCCCAAATTAACGAACTAAATACAGCCAGAAGTAAAGTAGGTCTAAAAATAAATTTAGCAAAAACTAAAGTAATGTACAACTAAGTAGTAGACAGAAAAGACATTCTAATAAATCACACAACACTGAAAATAGTAGAAGAATATATACAGGGTGTCCAAATATTTCGTGGACATCAAACTACTACGTATTTTTGGAATCAAAAGAAATTTATTGGACATAAATTACCTCTATATAAAAGTGCTTCGTTTCTGCGCTAGAGGGTATCAAACTTTAATAAAATAAACACATTTTTTCAGGACCTAATGACTATATTTATTCATGATGGACTTTGATGGTAAATAACATTGTAGAATTTTAACAATTATAGTGGTTATATGTCAAAGAAAGTATGTAATGTTAAAAATAGTACTAAATATATTTAATGAAAAAGACCATAGAAAAATATAATATAGGCCATAGAAAATATATAAAAGGCAGCATTACTTTAATTAATTTGTTAAATTTTTATACGATATTAAATCTGAGATGTTGCAACCCGTAGATTCTAGAATCTATGTTCGGTTATTCATCTGTCAAAATCACGCAATAATAATATATATAGAAAGTAACACTATTACAAAATATGTTCGTAATGAACCTAAAGATATAACCAGGTCCGTAAATAATAAATTGACATATATCTTATAATAACCACTATATCAGCAAATTATTCGAGATGTACTTTATTGTTTTAAAATTCAAAATGTTGCAAATCTAAAACCAGAACTTAAAATTAAACTTAGCTGCTTGTTCTTGAGCCAATCCTGCTTCAAACAATAAGAGCGTGAGGTGGGCTTGTATCTCTGTACTGTCTCTCGGCTATACTGTTGGCCAATACAACAAGAGAGGTCAGGATGAGGACACCATGAACCAATACAGCCGTAACTATCGACTAGGCTTAAAAATAGCAGCAAAGCAGCATGGGGCTTACGCTACATCCATACTGAGGCATTCTATACATAAGATAAATTATCCCTACATGGGACACTCGTCCAGAAGACATCCGTACATAGGAAATCTGTACATGGAAACACTACCCGTACCTTGGACCCTAAAAATATGAAACTCGTGTTTAAAACCTACCAAGGTGTAATAAACACAATAAACCCACCTCGAAATACTTCCGAGGGCTCAATAATAAACAAAGGAACTGTCCTTCCTTCTATTTAACATTCTGGAGGACAGCAGCAAAAGAACACCAACGTGTCAGCAAAATACAAATACGAGTTAAGTTGGGCTAATCCAAAACTCTACCCTAAAAATACGCAGTAATAATAGCGAATCTAAAAAAGATAATATTTCATCTTTACCTGTAGCTTCGAAATAGCAGCTGATGCAGATTATGCAGCAAGTTTTAAATAATTACCATTCCTCAAAGCCGGGTTACTGATGGCGACAACCGGCAAACCCAAAAGTGACGCTACCTCGCGGAGAGCGAAACCTTGAAAATAAATAATGTCCACAGAGCAGCGCAGTATTGTCGACTTGAGAACGTTAGAACTACACCAAGCGTTTCAAATAAATTATCAGGCCTGAGCGATACGGAATCCAGTGATGATACGCCAGACATCATATATCATATACAGGGTCCGGCAATAGTGCGTCGGGCATCTGTAGCTCCTAGAATAAAAAACTTGAGAATTTTGTTTAAGTGCAAACCTAAAGTATGTACCAGGATGTATTTCAGGAAAATATTTTAACTTCTATAGGGTGGCTCAAAAAAGTGTGAGTGTACCAGTCATTACCTATGCATGCGAAACCTGGACATTTGAAACAGATTAGACATTATAAGGAAACTGCAGATGGCACAACGCTCAATGGAGTGAAATATGACAGTAATAACCAAGAAAGACCGTAAGAGAATACAGTGGATACGATAACAGGATCCAAGTAATAGCTAGATGTCAGCCACATAATCAAATCCCCCAAGTCGCACTGGACAGGATACCTTGTAAGCTGGAAGGACAATAGACGGACCACAAGGAATTAATAGACTTAGAAGAAGACCAAACTTCAGACAACTACAAAGAGACTATTTAAATATATATTGGAAATGGTTCGATAAGCTAAAAATGATGATGATGATGACAGCGATTTTCACATTTCACAAAGAAGTTATGTTTCATAAAGCTGCTGCATATAAAGGTAAACTTTATTAATCAGTACTGTACTGCAAAACTGAATGTGCACTAAAACAGCAACAGTAATTCCGCGCTCTAACCCAATCAGAGAAAAAAGACGAACAAAACAACATAAAAAATGGCATCGGGGTAACGCCTATGAAATCTATTAATTAAAATACTCTCATCCGAGCCGTCCTTTCCACTTTACACTTGTCCGTCGCTTTTTACGCAATGTTTATAGCGCTAAATCGAACTGCCTTATCAAATTATCTACCCGATCTAATCTCTCCCGAGTTAATTTAATTACCCTTTCTCGGCAACAGGTTCGTGAGTGACGTAGCTATGCGAACGCCGCCGCCGACAGGAAAGAATATGGCGTTCGGCGCGGACGATTCGAAAAATTTCCAAAGGCCACCCGAGGTCATCCTGCCCGACTGCTAAAAATCCGAATAGAGATTTCTGGATAAGGATAGGTGTCGTATGCTGGGAATCCGATGCAGTTTTATTGCTATATGGTGCCAGCGGAATAGCCTCAGCTTTAGAATGTAATTGATTTTAGGACCGGACGACGTGCATGCAAATGAAGTTTTATTAGATACTATAATATGAGATCCGTCGATACAGGTTTTTATGTCTCAAAATTCTTCACGGTTGGTTTGTGAATTTCTGAAAAATTTCTATATCTTTTTTGTATTTCTAATGATAAAATATTTGAAGAATTGTTTTTTTAAACTAGTATTTTTTGTCGGTTCCACAAATTCCAACGGTCGCTGACCGCTTCCACGTTCACGTGGAATTGGAAATGCTGGCTTGCGTCATTGCACATAGACGCATCTCAGTAGGCCAACGGCAGCATTATCATCGAGCTCGCGGAATGCGATTCGAGCTCGAGCAGTCCAATAGAAAGGCACCTTTAACAAACCAACAACATGGAAAAGTGTAAAAATAAAGATTTTACCCCAGGAGGAGTAAATCCTTCCACCTCGACGGAGGTTGCCAAGCCCCATCCGGATTCTGGAAAGCGCTCAATTTCACACTTTAACAAAACAGGGAACCAGCATCAATAGTGATATACTTGGCTGCTGGATCTACCCAAGCAACAAGTGCTCAGAAGGATGCTACGCAAGGCAGCAAAGGCGCCGGGACTATCTCCTCTCGACTGGAGAATATGGAGATCGGCAACCGATGACGACCACTGCATAGACCACGACGCACAGGGCTTATTTCAGTTTTTTTAGGAATTAATAAATCGAAAAAATACGGTATCCAAAAACCTACGATTGATGTTGTATTTCATTGTTAATAAACCAGAGACATGCTTAAACAACAATATTTTTTTATTTGAAAAAAGGCGCAAAGTCAAACTTGGTTTTGTCTTAGGTTGTTTACCTACTTTATTGGTTTTGTGACGCTTATCTTTGAATTTTTTGTTGAAAGTTGTAACTTGCATGGCAGCGATTTTTGAGACTAAGTTGGTGCTTTTAAGTATTGGGGTATTTGTCTACATAGATATACAGTAATTTCAACAAATGATATAAAAAGCTAGAACTTTTTTACGTAAAACAGGTGCTTTTCGTTTAGTTCGAAAAGTTGAACGGTTTTTTCTGAAATGAAAAAGTAAAAATGAAATGTAAAGAAATTTTCATTAAATTAATCTCCTGATTTCGCTAATCTAATGCTGATCTCGATGTATTGGAACTTTTAAACGCAAATATCTTGAAAACTGTTCGAACAAAAAAAACCTTTTCGAACCAAACGAAGAGCACCTTTTTATAGTTCAGTCATTGGGGATTTTTGCTTGGAAAAAAGTCCGGAAGTTTTGCAACTTTGCAGGTTTATAGGTTTTGGGGTCCCTAACTAAAATCCATAAAATGCACATTCCCAGACTTACCGCCGGCGCCGCCATCTTGCCAAGATGGCGCCCAAAATCGGTATTTTCTGAATATCTCGAAAACTATGCGTTTTTAGCAAAAATTTGATGAGAGCAAAATTAAAGAGAATGAAATTTCCTATAAAAAAGGTTTCATGAAAATTTTCGCTAAAGTCAACCGTTTAGGCACAAAATCCCTGAAAATTTTACAATTTTGCGTAAAATATGATATATTATGTATAGTCGATTTTCCGAAATCAAATGTCGATTAGCGTTCACTAAAACTAGTTTTAGTTTAGTTTCTTCAATTTTGTCATAAAACAGTGGTGTATCATTAATTCGCCTATTAATTTATGAATAATTAATTTTAATTATTGAAAATGTGTACTTGTTTCCACACCACCCAAGAGGTAAAGTATATGGCGCGTTTATTTTAACGTGGTCTCCCCGGAGGCCTACTCCACTAGAAAAATTAAAAACTTTAACTTATCTGCACAAGCCCGACGGATCTGGCTCATTGATGTCAAAGTCGATCGTGTCTGCTGTGCTGGGCTCATCAGGGTGGTCTCTCAATACGTCCAACTCTTCATCTTCAGCCGCCAGAGGGATATCTACAGGCAAGTCTAACTCCTCGTCATCGGATTCGTCGAGTGACACTTCAGTGACGTTGTCACAGGATTTTCCATTGCAGTATGCACAAATCATTGAACATTTTAATCCAGCTTTTCTGCATCCGCAGGCTTTACCATAGTTGTTGGTTTTGCATTTACAGGATAAACATGCCAACAGGGATTTTGGAGCTGGATCTTTCAACGTTGTGACTGAAGTAATGCCTGATTTTGTTTTCTTCCAACCCCATTCTTCGGCATCTTTGGTACAACCAGACCAATGCTGAACCTGGTGGTAAGTTCGCAATGAATGCTGTCCAGCACGACAATTAATTATTCATAAATTAATGAGCGAATTAATGATACGCCACTGTTTCATGACAAAATTGAAGAAACTAAACTAAAACTAGTTTTAGTGAACCCTAATCGATATTTGATCTCGGAAAATCGACTATACATAATATATCATATTTTACGCAAAATTGTAAAATTTCCAATGATTTTTTGCCTAAACGGTTGACTTTAGCGAAAATTTTCATTAAACCTTTTTTATAGGAAATTTCATTCTCTTTAATCTTGCTCTCCTCAAATTTTCGCGAAAAACACATAGTTTTCGAGATATTCACAAAATACCGATTTTGGGCGCCATCTTGGCAAGATGGCGGCGCCGGCGGCCAGTCTGGAAATGTGCATTTTATGGATTTTAGTTAGGGACCCCAAAACCTATAAACCTGCAAAGTTTCAAAACTTCCGGACTCTTTTCAAAGCAGGCTCCTTTTTTGATCCCCAATGACTGAACTATTTAAGTAAAAGAGTTCTACCTTTAATTTTCATTTATTGAAATTACTGTATCTATAAGGATAAAAGAAGTAGGTACCACCAGTAGTACTCTGTACCCTAATTGAAAGTACCCCTTCAGGACTGTTACCTAATTTTACACTATCGTCATTGGCGTTGACATGAAAATATGTGTAAGAGTACCAAATTTCAAGAAAAAACGGTTTACCAATGTTCTTAAACATAAAGTAAATATATTATATTTATTTAATTTTTCGAGAAGCATTTTAGGGCATATGTTCATAGGAACATTTTGGTTTATTTTTATCTGTAGAATCACCCACCGAAGTTAGATATACTACTTTTTTGACATCCTGTATAACTAGAAGTAAATATTTTCAAAAAAAATGTGGACTCCAAGATATTAATATTGCAGAAAAGCTGCCCCTGTTTGCATAGGTAAGTATATCACTATTAAAGCCAAGACTACCGAAACATGAGCATATACAGGGTGTCCCAGAAATAAGTGCAGATATTTTAAGCGGTGGTAGATTTGGTCAAAAGAAACATCTTTTCTCTTTACCATTGTTAAAATAAATTAAAAATAACCGAGTTATGTAACAAATAATGGCAATATTTTGAGGACCGCTAGCAATAACCGGCTATTAAAGGGTTTTCGACAGGTTTTTCTGCTTACTTGACGCCTCAGGTGAATAAACAAGTGACACTAAAAACTTTTCTAAATTTCCTGGAAAATGTAAAAAAAATATAAAATATTTATCAATTTTTTTTTCAAAAAAACCTCATAGGCGTGTTTCTACGGCCGAAATATACTACCAGTTAAAATATTTGCACTTAGGGACACCCTATATTTCTTGAAGACAAGCAATGTGATCAAAAGTTTTTCGTAATGTGGACATCAATAAACAACAATCATATTAGATACGATGAATCAGTTTCGCTGTCAAACTGATCACGTCACGCAAAGAATTCACGGCGTGTAGTCATTTCCACGCGCAAAAACTTCGGTGCGCTACTGATTAACCTTTACTAACAACTTTACAATAGAAAATCCGTAACTACAGCCTAACAATTCCCGGCCGATTCAATGAAAAAGCGATAGGGTAACGGGTCTTCGGCATAAACTAATTGTAAACAGAAACAATTAAACTAAAATCTGCGCATTATTTACAACAATAATTCCTTTGTGGTATCTGGGAGCGATAGCGATCGTTGCAGCTCCGATCGTTTAAAAATAGAACGGCCGATATAGAAAAAAGGCGAAATATACAGTAATGTCTCGGAGCGAAACCGAAGAATTTCCTGCTATTCCCAAGATGGTAATATTCCACCCGCAGCTCACCGATAGCCCAGAATGATACAGCTACACTGTTATTCTATTTTTCTCCATTGCGATCGAACGCCATTTACTTTTAGATAGGAACGGGGGGAAATAGTTTTAATTTATTAAAATATTATAGAAAATAACACCGTGTGTCTATGAAGCGATATATCTGCACTACAGGGTCGTTTGTCGATACATGGAAACTTTAACGTTATTTTTAAATCGATCGCTAATATTTATCGAAAAATACTAATAAGTGGGTAAATTTAAGGTGTGGGCGAGGGGTAAACACATAGGGCAAAAAGTGTACACCTACATCCTCTATCCTTAGTACATCCCCTACATCCTCCAGTACATCCTCGGTACATCCCCTACATCTTCGTACATCCCCTAGTACATCCCCTACATCCTCGGTACATCCACTACATCCCCGGTACCTCCTCGGTACATCCTCGGTACATCCCCTACATCCTCTGTACATCCACTACATCCTCGGTACATCCCCGGTACATCCTTTTAGTTCTTATTCATATTATTATCAATCATATGGTATAGATATCAATCAGAATACCGGGTATTGCAACGGCAGACCGTCTATAGGAAATCCCCTGTAAATTTGAAAGTCCCAGAATATTATCTCCCCCGTTTATTTTAGTGCAAAATTGTATTGCAACACTTTTATGAAGGTCCATATATGATAGACGTACATAAAAAATATGTACCTGTAGTTTACATCGAGGTTTACATTTAGCAGATTAAGATATATTTGGAAACGAAGTTCCCTCAAATTTGTGAAATTTGTAAAATTAAATGTCAATAACGATGTTGTAAAATCATTTGACATATTATTTGTATTCAAATTTCACAAATTTTAGAGGACTTTTTTCCAAAAATATCTTAAACTGCTCATGCTAATGGAAACTATCCATATTTTGTAATTTAATCTGCTGATCTATTATATTTTTTTTAAAGTAATATAATAAAATCATTGCTAAAAAGTTAGGTGGCACAATTATTGTATTTTTTTCATAGTGATGACGATATCCATTTCTCGATATCCTTATAGACCAGGAGATTAATTTTAAACTACTAGTTTTTATCCTAGCTTTTTTATAGCAAAGGTACCTATTATCAATGATTTAACACGCATTGATATTAATAATCTGTATAGGACCAGTGTAGATGTTCTATGAACGCGTGTTCCATATGGGATTTACTCAAGGATTTACTGGTGACAATGTTGTGGAGTAACATCATCTTGCTCAAAGCTCATAAATAAGGTAGACTTAGTTTCAAATATGATTGCTTTATTAGATATAAAAAAATCGACACATTGATGTGTTATTAAATATTTTAAAATATTTTCTTACACAATGTACCTACACCTACAAAAACTGAAAAACAAGTAAACCTAGATATAAATAAAATTTACAAAATATGCAAGTTAAAGATTTGGAGTTACATATTTCTTTGTATATATAATAATATTTTACACTATTATGATATTACGCAAAACTAGGTACAGTGAGATGCATTACAATTTGGACACGTGTTTTTGAATACCCGTCGTGAAATAATGTCAAACAATAAATTTTTGAAACATGAATTGTGTCGAAATTCTGACATAAATGAAATCAGTGGTAAGAGCATTAACTTTCTATTTTGTTTATAGTTTATATAATTCTGTTTTGTTATTCTGTTAATCATATTATTCTGTTCAGTTCTAATTCATATTTTAAAGTTCTGGGATTGCTGTGGTATTATGATTATGTAGTAGAGATACGCGGCACCTCGCGCGGCACTGCATTTGACTGAATTGTTTATTGATTAGGATTTGTACTTAATACCGATTGTTATTAAAAACATGTGTCCGAATTGTAATGCTTTTCACTGTATACACTCATTATGTAAATTAACAAAAGTAAATCATATTACCTAATAGGAACAATAACGTAACCAACTCAGTCTTATACTCGTACAATGAATAAAAAAGAAAAACACTTAAAAATCCTTGAAAGGAATATAAAAACCTCGATTAAAAAAAAACAAAAAGTTAACATTGTTCTCTTTTCAAAAAAAAAATTATCCTAGGAGGGCTACTTCTTTTGAGAATAGGCAAAAGATATATTTTGATAATCATCATTTTTTAACTGCAAATTCCCGTCCAAATCAGGCGATAAACAAACAGGGCCGAAAAAAATGAACTCTTTTTCGACCTCCGCTGTGTCTGCTTTTTTGGGCCAATAAAAGAAACCCCCATTTTTTTTTCTTTGAGAAATTTCATTCTGAAAGTTTTTCCCATTTTTGCTTCGATCTCGCCGATGAACCACCCTGAATCGTAGTAAACCGCATAAAATTTGTTCAATTCAACTTCTGGCTCAAGTCTGGAGTCTTGATCTCGATCTTGATCTTGATTTTTTTAGTCTTGGTCCGATCCATGACTGCTGTTATTGCAAAAACTCTCAGTATCACTACTGTCATCATATTGAATATGAGTATCATCCTCCGAAGATGTTTCAGATGAAGAAATTCTTCTACCTCCCTTTTTTTGTTTTGCCTGGCAATTTCTCTTTTTTTTAATATTTTTCGACTGCACTCTGACGATTTTTTTTGTTTTTTGACACGAGTGTTGTCCGCTTTAGGATTATTTAAAATAAATCGTCTTAGGCGATCCACACTGATTTTTTTCGTCAACTGCAGATTTATTTCCTATGGTTACCCGAACCATGGGTCCCTGCTCATTTATACCCGCATTATTTCCCTCGACAAACTTCGCTGAAAAATCTTTCATCACAAGTTCTTCTCCTATTCCTGCCGATGAAATGTTGCATAAATCTATAAATAAGCTACTTTCTTGATTATCCAGGTTATCTGAGTTTCCTGACTCAACTGGTAGGGCACTAAGAATGTTTGGTACAGTTTCTTCGTCTACGAAAGTTGCCATATCACTTTACCGGGTCCCCGACAACTTCTTCTGTTTGATTGTCGCTTTCATTTTCATCGGTAGGGTTTTTTAATACAGGTATAGATATGATATTCCAACTGTTATCAACAACTTCAATTCCCAAGTCGCACGTAGTTTGTATTGCATCATTTAGAGCATTTAATACTACATTTTCTAAACAAGAGTCAGAAAGATCTTGAAATTGTGAGTGTGATTCAGTAGATATCTTTGCCTTTTCTCGAGGAAAAATCACAACATCTTTAAGATCATTTAAGATATTGTTTACTGCCTTGATCCTGTCTATACGCAGCATGATGTCTTTAATGCTGTAGTTGTCTACTGTCGAAAATCTTGAAGTCATTGATTTTGTAGCCCGAAACATCTTCTCGCACGTTTGATTAGAAAATAAAGAAGGAAGAAACATGTCTTGCGTAAGAATGGGATTTTCACGGAAATTGCAAACTAGGTTAATTAATGCATGGGCATTAAGCTCTAAGCAATTATAACAATTGGCTGTTATGAAATTAGCTTCAATTTTATAGTTTGGATGATTTTCAAGCCAGTTTCGCCAAATCTTGAGAAAAAAAAAACAACATACCAGATATTATATATTCTTCTCTTTATGTCAGAGCCCGTATCTAGATAAGACGATATGGCTAGATGCATTATATTCAAGTAGGCTCGGGTACCTTCACTACCAGCAACATTTTCAAGCAATTTGATTACTTGTAGAGAACATATTTTTTCGGCAGCGGAGAAGTTCATCTTATACTCAGCTTTTAGGTCTGACATTGACAATAAATGTTTGTCTTTTGAAAAATCTTCAATTAAACGTTTAAGATGATCCGGGGATGCAACAAAATTATCTATGGGTAAAATAATATTATGCTTTAAGAACCTCGTTCTTATATATATATATATATATATATATATATATATATATATATATATATATATATATATATATATATATATATATATATATATAACGGGATTTGCTATTTAAGTATTTAATACTCATTTCCAACTACAGCCTATTGCTGCCTATATGTTACCCTACGCCACACATCTCGATTTAGAGCGTTATCAGCTTCTAGGTTACGAGCTTCCATTGCTTCCGTAACCGTTCCGTTCCAGGATTTTCTAGGTCTACCTCTCTTTCTTCTGCCCTGGGGAGCCCATTGAAAAACTCTTTTTGGCCACCTGTTCTCCGGCATACGCAGAACATGTCCAAACCATTTTAAGCTGGATTTTTTTTTCAATCCTAGATATACCTGCACTTCTTCTAAGGTAGTCCATTTCAACAACTTGGATTTTGCGCTTCGCGTCTGCACTTAGAGTCCATAGCTCTGAACCATAGCAAAGAACTGACTCCACCAATGTTCTTCCAAGTCTCTTTTTAGTTGTTGCAGATAAGTTTCGGTCCCACCAGAGGCTGTTAAGACATCCAATATCTTGTTTGCTCTTCTGAATTCGGGTTTGTATTTCTTCTTTGCCCAAACCCTCGTTGTTGATAGTAGCACCCAGGTATTTAAATTTGTCTACTTGTTGAATCTGGACGTTATCATTAATGAAGACTTCAAAACAAGTGTTGGAATTGACAGCTAAGTATTCGGTCTTCTTTAGACTAACCTGAAGTCCCCATTTGTTGTATACTTGATAAAGCCTCTTAGTCATGAACTCTAGATCGTATGAGTCCTGCGCAATCACGACCTGATCGTCTGCAAAGCTCAGGGTAAATAGTGTGTTGTCCCCAATGGGTATTCCCATACCTTGATATTTCGTCTTCCATTCCCTAAGGGCTAATTCGACGTAAGCGTTGAAGATCAGAGGAGATAAGCTGCATCCTTGTCGCAACCCTTTTGTGGTGTTAATTGGATTAGATAGCCTGTGTCCTATCTTAACGTACGATTCATTTTCTTTATATAGCTCTTTTATTATCTTAAGCAAAGGTCTATCTACTTCTAAGCCATTCAAGACTTCCCATATCTTGCTGCCAACCTCGTTCTTAAAATTCTAAATATTTTCCATGTGGGTACTGTACCCAAATCCAAGCTTTTTGGAGTTATTCTTATTTAAAAATTAAAAGTGAAAAAATATCAGAAAAAACAACTTTTTAAGAGGATACCGAGAAGGATACCTTATGGAAAAAAGTATTCAAAAAAGCCAACCCACAAATTTGGATGACTTGAAAC
Organism: Sitophilus oryzae; assembly: GCF_002938485.1. Lineage (NCBI taxonomy): Eukaryota > Metazoa > Arthropoda > Insecta > Coleoptera > Curculionidae > Sitophilus > Sitophilus oryzae. The sequence continues at coordinate 553,886 of NW_022146688.1, forward strand.
ATCGCATTCGGCGAACTACGCCCCAAATAATTCGAAATACATCCCCGGTAAATCCTCGGTACATCCCCTACATCCTCTAGTACATCCTCAGTACATCCCCTACATTCTCGGTACATCCCCTACATCCTCTAGTACATCCTCGGTACATCCCCTACATCCTCGGTACATCCCCTACATCCTCTAGTACATCCTTGGTACATCCACTACATCCTCGGTACATCCCCTGGAAATCCTCTCATGTGTACACCATAAATCCCTAAGTGTTCACCCCTCGGGTGTGGGTCATTTAAAAAAATGTGTGTGCACTATGTTCGCATATTTGAAGTGAAACTTCTTCTTACTTCCATCTGTCTGTCTGCCCGTCTGTCCGTTTGAGCACTCCATTCGGATACCTCTATCCACATACTTAGTTTGGTTCCAATCGATCCATAATTAAGGAAAATCCTGATGATTTCGTCCGTTCAGAGGCATCGGTTCGAAACGTCGTCATTCTGTAGCTCGACCCACATTTTTCTTCAATAACAAATCATTAGTCCCACCCTGATGAAGATGTAAACAAAACGTTGTATACAACTTCGCATATAAGAAACTTTATTTTATATAAGGACATAGGTATGAAATACCTCTATAAAACATTGGAATTACAGATCATATTTCAATATTATTGGTTTGACGGAACGATGAACGACAATCGGACGCCGATGCGTATGAACTCGACTTAAGATTTTTGAGAGTTATCACTAGCGATGGGAACTATCGAATGAATTAGACTATCGAATGATTAATGAATGAATGATTTCAACTATCGAATGGTTTTATTCGAATAAAATCATTCATTCATTTGTATACTAAAGCATATGTGACAACCTCGCCGTGCGACTAAATGGTTATCGTTGAGCCACGACTATCGAATGCTTTTGATAAATAAAATTTAGTATTCGTTTGATTTTTGTATCCGTTAGTGCATTATTAGTTCTTCCAAATTTTTATAACTTCGCCGTATAAATACTGTCCTATTTTTGCGTTTACTAAAATAGTTAAAATACTAAAATAGTAGTTATTTTTTAATTTTATTTATTGACGATTATGTGCATGTGCAGGTGGTCAAAATTTTTCCGAAAATTTGTGTGGTTTTCCGTAGTCCGATCTTTCAATTATTTAATTTTATATGGTATATGGTCTATTTTTTAATGTGAAATTTTGAGAAGTAGCAAATTTAAGAGAGATGAGATGAACTTACAATTAATTTTAAAAATACACATTTGTATTGTAGATGTTTTAATAATATGAATTAGTTGAACTTAATAATCATATTTAAGTAATGTGGTTGCATAATCATATTTAAGTAAATGGTTATCGAACTGAAACTATGGGGTGAGAAAATTAAAATAAAAGTTTTACACGTGCCAATTTAAAAAAAAAGTTAACGATGTTTGTATTTTGTTTATGCTAATTCTCTTACATGTAGTTTTTTGCGAAGAAAAAATATTTCATTTATTTTTTAAAGTAAATGCCAGTAAAAGTAAATATAATTTTTAAATAGTAATACAAAGCACCTAATATAAATAATTTTGATTTCTAATTTTTTATTTATATTTTTCTTCCATTACACTGCATGCTTAGAAAATTAATAAATGTTTATATTTCATGATTTTAAAATTTGTTGTTAATATAACAAATTAGTTCTGTAATTATTATTATTTAATAAACCAACGTTGCCAAAAAATTTAGAGACTATATTATTTTTAAATGGGATCTAATATAAATAATTTTGACATCTAATTTGTTGTTTATATTTTGCTACTACTTAAAAGAAAATATTTATATTAAATGATTTTAAATTTTGTTGTTAATAGGTATAACAAATTATTACTGTTATTATTATTTATTAAACCAGTTTTTGCTAAAAAACATTAAAAATAATTTTCCTACATCCAAAATAACTAGTATTATTGCAGTGTAACAACAGAATATTAATAAAAAAAAATGCAGAATATATAGACATACTATCCCTAATTAACTAAAGCCAAACAATAATATTCTTTGCTAATATCAACTAATACCAAAATATGGCAACAGCGCCTTTCATAATGTATTTTCTGTATAAATACTCGCACCTCAATAAAAAAATAATGTGTCCTTATCTATATCTGACTCCGCAAAAAATCAAAGATGCCGGCTTCTTTCATAGCATTGCCACAGCATTGCCATCGACCGCTGTCGGGTTTCTCGGAAAGAAACCTACGTCGCCAGGCGAGAACTAAAATTCAGTTAATATTTTTTATAATCGATCCTGACGAATGAATGAATTTCATAAATGAATGAATTTTATAAATGAATGGTTTTTGCTGCCGAATTACTAGAATACAATATTTCAAAGCAGATGACGGATCTATTCGATAATTTTTATTCGAATAGTTTTCAACGAATGTTTTCTTACTAACTATCGAATTATTCGAATGAATTGCAACTATCGAATGTTTCGATAGTATTCATTCGATAGTTCCCACTACTAGTTATCACACTCTTGCCAAATTATAGGTTATAATTTTGTATCAAATTATGTCAAATAAAAATGATAAATATTTTGCATTTTGCTTTTCGGACTGTGTTGTTACTTGTGTTTCGTCTTTTTTTTAAATTAAGTGTAAGAAAACTCGAGGAAAAATTAAGTGTTTACCCAGACCATAGTTTATAGTTAATATTCGGTGCCCAGAGACCCCCAGACACACAGTTAAAATGACAGACACATCTATCACTTTCAAGAATTTTGTCATTGAACAGACTATATATTTTCTCTTGTCATTTTTTCGAAATTTATTTGTTTTTGATATTGTATACTTCAAATTTAAATAACATAAATAATGTAGGTAAATGTTAACCATCCTTCTTACATGTTGTGTCGATCGCACCGCCACTGTAAACATGAATTAAATGGCATAAGCCGCCATTATTATAATGCACAGCGTGCGAGCACACATTCATCTTATTGGAAATTGAATTTGTCAACATCGCAGCTCGAAAATGCTGCAGTTCTGCTCGTTATTTATCGTAACATTTACTCCTACCTAATTTGCAAGATATAATGAACGGAGGGATTTTTAAAAATTAAACGGGCAATTTGGCGGGTCGGATATTGATTTAATGCGGTTCTGGTTTCGCGTAATTAGCAATCGCCTCCGTGCTAGTTAACAAAGTTTACAAGTAGTCATTACACCTCGTCATGTAGGTACCTACAAGCGCAATAATACCATATCGGAATGTAGTTCAAAAAATTTTGCAATCCCATTTTTCATCGAAAATTTAAATCTTTTATTACAGGTAAGCATTCATATACCGCGTTGTCGGGAAACGGGACATTGAAAACAGTATGTAAATTCTGAAAAAGGCAAATACAGGGTCCGGCAATAGTGCGTCGGGCATCTGTAGCCTCTCTGAATAAAAAACTTGAGAATTTTGTTTAAGTGCATACCTAAAGTATGTACTAGAATGGATTTGACGAAAATATTTTAACTTCTATAGGGTGCCTCAAAAAAGTGTGATTGGATTGGGATATTTTTTTTAAATGGAACTTTATATAATCCTAAGATATGAGTAAATATATTTCGAGAAATAATAATAAATAAATAAGAAATATGTTATTTTGCCTTTCTTAAAAAAATATTAAAAATACAAGACCTATGTACCTTGAAATCAAAACAATATTAGGTTTCTTTAGATGATCTGTACTTACTTTGCTATAAATATGGAAATCGTAAATCATACAGGATGTTCAAAATTCTACGCCAAACTTTCTAAAATATAAAATAATATTTTTTCGTTTTTTTTAAACGAAACACCCCGTATATTGTTTTTTCAATAGATGGAGAATTAAAAAATGAACATTTTTTGTATGAAGAGTATTTCAAAATCTTTAACGGTTTCGTAGATATTCGCGGTTTTATATTTCATTTGGCATTTTCCATAGTAAATTTTTATCAAAGCCACCCAATGATTTTTCTGTCGTCTTTTACCATTGCAAGCTCCACATGAAATAATACTGCGTGTATCTGCGAAACCATAAAAATTTTGAAATGCTTTAAATATAAAAAATCTTAATTTTTTAACTCTCCATCTAATAAAAAATAATATCTATACAAAGTGTTCCAGTTAAAAAAAACAAAGAAAAATTATTTTATATTTTAGATAGTTTGGCGTAGAATTTTGAACATCCTGTGTGATTACGATTACCATATTTATAGCAAAGTAAGAAATACCCAAGAGATATGGTACTCCTAAAACTAATTGATGACGACTCAATTGACATCGTTGTGGACCTCTTCAATGATAATATATTTGTTACGGTTAAAGTCCGATGTCCGGTTAATGTTGACATTAACATGTTAATGTTTGGGTTAGGTTATGTTTTTGGTTGTCTTGTTGTGTGTTATTCTCGAGATTAACCGGGTAATTTAAATTGATGTTAAGTAAGTATTATTAAATTACAGAACGACTTTACTAATGAGTCATACACTGAAGGTTCTATTGCGTATTATTCACAACAGGATATACTCAAAATTAGATATGGATATAAGCGATTCCCAACTGGAATTTAGGAAGGAAATGGGCACAAGGGAAGCGCCCTTCGGTTTAAATGGTCTTACGCAAAGGTGTTTAGACGTAAATCAAGATGTGTACAATGTCAAATTCGACGCTTTTAAACGGAAACACCCTTTTCTATAGGAGATAGACGAAAACTAATATCGATGTCTGGAGCTCAATTTTCATCAAAAACATGATGGTAAAAACCGCACATCAATATCTGTTACCATTTCGGAGTTACGGGGCGTTTTTCAAAAATGTGCATTTTTAACAAATCTCTGTAACTTTTTTGCTATGGAAAATTTTGTATTTCTATGAAAACATTTTCAAAGCATCTTTTTACGTAGAATTTAATGGTTTAAGAATATTTTTTTTTAAATTAGTAATTTAAGAGTTATCAACAGAAAAATTGATTTTTTATTTGGGACGCCCTCTATATTTTTAATTAACTGAAAAGAAATGTGTTTTCTATATTTTATGTATATATAGTGAGGCCATCTTTCAAGAAGCTTTAGAAAAGGGAGATAAGGGAGTCAAAGTGAATGGTCAATGAATCAACAATATCAGATACGCTGACGATGCAGTTGTAATAACAGACAATGGTGAAGATCTGCAGAACCTACTTCAAAGAATAAAAGTCTCCTGCAAACAATATGGGCGGATTATGAATTTGAAGAAAACAAAATTCATGATTATTACAAAAGACCAAAATGTAAATACTTCAATATCAATAGACAGTACGCCAGTAGAAAAAGTCCAACACTACAAATACTTGAATGAAAGTGCCGAACAATTGCAAGAAATAAAGTCCAGGGTTGAGATAGCCAAAAATTCGTTTTTAAAACTATAAAAATTTCTTTACAGTAGATATATAAACTTAGATTTAAGAATAAGAATGTTCCGATGCTACGTGTTTTCGACCTTATTGTATGGTGCCGAACCGTGGACCCTTAAAACAGCCGAAATTAATAGACTGATGGCTTTCGAAAGGCGGTTGCATGTTACGAATTTCTTGGGTCGATAAAGTTATAAATATCGAGGTGTTACGCCGCATGAACAAGGAATAAGAAAGACATAAAACCCCTTCGAGGAAAAAAAATAGAATATTTTGCACATGTTATAAGAGTTCCTAAATACTAATTGCTCCAGAATATTATGGAAGGAAAAATCCAAGGAGCACGTAGTCGGGGCAGAAGACGAACATCCTGTTTATTTTTGTTGTAAAATTTAGGTTGATTATTATTATTAGTTATTAAACTACTTTTTGTGAAATTATACAAACTTATTAAAAAAAACGTACAAACGATCTTGCAATAATTACATATACTTACAAGGCTCACTTTGCATAATAATAATCCTCGAAAGAGCAAATTGCCCAGCCAATAACTTACCAGAACAAGTCGCTCTTACTATAAATGAAGAAATAGTGCAATAAATTTAGCGCGCAACACATTAAATTTCATATTTTACCATTTTTATTACAATTTCGTTAGTCACGAACATAATGCGAGTGTGAGTGTGTAAATACGCAAGCGTTTCAAAAAACAGCGAGACAGTTTTTATGGAAATAAATTAGTTTATTACAGAAACGGCTTAAAACTTTGACAAACGTGTGCAGCCGGCAGAAAGGTCATTAGGAGAGTGCATTACGCGGTTTAACTAATCTTAATAACGTGTGGGAGTAATCTCGCACATTTATTTGAAAAATGCACTAAGTCCAGTGGGCTAACGTTAATTGTGTAAGGTTTTCTTTTCATGGCTATCTGATTTAGTAGAACTATTAGTTATTAGTAGAACTATTATTAGCCCACTAGAACAAAATATATTAAACTTTAAAATCCATCAATATTTTAGGGTGCCCGTTTTTCGTGCCGTTGACTATAAATAGATAGGCCTGTGGAATTTGTTTCCATTCTTCAATGAACAAGTGTAAAACCGGAAGTGAACGAAAAAAATTGAATATGTCATTCAATCCTAATTTATGTCTTATACTAACATACCAAAAATCGTTGTTTTATCTGAAAGAATAAAGAAGTTATAGGGGGTGATCCACTTTTGAGACGCACCCGGTATATCAACATAAAACGAGTTGTAATTAACGAAATATTCATCGTAACAACAGATATCTTTGAAACGTCTAGGTTTACTTATTTCACTGAGATTTATGAAAAAAAGGTACTTTGCCTCGGGTATAGATACCGACACGTCGCACAGTGTTGCACCTTATAGGGGAATTGGGTCAAAATTCATATTTTGAAAACAAACTAATATTAATTATTGCGACTATTTTTATTTATTTTGTTTATAAGAGAGCCAACTTTTGCTCCAAAAATGATTGCAAAATTGTCATCCCCTATGCGAGGGTGTCATCCCCCAAAATTTTTCACATGGAAAGAGGGGCCAATTTATACCTTATTGAAAAGGTCTTTTATTTACCTAAATATTGGTGTATAGTTCTCCAAAATCGATAAGCCCCTATTGAAAATATGGAGGTTTGAAATATCAATAATAAGGAAAAAATGCAAAATAAATTATATCAAGAAATTTGGAAGGTTTTTAAACAAATTTTAAAAATACGTTATTTTAGGGTAAAATCCATAGAGAAATCTTTAACATTCAAGTGGGGGTATCATCCCCAATTTCAAACCCCCACTATTTTCCTAAGGGGTTGATTAATTTTCAAAAAATAACCAGCATTATATAGATAAATTAAAGTCCTCTTAATAAAATATTACTTGACCCCTATTTCCATTGGAAATAAATTGGGGGATGATACCCCCACTTAGAGGGTTAAAGAATTTGCTATGGTTTTAATACATTTGACGTATTTTTGAAAATGTGCCAGAAACTTAAAAAAATATATTATAAATTTAAAAATAAATATTTGGCATTTTTGGTATAAAATCCTAAATTGAAAATAGCAGAGGATTTCTTTAAAAATAGAAAATTAACAAAAATCGCAAAAATGCGCAAAACATGATGTATATTATTTTAATTCTACAATTTTACAGTTGAGGGTTGGAACCTTTGGTGTTACACAGCAAAATAAAAACACTAAATCACCACAATACACCAAAACACTTTTACTTTTACACTGGACGCGCGTTTCGCTAACCATGTTAGCATCATCAGCAGATGATTATAAACTGAGTTGTTATTTTACAAGTTATATTTTATATTACTATATTTATATATATATTATATATTATATTATATTTTTTATTACAAGTTATTTTTTTTACAAGTTACCCATTTTTCGTATAACATGCTGTTGGGAATAGCAGAGGATTGTTCTAAAAATAGAAAAATAGCAAATTCCGCAAATCTCCGCAAAAAATGATTGTTATCATTTTAAACTAAATTGTTTAAAGATTTTATTTTCAAAATTTCTTCGGACTATATTGATATATTTTTTTGTAATTCTAAGTCAAAGTTGAAATTTTTTTTTTTTTTTTTAATTAAATAAATACTAAAGGCAAATAACGTAACTGACTGCTTACCTTCTAAATTAATATCCATAGTCTCCTTAATGTTAAAAAATAATAAAAAACTTAAAATGACAAAGTGCCTCTTATAGAATAAATTTTACACTAATCTTTCAATTAACGCACAAAATTATTTTTCGTTTTCTTTATCTCTGTTTCTTTGGAATTCGTAAACAATAAAAAAAGAACATTCTATTTTTATTATCAGCAGACATTCCTCTAAAGATAGGTGTATTTACAAACCCAAAAATAAATACATGCATTTTTGAATTATGTCCATTGAGCGCAACAGTGTGCGTCGTGGAAGTAGCTTGAGACAAAATTGAACAAGACAACATAAAACAACCAAAAGTCGAAAAAAAAAAATTCCCATACCCTTCTACGCAATTTCGTGAGTAGCTTCGAGGCATTTTTAAGAAATGCAAATAAATCAAGACAAGCGGAGAATTCGTTTTAAAGAAATTAAAGTAGGTCAAGACAAATGGAAATACGCCAAGACAACCGGAGATAAGCCGAGAAGCGACAAAGTTAGGCGAGAAAATACGACCTTGACCTGCTTCGTACTGGTTTCCGCATAGTGTACAGGGATGTAGTAAAGTTTGTGAAACCACGTGTGAAAAATATCTGAGTACTGAATATTCCATTTCAAAAATACAAAGATGATCTATTTATAGATATGCAATACTTTTGGATATATGTGTATATTAATAATTAGTTGATGTTTCGTATTATGGAATTACCTTTGAACAATTAATTAATAATTTAGCTATCCCAATTAAATTTGTATAAAATTAACTTGATAACTTGATTTTAGTAAAAATAAACTTCGGATTGTCACGAGATTTCTAACAGGACACTGTCTCCTCAACGAACACCTCAGTAAGCTGAAGCTGAGAAACAAGGACGAATGCAGAAAAATGGAGTGGGGAAAATGGGGAAACACCAGAACACCTTATCACTGAGTGCGCCGAGACGACTACCGTTCGTGCCATGAACTACTGGTGCCATGGTACGTCTGATGTCGAGGATGGTCTCTGTGGAGCCGTCTCAGATACTGGCTTTTGTTAAAGCTCTGAGACTGTATGATGAGTCACAGAGTCGCAACTCAAGAAAGAGGAACATACAATAGATCCGTAAAGTCGCGGTGATTAAATCCCCTCCTAAACATTCTAAATTCCTGATGACTTGATCTTCTTCTTAAAGTGCCTTCTCCATTCAGTGAAGATCGGCAACAACCATGGCAAATTCCTCTCTATTTTTCGCTCTTCTCAGCAAAGTATGTGAGTCCAGGCCTGTCCAATCTCTGATGTTCTTCAGCCAGGAGCATTGCCGTCGTCCGGGTCCGCGCTTTCCCTCAATTTTACCCTCGATGATGAGCTGAAGGAATTCATACTTGCTATGTCTCATGATATGGCCTCAATAGGCTGCTTTCCTCTTTTTTATTATGTCGTATATGTGATGACTTGATAAAAAATGAAAAAGGGTTTATTGACTTCTCCGTAGAGTTTTTATTGGTACATTGGTACAGGGCTTTAGCTGTACGAATCTCATGACTCGCTCATGACCAGTTATTTTTTACTCCTTTAGCGGTGCGTTCGGTACCTTTCTTATTACTCGTTCAATTGATATACAGTGATGTAATTACGAAAACTGCATGCCGTTTTCCGACTAAACAGTTTGTTGCCCCTTTTTGCTCGGCGAAATTAATCAAATCAAGTGCTGCGCGTTATAATTTTCCCATTGTGATTAATGATAAATTGAACATATTAGATTGGATTAGTTGAAATTAGCTTACACCGTTTTTTCCGTGCGCATTTCCCTCCAATAATTAAATACGTTTCTTGTAGGTACTTTATCTAATCAATTTATTATCGGTACGGACGTAGGTGCCGTTGTACCTAATGACAGCGTATTATCAATCAGATTTTTAAGTTTATTAGATCAAGGTTGGAAATATCACGACTGCAAGTAGCGTAAAATGTCTCTAGCGTCATTCGATCCCTCGCGATTTCGAATAAAAATTAAAGTTAAGCAATGCCGTTCTAATCGCATTTTTTACGAATTACACATGCGGTGTGTACAGGGTGATTCTGGTTCTGGCTAAGGAACAATCTTTCGTTTGAAAGAACTGAAATGAACCCCTGTCTTTAATATTAAAATCCAAGTTGTTAATATTGAAAATAGCTAAATAAAGGATGACCAACAAAAGATGTCTCGGTATACGTCCAAAACAGATGGAAAACTCATAACATCATCAAAACACCTACCATCAGTTGGTGCTTTTGCAGGTACTATAGATCGTATTATTATGATCTATATTACGTACTATTGTAAAAAAAAGACGAAGAGTAAAAAAAAGACGAAGGGGAGTAGACCCTTTGGGAATACCACGCTTCAAATTATTCGATTGTTTTACCTAGAGTAAGGCGGGGTAAAAGTCCTATCGGGGCAAAAGTCCTATCATCTAATATTGCGGGCATTGGTGATGAGATGTCGCTGCGGCTTGACTTTTAAGGAAATCATCATTTGATTTTTCCTTTTTTATCTTTGTGTCTTGATTAGATCGCGTTTGTCGGAAAAAATGAGGTAAGTACATTTTTATAACAGTCTCCTATTATTTTTTTGTTTTTTAAAGTGTAATTGCGACAATAACTTATGAACGATATTAACGCAGTGCATAATAAGTATTTTCCACTCTTAACGGCATAACCTAACCTATAAATATTTGGCGGGCATTGATTTATTCTTCTAGTAATAATGTGCTGTATTGTTGAGGTCGATTGGGGCAAAAGTCCTAAAGTCGATATGGGGCAAAAGTCCGACTTCGGACTTTTGCCCCGTATAAACTATTAGGTCATTTTAAATATAAATAATAGTTTTACCCCCTCTTTTCAGGACATATAAAAGAAAGTCAACTAGAAAACCTATAACTCAAGACATGGTTAATGAAGCTCAGAAGAGAATGGCGGAAGGAGAATCTCGAAAAAGGATTGCAGATAGTTTTGGGGTTGACGAGTCTGGTTTGAGGAAAAGAATGAAGAAGGGGTTTGGAGTTGAACATTTGGGTCGGTTCAAATCGACTTTTACGCCAGAACAAGAAAATACCTTAGCTGAACATTGCCGTCAAATGGATGCGAGATTTTATAGATTGACGTATTTAAGGCTTAGAAGTCTTGCTTATGAATTTGCTGAACGGAATAGGATCCAACACAAATTTAATAAGGAAACGAAAACTGCAGGAAAGGATTGGGCGCTATCGTTCGCCAAAAGATACAAGTTTTCACTCAGAATTCCCCAAAAGACTAGTGTGGGGCGCATAATGGGTTTCAATAAAGCTCAAGTCGATCTATTTTTTCAAAATTTAGAAGAAATAACTAAAAAAATAAATGTTACCGCAAGTTGTGTTTTTAATGTCGATGAGGTAGGAATCACGACCGTGCCTAACAAAACTCCTAAGATATTGACACCTAGAGGAAAACGATGCGTTTCTAAAGTTTCGTCGGCAGAAAGAGGTCAAACTATGACGGCAATTTGCTGCATGAGCGCCAGTGGAAATTACGTTCCACCAGCACTAATTTTTCCTCGAAAGCGTCCTAAAGCTGAGCTTATGGATGGATGCATTCCTGAAGCTACAATGTTCGTCTCTGAGTCAGGATATGTCAACTCAGAATTGTTTGTCCAATGGCTAAAACACTTCAAGAAACATGTCAGAACGTCTGCCGAAAATCAGGTTCTATTAATATTAGGTAACCATTCGTCGCATATTTCTTTTGGAGTGTGTAACCTATGCAAAAAATAATTATATACATCTTTTAAGCTTACCCCCACATTCCAGTCATAAAATGCAGCCCCTGGATCGCACAGTTTTCAAGGTTTTAAAGGACTATTACGGTAATTATTGTGAACAATGGATGAGCACACATCCTGGCAGAATAATCACACAATATCAAGTGGCGGGACTTTTTGCAAAAGCGTATGAAAAAACTGCGTCTATTGGAAGAGCGGTCAAAGGGTTTGAAACTTGTGGAATATAGCCTATCGACAAACATAGGTTTGGAGAAGAAGACTTTCTTCCAAGTAGCGTAACCGATCAACCACAACATGCCATAAACCCAATTGCACAAGTTCCTACTCTAACTGAGAATCTTTCATCACAACCATCAGCATCGGGTTTATATGTTCAAAATAAACAAACAAATAGTGATGTCCATTCATCCTCAGATGAAGATGATAATGTGCCTCTAATTAACCTGAAGCTACAATTGAAAAAAACTATTCAACCTGCCGACATAGTTCCTTATCCAAAAAATACAAGAATATCGTCAAAAGGAAAGGTAAGAGTCACAAATCTAAGATATTAACATCTACTCCGAATAAAAAAAAAAGTCTGAAGAGGAACGTCAGAGAAAATTAGAAGGAGAGCAAACGAAGACAAAAGAAAAAGTGCTTCAAGACTCTGAAGAAGAGAAAAATAAAAAAGAAAAAAAGAAGGTATCTTTGCTGGAAGACGTCAATAACGAATCAGACACATTTTGTTCAGGGTGTGGCACTAAATTTGAAGAACCAATAGTAGAAGACTGGATACAATGCTCAATTTGCAAGCAATGGTGGCATGAAAAATGTACATCTTATGAACAAGGAGAATATCGATGTGACCTATGCCTCTAAATATATAAAATATTTGTTTCTACATTTTATCAAAGTTGAACTGTATAAAACATTTTTTTTTTACTAGGGAAAGACCTTATCAACAAATGATTATATTTTTACTTAAGGGGACTTTTGCCCCTCTTTTCTAGGATTTTTGCCCCATTTATGGGGTAAAAGTCCCATTTTTCAACACTAAATTTTTTTTCAAATAAATAAATGTGATTAATTATTCTGCCGTTTTTCTTGTAAAACTTTTAAAGAGGAAGGTTTAAGAAAGTCATATATAAATTTGTGAAAATTTGAATTGATATCTTTAAAAGTTTACACTTATCGAAAACTAACATCAGACTTTTGCCCCGCCTTACTCTAACTAAAACCGGCTACCTATGTTAAAAAGCTAAATAATAAAGCCTATAAAGCTCATGTTTATACAAATTATTTTTGAATGACACAGACTATACATACATAAGTAAGTATCTATTTTCTGTGGTATTAATCAATTAGCTATTGCGGTTCTTTAAAAGCTTAAAAAACAATATCCGAATACAACCTTAAGTTTAATTAAACACAAGGTTAAAAAAAGCCTTTGTAATTAAATCTCACCCACCTGTAGTAATTTATTTTCCAGTTGAGTATGCAAAATCGCTCCTACATTTTCCGTTTAATTAAACAACATTGTCCACACACTATAAAACTTATATTTTCGTATCTATTTACAAAAGATGACGTACTTAGTTTTAATCCAAATTCTTTTAATTATTTTTTTCCATAGAAACTGTTAAAATGGCCTTATATCTATCAAAAATAGTAGATAAAATAGTACTTTAACCGCAAGGGTACATTAAATGATACTTTAACAGGGAAGAGAGGTTAAAAACTTTATTTCATCTCGCACGTTTTTTAATTGCAAAGTTTAGTTGCTTACATTTTTGAAAATTTTTGTATTCCTTTTCATAAGTTATTCGGGATTTAAATGGAAGTAGTTTGGATATGGCGTTTGTATCGCCTCAGCCTAAATATCTGTTGGTAATTTACTTTTTCGTTTTGAGCCATTTCAGGCTCCAATTCAATCAGCAATCGACACGAAAGATAATTAAAAAATATTGACTCAAAACTGGCAACGAAAGAGACCATGGTACAAAGAATACAAGGTATGATCGATAGCGGCTTCAATTTCGTTCAGTTCGCGCATACCACCTGTGACGTCACTAGGAAAATAATGTATAAATAAAAAATAAAGAAAGTTGACAGGAGATCTGCATTTTTTGGGGTTATGATTAAGAATTGTTTATTTTTAAGACTTTTTAATTCGTTTAATTTAATAATTACTAAAACCAGCAGTTCCAAAAATATATTTAAAAATAATAATTATCTATTAACATGGATTTGGACCATAATAGGTAAGAATACTAAATTTATTTCTATATTCGGTATAAAATTGTTTATTAGGTTTTTAGTTTGCGATGTTTATGGTAAATAATTTTCATTTTCATTGCCTTTGAATTCACATGAGGACAGAGATGAGGATATCTATGGAAAAGTAACCACAAGAGGAATTGTTACATCATTTAAAAAATGTTGGGAATTTTATTGTTTCCCATCGAAAAGTAGAAAATGCCAATGCAGATGAATGTATTGTAATTGTGATAGAAGTAATTCCAAGGGTGAAGTTTATTATAATTAGTGGAAGTAATTCCAAGGGTAAAGTTTATATAATTAGTGACCTGTGCTTCTTTTTATATGTAGATGTTTCAGGTTTTGAGAATAAATCGGTTGAACGAAACCCAAAATTTAGAGGAAGTATTTGCATACCCAGAATATGCCCATCAAGGATTATATAGCTCAAATTTCCTTTAATGGTAGGCAATTATTCAATGCAAATTAACTTTTTAAGTGACTGAAATATTAAATAGTTTACAATATGGTATATCACTAAAAATATATTACTTTTAGGTACAATTAGGGTCCGATACATTTCAAAAAGTAGAATATTATTTTATATTAAATGAGGTATTGTACCAACAATCAATTTATATTAATACCGGAGATTAAAAAATAACAGAATAAATAGTTCTTTTTTTTATACTACAAAAATAAACTATAGAATAGAACAGTATTTAAAAAAATAAATAAAAAGTTATGTCCCGGCCGAGATTCGAACTCCGGTCTCTCGCTTCCCAGCCCGACTCCTTACGCACTGCTCCACAGTAACTTGTTTAGCGATAATTCAATGACGGTATATAAACAAAAAAACAGGTTTATAACAATATCTTGACGACTTGCTGACCAATAGCGCCTGTTATCACCTGTGACGTAGCGACCAACCTGCGCAATATCATACCTTGTATTCTTTGTACCATGGAAAGAGACAGCTTTATTTATTTGTCAAATTACATAGAAACCAACGCCAACCCAGCACAATATTTTTTCTAATCGTAATAAATTCCTTGAAATAATATTTTCTGAATGTTTTTTAAAACGTAACTCGCTATGGAAAAAAAAATATTGTTTTATACACGACGATAAAACTGCATTATCGTCTCCCGAAATTGATTCAATTAATCTTTTCGTTCGACGATAAAATACCATTTTATCGTCTTGTATAAAAAATAACTAGGTATTAAATAATTCCTTTACCATTGCGACAGGCTTATTTCTTCAAAAGGATTTAAATATTTCGTCAGTGAAAATATGAAAAATTAAAAATTTACTCCAAAATTAAATAACAACAAAATTAAACAACTTTTTTGGTGAAAATATACAAATTTATTACAAAAAAAATTGCAGCGATGTTGCAATAATTACATACAGTAACAAGGCTTACTTTGCGTCATAATAATCATCGAAAAGGCAAATTGCATGCACAGCCAATTTTGTATCGGCTATTGTTGCTATAATTGAAGATCATAGAGATCAAGTTCTGGACTTATTTTTTTTTACTAGAGAAATAGACAACAAACATTAATAATATGACTTTTCAAAAGCATTGGCATTACTAAAACTATACACACTATTCATAGGGGGTACTGATTGGGTCCAAAAGCAAATGCATTCTTTTAATGAAAAAATTACTGTAAACCGTTACTTCACAAGCGAATATTCTTAAAATAAAATAACTTTCCAAAGTACTTTCCAAAAAATCCTATATGGATATTTCACCACTGCAAGAAAATCTACAAAATAAAATAGTTATTTTTTCTGAACACTTCTGCGTTAATCCCAAACGGAAACTACTTGTCAGAAGTTAGGTTTACAGATATACAAATTTGTCTAACGAACAAAAAAAATGCTTAACGTTTCGGAAAGTTTATCTCTTTCCATCGTCGGAAGCAAAAAAATAGAAAGAATAAAAAAAATATATTTAAAATATTTAAATTCAACTATTCGAGAACACTTTAGTTTTTTTTGAAACAGATACGTCTACAAAAACCGTTGACGTTCTGTTAAAATGACATTATATCAAGTTAAACCTCTAAAATTAATAATTACTACCTGATAACAATTACTTAATAAGGTAAAACCAAAAAGCCCCAAACTTTCTGTATGATTATTTTTAATTTTTACTTATGTTATGTTTATTTATGTTATGTTCTTTAAAATCAAAGAAGCGATTGCCATACATTACTAACATCTACAAATGCATGAGCAATACATTTATTTTTATTACATTGTATTAAAAAAGCCTCTTTTATTTTTTTTTAGAGGCTATCGCTTCTTTCATTATAATTTTGGCGTTATTAAAATTTATTCTGTGCCCATGTCCCATGAATGCTGACAAATCTTAGATTTGTGAAAATCTCCCTTTCTTAAATAATCTTTATGTTCTTTAATTCGAACATTTAAGGGTCTAGACGTTTCACCAATGTAAAATTTATCGCATTCACATGGTATTTGGTATATTACATTTTTTGTTTGTTGTTCTGTATTCATTGGTTTAGTATGTTATAAAATGGATCTAATTGTATTGAGATACCAGAGCTCCGTCACGTTGGAACCTGCTTTAAAGTAAACTTTTCGTTTTTTGTCCTATTATCAACTACAAACGATGCAATTGATTGTAGTAAACTCAGTTTGTTTATAGTACTAATAATTAGCCAGAAAAAGTAAACAATTGGGCGCAATGTAATAAAGAGAAAAAATATTGATTTAACAAATGTCGAAAAAATCGTTTGTATTTTTATGTAGTAGCAAAGAAACACAATGAAAGTTTCCTAGAATTAGTGAATTATAGTAAAATTTGGAAATTAACATAGTTTGACATATTGCTTTAAATTGTATACAAACTACAAACGATGTAATTGATTGTAGTAAATTGAATTTTTTTCTAGTACTAATTAGCCAGAAAAAGTAAGCAATTAAGCGCAATCTAATAAAAAGAAAAGTTATTGTTATGACAAATGACTAAATAAATTCAAAATTGTTTGTAGGTTTATATAGCAGCAGAAAACCCCAATGAAAGTGTCTAGGAATTATTGAACTAAGTAAAATTTGGAAATTAACATAGTTATTGATATGTCTAGTTGTATATAAATTACAAACGATAAAATTAATTGTAGAATATTTTTTGTAGTACTAATAACTAACTAACTTTTTGTAGTACTAATAAATAGTCAGGAAAATTGAGTGCAATGTAATAAAGTAATTTACACACATTAAATAGTCACATAATTAATGAAAACTCAATTATGTTATTACTTATTACATAGAGAAACAAAAGACAGACGATTTTTTCTCTTTATTACATTGAGCCCAATTGTTTACTTTGCTGGCTAATTATTAGTACTACAAAAAAATTGAATTTACTACAATAAGTTGCATCGTTTGTAGTTTGTATACAACTAAAGACATTATGTCAAACTATGTTAGTTTCCAAATTTGACTATAATTCTCTAATTCCAAGAAACTTTCATTGAATTTTTTTGCTACTACATAAAACTACAAACGATTTTGAAAATTTTTAGGCATTTGTTAAATCAATATTTTTTTTCTTTATTACATTGCGCCCAATTGTTTACTTTTTATGGCTAATTATTAGTACTACAAAAAAATTGAATTTACTACAATCAATTGCATCGTTTGTAGTTGATAATAAGCCAAAAAACGAAAAGTTTACTTTAAAGCGGGTTCCAACGTGACGGAGCTGCCCAATTGCCGAAAGTTGCGGGGGAGCCCAAAAGTCTAGTTACGCCACTGTGGTACAATATTAGAACTGCGAGTAGATAACCTCAACATAATATCATAATATACTACATTTACTGTCAATAGACAATACTTGAAATATCGATCTGCTGATATAACCGGGTAAGAAATGGTGAAGGAAAAAATTCGCCGGTCCGTGACAATATATCATTCGTTACAAAACGTATCGATAATATAGGGGCGGCCCAAGTCACACCTCGCAATAACCGCGGTCGCAAGTCCTTTCCAAATGCCCTACGATCATTTGTTATATCGGCCGGTAGCACGGCATGACGGTAGTATCGGGACAAGTTGCCACAATCGGCGCCGAATCACACCCAACCGATTGTAGATAGCGCTGCGAGAGCGCGACGAAAAAACTCACGACTTGCCAATTTTGACGTTGGCCGTTTTGTGTTTGTGTGTTTTGAGTGACGGTTTTGACGTTGGCGGTGACATACGAATAAAAATATCAGATACAATAATTTTTTTATCTCTACGAGCAGCTATCTTAACAAAAGTATTGCCCTTGTAATATATACAAGGGTATTACTGATAAAAATCACAAAAAGAAAATTCTACAGCGACAAATGTACAGAGTGGATCAAATTCGACGCTTTTAAATGGAAACACCCTTTTCTATAGGAGATAGACAAAAACTAATATCGGTGTCTGAGCTCAATTTTTGTCAAAAATATGATGATGAAAACCGCATATCGATATCTGTTACCGTTTCGGAATTACGGGGTGTTTTTCAAAAATATGCATTTTAACAAATCGCTGTAACTTTTTGCTATGAAAAATTTTGTATCTTTATGAAAACATTTCAAAAACACTTTTTACGTAGAATTTAATGGTTTAAGTATATTTTTTTTTAATTAATAATTTAAGAATTATCAACAGAAAATTTGATTTTTTATATGGGAGACCCTGTATATTTTAATTTATTGAAAAGAATTTAAAATTACCTTTCCAAAATATAAACACACTTGATATTTTTATCGATTCCTCTTCGAGATATAGAGTATATAAAAATTCGCCCGCTTTAAATAAGTAGGCTTTGAACGGCGCCGGCTGTAATGCAAAAAAATTCTAGCTGTGAGCATCAATAGAAACGAAAATAATATTTGCTATGAGAGATGCAGAATTTTATAACAATTTAAAATATATTTAACCAACATCAACACACATAAAATATATCTAATAACAATAAAAATAAATAGCAAACCAAGACATGAGATCTTGCTACAGGTGTTCGACATATCGACCGTCTTCTGTTATGGACAGACGGGGCAGTTTCTCAGTGGGGGTGAAAGATACCCTCTCATAACTGTTAAGTATTTTTAATTCTTGTCTAGATTATACGGAAGAATATGGAACCTTTACTCTTCCGCAAATATATCCATAGGATTAAATCCATGGGCACTAAGTCAGGCGGCCTCGACGGCCAACGGCTGGGATCTTGGTTAGCTATTCAATTATTCTTGAAATTGGCTGCAAAAATTTGCTGATAACTTCAGCGTTCAGAGGCGGTGCGTCGTCTTGCTGGAAAAATATGTCTTCGAGTTCCATTAAGGGCAGATCATCAATAAGGGGTAAGCCTACTAGTTAAAAGTGGCGAACTTTTAAAAACTCTGTATTTCGAAGGGGATTATAACAAAATATCAAGTGTGCTATATTTTTGGAAAGGAAATTTTAAATTCTTTTTAGTGAATGAAAAAGATAGAGGGTGTGCCAAATAAGAAATCAATTTTTCTGTTGATAACTCTTAAATTATTAATTTTAAAAAAATTATACTTAAACCATTAAATTCTACGTAAAAAGGTGCTTTGGAAATGTTTTCATAGAAATACAAAATTTTCCATAGCAAAAAAGTTAAACGATTTGTTAAAAATGCACATTTTTGAAAAACACTCCGTAACTCCGAAACGGTAACAGATATTGATGTGCGGTTTTCACCATCATGTTTTTGAAGAAAATTGAGCTCCAAACACTGATATTAGTTTTCGTCTATCTCCTATAGAAAAGGGTGTTTCCATTTAAAAGCGTCGAATTTGACCCACTCTGTACAGGGTCAACATTTTAAGTGCCCCACTCAGTTTGCAATTTTCCTGTTTCCTATTTAAAAATAGCAGAAAGATTTTTTAACAGAATTGTTTGCGAGGATGCCGATTTTCTACCCCGAAATTTTTTAAAACATCAATTTTGTTTTTTAATCAAATTATTTCAGTGAAATAACTATCTACTCAACGTGTTTATTTTTCGTCAATAATGATATATATTGACTATTTCCATTTTAAATATCTTAAGAACGGTTGCTCGTAGCGTTTTTTACAAAGAGATATTTTTTACGTAAAAAGTCACAGAGATGTATATTTTTTCACTCGGTAGTTTTATACAGGTACGGACAAAAAGTTATTACGCTACAAAACAGTTAAAGCACATGTAGGTGGCGCCCTCGACTATTAGGAATCATATTGATATCAAAATAAAATTTCTCATGTCAAAAAAAAAATCCCAAACACCAATATTGATCCAATTATTGACGTTACTTCAGAAATTATTTAGAAAAAATCGAAATAAAAATAAAATTTCTGCACCCTGTATCTCTGAAACTAAGCATTTTAGGACATACATTTATAGGAACTTTTTTACTTATTTTTATCTGCAGAATATGCTGCCGAAGGAATACAGTTCGGACCACTCTGTATAGGTACTACTACCTAACCTGCTTTGCACTTACTGTTTTCGATATACAGTGGATTTAAAAATGAAATCTTCCAGAATCATTTTAAGCGACTCATCCAGTTTACAATTTTCGAATTTTAAAATTCTTTAAAATGTCAAATTGACAAATACATATATAATTTTTAATGTTACGTTTTTTTTTGTTTTGTAATGTCCATGTATGTTCTATTTGTAGTTTTAATTTTAATGTTTTTTTTATTAAAGTAATCACGCATCATACAATGCTTGGTTAGATCTTTTATTATTTGTATAATGTTTGTGCTTTTGTTTGTTGTTTAGATGCTTTGTCGATAAAGCTATTTTGGCTTTTTGTACAATAATGCGTTATTTATTTATTTATTTATACGACGCGTAAAACTTTTTCTTTATTTTTATTTTGATAGACGCAACGTCTTCTTCAATATGACATTTACATTTAGTAAAAAAAACTTTTTGAAAAAAAATAGCCTGATGGTGATTTCTTAAACAAAATAAATGACAGCTCACCCAACTGTCTCGTTATACATCTTAATCAAGAATTATAATTTAGTTACTAATTTCGGGAGATAATTTCTGACTAAATTTTAAAGTTAATAAATGAATATTTGGTGCTCGGTGGCGTAGCGGTACAGGCTCTCGTCTACCAATGAGGTAGTACCTGTAGGTAGTGGGTTCGAATCCCACACCCGGAATTTCATCAGCCTACTATTTTTATTAAAATAAGTAGGCTGATGAAATTCCGTTTTAATAGTTTGGGTACCTAGGTCGACTAGGTACCCAGAGACCTAGTCGACCAGTAGACCTAGGTACTTGGGATTCACAATCCTGAGGTAATAATAGGCGGTTGAAGCGTAGTGCTAGCCACATTACTTTCCTTGCATACCGAACGGCTCTAGTATAGCAAGCTGTACCTTGCTACTCCCAAGGCGTTAAACGCTATATACGGGAGCTATTATTATTATTATTATTATTATAAATGAATAAATTAATTATATATTAATTTTGAAGTAGCTCCTAAACGTATCAAGTTGGCTTTATGAATTTCATTGAATCAAATGCCGGTATTTGCAGAAAAAGTTACGGTTTAATTAAAAGAAAGTTAACAATACATTCGTCAGTGCCGTAGCATATTTATTTTTAATAGTTCGTAGTGAAGTTGTCTTTAGATGGTTATTTAGACCACAAAAACTCATTGGGGGGTAATTTCAAAATCATTTATTTTTTGCTAGCATTCCATTTCGTATCTCGGTAACCAAGTCAGAGTAAGGACTATTTTTATTTATTTTTTAAATTAAAAATAATGCCAGAAATCATCCCCGAAAATTGTGAAAATTTTTTTGAATCACTAGTAACTGTGTAGTAAGGGTCCTAAATTCGCCAAGAAAGGTAGAGTGTGCTGTGGAGAATAAAAGAACGTTTTTATTTAATGGGCTTACTCTCAAAATGTTCTCTGAACTTCCGGAATGCACATTAATCTATCTTACTACTTTAATTAATGAGTCATTCCAAAAAAGGAGTTTTTCCAAACTGCCTTAAGACAGCAATAATTATTCCTGTGCATAAAGGAGGAGATAAAGATCAAGCTTCGAACTATCGCCCAATTGCTCTCCTGCCCACATTATCTAAGATCATTGAAAGATTGGTTAAAAAAGGCTTCTATCTTTTCTCCTTAAATATAAAGTACTTTCTACCCATCAATTTGGATTTCTAAGTAACAGTTGCACAAATGATGCTATGTTCGACCTTTTTAATAATGTATACTCTAGCCTGAATAACCATCACTCTACAGCTACAATTTTCTGTGATTTCTCTAAGGCTTTCGACTGTGTAAATCATAATATCTTAATTAACAAATTGCAATCTAGACATTAGTGGTAAAATCTGCCTCTTTGCGGACGATACTAGTTTCACTTGGAGCGGCCCAGATGTTACGGCACTATATAATACTATATCCAGTGACTAATCATCTAATCTCCTATGCCTCAACCTTTCAAAAACTAAAGTTTTGTCATATAAAAGTACTATACAACCTTTGTACTTAATAACACCACTATTGACGTCGTGGACTGTGAGATTCTTAGGACTTGTTGTAGACAACTCGTTAAAATGGGACTTGCACATCGAAGCCTTATCAAAGAAACTAAGCTCTGCCTGTTTTGGCTAAGATCAGTTTCTAAAGGACTTAACTCATCAACCTCTAGAATGGTCTATTATGCCCTTTTTGAGTCGCATCTTCGTTATGCCCTTCCATTCTGGGGTACTTGCTGCGTAACAAAATTTGATCGTATTTTCAAACTTCAAAAGATAGCAGTTCGATACTTATTGGGAGTAAACAGTAGAACTCACTGCCAGAATTTCTTTAAAAATTTCAAAATCCTGACTCTTCCTTCCTTATTCATTTTTGAATCCGTTTGCTTAATCCGCAAGCACATATTCTCTATTCCGGAAAGGCCTTCTCACAACTATCCACTTAGGAATGCGGAGCACAATATTTATCTGCCGACCCCGAGCTCAGAACTAGTTAAGGGCTCAATACTGTACAATGCCAAGAAAATGTACAATCATTTGCCTTCGAATATCAAGTCACTTTCATTCTTTCCCGCATATTGTATTGTATGAATTGTATGACATTTTTTTTTATTATTTGTATATTTGTTTTTGTACTTTTTTGTTTTGTGAATGCTTTGTCGATGAAGCTGTTTTAGCTTTTTGTACAATAAGGCTTTTTTTTTTTTTTTTTTTTTGACAATGCGTTTTATATAAGCAAGTGTTAGGCACGCAAGTGTTTCGTACGAAGTATAGATCATAGCCGGGAAAATGCTAAACAGAATGTTTAAAGAAAAGAAGAAAAAAGACGTGGAGATTCAGTATAACAAAATTTAAAATTCAAAAATCCCTTGTATAAACATACCCTCTTCTTAGAATTTAGAAGAGCGTTCAAAAACTCTCTTGGGCTATCTCGTCAAGCAATCTGCGACCGCGTGTGAGTTCTAACACCTACAACGGACAGGTAAATCGCCCACCTCAGTGCTACTGTTCACTAATATCGTCTTACTTTTTAACGCCCTTTTGCTCGGGTTAGTCAAGTCAGACCAGGTCGACAGCGGTTCCAACTCAGAGCAAGAAGAAAACAAACGATGTGGTTTTGTTGCCTCAAAAAAGCCGGTTGTGTGATTTTAACTTATAGTACTTCATTTCGTGGCTCTATCATTTTTAATATGATTTATCTCATCAATCATTTCTGATTAAAGCATTTTTAAATATTACTATACCGGATGCCGGATGCGCCTAAAAAGTGGCTCACCCTATAACTTTTTTTATTTTTTCAGATAAAATAACGAGACTTGGTACGTTAGTATAGACATAAATTAGGAATGATTGACGTATTCAATTGTTTTTGGTCACTTTTTAAATGGCACCCTGGGTATTTTTTTTTACTCTATTTGATAGAAAATGACATTCTGAATAGAATGACATATCATATATCAAATTTTCACATACACCCTTAATAAAAAAATGTATTTTAAATTTCAATCTAGAGTGTCATGGCTATGTTAAAAATACTAATACTTAATCAAGGAGCCTTGGAAAAGTAGATTGCATCGTCTAATGTTTTTAGTGTCTTGTCGTGGCCAGTTAGAAAATGCTCAAATCATATTTTTAATCATATATCAATTTTTTCAAATGGAACGAGGGTGGCTCATTAGCATATTTGGAAAAAGCAACGCAGAAAAAGCAACATTTTTTTACGAATAATTTGATACCACACACTTGATATTTTGAGGCAAATTTTCGTTACGAACCGCAAGTTATAATTTCAAATAAACCATATGCAAAAATGTCAAAAATTGACATATGGATTCATGTCATTCTATTCAGAGTGTTATTTTCTATCGAATAGAGTAAAAAAAATACCGAGAGTGTCATTTAAAAATCAAAAGTTCTAGTAATTTCTGGTAAAACAGGAAGTGACCGAAGATAGTTGAATACGTCAATCAATCCTAATTTATGTCATATACTCAGGGCCTATTTTACCATAAGGCCCATAAGGCCAGGGCCTTGGGCCCGGTGGTCTGGGTGCCCGTTAAAGGTTGTAAAATATTCATAATTTTTTGAATTTTATTGGAAAAGAGGGCCCGAATTTTTGTTTGTACCTTAGGGCCCGACCAGATGAAAAATAGACCCAGCTTTTGATAGATTTGTAAAATCTAAAATGTACTATACACTCAATATGCATCCTATATAAATGTTGTATTTATATTATTATTATTCAGTAGTCATATTTTTATTTAAATAGTTTATAATATTAATAATAATAATAACACGGAACTGGCAGGGGAACCTGAGAGAATCTGGAAGCAAAAAAGAGTTTTCATTATTCCATTTATCATGTTAGTCAGGGCCTATTTTACCATAAGGCCCATAAGGCCAGGGCCTTCGGTCCCGTGGTCTGGGGGCCCGTTAAAGGTTGTAAAATATTCATAATTTCTTGAATTTTTGAATTTTATTGGAAAAGAGGGCCCGAATTTTTGCTTGTGCCTTAGGGCCCGACCATATGAAAAATAGACCCCGCATATACTAACTTACCAAATCTCGTTTTTTTAACTGAAAAAATTAAAAAGTTATAGGGGTAAGCCCGAGGGGTAAACCGCAGGATAAAATGTGTACACTAATTCCCAAAATTTATATAATTCTCCAACTAATTCCCCTAATTCCCAATTAATTCCTCTAATTCCCAACAAATTCCTCTAATTCCCCAACTAATTCCCCTAATTCCCAACTAATTCCCCTACTATTACTAATTTCCTCATGATGGTAAGTTATTCAACAAATGTCTATAGTGTTTTCTGTAGATATAACCCTCGGTTTTGGAATAAAAAAACTCTAAACAAAACACCATATTTTTTTTAATCAAAAAACATAAAAAGTTAAAAAACTGAACACACTTCTTGTGTAATATTATGATATTATCGAACAAAAATAAACGGTTATTGTTTTTTAAATCCTTCATATCTTCTCCTGATATTTATTTGATCTGTCCGCTTCAACTGGAATGGGCCATCACCAATCAAATTTATACGACCGTAAAGAATAAATTCTTTATGAACGATATCGGTGTCTTCCTTCTCGGGCCAAATAAAGGTTGATTCTCACTATACCTTCCATTTCCATTCCATATCCGTTCCGTATTTTTTATTGTATGGACGCTATACGTAAGATTCCGTTCCGTTCCGTATTCCGATTCAGTTCCATACTTTTTATTATACAAATTATACCATTACGAAAGTTTTATTTAAAAAAAATCTTTTGAAAAAGGTAATAGATTTAATTAAGAGGTGAAAAAATTAATAAATATCAGCAACATTTTAACAGAGCTGGTACAAATGTAAGAACTTGACAACGCTGTTTCCGATACGCTTCAGTCCGTCCGACAAAAAAATGTAGAAAAGGAAAGGATATGGAACGGGAGGGAAACGGAACGGATAGTGGGAATTGTCCTATTCATTTATATGATATAATATTTTATATAAACGGAAGGGAAACGGAAGGGAGCTGATATGGAAGGTATAGTGAGAATCGACCTTTAAACTGTCGAGCTCTGCTTTCAGAAACCTGAATTTATAATTTGCATTTCTATCTTCAATAATTCGCCCATTAAACCACGACTGGTCATAGAAAACCGCGTAATAATTTTCTAAGTTTATATCGAGTCCATCAGTTTCCGATAAATTGGAGGGAAGCATTCTATCTGAAAACTCTTCCGAATCACCGGAGTCGTCGAGTTCCATCACGTCCGAATCAGTTGAGGAGTCAGTGCTCGTGCTATCTAGTTAGCTATTCTGTTTAGATTTTTTCATTGGCAAGGGCAACTGGGACTTCTTAGAAGCTGCTTTTTCTGTGTTTTGCTTGCACTTCCTATGAATCTTTTCAGTCGGTCAGTGCTCACTCTACCATTATACTGATCTAAAAGCCAGCAGTACAACGACTTTTTAATAATCGAAGATTTCTTGCCAAGAGTGAGTTGTATATACGGTGATTTTTCCGATATGCTATGTACTTTTTGGAAAAAATCTTTTAAACTTATGGAACTTGTTTCCAAAGAATCATCGCATTCGCGATTAGGGATCTGGTTAGAAATTAAGTCCGCAACCTTTTCCATAATTATAAATCTTCATTATTGACACAATGTGCTACATCTTGGTCAATTTCATTTTCCTCGGAGTTTTCGTTGAGTTCAACATCATCTTCATCAATATCTTCGTTGTCCTGTCCATTTTTCTTCAGTCTTGTAAATAATGGTATCTACATATATTTCCAGTCGTTTTCCTTGGCATTGATTCCAAAACGATTCACATATCTTCTACGACCATTTGGAGAGTTTCTTCAACTGTAGTTTTGATATCCAAATTGAGGACTTCTTCTTCCAGTGGTAATTTTTCTTCCTTCAGTCTGTTTTTCAATCTATTGTATTCTCTTGGAAATGCAAAACTTCCCCTTAGATCATTTATGGTATCATTTATTGTGCTAATTCTTTCAATTCGGTTCAGCATATTCTTAATACTAAAATTGATTACCGTTGAATAAGTAGAGGTCATGGATCTTGCAGAACGAAATAAGGATTCACAGGCTTGCCTACCGAGGCTTGCCTACCTACGATTCACAGGCTTGTCTACCAAGAATGCCGATGCTTAACATTTCTGGTCTTAACTCGGAGTTTTTAATCTTCAGTATCAGTTTAATTAAAGCGTGGGCATTCATCTCGATGCAAAGGTAACAATTACTGATCAAAAAATGTTCTGATGTTTTGTATTCTTTTTTTTTTCTTTAATCCAAGCTCTCCAGATTCTAGTGAAGAATACTACATACCAGATGCGATATAGCCGAATACGCAAAACAGTGCTGGAATCGAGGAACGACGATTTAACGTAATTCATAAGCCTAAGGTACGCCACACTACCTTTACTTTGTGGAATTTCCTTATTAAGTTGTTCAATTACCATCAGACTGCAGATTTTTTCTGCGGAGGCAAAATTCATCTTGTCTTCATTTTTGAGATCAGAATCTGTAAGAAGAACCAATTCCCTGAAATGATCCGAGTGGCAGTGTATTTTCCAATCGGTAGATTTATTTTAGGTTTTAGGAAACGCGTATGCATTTTTGCTAAAATATGAGTGGTGTCCTGTACATAGCATTCCTCATTTTGTCTGGAACTGACGAAGAATGTAGGGGCTCTGCAGCTTGTGTGTGGAATATGTGTTTTGTTTGTGGAATTGTGTGTTTTTTCTGCTAAAGGAGACACCTAATCAGTATTTAAAAGCATAGCTCTTAAAAGACGAGGGGCTTTTGAAACTAAATTCACCTTCTTGTAGGGCGTCGTTTTTAGCGACCACGAATCTATTTAGCGTAGAAATTGAGGGTAAGCTATTTTTCAAATTTGATTTTAGTGTTTCGTAAAGTAACCTGCCTCTAATATAAAAGAGATACACCGCGAATTTTTTTGTAGCATCATCGTACATATTTTGATTGTTTGAGCAAGTAGAATTTTTGAGTGATACATCTTGCAATATTTTGAGAAGTCGCGGTATATCAGTCTTTTGGTCAGTTTCTAATTCACTTATATTCTCCAAAAGTTCCTTCGCTAGTTCACTGTTTTTAGTGATTATTTCGCTCACTTTTTCAGCGATGAAAAAGTAATCCGTGATTAAACTTACCAATTTTTCTCTAGCTCGTCTCTCCCTCTCACACCTTTGAGATTTTTTCTATTCCATTTAGATAGAACATTATTCTCATTCTGGATATCGATTTTGTGTAATTTTTTCAATGAGGTATTTGAATCGATGCAGTTACTATCAACTATAAGCGAACAGATTCCCCATTAAATTCCTCTAATTCCCCACTAATTCCTCACTAATTCCCCACTAAATTCCTCTAATTCCCCACTAATTCCTCACTAATTCCCCACTAGATCCTCTAATTCCCTACTAATTCCCCACTGATTCCTCTAATTCCCTACTAATTCCCCACTAATTCCTAGAGGTTGTACACCAAAATTCCCCTGCGAAATACCCCTCGGGTGAGCCACTTTTGAGACTGTTACGGTTTAAAATTTCACCGTAACTTATTTTACTTATTTTGCTTATTTTTAGGAATAAAACTAAACTTACTTGAATAACTTGAATAATAACGTTTAATTAGCTTACTTCTTAACTGTACATATAACTTCTAATAATATATTATCTATTAAATCTCTTCACCACAACAATTTCTTGGGATGGAGTTGTCTCCGATAACTGTAATATAAAACCTCATTAATAAAATATCAATTGGTCTGTTTAAAACCTACCTTTCTTTCTACAGTGGTTACTAATTCTTTATTTAGACTTATGCTTGTGTTAGGATAATTTTCTTGGCATATTTCTTCGGAGGATTCTTGAACATAGACTTGATGTGATTATCTTTTGTCTGTTTCAACGCAACAAGTGGGAATGTTGGGTCTACAATATACATATGGGTTAAGGATTTTATTATGTATTTTTCCGGTGTGTAATCAATTGGTTTACCTGATTATAGTTGATTTTTCCCTAAATTTCATCTTGTTTATATTACGATTTACAGACTGACGTTTCAATTGTTGTCAGCTGATCGTTTGACACCGACGTTGAAGTTTGACAGATGGGTCTTTGTAAATTAGGTTTTCGATCTTTTTTTAAACGGTTTTATATATGATCGGAAAATGTATTAATAATTTTCCGAAGATATTATGTTCATATAGGGATTATTATAATTTTATTATGATGTAATAAAATGTTTCACTCAATCCGTATGCATTAAATAAAATTTTACATCAAATTTTATTTTGGGTCTTTTGTTTTACTGGTTGCCAGTGTTAGACTTTGGGTTGGTATCTTGGAGTCCAGCGTCTTTTGCGGATTTTGCAAACACGCGTCCTTTTTCGACTTTGAACCATCTTGGTGAAAGCAAGGGAAGCCTTCTGATCTCTGCCGAAAATAAAAGAAATTCTAGTGATATTTTGGCTGGTCGCCGTTCCATATTGGGATCGTTCAGTAGAATTACGGTCTTGGAATTCATTGAGGGTCGAGAAGACCGATTGGCAAGAAATTGAGCTTGGCTTGTGTAGTTGGAATTCTGGGGAAACCTTGAAAAAGGGATATCTTTGTTGGTTGGAGGACAGGAGTTGTAGATGGGTGCGTGGACGTACTGGGATGAGTACGAAGACAGTTAAGGAGCCCTTTTCCATGGAGTAACATGCGTTGAGACGCCATCTTGTCTTGGAAGGTCCGCATGGTGGAAAGGGTTCTTGTTCCTTGGCCCTTATAAATCACTAAGAAGTGATGATTACGGTTTAGTTTAAGATTTTTATCAATTTTTTTTGTACTGGATTTGGTACTGCAACTAATGCCATTGTGACGTGAATGCCACTGTGACGAGGAATGCCACTGTGACACTGAAGACCAGCAATCTGGATTTGCTCATGGACTGACTGGAACGATCACTGGATGACAGATAAGACTTTAATCATCTCTTATTTTATTGCGTTTATGATTGATTAAAATTTATTGCATTAAATATACGATCGTATGTGAACTTGGTATACCAGGGGATTTTTACATTTAAATTTCATTTTATTCTTTATAGACTTAATCATAATCACAAATACGCATCAGGGTTGTTCACAGTTTAGTCACAACAATATTTTGTGATACTATTCATGATTTAATTTATTTTACAGATAGTTCATTTTACTAGTATATATATATATATATATACAATATATATATTTCATTATTTCGTAGTTAAATATTTGCTACATTTTATGATAGATCTTGGTAATTTGTTTTAACTTTGAATTTAATATTTATTAAACGAATCCAGTACATTTTGGACTTTTCAATCAGTACACTTTTTCCATACACCTCCCTTTTGATATCTCTTGTTCTGTGCATATATATTTTACTTAATTATTTACTGAGCTAACTGGAACCTATTTGTAACGGAACCTGGTGAATCTGAGTTCTCATTATAAACTTTTTCACCCAAGGTGGCGTTATAAGACGCACCAGAAATAGGTTGAGTCTTAAATAAGTGCAAATATTTTGAGGGGTAGTATATTTCGACCCCAGGAACACGATTATGAAGTTTTTTTCGCGAAAAAAATTGAAAATTTCGATTTTTTGTTGTTATTCATTACATGTGCCCACTGCCCACAACAACACGTGCCATTCTAAGAGCGCTTTGACACATACCGGCAATATGTGAAGGAGCTAATTTTTATATATTGTAATCGATTTCAGATTTTCATATTATGCTTATTTAGGTTGTTAAAAGAAAATGGTCTAACCTATTTCTTCTATCACTCTGATGTTCGACAATCTAGATTCGAATATATACTTTCTGACCAACCCGACAGTGACAATGGCTGTGAGTGGGGTACTGAATAGGTCGAGATTTTTTTTATATTTATTTTTAGTTAAATAATGGCACTATATTTTAAAATGATATAAAAGGTTGTGCGTGCGATAATAAATATCACAGTCATTTTGATATTAGATATTTTTTCCACAAATTCTTAATATTTCATTTTTGAAAGAGATAAATAGTGTATGCGTGATCAAAACGATTTTATAGTCTGCTTATCTGTAATTATTTGTCTATTATAGTTTCCAGCACAATTTCATAAATCTCCATCATCTTGAAAAATATAATATTGTAAATTATCAAATATATTTTTTACAACTAGACAAATGTAAAGTTCATATTCCGAGTTCCCTTACTCCTCTTCTCTCATTTCTTTTGCTTCTGCTGAGGTAATTTCTAGTGGATACCAAAGTACCAATAATAACACAAATTCGAAGGAACCGACGAGAAATTTAAAATTGATAAAAATTATTAAACAAGCACGACAAAATCAAAATTATAAATTTTGGAGTTATTATTCACTTTTTCATTTTCAATATGAAATATTGTACCCAGGGGGTGACAGTGAAATAGGAAAATTGGAAACAGTCATTAGTGTCATTCCTGTCATTCTCCTGACAAGTATGGCCGCCTAGACAAGGACAGCAATGTTTCTGTCTAACTATTGCCTAACTTCACAGTTTAGAATTGACAGATTTGAGTTTCAGAGACAACTTCAGATTTGTTCTAGAACAAATTAGAAAATATTCGACGCCATTTTAATTCATTTCGTTTAGTTTCGTTTTAGAAGTTCAATTTAATATTTCGGCTGAAATTTATAAATATAAAGGTAATAAAGTATATAAAATATATATCACATGAAGAATCCTGGAGAAAATGACGTTTCTGCAGTAGTGGATATGTCCTTTGTATATGAAAAATAGGTACCTAGTAAATAAACACTGTTTTTACATTTTTAGATGCAAGAAAATGGTGTTATAATCTCTTTGATCGGCGATTTTTTTGAAAATGGAAACAATATACAGCAAGGTAAGATCATTTTTAACTATAGCCAACATTAGTTAGCTCCAGTATGTGCGATTTATTGTCAGTAATGCAATAAATCGGACTGATAATCTGATTATGTTATCCGACTAAAAGTCTCTTCTTTTTGATTTATAAGCCAGATCTCTTTGGGAATAATGGACGCTTTTTTTAAACAGTATATTTATATTTTATACCTATTGATATTTTTACATTGTTAATTTTAGTATAAAAAAATTGTTTTTCTGTTTTCAGGTTTTTGTATAAGGCTTCCGTTTTCATGTTCCTGTCCCAGTTTTATGTCCCTGATGGCTGTGAATACGTGTATTTATTTACAAATTACTGTAAGTCATGCTTATACCTTACTAATTTACGTTAAAATTGCATATAATTAAGTAATTGCTGTAGAAATCATTCAATTCTTTATTTTTTATATTTATTTAGTCACGTTGTCTCATATTTCAAATAAATATGTTTGAATAAAATTTTGTTTTGTTTTATTTATGATAAGAAAGAGTACAAAATACATTTAAACTAAAAGAGGGCCCGCCATTGAATAATCGGAAACGGAAATAAAAATGAAGCCATCATGTTAACCTGTCAATTGGAAAATTAGTTCTCCAGACGACAACGAAGGCTTTCGGTGGCGTATCGTGCTTCCACGATTTAACACAGAGTTGACACTTCTTTCTAGTTAATTATTTTATGATTGTACCTACTTTTTTGATTACTGGTATGTGTGGCTTTAAATAAAATAATGTATAAACCTCAAAGGAATATTTCTCTTACTGTCTCGAGATATACTTAATTAATTCTTAGACAGTAATGAAACAAACTTCACTGTTTGAAATATAATGTAGAATTTATATTTTTATATTTTTAATAGCAATATCCCCCCACAGTATTATATGAAATAAATAATTTATAAAGTTTAATAAGTAGTAAACTACTAAAAGGTACTAAGTAGACGTTTTACAAAGCATATTTTTGATCATAGACATTATTTAAAATATATAAAATTATATATTATTTAAAGTTTGCAACAAGATTATCAGACAGAACTTATTTATATTCAGATTTTCCAATTTTTAGAATTATGGTACCTTCACCATATTGTACACAAAAGTATTTACAGGACCATGAGGTGTAGTCTTTGCCATGAGCACAGATAAAATGAATTCTATGTTATCTCTGGACCCCATGGGTTAAAAAGAAAATAAACCTAACCGATACATTCAGACAAATTTTCTTTTTTTTTACCTATTCCTCTTACTGATAGGCAAATTTATAAAAATGAAAATAAATATAAAACTGGAAAGCTTTAAAGAGGACCATCATTAGATACAACATGGTCGCTAAAGGACGAAGAATAGAATTGA
Organism: Sitophilus oryzae; assembly: GCF_002938485.1. Taxonomy (NCBI): domain Eukaryota; kingdom Metazoa; phylum Arthropoda; class Insecta; order Coleoptera; family Curculionidae; genus Sitophilus; species Sitophilus oryzae. Next base: position 587,346 of record NW_022146688.1, read on the forward strand.
GTTTTATCATCATCTTCATCATCAAACGTAGGTTTAACCCGTTAACTACTGCCTGCCATATAAATGTGAATGTAAAATTTTACATAAAACTATGAAAAATATTACCAATTAATATATGTAATTTATTTCATAATTTTATGTAAATTCCATATTTTTAATTTAATACTCGTTACAGAGGTTTGTGAAATTTTACACAGAAAATGGAAATCTTTTACTAAGCTATGTAAAATTACCACGATAATCCTGGGTCGCAAATGAACCCACGATTACAATATTATTGAAACGTTGCTAATGTAATATTCAAGAAAGTACTAATTTGGGATGTATTAGTAATATTGTTAATTTTACGTCAATACAATATTGGTAAAATTATACCTATTATTAATTATAATTAACTGACTTATTGCTAAAATACTATAGCAAAAAATAGATAATGTTTGCATTAGAAAACCATTTCATTCATCAGAGGGAAAATATAAAAATTATTTTTTAATATTTACTTATCAAATAATGAAACAGTTTTTTCTTGCGAACATTAGCAATTTTATGTTATCAATAATACATCAGTAATAGCCTCGTAATAGGTTATAATCAATAGAAACATTAATGGATATTAAATTGTAGACTTTCAGATAGGTATATACTTTTACTAATATTGTATTGACGAAAAACATAAACAATATTGAAAAAATATGTAGGTATATCTCTATATCAATTGACTTAAAAATTAAAATTGCTCAGTAAATATATCCCTACCAAGAAAGTCGAATTTGTCAAACAAATTGAAAAAAAAACAAATAAAAATTAGAAATTTATCACTTACTTGTTTCAAAAATATCAAAAATACTGTCAAGTTGGTCAAGTACTGAGAACTTACTGATATTTTCGGCTACTCATTAAATAAGGAATTACTGAACTCTGACCTCCGAGTCGAATTTCTAAAAAAAAATTTAAAGTTGAATGTCTGAAATAATACAAAATATATAGGTACGGTATAAACATTATTTTATATTTCTTATTCAAAAATACAAAAGGAAAGTATAACATTAAATGTATGTATGTTTTTCCTTCTAGCAAATAGCAAACTTATAGTTTAATTGTCTCCGCATGTTGAATTGTCTTATTCATGGTTTCAAATTCCTCTTCGGTAAAGTTTTGAAATCTATATCCAATCATTTCTAAAGTAGTAAAAATAAAAACAATCAGTTGTAATAAATAAAGCAATGAGAAACTTACCTCTTGTGACAGTAATCTTTGAGGCCCCTTTATGTCCTTATTTTAAAAATTTCAAATGATTATAACATCATTAAAAAAAATTATTGAGAATAATTAATACTGAATATTATTTGTGATTTTATCATTAGATTCATATACTCGTATCCCCTGATTCCTGATTTTATCTACTTCAATTTTCAGTTGGCTAAAAGCTAACCTAAAACATAAAATATAGCTTAAAAACAAACTAAACTAAACAAAATTTGTTATACTTATTCATGGCTAAATATTATTATTAAAACACACATAATAATAAAATTATACTTACATTTACATTCATTAAAATCTCATTCGAAAAGCATAAAATGTGATACCAAAAAGTAAAAAACAAGGTGTTAACCTAACTTCTAACTATATTGTATGATCGAAAAAAAAGACGTCAGCGATGGCTATGAAAAGAAAAATCACTGTCATTTTATATGGGAAATGTCATCGATATTCATTTCCAAGCCAACTAAACGCCGTTTTTTTCGATCCCATGGTATATTTGTTATATTATTAATTAATATTAACTTGCACGGATCTTTCATTTGAATCTTTGTTGCAATGTTGCAGAAAAAACGTTTTAACACCATTCAAAAACAATGTTTCTGTAGCAGGGTTTTATCAATCACGACCAGAGATATGGAAGTGGGGAATGAGCTTCGACGAGTGCGCATCCAAATTTTTGTCGACGGCAAGATGGCAGACATCTTCCAGGTCTCGCTGTCACTTCCCTTCTTTAATTGATATCTGTTTGTTTTGTTTTGTTTTGTTTTTCGTTTGTGTTGTTATCTAGTTAAAATTTATTATTATCTCAATTATTCTAAACACTAATTCAAAAAGGATTGTTGTATATTCATAGTCATTCTAAGAAAGCTAATACGCCGGGAATAATGATTAGTTTTCATGTGTAAGTTTATACAACATAATTGTGTTTACAGATGATTCAAAACTGTTTATTTTTAGTTTTCCTAAAGGCGATTTGTAAAAATCGTGATTGTAATTGGGAATGGTCAAAAATAAGTGTATGATGTGGCCATTTAAAGAGGATGTTTTTATTACGTGTGGAGGAAGAAGATACTTGGAATCAGTGTTCGTGCTTCTGTAAAACAGTGCACTCTTATAGTGTCCATGAAAGCACAAGTTCAAGTGTACCAGAAATATATCAAATAAGATTGGTCCTTACTTGACAAGAAGATTATTTGGAGGAAAAGAAAACATAAGATAGGGTATTTTAATCGAACAGCGAAAATTTAACACTTTTATTGTAAAGTTTGTTGTAGGTAGTTGTAGTTTTGTGCTAAATATTTCTAACATTAGCAGCAGCCGTGTTCAGAGTGTCAAGAGGAGGAGAATTCAGTTAATTAGATTTATGCACAGTTACAGGTATGAAGGCTTTTTCAAACATAGTATCGAGTTCTATAGTCAACATTTTTAGTATTCCTACAACTGTAAAAACAAGGAACATTGGAATGAAAAAATGGCAAGATTTATATAGGAAGAGAGAGGGTATTATGCCAATAAGAAAATAAATCTGTAGGCAGAAGTTTCTTATTTAAAAACTGTTATGGGGCATATATTAATTTGTATCTGTGCCACAAATCACTGAGAAAAATCATATAATATTCATAATTGTTAACGAGATGATATTTAAAGAGTGTTAAAAATGAGACTATTAGTCATGAAGCTTACAGTGTTACTTTGTTTCAATATTACACTTTTATTCTTGTAAAATCTATGATGAAGTTCAAAAGCATTTTGCAATGGCCTTAAATTGTGAGTTGTGAGCCAGGATTTATAGTAAAGGTATTTGATGCAATGAAACTTAATCGGTACCTTCCAGTATGTATTTTAGTAAGGGGATTGTCAATCCCATGTTTTTAAATAGATAAAATACAGGCCAAAGTTGACAATATTACAGTTGAGAAGAAACTATTTTATCTTAAAAAAAAATTTCTTAAAATTCTGAGATCATATAATCTAATTTTCTTAATAATAAATTAGGTATATGTACATACAGAATTTTGTTATGGACAAATAAGGATCGACAAGCTTCTTTTGTGCAAAAAATAAATGATTTTTTCTAGTATTACGACAAACCATAATGTGTTTTACAAACTTACCGGTAACAGTTTTTGTTTATAATAAAATATTTAGGAATAATTTGGGTTGTTTATCAATATATTAATGACTTGAATTTTGACAAATCGAATTTGTATCAAAATAATTTTACGAAATATAAAATTGATGTTCTATTACAAGATTGAGTTTTTATTGTCGACAAAAACCAGGATAAATACTAATAATAATACCCTTAATAAAATCAATGATGTTTATGTATTATGAAAATATTTGTTAGAGGACATGTTATGTAACAGTTTTTGAAACATAATTTGAAGGGACGAATAAAAAAAATAAAACAAAAACATATTTTTTCTAGGTTTATATTAAAAATACAAGGTAGATAATCATCAAAAATAATTATGAACCAAATGTTTTTTATGAATATACAACTTGAACAAAAAGTTGTTTAGAACAATTTTTACCAAATTTGCAAAAATTTTAAATTGAAACGCGTAATTCAGTACAAGTAAACATGAAATATTGTAAATACTTATTTAATATCATTTCGAGTGTTTTACGACGAAAAGGTCATCTGTCCGTAGCGTCTTTTGTCAGAATATTCGTATATTTAGTGTATTATATACCAATATTGTACGCAGTTTTGAAACTGATAATTAAATAAATCATATTAATGTTAACTAAACATAATAAATGATAGAATTTCACTAAATTTAAATTGCCCCCCGTATGGCTGAAAACAGCAAATTGATATTTGATTACTTACAGATTACCACCTATATACAAAATGACACGAAGACCTGGAATATGGCGTCCAACTTGATTAGAGCTTCTGCGCAAGTTGACGCTCATTCTCTGTCCCTTCTATTTCTCTGATCACGACACAACGTTTAGAAATCAACATTACAACGCAAACTGTTTGGGAATTGACTGCAATGTTGCAAATGTAATGTGAGGTTTTTTGCTTGGTGGGTAGCCTGGGTGCTTGGGGGAAGGCGACCATACCTAAGAACATGTTTGCAATTGCGGTTTGAACTTGAGCTGTGACCTGCTCAAGTATAAGCCGTTGGAAGTCTAGGCCGAAGAGATTTTTGGGGGAAGGCAGGCGTCATTCATAAAGGAGCTGGGGAGGCACCGGTTGAAGAAGAGAACACTCTCGAGCGACGGTGAATTTTGCTGCTAGTGCAGCGAGGTACTACTGGAGCTATACGGCCAGCCACATTAGAATATATTAGAAGGACAAATTTATCACAATAATCAGCTTCCATTTGCTACCATCGACCACAATATACACTAGTATACAACTACCGTCGTATACCTGCAAAACGCAGCACCAAAATAACCGTTCGGTCCACCTACGTGCATACGCGCGGGCTGGCGATTTCGGCCATTCTTATTTTCCCGACGTTTTCCCCGCAGGTCACCCAAACCGATTTTTTCCATTAACCTCGATCTTCCGCGGCGAAAGGACGCCGGAAAAATATACTACGCCGCCCCTGCCCTTCCCCACGCCCCTGTCTCGCACTCGCCACAATTAACCCGAGCGAAATATAATTTAACTCGATAAGATTTCGGGCCGGATTTATGCACCGACGATATCCGATATTCTTTTTACGTATCGGGGTATAAATTTAAAGAGATGCGTGCCAGGACCGGATCAGTAAAGATTATATCTTTTTACAAAGAGACATCAACTTTCTTTTAGATATTGCTGATCGTGTTTCTTTTTCTTTTCTAGCTTTGGTTACTGCTTATCTAAATAATTTCTCTGACCAATAATGTTACCTATATCTTTGTAGCATCATTATTTGTGGCATAGGTTCGTTTTCTGAAAAGAACACTGGAGTTTTAGCCACTAGAAGATCTTCTTCTCCCTCAACCCGGATTCATCCACTCCTGGATATAGGTCTTTCCTATCTTTTTCCATGTCTTCCTGTTTTGTGCTATATTTAACCACCGTTTACCTGCCACTTTCCTAATGTCGTCCCCCCAACGTTTCTGTGGACGTCCATCCCTATATAACACATAATATCCGCGGATATTCATAGAATGTCGGAATGTCCCATTATAAGATCATCTTATAAAGACATCTATAGGATATCCTCCAGACATCCTGAAATCCTATAGATGTCTCAGAATAGAATATCCTATGGATGTCTCTGTCGTATATCTAATGTACATCCAGCTGAGATATCCAAACATGCTCATGATAATAAAATATCCTAACAATATCGTCTAGATATTTAGGAAAAATAAATAATGTACTACTTTTTATATTACATAAAATGCAATAAACCATACAGATAGATATATATATATATATTACGTCAAGGCAACAAAATATCCTGTTGGTATCTTCTGGATAATCTGGATATTTATGAGGTTGGCCACTCCCAGTAATACAGAGAATTTAAAACGCCCGCGCAAAAAATTTCCCACAGTCCATCTCGACAGTTGTTTAGTTTTGATGGTTTTTGCATCGTGTATTATTCAGTTCTTTGATTTAGTGAAATTCGAGGTGAATTCGGTCGTTTGTCGATATTGGATGGGCTTAAAAATGACTGAAACTAACAAAACTGGTTGAGTTTGACTTAGTTTTTTTCTTATACTCATAGTTCTAGCCTTGTTCTAGCAGAAATTCTATCCTAACCTCAACTAATGTCGAAAAAACGACGAACAACTCAGGTTCTCACAATGAAGAATTTGTGACAAAATTATAGGTGAAAATTTGTTGAAAATCGCTTGTTCTTTATCTCTAAACCCATTTTCGTGTTTGATCTATTCAAACAGAAATCCTATTTTTGGGTTTAAATTGTGAGTTTCTGGAATGTGTGGTGTTAGAAATTATACCTGTATCCTGTGTGCTAACTTTGATGTAAACTGTTGCTGCTAGCTCTGCTGCTAGACATAAACTGCTAAACTCCATAAAGGGTAGTATAATCTGGTATAATACCATACGATCGAAAAAAACGGCGTCAGAGGTGGCTTGGAAATGAAGATTGCTGTTATTTTGTACGTAAAATTATAGGAGGAATGTCATCGATCGTAATTTTCAAGCCAATTGAACGCCGTTTTTTTTCGATGGTACAGCATAAATTGAAAGCTCTTAACTCATACAAATAAACTTCTAAATTTTGACGCAAAATTCATTGACATAATATGTAGGTATATTTTAGAGCTGTTAATAAAAATATCCAATGAATAACGTCAAAATGTGGCTAAATAAAACTAAATCGCAAACGTTTTTACTATAAACTAAGGATGAAGTAAGTATTGTCAAATAACAGTCCTCATATAATGCCCTAAAAATATTCTATAATGCTCCCAACATCATCCTTGTATTATCCTAGAAATATCCTAAATAATCGTAAAAGGTTTGCCTAGGGATGTCTTGAAGATGCCTTTTTTTGTCCCACTTGGATATCCCATAAATATCCTCCTCTGGTTTTTGGATATCCCTAAGATATTTACTATATCCTTGGTGGATATCATCAAGATATCTACAGGATTGTGTTGTGTTATATGGGAACGAAATATCCCTCAAACAATGAAATATCCCTCAAAAATAAAAGTTTTGTTGAGATAATGACGGTCCTGTGTTCACGCGACGAATTTAAATTTTATTCACTCAGTAACTGAAATAACTGTACTAGAGGTCCGGTCGAAGCCCGTAAGTGATAGGTCTATAAATTTAATTAATACCCGAACTGAAATTGCGACTGTCACAACAAGAAGAAAAAACGAAAAACAAGCGAAAATATCTCCGAGATACAAGTGAACCGTTTTGGCTTGACCGGCCGAAATCACGGACAACATTCTGGCTTGGTTCGAACGTATCTTTTCGAGAGAGAAAATAATTTCGGCTTTTGCTATCATTTTTCAGCCGTGTGTACAGGGTAATGATCTTCGTACTGTATTTATGAAACTTTGTGTGTAGGAATAAGGCATCTTAAACAAGAGTCTTAAAATCAGTGTCGGCAATAAAGTGAGGGAAGGGTTAATGGACTTGGATCTGTCACTAGCACAAAATAAATTGTTAAAAAGTATTTTAAATTATTTCTTTCAATACTACTAAAGCTAACGTGGTAGCAGATTTTAAAACTACAATGTCCAAATCGACACTTATTCAATAGATTCCCTACCTTATCCAGTCTCTAGTCAGCAGGAACGAGAGCAGTATACATTCTCCTCTCACAGATAAATACAGATAGACCGTAGATTATATGGTAGGGAGTAAGTTAATTACTACGACCTTATAGTGTTTTCCTCTTTCTTGAGTTATAATAACTCATCATACAGTCTCAAGGCCAGTATAAAAGCTAGTATCTGAGACGGTATTACAGAGGTTAGTTCTCATGGTACGAATATTAGTCGTCTCGGCGCACTCAGTGATGAGGTGTTCTGGCTGGTGTTTTCCCATTTTCCCTACAGAATCTGCATTTGCCGCTGTTTCTTAGTTTCAATCTACTAAGGTATTCATTGAGTATAGAGAGTGTCCTGTTAAAACCCCGTGACTATCCTAAGATTAGGGGAGACCGGGATTGGAAGTCACATTTTTTTTTTCTTTTTGGTTTTTAGTCTGTTCATTCTAGTTTTAAAGGACATTGAGACTTTTTGCCTAAAATTACCCATTAAAGAAATTTTAGATATTTTATGAAGACAAGTGAAGGTCAAAAAGAGGTATTGCTAGAGGGAGCATCTGACGCCGGTCAACAAAATTATTCGCTTACTCGATTTTTTGTTAAGGCCGCTGTGACAACCAACCCGTGAGACAACCAACCCCGGTCTCCCCTACTTAAGTCAAGGAAAATATTTGATTTTTCTCGGTCGTAAGTTCTGAGAAATTGTATCTAATACACTCTTCGAGTGTATTAGAGCGTTGTAGGATGTATCCAAGAAGTGGCACATATTCATAACGAAATATGCTGACTGAATTCCAAGGTGCAAATACTTTAACAAAACTAGCAATTCTATTCTTGGAAATTGTAGAAAAAAAAAGAGTTTATTCCATTCAGATGATTAAAAAAGAAAGGTTTTAAAAATTCTATGTGGGCAAATAATTGGTAATTCCCCTCCTAGAATTCCAAACCAGTGTAGATTAGTTTTGCACAGTACTACACATTCTTATAATACGAGACGACACAATCTTCTTTAAAAAAGAGCTTTATTTTACTTTTACATTAAAGTTGCAAATAAAGGACTATCGAACACTAATGAATACATCTAATCTACTTAAGATCAAATATATGTCTGTTAGAGAACAAGAAAATTCGCAAGCACACTAAGCACTATTCGGCACTATGTCAGCAGTTTTCTGTTGTATAATTCACGCACAACAAACAAAATGAATGACAAACTTGTATAAATAGCAATTAAATGACATTAATATAATACTAGCGTCTAGTTTTCGTGCATTCAAAATTAGGACGTTTTCTGTAAAAAGAATATGGATCCGAAGTATGCAAGGGCAGTCGACTGCTTTGACAGTTCATAATTTATTATTATTGAGCCATTGTGTACCAACCAACTCTCTCTCTTCAATCCTTCACCCTACGTGAGAGTATGGTAACATCATGTATTGATTCCCCTACTTTCTTGGACCAAATTGTTCGACACTGTGAGGCTTCCCAATGTGAGTGCCATATGTGAGGCTTCGGGCAGGTTGTGGCTCGCTAGGGTCTTGACTTGGTCTACCCACCTCTTAGGTGACCTTCCACCGTGATCAATCAATTCCCCTCCACCATCAGTCTCTCCATTGAGGTGCCACTCCTGGCAATATGACCAAAATATCGCAGGATTGACTGATTTAATTTTGTGACCAGACGTGTCTCAATTTTCTACAGCAACCAACCAACTACAGGGTGAGTTTTTTACGATTTTAGAAAGACGGTCAAACAGAGAAAGAAGTGCAGCTTTGTTAAGAAAAATATATGGACCTTTAGGATTTGGCTGTTTTAAAAATATTCCCTAATTACAACACTGAAAAAAATATTGTTCATAATATTAATGAACATTGATTATTAACTGTTCTTTCATTGGGACAATGATTTTTTTCATTATATTATAGAATTGTTAATCATAGATCGATACCTGATTTATTAATATCTAGTATCAATCTAATTTCATCAATATAATTAAAATCTGGTTATTAAATTAATGTAAGATTTTCATTAATATAAAGAACGTGTTCATTGTCCCAGTGAATGCGTTCTTTGTTTTAATGCTGAAACTTTAATGAACACATATTCATTATATTAATATACTAAATACATTATATTAATGTACGCGGTTATTAATATCAGGAATAAAATATTAGGACTTAAATGGTGGCCATCTGGATCGGTTACTTTGGCACCTTAATAATGTCTGTGTGGTTGAGTTATTCAGTGAGGCCTTAGTTTCATTAGAGCGGTAAGTGTTCTCTTCAATATTTTTAATATTTTAAATAAAAGTCCTATCGTATTGTAGTTAATTTGTTGTGTTGTCAAATCAAATTCCGCTACGTGAGTTCTCTGGTGTGGGTATTCATTAAAACAGCGGTTTCCAAATATGTTTCAGAAGATAAAAAACAAAAAGAAGAAAAACATAGTAACAAGTCGAGGCATGGAACTGATTATGGTAAATTCGAATGTTCTTTTAATATTTGGCATTTTAATTATTTTTATATACGTCTTTTAGAACCGGAAGAAGATGTTGAGACCTGCCTTGAAGCCCTCAAATTCGACAATTTAACATCGGACCCACTTGATGCGACTTGGAAAGCCTGTTGCAAATTCGTCTAGACGTTATCAAGTCTAAGGATACCTACAGCTAATATAATGAAGAAATGGTATTTTTATAGAAATCCCTCAGTATATCGACTGGTAAATTAATTTTCTTATTATTTACCCTAAAATTAATAATAACATTACTATTCTCTTCGTCGATTCGATTTTTTGATTTTAAATTTGTATTTGCTATATTGAGTTTAATAAATTATTATTAGTTTATTGCACTTGTTTTTTATTGCCCTAATGGAAAAATTTATTGTGCTCGTAAGTAAGTCGGCACTATTGGTAATTTTGTTACCTTTGTAGCTAAGGGCTTGTTCAAATGGAAATCTATTTATAGAAGAATAATTATTTTAGGTAGTTGACTGGGAAATGACTATCAGTGACATTTCATATCAATGACAGCGATCTTTATCATCGATTATATGGTATAACAAGAGTTACTAATAGTGTCGATTTTTAAATGTATAACTAAATGGGTTATGAAATTATTTCATTGTATTATTGATAACGGTTCATTAATAAAACGATTTAGGTACATTATATTAATGAAATTATTTCATTGTATTAATGATAACGGTTAATTAATACAATGAAATAAATATCATTGTATTAATGATACGATTTATTAATACAATGAAATTATTTCATTGTATTAATGATACGGTTCATTAATATAAGGATTTAGGTACATTATATTAATGAAATCTGTTCATTGTACAAATGAATGTGTTCTTCAAATTAATGAACACTGTTCACTGATTTAATGAACTTAAATTTCATAGAGTTAATGAATTACTGTTCACTGTGCCAATGAAATCGTTCATCGGCTCAAAATTAATGATTTAATTCATTATATTAATGAACTTTTTCATTATATTTATGTCAACTTTTGGTTCAGTGAATGTAGTCTCTATTAGACAAAAAAAATCAGATAAAAGTTAAGTCAGAAAAAATTAAAATAAAAGTAATAGTCAAACCATTCATCAAAGTAATTATGCAAACTCAACAAACTATGAAAACAAACTATGCAAAAAATGTCCAATTTTCACTAAAAATCAGATGTATACCTCGTCTCTTTTTGGAGAGTTGGTATTTTCGGATAGAGCTAATATTTCTCTAAGTTTAATTAAGCACTTGCGATTAGAGACGCAACTCTGTCTCCTTCCTGCAAGTTCCTTATGATCGTTGGTGGAGATGGAGGTAACGGAGAACCGTCAATGCTGTCCTTCATTTGTAAAGACTTCTTAGAATACATTGAAGCAGTCGTATCAGACACATTTGATCGATAGAATCTTTTAGACTGATGCGAAAAAATCTGATGTTCTAGATGAACCGCTTGGTTCAGCCTGCTCTTTATCTTGGTGTACTACAGGTGGAGGTAACTCTGTCAGTGTCAAAGGTAAGCGCTGACGGCTTTCGAATGCTCGAATGCCTAGGTAAAATTAGGCTTATTTATGTTGTGCGTATCAGAGAGAACACTAATAACTAAAGTGAGAGGGCTTGTGGAATAGGGCATTTCGTAGACAAATTTATTTTGTCACCGCGCATCCCAGACGCGCATAGCGTTTAGGCTGTCAAAAAAGGAAGTTTTCAACTTTGCAAGTTAAGCATTTGACAGGATTAATTAGATTGTCAGTAGCTTTTTCTATTTCTTAGCTCTAGAAGGAGATAACGGAAATCTGTTGATAATCGGAGTAATAAATTGTTTTTGACAGAATGTACCTGTTCGTTTAGCTTGTGAGAAGAGATTATTGTCATATGATTGTCATTATTGATTATTTGAGATTCCACGATTATTCGGCATTTTTGTAATTTTTGTTTTGTGGTTGAGATCTAGACAAAACGTTTCCTTTAAAGGTAAGTTTTATCTCGGTAATTATTGTAAAATACCTAATAGTAATAGTGAGTGCACATAATATAGTCTAAGAGCTAGCAACGTTTTCGAGAAAGCATTTTAAGACGTCTGGCTCTTTGATATATCTTTTATGCTCTCTCTGAGACAGTATGCGGCCGTTCGGCTGCCGATATCCGTTGTGTCACTACTGCGCGTCGGAAGAAGATCTATATTTTTTTAATTTAGTCCTATGGGGTTATAGTATTGAATATAAATCGAACATGTCTCCATAGCGCAGTGCGTAGAGTTTCCGACTACGAACCGACGATTCAGAGTTTGAATCTGGGTCAGGACAAAGACTTTTTTATTTTTATTTTCGTATATATTCTGATAGTAAAGTATTAAATAATTCTGGTAATTCAAAAAACAATATTTAATACTTTACTATCAGAATATAAACAAAAATAAAATAAAAAGTTTTTGTCCTGACCCGGATTCGAACTCTGACCTTTCGGCTCGTGGTCTGAAACTCTACGCATTGAGTTATGGAGACTCGGTCGGTTTATATTCAATACTAGAATTTAAAATGACTAATAAAATATAGAATCTTCTTTCAATGTGCAGTAGGGAACACAACGTTTACCGGCAGCCAGACGAGCCGCATGCTGTTCTAGAGAGCATAGTAAAAGATATATCAAAGAGCCAGACGTCTTAAAATACTTCTTTTTCCGACGTTGCTAGCTCTCGTACTAATAGTCGTACATTGCTAATTTACATAGGTAAGCATAATCTATGGGATAAATCCAATTGTAAAAGTAAAACATCACATTCTTATTCTTTTCTGATACCTATGGAACGACTAGGTATTATACCTGGTATTATTAACAATTACCAGTAATACAAATTATTTTTTTCAACTGATAGATTCTTGGTATAGAATAAAGACTATCAAAAACATTGAATACCTACGGGATACCTACTGATACTCTGTGCGAACTCCCAACCGTGCTTCCCTGTTTACTCCCAACCAAGTTAGATAAAAAAGATATTGAAGATTGCAGCCTTGAGTTGGAGTATGGGCTCCACTACGACATGTACAGAAACGGATTACCTAAACTGGTAAGCATGTAAAATTAAACCTTAATGAAAAATTGAACTTATTTATTTTTAGTTCAAGAAAAGGCATAACAATCCACAACCCACCAAAGACCTGGTAAATGAATTCTGCAAAAACTGAAAACCAAACTAAGTTAAATAAATTATTATGTTCCTACACAGTATTTTATTTATAGGTTTTAAAGTCTAATAATAAATTTTCGTTGTCAACAAAATAATCTAAAAAAACTACGAAGATTTCTTATTATAAACTTGAAAGATTAAGATTCGGTTCAAATATACAAATTTTAAATTTTTGGCGCCAGTATATAGGTATAAATGCGACCTACTATATCGATAATGCGCTCATAGTTCGGGTTAGACGCCAAAGGCCGCGCCACTAACACAGTCTTCAAAAATTAACGTTGATCGGTCTCTCTCACTTTAGTTATTAGTGTTCTCTCTGGTGCGTATCAAAGGCTCTAGCTAAGAGGGGGCTGTTATGTGTTGAGTTTATGCCCAGCTGGGTGAGCTGGGACATATTCATGAGAATTGGTTAGATTTATGGTATCAAGATGGGTGAAAGGACGGCTTGTACCGTAATTAGAAAATAACAAAGCGTGTCATAGTTGTGTGAGTACTTATAGAATTAAAACTTTTATGAGAAACATACTGAAAAAGTTAAAGCAACAAAAATATATTTATAAGAACTTTATTTTTTATACAGACAATAGATTGATATTTAACATATACATCGTAAAAAGAATCATAATAATATGTACAATTTTATACAGTAACTAGTAGTTATCCGAAATAAGTACTTGTGAATAATATTATCACCCCCAACAAAAAATATTAGAATTATAAATAATAACACACAATTATTACATAGTTTAGTATGTTACGTTTTATCTTATTTGACCCTTTACTTATGGATTTAAAAACGCAGATCCTGACAATATGCAAGATCATTATAAATATATATTAAATAATAAAATATTAATTTAGTAAAATTTCACAAATATTTTTTCAACAATAACAGTAAAAATATTAGCTAATCTAATTAAAATACCATTTTTGGCATTTTAAATAACAAAAAATATCACAAAAGTCAGCTACATAGCGCTTTAGCTTTTAAAAGCTTCCACCCAACAATAATAATTTCACACATTTTGATAATTATTCAAAGAAAGGCAATAATGTATTCTTTTAAATGGTTATATAGTTATAAAAAAGTAATATTTGTAAATTAAATATAACTTAGAAATATCAGTAGATCTTATATTAGACACAGGAATGTAATTAGATCAAAATAATTGATATTCCAAATATAAAATTAAATCACACCAATTTACTAATTAAAAAATGTCTGAATCCTCACTAAAAAATCATACGTATACCTCTCCTCTTTTTTGGAGAGTTGGTATTTTATTACAGCTGATATTTTTCTGAGTTTAGGGATTTCCGCGACTGGTTGAGCTCCACTAAGCGAATTCAACGAATTAGGTGCTGAAGCGCTTGGCGTTAGAGACACAACTCTGTCTCCTTCCTCCAAATTACTTATGATCGTTGGAGGAGACGGAGGTAACGGAGAACCGTCAATTCTATCTTTTGCCTCCCTTAATTGTAGAGACTTCTTAGAAGACATAGAAGCAGTTGTATTAGACACATTTGATCCGATAGAATCCTTGGACTGATGTGAAAAATCCGATGTTCCAGAAGAACCGCTTTGTTCAACCTGCTCTTCGTCTTGGTGTACTTCCGGAGTAGGTAACTCTGTCAGCGTCAAAGGTTGTGCAGGGCTGACAGCTTTTGGATGCTCGAATGCCTGGATAAAAGTGGGCTTTTTAATGTTGTGCGTATCAAATGCTCTAGCTAAGAGGGGGCTGTTATGTGCCGAATTTATGCCCAGTTGGGTGAGTTGGGACACGGTCATGGGGACGCTAACTGGGGTGGTGAGCAATGGTCCCAAGGTGGGTGACAGGGACGGCTTGTGCTAAAGCTGCGGTTCCGGGTGAATGGGCGTGAAGTGTGTTGTTTACGGAGCCGGTGCCGTCGAGTTCCTGGATGGGTGACAGTACGACCTATAATGCAAATAATAGGTTGGATTATATCAAATAAGTAACATATAAAGCATATTTTAATGACATGGTGAATTGTTCTTCTAATCTAACACAAAAGTGACAAATGTGCCAATTTAAGTTAATATTTTTTTGAGCTACCTCCGTTCAGGTTTTGAATGTATAGGAATAAATGTCTGGAGCCTGGAAGTAATGTAACAACTTCAGATAGTTTTAATCCTTCTCTCAATAGTTTAAATTGATATTAGGATTTCCTTCTCTGGAATAATATCTTTTAATTTCTAAAGTTTACGGAAATAATTTTTATGCCCATGCTTTTATGCCCAAGGTATGTTTTTACACTCAATATCTGAACGCCAGAGCTTAACGCTCTTAATAGCAGAGTAGCAAGGTACAGCTTGCTACACTGGATGCCATGCCGTTACAGATAGAGCGTATCGTCCGTCCTGACTGTCTGACTGTCCTGAACAAGTACTACGAGTTTAGATGACTATGTTCACATGGAAGCGCAATATACGTCTGGTAACAACACTAAGCGCCGTAACTTAAAATTTAAAACGTGTGTCAGCATCAATGCCGATAGTAAAAACGAACAATACGTTCCATGTGAAACTGCACACAAGCTTTCGATGTAGTAAGTAGGTAATGTGGTTTAAACCGCCTATTATTATCTTGACATTCAGATCATTCAGATATATTGACATCAAAAATCAATCTCATCTACTCATTTAAGGGTACTCACTTTAGAAAAATCGGCTTACGTAATTCCATAAGCAGGAATCCAGAATAAAAATTTTGACGAGGAATATGAGATATGTAACACTACACTACCGGTACCACACAATGTAAAAGAAATCTAGTTACTATATGAATTTTAACCGTAGATTTGATTTTACCAGTTCTAGAATTTAAAACTTATTTTAATATTAGCTCTGTAATTTCCGGATAGTAAAGTTATGGACAGTAGCTAGAAAAGTCACAAAACTAACCGAATTTGAACGCAAGCATTTACTAGTTAAAGGTAAACATGTATGTCAACAAGTCAGTGAATGTTTACTAGTAATTGTTAGCATTGACTAATTTGGGACCTTTACTGTACCAGACACATTGAAAGAAAGTGTGCCATTGATTTTAATAATGGGATCACTAGAAGGTTAGGATTCTTTTGGCTTATTGATCTCAGCATTTAATATTGATAATACTGGAAGATTTTTATGGCCGAGAAGTATATTATTCAGCATAAGGACATTAAAACATAATTGATTTCTAGGAGTTTTCTAACATCCTAGAAATTCGTTGAAAGAATGTGTAAAGTAATTTTTAGAATAACAACCTCTCATCTTACCATATATTGCAAAATACGATTATTTTTATTTCAGTAAACATAATGGATTTACCTGCTGTACAACGGGAACATCTCCCGAAGGATAACCCGGATAAGCGGGTAATTGATGAGACATGACTGTCAAACCAGGTGAAACTGGTTGCTGTTGTGTCATATTGTTATTCGTGAGAGTGGACATCGATTGACGATTCTCTTTCTCGATCACTTCTTTCGTTACATCGAATTGTTGGTATTCGTGGTCGATTTTAACGTTCATAGCCGAAGCTCCTGCAAATTTTTGACCTAAAATGAAAACAGATTGACATAAAGATTACAGATTGAAATAATACTATTAGTAAAAAAGATAATGTTGAACCCCTCTTGATTTCAACATATCTTTAGGTGATTACTGATCCGAGGAGTTACTTTTATATTGGCATAGTAGGATTATGTTTCAGATACTGGCCTTTGTCAATGCCCTGAGATTCTATAATGAGTTATAACTCCAGAAAGGTGAACACAATAGATGATAGGGTCCAGAAGAATAACTCCCCCCTCCCATACAATTTACAATAGCAGGATTATAGGTTAGGTACCGAAAATCTCTTGCTGTAAGACCATATAAATTCTCAGAAAATACTAGAAATCTGTTACAGGTTTTGTTTCGTAAAACGATTGAGTTTATGATAAACTCACCCATGATAAACTAGGATGTTAAGTTTATCTTGGTTTAAATGTTAAAAGATAAGCGTGAGGTCGCCCAAGTAGCATTTGGACGTTATCACAACGTCGGGTATACGTCGCGTTCAATAAACCCGACGTCGGGTACCAACGTCGCCGTCGCGTCGGTTCGACCGCCTGACGACCCTTATTTGCACCTAAATGGGGAATACAGATTCGGGTCGCCTCGACGTCGGTATCTGACCTAATAGGGAATGTAATTCTACCAATTACCAACGTTATATTACATTGGATTTCAGTCACTTAAAATTCGTCGCTAAGCACTTACGTTATGTTTGGTTTCAAATTCGCTACCAAGAATACATAATGGATTCATAATCACTCCTCGAATATAACTACGAGTGTAAGTGCTTACCTAATTTCATATTATAATAATTCTGAATCATTAATCCAGACATCAGTTTTGTCAACGGAAGTAACTTTTTTGATATACCTGATTAAAATACTCCGGAAAACAACGAGCGCCTTCAAAATTAGGTAGATTTATGAAATAAAAATATCTATAAAAAAGTAACTCGCAAAATATATTTTTTTTTAATTTTCTAGCTGGTTTAATCATAAAACTGTACCTGTGGTTCCCCCAAACTCAACCTTATCAATATTATTCTACTAGAAACCGGAATGTGAATATAAATTTTAAAACAAAAACGATTTTAAAATGGCTGACAATCGGATACTTGTTAAGAATGGCGGATTTCTGTCCGACCTAATATGAACTACCAATATACCAATTCCGACCGGGCCTCCAACATTAGTCGTCTCACATGACCGAAGTCGCTCAAACCGGACGACCGGCAATCGTATTATGACGTATATAATTCCAACGTACGCCACGTAAAATTTGCGATCGGCCGGCATACGTAGGAGCATCCGTCGTTGGCCACAGAGCATTTTTCTGTAAAATGTAGATGAATGTCTAAATGCCTTTTGAGTATTTTCTAGGCATAATAAAAAAAAATAAGTTTGTTTACAAAAACTTTTTATTAGGTTATGTTTGGGTTGTATTTACGGACGTAAATAGAGATATGTAAATTAGGTTATAAATATGAACATAAAATAAAACAAAATATAATTGGACGTTACTTTAGGAATTATCAGTGAGACGTATCCCATTCGGACAACGGGTAGACGTCGGGCTAGTTCAAGTATATGTACGTCGTGCAAGCCAACGTGGGAACGACGCGCGACGTTGGGAAATTAATAAAAATGGTACGTTGTTATTTTGTAATTCGACAGATCGTTGGATTTACCGACTCGGATCCAACGACATCGCTTTTAATGGGAAAGCGACGTCACAGGTCCTATCACCAGCACCCGATCTAAATTTGCACAAAGTCTGACGTCGCTTCAGGTCAGTTTTAGTTCGAAGTCAGATAAATGCTACTTGGGCGTATAGTAAAAATACAGCATTAGTACGATTTTATAGAAAAATCAATAAAAGTTGACGTGCATGTTATCAAAGACGTCGAAATGTTATATCTGGGCTAAAAAGACAGCACGCTGTAACATCAAATAAACGAATTAGAGGTGGCTGCAACGACATCCCGTAATCCAGCAGTTTAAAACACATCAGTAGTTTTTTAACAACGAATAGTCTGCAATTCATTGTTTCTTCATTAATTTACTTCTTCGTATATTTTTTTATATTTCTTGACTGACAATAGATACATTAAACTTACTTGGTTTGAATTTCTGATTCCTTCCGGATCTTCTTCCAACCAAACGATCATAAATAGACATCTTTTGATGGGGTATGTGTATTTGTCCATTTTCTGGATTGGCATAGACGGAATTGCCTCTCGGCCTGGAAAAATAGTCCTCCAGACGAGTAAGCGGTCAGGAGGCTGACCGAATCGATCCCATTCCAGTTCTGGAGATCTGTCTGCTGAACCAGTTTTGACTTTTTCTTCTTTCAACGATCGGTGTATCTACGCTTTCCTGCAATACAAAATAAAAACATTTATTTTCTTTAAGGTTTAAGTTTGAATAAGAACGTGTAATAAATGCATAGGGTGATTTAATTTAAGGTAAATTGTCTTTATGCCGAAGCTATAAAAGGGCTTAGTTATGAGCTATAGGATGTTCCAATCTATTAATTCCAAACTATTAAAGCATATTAATTAATTAAAAATTATCAAATTCCAAAATCAAATTAGAAAAACTTGAAATATCAAACTTAATTTTAATGTAACACTGTAACACACTAATAAGAGATTTGTTGTTCTTCAAATTGTTTGTTCAAATTGAAAAATTAATTAATGTAATTTCAATATATATTTTAATTTCTAAAAAAATAACCTTGTTTATTAGATAACTAAATTGGCGCAGTCGGTAGGATTTCTTAATTGTCAGGCAATCTACCTTCTTCTTATATAGTACCATAAAGCTTAGAAAACCGGTTGTATGCACTTATGCTGTGATTCATCTGTTTTTCACTCGTACATTGGATCTATATTTCATCCCCAAATCCGAATATCAATAATTGAAACGTTATACCTGAAGTAATTAAATTAATAAATATTTTCATTTAACTAAATAGCTTTCGAATCCGGTACCCTCAAGTCGGCAGCCAAATATACTTCTTCAAAAAAAAATTCTCTACTTCAAAATAACATAAACATATAAAGCAGGCACTCATTGTCGATCTCAAAGCCGATTTTAGTGTGGCAGCCTTGCAAACAAAGAAAATTAAGTTATAAAACGAAGGGTCCTGGGAAAAAAACCCATTATAATCGCCAATTTCTTAATTTTAGGATTTTGCAATATTATAGTAGATCTAACTGGTCCCTACAAAACGAATAAATTCTGCAGGGCAATAAGGTATTAAATCCTATGATGTATGCCTAGTAAAAATATACATACAGGGGAAGAACCTAATAACCACCACCTATCCAGTAATCTCCTGTTACATTAGTAAAATGGCGCTTATCAGGTTTTCCCCTGGACACTTCAAATAAAAGTTACCTAATGAGAAATGTTTATAAAAATTGCGATCTTGTAAGATCGTTCAGCGATGAACTGAATTTTATATAAGACGATATTCTTATCTTTTTTTGCATTATATTAGCACACCATTTATGGTAGCAATTACAAAATTAATAACACAATTTAAATTAAAAAAAATAATACATTTTTAAAATAAATAGATTTAAATTAATTTAATATTTTATTAATTGGAGATGAAACTGCCTGAAATTGTAACATGCAAAGCTTCTGTCTACTATACCGACAAGGTTATTAGGCAATTCTTAACATCGAATAAGTATAATTTTTGTAATTATCAAGATAATTAGTTATTTTCAAATAGTATTCAACGAAATTTAATAAAAACCTGAAAATCAAATAGCTACCTAAAATAATACCAACCTCAAATGTAAAATAGATCTGAAACAATAAAAGAATTCAATAATAAAACTCGATAAATTGATTTTGGAGCTTGATGTTGAGGAAATAATTAACCAAATCAAATTTTAGATATAAACAAATGCATTTGAATGAATAATGTTTATAAAAAATATCTATACCTATGTGGCGGATTCATCTCTCCAAAAAAATTCATTATGGGTATTTTGCCACATGCACTGCAAGAAAATCTACAAAATAAAATATAGTTATTTTTTGTAAAAACTTCTGCGTTAAACCTAAACGGACATTTTCTTGCAATGCAGTGGCGAAATACCCATAATGATTTTTTTTAGAGAAATAATGTTTATACTTATACAGAATGAAACAAGACATTTTCCCATAACAACGATTAATTGCAAGGTGATTTTATTAATTATTATCTGATGTTCAGTGACACGAAAGATAATATTTGTTAATTAACAGACTAATCTAAAATTAAAATAAGAGTACTTTGAAGAGAATCAGTCATTGGAACATCACATATATAGAATAGACATTTACATATGTGCATAAACTATGTTTTGCATAAAATTTATTGACATAAGAAAAATGTGATATATTAAAGCTTTTAATATTGATTATCCTTGAATACGAGTATATTTTTTGTTACAGCTATGTTTAATAATATCTAAGTATATTCTTTGTTAAATACTAATATACTTAGTTTTAATTAGTCAAATCGTTTTAGAGAAACTCGATTACAATTTACACATACAAATTTAGAGAAAAATATATAGAAAAATGTAATAAATAAAGCCAGCAATAAAGTGGGTAAAGAAGAAAACATTCAACCAATGTGTACTACCGGCCATAGCCTATGCATGCGAAATCTGGACACTTAAAATGGAATATTATAAGGAAACTGCAGGCTGCATAACGCTAAATGGAATGAAATGTGCTGGGAATAACCCAAGAGAGACGTGAAAGAATAGAGTAAATACGAAAAACGACCCAGGTAGTAGATGTCATCCACAGAGTTAAATCCCTCAAATGGCAATGGGCAGGACACCTGGCAAGAAGAACGAACAACAGATGGGCCATAAAAATAACAGCATGGTTCCTACGAAGAATTAAGAGACCTAGAAGATGAGAACCTGAGATGGGACATGGGAAAATTAGCAGGAATGACTTGGGCCCGCATAGCCAACAATAAACAACAATGGGCCCAATTACAAAGAACGTATGAGAGAGAAGTTACGCAATAATTGGAAATGGTCGAATAAGCTGAAAATGATGATGATATAGAAAAAAATATGAATTTGTCGGAATGAAAAAGGAATATTGGAAAGCTGATATTGGCAATGCCATAATTCAAAAGCAGCAACAAAATATTATGTATCAAAACAATCACAATTGTTAGTTCTTTTGTTATTAGTTTACTATACTGGTACTATTATGACTTATGGATATAAAAAGTAGCGAGGCTACTATCAGGGTTTTCTAAGATCAATAGGCATCTAAAGCTGATGGGATTGACGAATGAAGCCATGTACAGATTTTGTCAATCACGAAAGAAAGGAACGTCAGAATCCATTTTTATCAGTGAGATAGCCTGACCAATATGCTGTTCTTTGTATTAGGTAATGACGAGCCATTGGCACTGAGCCAATAGAGGGTTGCAAACAATAATTAAAGCAGGTTAACACGGTCTTGTTTATTTTCAGTTACAGTTATGTGGCAGCATCCAAGTACACTCCATATGCATTTTGACCGTGTCAACCAGGCTTTAGACCTTTTTAAAAGGATATTACTAGAAAATGTTAAAAGAACCACAATAAATCTCTAAAGCTAATAGACACTCCAAAACATATAATTTAACCCTAATGGACTTATAAATAATACTTACATAATCTGCATACATATCGTCCACAATACTTTTTTTAAAATGTCCTTGTGGCAAAAGATTGGCATACAGGGCATCGGTTGTCTTAACTTTGTAAGTTTCGGCTGAACCTTTAGGTTCTTCTCGTCTATAGTGTTCTGAGGCGACTGTGTAGGGAATCTCTTTCGGTACCACATCATCCCAGTACTGATCTTTAAGCAGTTCGGGGTGTTCTTCGTGCATTTCGTCCACAATAATATAAGCAGCCTAAAAATATCCATCAAGTTAATATTAATTCGTCATATTATATAGATATCTACAACTTGAAGATCAAATTTATTTAAATAGGATTTTAGATCAATGTACTTTGGCTGTCTAAAACAGTAACATGTAGAAGGTTATTTTTCGTTGTAAAAAAATTGGTTTTATGTTTGTTCTGATTTCCAAAAATTATAATCTTTATATAAGTTTGATCGAATAGAATATTTGTCTGACTTTGATAAATATATGTGGATAATCTCAAAATTTACACTAATGATTAGAACCGGGAAATCCCGGTACTTTTGTGCCATTAAAGAACCGGGATTCAGTAACAATAACTAAAAAGTATATTTCGTTACTGTCTTTTAAGATCGAAATAACCCTTCTTTAGAAAGTATGAGAGAGTAAGCGTTGTTTGTCTAAGGCATATGACCATCTTTTAACAATTCCGTCAACTAAAGTCAAATTTAAAACAGTTTTTTTTGGCTAGTCTATACTTGCAATAAGATTAGGTGTAAGTCTCGTTTGAGTGACAATAGTCTGGACGCACTTTCACATCTGAGATTTTACTACAGAGAGGAAGAATATATTATATAGGATATATAATAACAAAACAACATATATAATAACAAAAAAAAATAAAGAATAATATAATTTTCATAATAAAAATATTATTTATTATAAACATTTTATAGAACTAAAAATAAAAGTTATCCCAAATTAACCCATTCGTTAAACATACCATTATAATTTTATGCATTTACTTGTTAAAAGTGTAATAAACAACAATTACTTGTTATTAACAATTATTTTCAAGGAAATAACATAGGAAATTGAAAGCTGATATGTTTATAATAAAATGATGACTAAAAGTGACATATGTAATTTTCTAGAAAAAAATAAAGCCCATAATACAATAATGACATTATAGTCTACAGGGTGTCCCATTTTCGTATGTTTTACAGGGTTTACCGTTTATGAATAGAGATTCAAAGATGCGGTTTTCCCATAACAACTACTGCCACTTTCAAATACATACTGCACAGATATTTGTCCTAGCCCTCTTATTTCCGGAAATATAGGGCAAATTTTAAATTGGTGCCTTTTTTGACTCCCCTTGTATCTCTGTTAACTTATAACTTATCCAAAAGGTGAAAACTGCTCGGATCTTGCTGCAAACCCAGAGCAAGGCAGCTCCAACTAAAGTCGCCATTTATGTATATACTGTTATATTGAGAGAACTGATTGTTGCAGGAAATGATCGGCCATTTTTTTATTTTTTAGGGCAATTCATTAAAAATCTCATTTTCGAAAAAAAGTGGAGCTGCCTGGTTATTGCAGCCTTAGATTATATTGCAACCACCCCTTCAATTATATTAAAAATAAGAGAAAAATAGGAATAAATCGCAAACTATTAAAAATAGGTATTCTCTTCTTCTTCGTCGTCTCTTCATGTCTGAAAAATCGTGACATTATGGCTATGTGCAGCTGGTGATTTTGGTCTTCCATCGTTGGCGATCTTCCGCCTCTCGGAGATTTGATTGAAATGGATGACCTGTGATATTTGCTATTTGGTCAAGCCATCTTGATGGTGATCGTCCTCTGGGTCTTCGGCCTTCTACTTTGCCTTGTACAATGAGTTTTTCAATGTTGTCTTAGCC
This sequence comes from Sitophilus oryzae, assembly GCF_002938485.1. Taxonomy (NCBI): domain Eukaryota; kingdom Metazoa; phylum Arthropoda; class Insecta; order Coleoptera; family Curculionidae; genus Sitophilus; species Sitophilus oryzae. The sequence goes on from NW_022146688.1 coordinate 611,682, forward strand.
TCTGCGAGTGATATGACCGAAGTATTGCAGGATGCGTCTACGGCAGATGGTGGATAATCGATCTGTGATGCCGAGTTCATCGAGAATTGACTGGTTCGTTCTTCGAGCTGTCCATGGGATACGGAGCATTCTCCTCCAGCACCACATCTCAAATGCATCTGTACGGTGTCTATCAGCGCTCTTGACGGTCCATGACTCAGACCCGTATAGGAATATGGAGAACACCAAAGATCGAACAAGGGTCTTTTTGGTGTTTTTGGTTATGTTCCTATCAGCCCATATTTTTCTTAGGCTCATTATAGCCGTCCGTGCCATTGCTATAAGCCTTCTTATCTCTGCTTCACAGCCCCCATTATTTGTTATTAAGGACCCTAAGTATATAAATTGATCTACTCTTTCTATATTAGGGAGGAGGTTGTGTAATCGAACTTCTCTCTCTATCAATCAGCATGAGTTTGGTTTTATCAGTGTTTATTTCTAGACCAAGATTATTGCTTTCGATGGTAACTCTTTCCAGCAACCGGGCCATTTCTTCTTCACTTTTCGATATCAGGGTGGTATCGTCCGCGTACCTGAGGTTGTTTAGGATTTTACCGTTGACTAGGATTCCTCCTTCCTCGCCCTCCAAAGCACGTTTCATGATGTATTCGCCATAGGCATTAAACTATCTGAGTGACAGTATACAGCCCTGGCGTACCCCTTTCTAGGTTTGAAAGGTTCCGACGTTTTGTTATCTCAGGTTGACAATTGCATTATTGTCATATAAATTGTTAATAAGAGCCACTAGATGATTCTGGAACTCCCATTTCTGCCTCAGAACCCTCCATAGGCTTTTCCACCTCACACAATCGAAAGTCTTCTTGTAGTTCATAAAACACAAGAACATAGGCGAGCTAAATTCTCGAGATTTCTCTATGAGTTGGCGTATATTAAATATTTGATCTCTTCCTTTCACGAATCCGGCTTGTTCAGGAGGTATTTCAGGCGTCAAGTACCTCCGAAGTCTTCGGTCAATTATCCTAAGTAAGATCTTGCTTGCATGTGACGTTAGGGATATTGTTCGATAATTCTGGCATTTTTGTGTGGATCCTTTTTTGTGAATTGGGATGAAAGCAGAATTAGTCCAATCTTTAGGCCATTGTCGAGACTGACATACTTTATTGCAGATGTTATGTACTATTTTCACACCTTCCTCCCCTATCAACTTTATCATTTCAACTGAGGTACTGTCCGTGTATGGCCTCTTCCACTTCGCTCTTCAATATATTTGGTTCCAGTTCGTTTATTATGTGAGGTACTCGAACTTCTTTTACTACGTCTGCTTCGTCCTTGTATAGTTCTTCGCAATATTGTTTCCATCGTTGCAATATGTCCTCGTTATTCCACAAGACTTCTCCATTTTCGTCCTCGATAGCAGATGTCTTAGGTTTGAATTTCCGAGTGAGTTCCCTTATTTTCTTGTATAAATCTCGTGTTTGGTTTGAGTTTTGGTGTTCATTGATTTCACTGCAGATTTTCCTTACGTAATTATTTTTATCTTGTCTGCATTGTTCCTGGATCTTTTTGCATAGTCTTCTGTAGGTTTCTTTAGAATTTTGCGTCGTTAACCCTTTCCTTTTTATTTCTTTCCGTTCCTCGATTGTGTCGAGAGTTCTTTGTGTTATCCAGTGTTTATTGGGTCGTTTTGTGTTGTGACTTCTGGATATAATTGAATCTGCTGTTTCTTTCATGAGACTTTTAACTTTTTCCCATTCTAGGTAGTATATGACATAGTTAATAAAAGTTGAAGAGTTTTGTAAATTCTATCAGAAAAAGTTATAAAATATAGGGTGTACCATTTAAAAAATTTGAGATTTGACATTTAACTAAAATATCTTTAAATATATCTTTTGTTTCATCTCTATAAAATTCTCCTAACCAATTTTGGTACTCCAACTTCAGAAACAATAGCACCACTGACAATTTTTTACCACATTGCAATTTAACATTTTAAACAAATTTAAATATTACAAAAACTATTAATTTTTATTAATTTTAGGTATATAACATTATATACAAAAAAGTTATGGAATTTTACGCAGAATCTAAAAATAAAATAAAAAATAAGGTGTTGCATTTAAAAAAAAAATGTTATATCCGCCACACTTTGATACTACAAGTAACTTATATACTCTAGGTATAATAATTTTAAAATGTGTATCTTAACCTTCCCTATAACTTTTATATATAATTTTTTTGTGTAAACTTCGAAACAAATGAGATAATGGATTTTACTCTAGCGTTGACTCACCCTGTACAGATATTATATGCATGGTGAAATAGGGATAAATTTACAAAACTATTGCAAGTAAACAACAATAAGGAAAGGCAGATCAATAACAAAAAATGTAAACTATCCGTGGAATATAAATGTCAGATACACCCATAATATGGTGTCAACGATCGTGTGTTCTTTTTAATATTGGATTGTCGGTATTTGCAATCACCTTGGCATGCTTTACAGGGTACTACTATAACAGAACCAAAGCGCAATACTAATTAACGGATCAAACTGGGTACGATATTTCTGTTTGTTGTTGTTGAATATTTTTTTAAGTCGTCCTAGATTTTTTCCGATCTAACACATCAAATCTGATCAATTATAGCTAATTTATTGAATTATTAGCGTCTTCAGTGAGAGCTGAAAATGATTCATTTTGTGGAATCGGTTTGTTTAGCCTCAATTTAGTCCAGATTTTCTCCCTCGATAATTATTTGATACGGTTATACTTCGATAGCAGAAAGGTATTGATTTGGGTTAATATTTTTCTCAGAAAGACATTTAAAGAGAAAGTTTAAGTTATATTGACAAATTTTGGAAAATTTTAAGTATATTTCGAACTATATCGTGCTGTCTAAAATATTTTTTAATATTTTTAACATATCACGTGTTTTCCAATATACATAAGTTTAGCTCAAGCTTAAATTAACCTTCACTAACATCATTTGTAAATTAAAAATCAGTTTTTTGAGTTTTATGTTATTTTTATACCGTTGATTGAAAGAATTGGAAAGATTGCATTTTAATGGGCAAATTTGTGATAAGGCTGATTTGATTTCCTCTTACGACTCAAATGCTGTACGGTGGAGCCTCTACTCGTTCTGCGGCCAACGCATAAAATACTCATTTTCTCTAATTCAGCTAGCGAAGGCATATCGAAGACTGTCGTGTGCGACTGAAAGCGACAGTTTACCATATTAAAATGTGTAATATCTGTAATACGTTTGAAAAAAATATCTTTGAATGAAAAGTCCGCGTTTATGTAGTGAAAATTTATTCGTGTTAAACATAGAATAAACAACTGAATATGAGTATGATCGAAAAAAGTCGTTTAGTTGGCTTGGAAATGACGATTATTGAGATTTACCATAACATTTTATATTCATATGATGTTATTTCATAATAACAGCGATCTTCATTTCCAAGCCAACTCTGACTCCAATATGTTATATACAGGGTGTAATTTTTTCTCGGCAGCATATTTTTCTGATAAAAATAAGTAAAAAAGTTCATATAAATGTATGCCCTAAAATGCTTAGTTTCGGAGATACAGGGTGTATAAATTTCATTTTTATTTCGATTTTTTGCAAATAATTTCTGAAGTAACGTCAATATTTGGATGAAAATTGGTGCCTAGGAGGTTATTGACGCTAGAAATTTGATTTTGATGAATATGACTCCTATTTGTAGGGGGCGCCACTTACATGTGTTTTAACTGTTTTGAAGAGTAATAACTTTTTGTCCGTACTTGTACAAAACTACTGAGTGAAAAAATATCAGACATCTGTTTCTGTTTTTTTTTTAATTCACAGGTATCTTGAAATTTTTATCATTTTTTTGGATGTCGTCTGTCGAAATCTTTATTGCCTCGTTGGACAAGTTTTAATCACATTCGAATCACATAATATAATAAAATATCAACTAAAACTTTCAATAAATTAATAGTAAATCATTTAAATAAATATTCCAATTAATTATAGTGTAACATTCGCTAGTTTCACAGAGAAAAATCTAAACTTAAAATTTAATCTACCGATTATCTTTGCGATATTTCTGTTTCTGTGAATATTAATTTAAATGCTCTAAGTTCCGTAATAAAAGTTAGTATTTAATATGTGTGCTTATATATTAAAGTATTCGATATTAATTGAAGATTCCCTGCTTGCTTAATAATAACTACTTCGCATTGGAAGTAAAAGTCTTCTAATCCAAAACTAAAGGAAATACCAGTCTAAATCTAATTAGTACTATATTGAAAATTGAAGAATTAGAAAGTGAATAATGATATTTTCTATTGTATATATGTATTGATGCGGCTGCTGTTAGTAATGATTATTTTTTCTGCAGTAAAATACAAAACAATATTTTTCTAGTTATTGTTAACGACGAATCTTTTAAAGTGTAGAAACTATTTATAGAATATTTCTGCGAAATGCAATTATATAAATACTAGGGGAAGCTTGAATTTATCAATAATTACACAATTTCATTGAGCAAAACCGCTAAAATTAATAAGTTAAGAGAAATAAATCTTTAGACAACTGATAACCAATTAATAAAATAAAGAAACAGAAAAACAGAAGTAATAGAAAACTACAGATAATTAATATCTTTACAACAAGAAATTAATCTAAGAAAAAATTAAAAATAATAAGCTCTTTATATTACCGAGTTAGCAAAAGAAATGTCTTTCAAAACTATCAATAAACATTGAGAATAACTTTAAAATAGATCATATATACCTATAAATAAATCAGAACTCCTTTTATAGCTCATCAAACTCATTTTAATAGATTATTACTAATCATTATTAAAACTAAAAATAAATGTACTTTAGTGCGGCAATAGAAAAAGTGTAATAATAATTTAACTCAGACATAATACAATAGAAATTTAATGTTAATGTTTTTCATTTATTATTTTCAATTAATCAGTCTTAAAATAACAAAAGAGCTCTGTAAACAAAATGAATCGTATGTTCAGAAGAGGACACAGGCTATCTAATCCGATTAACACCACAAAAGGGTTGCGACAAGTATGCAGCTTATCTCCTCTAATCTTCATCACAAATTGGAGTAGCCTTTAAGGAATGGAAAAGACGATTTCAAGGTATGAGAAATCCGGAGAAATCCATATCCATATATGAAGATCCCAATTGGGGACGATACACTCTCTTAGCCTGAGCTTTGCAGACAACCAAGTCGTGATTGCGCAGGACTCATATGATCTGGAGAACTAAGAAACTCCAAAAATTCTCTAACCTGCAGCATTCGAGATCTAGTATATAAACTTACTAAAAGAAACTACAATATTAACTTTATGTGGATTCATGGACACTCTGACATTGCTGGTAACAACCAGAGCAGACAACTAGACTGGCTAACGACGCAACGCTCTAACAGAAAATTGAAGGAACTTCATCCGCTGTCGTGTTCAGAAATTACAAAAAAGTGTTCTTCAGTATACTTCGAAATGAATTGGAGATCCTCGAGGGAACTAATAAACTTAGATCACATACCTATGCCGCTTCTTCATGTGTATCAAAATATATATTCTCTTGAACGCGGATCTTTCTGTAAAGTTGTTAGGTTATTAGAAAATTTGTTAGAACCCTCAAAGGACACTCATATCTGACCAAGTAATATATTATCAGAAATGAACCCCCTCCGAAATGCACATTATGCAATAACTTAATGCCAATGAGACACATTCTTTTTGAATGCTTTCCTGTTGCCTCCCATTGGTCTAGATTCTATAATGCTGTTACCTATGAGAATATTTTCGCGCCTCTTAACATTTCGAAGATTAATAAAGTTTATACCAAATAAACACGTAATCCAGATACAACAAATAGAAACATTTAAATACTAATGGAGTGCTACGACCAACAACGAGAGTTTCGGTGAAGAAGAAATATAAGTCCGAATTCAGAAGAATAACCATTATTGAATGTCAATAGCCTCAGATGGAAACGAAAATTATCTCCAACAACTAAGAAAATACTTGGACGAACATTAGTAAAGTCAGTTCTTTGCTGTTGCTCAGAGCTATGGACTGTGAAAACCCAAGTGGTTGAAATGGGCTACTCAGAAGAAGTGCAGATGTTGGTTGCTAAAAATGGAGAGAAAGGCAATCACGAAGTAAACCGTATCAAGGATGCATCGGGAGAAAGAGTACTATATTTGATATCAATTAAACCTTTAGTAACCAGGGGCGGATACAGGAATTTATTTTAGGGGGGGGGCAAAGGTAGAATTTGCTTTTTAGGGCGCCATTTTTTACCCAAAAGCCAAATATTTTACCCAATTTACAGATTTTAGCGGGGGCCCGGGCCCCATGGCCCCCTCCCTCTGTATCCGCCACTGTTAGTAACGTAATCGAGGGCGCGATTTTTAAATCCATTGTTGCCAACCATGGACATATTCGACGCCGGGCTGACGAACTTAAATTTAAACCGCGCTACGGATTCAGGTGGTAGATCTGCTTTAAAAAATGTCAATTTGCTGCATTTATTTATTTCCTGACATTGTCATTTGTTTTGACACTTTAGTTTTGTATTAGGAGTTTTTAGTTTAAATAAATAGTGATGTGATACTTTAAGCTTAAACTTTACTAGCAGACCTTGCAGTCGAACATTGTTCTTTTTAGAACCTCTTTTAGTGCAAAATGTACGAGATAGCTTAATAGCCGTAAAATCATCGCAACTTTATTATAATATTTTGAACGGGAAAGCGGTAGTAATGGTCTTTTATGCCCTTTAAGTGCTGTCAAGACAGTGAGTTTTGTTGATGTAAATAATAACTGTTTATATATTTATAATTAATTTATTTTTGTTTCCTAAAATATTTTGATTAAAAGAAAATTTATAAAAGTGGGCAACGCTGTGCCGGTCAAGCTTAATCACGCGACTACAAGTTTATTTGGTATGAACTGTAATATAATTACCTTTACTTTTATTGTCTTCCGCTTTAAGAAAATCCACATGAGCCGAGTGATATACAGAAACCTGTTCATATTACCCCAGCGTCCCCTATAACCTTAAACAAGGAACTAAAACGACCTAGCGCGAATATTTCCGCTTGAATCGCTTTCTTTACCCTAGATTAAAGCCTGGGCATACTTCCTCGCCATCATATTATATTATAATAAACAGCATTAAAACGATTATTAAATCCATATATGTATTCGGTCATCGAAATGAAAATGATTTAACTTTCTTTTTTGCCAAGATCTTATCTATATCTCATGACCAAAACGTCCACAACAAAAACAAAGTTATGTGGTACAGTTTAAAAATGCAACCTGTATGCATAACAAAATGTTGTGTAAAATTAGTTGAATACCTTTATGTGCCTGTCAATGAGCCAGTTGAGTTCAATATCGTCGTCATCTTCACCGAATGGATTGATTAGTACCTCGGCAACTTTCAACCAGCCAATATAGAAACAGAACTACAAAAGAAAAATATATTAGGTATTTCATCTAGTATTTATAGTAAATTATTAAATAAAAGTTATGTCGTTTAGCACCATAGGTTTTAAAGCTGCCCTCAGACCACTGTGAGCTGACTCAAGCAGGATACTATGCGTTAAACGAGTCGTGATACTTTTCGTGCATTTGCTTTAAAAACGAGTATTGATGAACAGACGCTATGCATCCTATTCATAGCTAATGCGTTGATGGTACGTAGATAGTACGTTTATGTATGAAAATTCTTCCACTTGCGACCATAAAATTTCAGTCACTGAAATGGATTTAAAAGAGTCTTTAGCAGGCTGCAGCACATGCCTGTTATGCCTCCATTTTCGAGGATACGTTGACCGGTGAACATTACTTACTTACGTTTTTTAGAAATATGTTTTCAAGACATGTTAGAAAAGTTAAATTTAGATACTCTCGCATCAATAGAGTGGTTCCAACATGACTTGAAGACCCCCTATAATGAAAGAAATGTTAAAAATTATTTATATCATAAATCATAATTATGGAAACTCAGGGATAGGAAGAAGTGGAATTGCATGGGCCTCCTCGATCACCTAACCGATCCATTTTAGTTATTTTTTATATTTTTATGCGATACGGAAAACAACAAGGTTTATAAAAGAACCTATGAATTAAGAGAGGCACTCGAAGAGGCGATACGGTAGAAGTTTAATTAACCGGACCGGTCGTTCTGTGAGAATAATTAGTAATTTAGTTTTAAAATTATTTATGTACTCAAATACTCTACAATAACTTAAAGTGTATGTAATGATATTATTTTTTCAAGGTTTAGTTTGTGTAATGTAAAGAACCGTTTAATAATATATTCTGCCTTTTTATAAGTTATAAATCATTACAGAATAAGAATAACATGCCAACTAAGTGAAATTAGTCAAAGACAAGAATTGGCTATAACTAACTAATTGGCTATAAACTAAAGTAATTATTCGAAAAAAAAACATATTATAGCTTATATCGCTGAAAAACTTAAAATATGACGTTTTTTATGAAGTCATGGCCAACTATGGTTTCCATTTAAAAAAAAACATATGTTTGTGTCATATGTCAAAAATGACAGGCTTTAGAAAAATGAGAGAAACAGAAACTCATTAAGGATGCAAACTCATTAGGGATGTGATTATCTACAAATTTATCTGAAAACTATTTGTCTAAAATAGATTACAATGGAATTAAGGAAAATTTTTAAAATAGGCAAAATTTTATTTTTTTTAAATATCTAGTAAGCCATAAACTTTTTCAAAAATCTGAAAGGCGCATATTTATGACCCCACAAAACTGTAATTCTTTCCCTTACTCTCTATCTCCAGTGGGTTTCCGAGATACTCGTAGAGAACATCGTAGAAAACTCGCCCTGTATAAATCTTTTGCATTTGCAAAATCTATATTTCTCGTCGCAAAATGGTATCATGGTATTAATGCGTTTTTATTATATTAAATTGCATGATTATAAATTACCTGTAATGCAGTAAAAAACGGAAAATACATGTCCGGTTCCTCATATTTTCCCTTCATGGTGGCATCGGTTATTGGAATAAGCTGTTTTCCTAACAATGCAGCTATAAAGTAGAAATAAAGAGCCAGCGATACTACCTAAAAATAATAAATATTACAAAATTAGATCTACATCTACAAAACTAATTTTAGATTATTAATGAGAATGTTTTTTGGTGGGGTATGACACAAATATAGCAATATAATACAAAATATATGTTTTTACATCAGCTCTTAGAATTAGTCAGAACATTTTTAAATTTTGTTCGTATAATATATCTAAACTTGTCTCAGACGAAATCCCCAAAATTAGCAAATTTTAAAAGTTCTCTACCTGCTACAAATGAATGTATCTTTAATCTTTAAATCGGAGATAGGCGTTATGGAGATTAGATCAGATAAAAGGCAGACTAGCAGAAAAAACTTCGATTTCAATCTTGTTAACTTAGTGAGCTGAAGGATAAAACTTTGTGTTGAAACAACATTCAATCACTTCTAATCAATTTACAGTATATTTACACTATACAGTATGTCTCGGATTGTTTTTACAAGAGGAAAAACTTTTTTTATTTTTGACATTTTGAGAAAAATACATTTTTCATAAAAAATTGCTTCTTCTAATAATCAATTTAGTGACCCAAACCAAAAAATTTTAGAGACCAAAAGATAATTAAAAAAAATAATGAAAATATTTTTTCTACATCATAAAAATTAAAACGCGTTTGTATGGTAATATAATTCCGTTTTCATTCTTGAATACAAGCGTAGAAATACAAACCAGAATTCAGAAGAGCAAACAAGTTATTGGATGTCTTAACAGCCTCTGGTGGGACCGAAACTTGTCTGCAACAACTAAAAAGAGACTTGCAAGAACATTGGTGGAGTCAGTTCTTTGCTATGGTTCAGAGCTATGGACTCTGAGTGCAGACGCGAAGCGCAAAATCCATGTTGTTGAAATGGACTACCTTAGAAGAAGCGCAGGTATATCAAGCCAATGGAAAAAAAGACAAACATCGAGGTCAGGCGTATCATGAATGCATCGGAGGAGACAGTACTGGATCGAATCGAAAAATCCAGCTTAAAATGGTTTGGACACGTTCTGCGTATGCCGGAGAACAGGTGGCCAAAAAGAGTTTTTCAATGGGCTCCCCAGGGCAGAAGAAAGAGAGGTAGACCTAGAAAATCCTGGAACGGAACGGTTACGGAAGCAATGGAAGCTCGTAACCTAGAAGCTGATGACGCTCTAAATCGAGATGTGTGGCGTAGGGTAACGGGAAGGCAGCAATAGGCTGTAGTTGGAAATGAGTATTAAATACTTAAACCAAATTTCGTTTATATATATTCTTGAATAGATTGTAATTGAGAGAATTTTAATTAACATATTCAAGATTCAAATTTCGACTCAAAATATGACTCATAAGCATCGAGTCCAGGGAGGGTGGCTAGGGTGGATAATGATATCCTTCGCCATCTTGGCGTTTGACCTTTTGGTCATCATATCCAGTGTCCTAGTTGTGCAAGAAATGACTTGCTGGGGTCTAAATTCATCACGAGTTTCTTCTCTTGGAACGTTTGTTTCACGATGAAAATAGTCAAACCGTCGGTTCCAACAAGGGTTGTCTAATAGACGTATACTTTTGCTTCTTATATGCGTAACTTCTTGTGTCGGAGGTATATCTTTATCTTCCACATTGTTAAGACAAAACATTGGTACACTTGAGGAGTTGCATTTCTCTTCTTCGAGAAAGGAAGGATTCCATTTTTCTTTTTCATCTTCCTCGACATTGCCAGGGAGGGTATTCCACTCATCCTCAGCCGGCATAACTTCATTTCCAACAGGGAGGGCATCATCTTCCTCTACCTGTGTGAACTCTATTGCTACAGGGAGGGTATCATTCACTTCCTCTGCCTGTGCGTATCCCATTGCCACGTGGAGGGCATCACAATCTTCCTCTATCCGTGCACTTTCTAAATTGAGGGAATCCAAATCATCCTCTTTAAAATAACTCACAACATTATTTGTGCATTCCTCTACTGCATGCTCCTCCGACACAATAAATATACCATCCATTTCGTCTGGTTGCTTCCCAAACTGGGTTGGATTTTGTTCAAAAATCTTGGTCTGGTTGTCATCAATCTTGTCATAGTTTGAGTGTATTAAAATGTTTTCACAATATTGCTTTAATTCAGTGCTACGGAAAGGGTGATCATAGTTATCGGAAAATGATGGTATTTTAAATACAGCAAAAATATGTCAATCAAAATTAATAATAACAAGAAATAAATTGAAATTATTTTACCATACTTTGCCTTTTGATTTTTAGAACTTCAACAAATTCAACCATACTTTCATGTTTTTTTTTTCATCTTCTCTAAAACGGCATGGACATTTGAAATCGTATAAACAGGATTAACCATTAAAGAACACGGAACATTTCGCCTGTATACAAGAAAACTGGCATAATTCAAAATTACCGGTTTAACAGGAGAAAAAAGTTAAAGTTAAAAAGATTTTCTTAAGTTTCTGTAGATGGTTTAAATTTTTTGGTTTCACCAGTTATATTTCTGATAGAAATACATATTCATTGGACTCGTTTTATATCAAAATTGATGAAAGTGACTTTTTTGAGTTTTGTCACTTTTCTTGTGTACAGGCGATTTTATATGAAGAATGCATTTTTTTCAAAATGTCAATATTAAAAAAAATATCCTCTTGTATAGACAATCCGGGGACATACTGTATTCAATTATATGTATATACAATGTAGATAAAAACAAATAATCAATAAATTGATTGAAAGCAATCTATACGTATTAGTGAATAATAAAAACACTGAGTTAATTAGAATTAAGTGCATTTTTTAAACTAAATCTATCTATCTGTGGTCTGCTCTCTGAATTATAACTTGCTTTTAGTATGTTAAAATAGTCACTCCCATATCTGGCATGTATTAAACTACAATATGATTGAAAAAAACGACGTCAGCGATCGCTGTCATTTTACATCTAAAATTGTATGGAGTCATCGATGCCATCGATCGTCATTTCCCACCGAACTGTACGCAGTTTTTTTCGATCGTACGGTATAATATCAATCCAAATTTCGATACATATTGAGTTCTCAGATCGTAACAACAGGGTGTTACTACACCCTATCATCCGATAATGGTGCCGTTTTACGATATACTTTTGTAGAGTTAGGTCACTCTACCCCGTAGAGGTATGTGGGCACCACGATTAGAGTTATTATATCTTCCTATTCCGTGGTGCCCGGTGGCGTAGAGGTACAGGCTCTCGTCTACCAATCTCAAGGTTGTGGGTTCGAATCCTACACGCGGCATTTCATCGGCCGACTATTTTTATTAAAATAAAAATAGTTTGGGTACCTAGGTCGACTCAGCCTTAAATGAGTACTTGGGATTCACAATCCTGAGGTAATAATAGGCGGTTGAAGCGTAGTGCTAGCTACATTACCTTCCTTGTATACCGAAACGGCTCTAGCATGGCAAGCTGTACCTTGCTACTCCCAAGGCGTTAAACGCTATACCTATACGGGAGCTTATTATATCTTCTTATTCATTAATAGTATATTTATATTAGACCTAAAATAGCCGAATAGAAGAAAAAAATCATAAAGTTTTGATATGTTGAGATTAGACGCACCAAAAGGAGACTTTTCAAAATCAAAAGAGTTCTTAACTTATAAACTTCACCCCAAAAAACCACCCCCAATACGCACTTCAATGGTTTTTCGCTTTTTTCTCAAAACCCGTTGGTCCCAAAAAAATTTTTATACTTACCGAAAATATTCCTTATAGAATTTTCTACAAAAAAGGTTCTATTCATTATTTATATTTATCCAATGCATTTCGAGCAATAACCGTTTGAATAATGGAGTACAAAAAAAATACAGGTCGCCTTTCAAATTAGTCTTCCAAGGTATTTTAACGTGCTAAATATACACCCAACAGATATAATACTGTATAATATAAAGAAAAACATTGCCTATTCCACTAAACTAATATTCATACTTTCATCTACATATTGTCATCGTCTATAGTTTCTAGAATGTGCTCAGTATTCGAACAACTTTGCCCACGACAGGTTCCGCACATAGTTGTACATTTCATGCCGGCTTTAATGCAACTGC